>NC_086452.1:196812993-197474493 GCF_028390025.1 Pseudophryne corroboree | reverse complement strand
TGAGCAGAATGCGCAGCTGAGAACCACAGAGAAGGGGCTTAACTAATTATGACTTTGCTCTACTTCATCAAGCCCATAGGAAAGAGTCACCGTAAATAAGGAATCCGGTGCAACCAATCACATTCTACTTGTCATTTATCTAGCACCTTCTACAAGATAATAGCTAGAATCTGATTGGTTACTATTGGAATCATCTCCACTACTGAAACCGCTCACTTTAGAAAATACCCGTGTATTTATGGCAGACACATTTTTCTGTGTTACATAAACACGTTATTGTTGACTATTAGAAGAAAAACACAATTGGTTACAACTATTACTTTCCATAATTGCTGCAGACCAGTTAGTAATGCATTGCTTAGAAGCTAAAGAATTACAGTTCTCTGTTCCAGGGAGATTCTAGAACAAAATACACATTTGCTCTCCAATGGTTATAATTACATGACTGGGAGCCAAGGAGCGTGTTAAGTGCACATTAATTACTGCAGCATAAATAGAAATATTTACAACAGTCTCTTGAGTCAACTAATAGAATGATGTGTGTGCATTAGTGTAATGAGAGTAAACAGCACAGCCTGGTGGACACAGCTGGTATAACGCAGTGGAAGAAAATGTAACGGACTTGATGGTGCTATGAATGTATTATGCAAGTGTGCTGTACATCTCAATTTCCCAAAATATGCCTAAGCCTCCACCTGGCACATAACACACCACATCCACAGAACATTCACAATCTTGATTTTGGATTGTCTTTTGAGTGTACCTGGAAATGTGCGAGGTCCAAAAGTTAAGAAAATGTAGTTTCAATATATAATGACAAGTGGTTTGGGAAGACTAAAGATTGTAAACAGATAAGACAAACAGATTTTACACTTGGCACACAGCCGCATAGGCAAGTGACTGTTACGTTTCACTTTGAGATTTACTTACTGCACTAGAAGGCGCCAGTTTCTCTTTCATATTTTCGGACTCGCGTATATTTTATTTATACTACTTATGCATATTTATATATGTGAAACTGTTTTTTCTTTCTTCCTTTTGCAATATTAATTTTTCTGTTTATTAGTACTGGCCACTCTCCTTCTGTTTCCAACACTAAATACCCCTGGTTTCCTGGCATTCACATGTTAGCTTACTCAGCAACTTTTAATTTAGATTTCAGTTTGAACACACCCCACCCAAATCTAACTCTCTCTGCACATGTTCCCCCCCCCCCCCCCCCCTGCAATGCACATGGTTTTGCCCATTAGCTAACAAATTTGCTGCTGCGATCGGGTCTGAATTAGGCACAAAGTCTGCCTGGAAGGTCCGAGTTGCTGAGACCTGATTTCCATTGCCTTAGAGAGGAAAATGTCCCCTAACATAATTTTATTGTTTTCCTACAAAGAGGGGTATTGAATTAGGGCTGTTTTTTTCGCGTAGGCAAAAAATTTGTAAGGACCGAAAAACATGTGGTTTTTGCACCTGCGTCTACGAAAACATGGGCCATTTTTTGCAGATTTTGAGGCATTTTTCGCCAATGCCTTTTTTCCTTAAAAAAAAAAAAAAGTGAAAAAGGCATTAGCGAAAATGCCTTAAAAACGGGGGAACATGGTCCGCAATTAAATGCCCAGGGGAGTGACTTTAATAGCTCTGAAATTATCAGCGCTAATTGAATAGAGCTAATTGAATACCCCCCAAAGTGTCAAAGTGCACAATATAGTTAGAAAAACAAACTGAATTTCACCATGTGCTCATTATAAAATGACATAATCCTTCACCCTGCACAGCAGGAGACCAGTGAGTAACAGAGGAAGCCAGCCTGCGAGCGAGGATAGTGTCTCTGCTTCATGGCTATCCTACTGTGCGGTGTGGAGGAGAGATTAGCATACAGATGTATCCTCATACACAATATGGCGAGAGATGCCCAGCATGACTGAGCCCCTCCGAGATGTAGAGTGTACCGTCTTTTTCTTTACATCTTGCATCTTAAAAACAGTGAAACACCAGTCAAAGTGTACTAGAGACACTGGGCTACGACTGTAACTAACAGGCCGGAGTAAAGTGTATCCACCCCGCTCCCCTTCTCTGCGGCACTGGTGTCACCCAGGACCCTGTATGCCTACAGGGGAAATTTGGCACGACTGATGCCACAGTGTATGAGGACACATATGTATATAGAGCAAGCTTAATTTATCTACAGAGCCACTGTACAATAAAGAACAGATAAGATCTCAAAAACTGCAAAATACAGACAAGTGTATCAGGTACTGTAGATAAAATGACCATTAATTCCAGTTTTACACAACTTAATATAAAAAGCACTTGCCACGTCTGTCGCAGCGAGATTGTGGGTCCCCTTCTAGTGTGTTGTTTTCACCGGGATGAAGTAAATCCTCCTCACCCCACACTTTTTTGCTCTGCGTCTGCCCAATGCGTTATCACATTTACATTCCCTTGCTAACAGAAAACATGTCAGGTTGGCAGGCAGAGGTGGCACAATGACCGTGTGTGGGGCCTGGAAACAATATATTGCCAAGATGCTTGCGCAGCACACTGCATGCTCATTTGCTAAGGCCTAATCTCAGCATTGGGCAGGGTTACACTAAACTGCAACAGGCTGCTAAGCATTGGGGTGTTTTTTTTAAATAAAAATGACACAATTGGAAACATCTTTTATCAAGTCATACGTTAGTTCTAACAGATTTGGCCTTCTGCATTATGTGTTACCACAGCAACCCCCCTGCCGCTCTCACATTTCAGCTGCAGGTCCCACTTGTTAAGCATACCTTTGCAGTGAACAGCAATAGCTCCGTCCGTGTTTTCACAAAGGTTCAGGAACCTTCGGACTATGCCATCACTGGGTGTGCTGCCATCCACGAAGAACAGATCGTAGTGATCAAACCCTGCATCTGTAAACCGCTTGGCATCGTAAATCTTCTTGTTCAGCCGGATGACAGCAGTGATATTGTTTTTCCTAAAATATGGGAAGTAAGCTTCTGGTGCGTGGAGCGGGTAACCTTCAGAGGACAGCAGCAGAACAAAATGAATGAGCACATTAAACATTGGGCGGCAGTGTAAAAGAACAACATAATAGCCTAAAACAAGTTGATTATGATAAAAATAAGAATTTACTTACCGATAATTCTATTTCTCGGAGTCCGTAGTGGATGCTGGGGTTCCTGAAAGGACCATGGGGAATAGCGGCTCCGCAGGAGACAGGGCACAAAAAGTAAAGCTTTAGGATCAGGTGGTGTGCACTGGCTCCTCCCCCTATGACCCTCCTCCAAGCCTCAGTTAGGATACTGTGCCCGGACGAGCGTACACAATAAGGAAGGATTTTGAATCCCGGGTAAGACTCATACCAGCCACACCAATCACACTGTACAACCTGTGATCTGAACCCAGTTAACAGTATGATAACAGCGGAGCCTCTGAAAAGATGGCTCACAACAATAATAACCCGATTTTTGTAACTATGTACAAGTATTGCAGATAATCCGCACTTGGGATGGGCGCCCAGCATCCACTACGGACTCCGAGAAATAGAATTATCGGTAAGTAAATTCTTATTTTCTCTATCGTCCTAGTGGATGCTGGGGTTCCTGAAAGGACCATGGGGATTATACCAAAGCTCCCAAACGGGCGGGAGAGTGCGGATGACTCTGCAGCACCGAATGAGAGAACTCCAGGTCCTCCTTAGCCAGGGTATCAAATTTGTAGGATTTTACAAACGTGTTTGCCCCTGACTAAGTAGCCGCTCGGCAAAGTTGTAAAGCCGAGACCCCTCGGGCAGCCGCCCAAGATGAGCCCACCTTCCTTGTGGAATGGGCATTTACATATTTTGGCTGTGGCAGGCCTGCCACAGAATGTGCAAGCTGAATTGTATTACACATCCAACTAGCAATAGTCTGCTTAGAAGCAAGAGCACCCAGTTTGTTGGGTGCATACAGGATAACAGCAAGTCAGTATTCCTGACTCCAGCCGTCCTGGAACCTATATTTTCAGGGCCCTGACAACATCTAGCAACTTGGAGTCCTCCAAGTCCCTAGTAGGCGCAAGGCACCACAATAAGCTGGTTCAGGTGAAACACTGACACCACCTTAGGGAGAGAACTGGGGACGAGTCCGCAGCTCTGCCCTGTCCGAATGGACAAACAGATATGGGCTTTTTTGAGAAAAAAACCACCAATTTGACACTCGCCTGGCCCAGGCCAGGGCCAAGAGCATGGTCACTTTTCATGTGAGATGCTTCAAATCCACAGATTTGACTGGTTTTAAACCAATGTGATTTGAGGAATCCCAGAACTACGTTGAGATCCCACAGTGCCACTGGAGGCACAAAAGGGGGTTGTATATGCAATACTCCCTTGACAAACTTCTGGACTTCAGGAACTGAAGCCAATTCTTTCTGGAAGAAAATCGACAGGGCCGAAATTTGAACCTTAATGGACCCCAATTTGAGGCCCATAGACACTCCTGTTTGCAGGAAATGCAGGAATCGACCGAGTTGAAATTTCTTCGTGGGGCCTTCCTGGCCTCACACCACGCAACATATTTTCGCCACATGTGGTGATAATGTTGTGCGGTCACCTCCTTCCTGGCTTTGACCAGGGTAGGAATGACCTCTTCCGGAATGCCTTTTTCCCTTAGGATCCGGCGTTCCACCGCCATGCCGTCAAACGCAGCTGCGGTAAGTCTTGGAACAGACATGGTACTTGCTGAAGCAAGTCCCTTCTTAGCGGCAGAGGCCATAAGTCCTCTGTGAGCATCTCTTGAAGTTCCGGGTACCAAGTCCTTCTTGGCCAATCCGGAGCCATGAGTATAGTTCTTACTCCTCTACGTCTTATAATTCTCAGTACCTTAGGTATGAGAAGCAGAGGAGGGAACACATACACCGACTGGTACACCCACGGTGTTACCAGAACGTCCACAGCTATTGCCTGAGGGTCTCTTGACCTGGCGCAATACCTGTCCCGTTTTTTGTTCAGACGGGACGCCATCATGTCCACCTTTGGTATTTCCCAACGGTTCACAATTATGTGGAAAAACTTCCCGATGAAGTTTCCACTCTCCCGGGTGGAGGTCGTGCCTGCTGAGGAAGTCTGCTTCCCAGTTTCCATTCCCGGAATGAAACACTGCTGACAGTGCTATCACATGATTTTCCGCCCAGCGAAAAGTCCTTGCAGTTTTTGCCATTGCCCTCCTGCTTCTTGTGCCGCCCTGTCTGTTTACGTGGGCGACTGCCGTGATGTTTTTCCTACTGGATCAATACCGGCTGACCTTGAAGCAGAGGTCTTGCTAAGCTTAGAGCATTATAAAATTACCCTTAGCTCCAGTATATTTATGTGGAGAAAAGTCTCCAGACTTGATCACACTCCCTGGAAATTTTTTCCTTGTGTGACTGCTCCCCAGCCTCTCGGGCTGGCCTCCGTGGTCACCAGCATCCAATCCTGAATGCCGAATCTGCGGCCCTCTAGAAGATGAGCACTCTGTAACCACCACAGGAGAGACACCCTTGTCCTTGGATATAGGGTTATCCGCTGATGCATCTGAAGATGCGATCCGGACCATTTGTCCAGCAGATCCCACTGAAAAGTTCTTGCGTGAAATCTGCCGAATGGAATTGCTTCGTAGGAAGCCACCATTTTTACCAGGACCCTTGTGCAATGATGCACTGACACTTTTCCTGGTTTTAGGAGGTTCCTGACTAGCTCGGATAACTCCCTGGCTTTCTCTTCCGGGAGAAACACCTTTTTCTGGACTGTGTCCAGAATCATCCCTAGGCACAGCAGACGTGTCGTCGGGATCAGCTGCGATTTTGGAATAATTAGAATCCACCCGTGCTGTTGTAGCAGTATCCGAGATAGTGCTACTCCGACCTCCAACTGTTCCCTGGACTTTGCCCTTATCAGGAGATCGTCCAAGTAAGGGATAATTAAGACGCCTTTTCTTCGAAGAAGAATCATCATTTCGGCCATTACCTTGGTAAAGACCCGGGGTGCCGTGGACAATCCAAACGGCAGCGTCTGAAACTGATAGTGACAGTTCTGTACCACGAACCTGAAGTACCCTTAGTGAGAAAGGCAAATTTGGGACATGGAGGTAAGCATCCCTGATGTCCCGGGACACTATATAGTCCCCTTCTTCCTGGTTCGTTATCACTGCTCTGAGTGACTCCATCTTGATTTGAACCTTTGTAAGTGTTCAAATTTTTTAGATTTAGAATAGGTCTCACCTAGCCTTCTGGCTTCAGTACCACAATATAGTGTGGAATAATACCCCTTTCCTTGTTGTAGGAGGGGTAATTTGATTATCACCTGCTGGGAATACAGCTTGTGAATTGTTTCCCATACTGCCTCCTTGTCGGAGGGAGACCTTGGTAAAGCAGACTTCAGGAGCCTGCGAGGGGGAAACGTCTCGACATTCCAATCTGTACCCCTGGGATACTACTTGTAGGATCCAGGGGTCCTGTACGGTCCCAGCGTCATGCTGAGAGCTTGGCAGAAGCGGTGGAAGGCTTCTGTTCCTGGGAATGGGCTGTCTGCTGCAGTCTTCTTCCCTTTCCTCTATCCCTGGGCAGATATGACTCTTATAGGGACGAAAGGACTGAGGCTGAAAAGACGGTGTCTTTTTCTGCAGAGATGTGACTTAGGGTAAAAACGGTGGATTTTCCAGCAGTTGCCGTGGCCACCAGGTCCGATGGACCGACCCCAAATAACTCCTCTTCCTTTGTACGGCAATACACCTTTGTGCCGTTTGGAATCTGCATCACCTGACCACTGTCGTGTCCATAAACATCTTCTGGCAGATATGGACATCGCACTTACTCTTGATGCCAGAGTGCAAATATCCCTCTGTGCATCTCGTATATATAGAAATGCATCCTTTAAATGCTCTATAGTCAATAAAATACTGTCCCTGTCAAGGGTATCAATATTTTTAGTCAGGGAATCCGACCCAGCCACCCCAGCTCTGCACATCCAGGCTGAGGCGATCGCTGGTCGCAGTATAACACCAGTATGTGTGTATATACTTTTTATGATATTTTCCAGCCTCCTGTCAGCTGGCTCCTTGAGGACGGCCCTATCTATAGACGGTACCGCCACTTGTTTTGTAAGCGTGTGAGCGCCTTATCCACCCTAAGGGGTGTTTCCCACCGCGCCCTAACTTCTGGCGGGAAAGGGTATACCGCCAATAATTTTCTATCGGGGGGAACCCACGCATCATCACACACTTCATTTAATTTATCTGATTCAGGAAAAACTACAGGTAGTTTTTTCACATCCCACATAATACCCTCTTTTGTGGTACTTGTAGTATCAGAAATATGTAACACCTCCTTCATTGCCCTTAACAAGTAACGTGTGGCCCTAAAGGGAAATACGTTTGTTTCTTCACCGTCGACACTGAAATCAGTGTCCGTGTCTGTGTCTGTCGACCGACTGAGGTAAAAGGACGTTTTAACGCCCCTGACGGTGTTTGAGACGCCTGGACAGGTACTAATTTGTTTGCCAGCCGTCTCATGTCGCCAACCGACCTTGCAGCGTGTTGACATTATCACGTAATTCCATAAATAAGCCATCCATTCTGGTGTCGACTCCCTAGAGAGTGACATCACCATTACAGGCAATTTGCTCCGCCTCCTCACCAACATCGTCCTCATACATGTCGACACACACATACCGACATATAGCACACACACACAGGGAATGCTCTGATAGAGGACAGGACCCCACTAGCCCCTTGGGGAGACAGAGGGAGAGTTTGCCAGCACACACCAAAGCGCTATATTTTACAGGGATAGCCTTATAATAAGTGCTCCCTTATAGCTGCTTTTATAAAATCACAATTTCGCCAAATTTTGCCCCCCCTCTCTTGATTTAACCCTGTTTCTGTAGTGCAGTGCAGGGGAGAGCCTGGGAGCCTTCCTGACCAGCGGAACTGTGTGAGGAAATGGCGCTGTGTGCTGAGGAGATAGGCCCCGCCCCCTTTTCGGCGGGCTCGTCTCCCGCTTAAAAATGGATTCTGGCAGGGGTTAAATATCTCCATATAGCCCCGGAGGCTATATGTGAGGTATTTTTTGCCAAAAAAAGGATTTTCATTGCTGCCCAGGGCGCCCCCCCCCAGCGCCCTGCACCCTCAGTGACTGCCGTGTGAAGTGTGCTGAGAGCAATGGCGCACAGCTGCAGTGCTGTGCGCTACCTTAAGAAGACTGAGGAGTCTTCTGCCGCCGATTCTGGACCTTCTTCTCTTTTCAGCATCTGCAAGGGGGCCGGCGGCGAGGCTCCGGTGACCATCCAGGCTGTACCTGTGATCGTCCCTCTGGAGCTAATGTCCAGTAGCCAAAGAAGCCAATCCATCCTGCACGCAGGTGAGTTCACTTCTTCTCCCCTAAGTCCCTCGATGCAGTGATCCTGTTGCCAGCAGGACTCACTGTAAAATAAAAAACCTAAGCTAAACTTTTCTAAGCAGCTCTTTAGGAGAGCCACCTAGATTGCACCCTTCTCGGCCGGGCACAAAAACCTAACTGAGGCTTGGAGGAGGGTCATAGGGGGAGGAGCCAGTGCACACCACCTGATCCTAAAGCTTTACTTTTTGTGCCCTGTCTCCTGCGGAGCCGCTATTCCCCATGGTCCTTTCAGGAACCCCAGCATCCACTAGGACGATAGAGAAATATTACAGATATTTGCACTGTATATTTACATGTTACTGGAAAGCTTAGCAGATTTGAATATATATGAAAGGAAGAGGGGGCAACCTGTCAATCATGCTATCATCTACTTTGTTATAACTGATTTCTGATCATCTCAGATAAACTGGTCATTATTCTGTGTATGATATGAAATAGCTGGCGCAGGTGCACCGCAGGAAATAGCTGGCGCAGGTGCACCGCAGGAAATAGCTGGCGCAGGTGCACCGCAGGAAATAGCTGGCGCAGGTGCACCGCAGGAAATAGCTGGCGCAGGTGCACCGCAGGAAATAGCTGGCAGCATCAGGCCTGCATAGAAAATGCTACTTAGTATGGTGTTCTTATAATTTGGTTTTAAATGAAAGTTCAGCAACATATTTTGCAAACTTTAACAGTAGGCCTTATTCAGAGGTGTATGCAATGCGGATATTTTCACAGCTGAGCAATTATTGGCCGAATGTGCAGGCGTCACAATTGCATTGATCACGCACCAAGCTACCGTAGCGATATGGCTCGCAGTGAGGATTTATTTGCAAAGTGATTGACAGTTAGGGACCGTCTGTGGGAGGTAACGGGGAGTGGCAGCACAATACAGGGTTTTTGCGACAATTTTATGGTCATGCCTTAACCTACATCTGCGATCTCGTACACAGAAAATACGGCAGCTACAGCATTAGTATATTTTCTCACAGTAGTTGCGTACCGGATCACTGCTGTGAATGCATTACATCCATGAATCAGGCCCAGTGTATGGTGAAATCTGGACAAATGTATGATGAATTCTGATTCGCTAACATCTTGATACAATCTGATTAAAAGGAGCATATTGTACCATGTATGGGTAAGCCAACATATCTGGGCATAAAGTGACTGATACCTGGGTAACAGCTTTCAATCCGGAAAATAACACAATTACATACAATGTTACATATTGTTTTGCTAGCTATTAGTTTATGTGACATTAATACAAAAATGTGTAATATTCATACTGCATGAATTTCCCCAGATTCTGTAAATGTGTTACTAAATTAACTTTCAGAGTTTAGCTCGCTTAGAGAACCTTTGTCCATAATCTACTTATCTCCTTCTATAATCACAGATGGATAGTTTTATCCATGTGTGATAATCCTCTCACAATGCAGCAGTTAGAGGTCGTGACCTACTGGCAGAGGGAGGTCTGTTTGTGATTGGGGCACTGCATTATGTGATTTAGATGTGGATAGGCTCAAGTTCCTAAATTTGCCCATACCTTCTACAAAAAGATACAATTATTTTAGTGCTTGTAACTCCTGTCACAGTAATTGAACTTTCTTAGACCACATTTACTTAAGTTAAAGCTTTTCTCTATGTCTTATTGTTTTAGATCTTAATGTGTGCAGTGGCAAATTTCCCATTAGGCATGAGAGGCACGTGCCTAGGGGCGGCACCTGTTTGGGGGCGGAAGTTGGATGCGTGTGTTGATATTGTCAGTCCAAAAAGTACCAGTAACTGCAAAAATAAGATTTTAAACCTACCGGTAAATCTTTTTCTCCTAGTCTGTAGAGGATGCTGGGGACTCCGTAAGGACCATGGGGTATAGACGGGCTCCGCAGGAGACATGGGCACTATAAAGAACTTTAGAATGGGTGTGCACTGGCTCCTCCCTCCATGCCCCTCCTCCAGACCTCAGTTAGAGAAACTGTGCCCAGAGGAGACGGACAGTACGAGGAAAGGATTTTGTTAATCTAAGGGCAAGATTCATACCAGCCCACACCATCCACACCGTATAACATGGAATATACTAACCTGTTAACAGTATGAAACAAAACAGCATCGAGGGGCGTGGCTTCGGTGGACATGGAGTAGCACACAGGCTGTGTGTCTCTCCAGCTACACTATCCTGATATCCTATCCTGTGTCCCCCCCCTGGGCCTGCAAACCGCCCCATTACCTGCTGGACAGTGTGGAAGTGCCCCTGTGCTGCTCTGGGACCCGTCTGTCCTCCATCCGCTGCGGCAGAGCGACTCCAGTGTGCGGGGGTTCGGGGCCTGCTGGACCACATGAGACGCCGCCATCCCCGCGCTGAGCACTTGCACCCGGCTTCCGTCTGAGCGCTGCCTGCGCCGGAATCCGCGGCTTCCCCTCTGCCGTTGCCGGGGAGATCGTGGCACCGCTTCTCCTCCCTGGCTCCTGTCTGTGCTGAGAGCGTCTCCGAGGGGTCCCCGGCCGCGGCGCTGTCACGTGACCCGCTGCCGCTCTCCTCGCTCGCTCCGGCGGCTCCAGGCGGCCAGTAAACTCCCGCACTGACCTCCTGAACTCTGCTGCTGGGGGAAGAGGTACACGGCACAGCTGTGTGATATAAGTGCCTGTGCCCTCCCCACAATATAGTTGCTGTCCTACCCTGTTCTGTTTCCCATAGGGACAGGGAAGATTATAAGTGCTGCCCTGCTCTGCATAGGGACCGGGAGAAGTGCAGTATTAACCTCTGGAAGGCCTGCTTGTTGCTCTGTCTCAGCATCCCACAAGGCATATCTGGCCAAGATCCACGCTGCATAGGTCCCTCATGCTGAGGAATATCCTGTTGTGATTTATCATTCTGGGCTAGCAGAGGCTGATTATTCTGATACACTATATGCTCACTGGACAGTTTTGATATACTATACTTACCCGCAGGCAGCGACTGGGCAATTCGGATATACTGCACTATATTATTCTTTGGCCGCCCCTGGACAGTTTGTGATATACTTTTCACTATACTTTCTTGCCATCTGCCGTCCGCTCGGTTATAATGGTCAAACCGCATTAGTCTGCCGCGGCTGTGGCGACGTTAGAGAAGTTTGCCAGAAATCCTCCAACACGGTCCCAACAGGGGGGGGGGGACGGTCGACCTCGGCACCGCCTTCTCCGTCGGCAAGCTCCTCATCTGTGGAGGCCACCGATACTGCTTTGCAAAAGGTGCTGGATGCGGTCACGGCCAGTGAAGCCCGATTGGCCGACAGGATCGGTCAGGTCCAGGCGGACTTATCTATTATACACCACGACCTCCAGCGGGTGCGAGAGAGGGTCGGTGAAGTGGAGACGCGCATCTCCACGCTGGAAGATACGGTTACGCCTCTCGATAGACGCACTTCTGCTCTGGAGTCTCAGATGACGGAGGTACATAAAAAGATGACGGATATGGAGGGGAGATTGCGACGAGATAATGTCCGTTTCGTGGGACTTCCGGAGAAAGAGGAAGGTGCTTCCCCTGAAAAATTTCTTGAACGTTGGCTGTTGGATGTGTTCGGAGCGGAGGAGTTCACCTCACACTTTGCAGTGGAGCGCGCCCATAGGGTCCCGATGCGTCCATTACCTCCAGGGGCACCTCCCCGTACGTTTATTGCCAAACTCCTTCATTACCGGGATAGAGATGTGATTCTGAGACTGGCCCGCACTAAGGGTCCTCTTAAGTGGAACGGTTCCCCAGTTTCAGTTTTTCCGGACTTTGCTGTCGACGTCCAAAGGAAAGAGCTCAGTTTGTCCCTGTGAAACGCAGGCTGCGTGAACTGAATATCACCTATGCCATGCTCTTTCCGTCTAAACTGCGGGTGGTTTCAGACGGAGAAACAAAATTCTTTATGACCCCTCGTGAAGCATCAGTGTGGCTGGACAGATGCTTTCCGGCGCGGCGGGCATTAGCCGCTGATTGAACTTATACATTTGATTTCTATACTTGCAAGTATACGGTTTC
This sequence comes from Pseudophryne corroboree, assembly GCF_028390025.1. Taxonomy (NCBI): domain Eukaryota; kingdom Metazoa; phylum Chordata; class Amphibia; order Anura; family Myobatrachidae; genus Pseudophryne; species Pseudophryne corroboree. The sequence goes on along the minus strand of NC_086452.1, from coordinate 197,462,114 downwards.
TTTTATGCCTGTTATGTTATTGTTGTATTGTCTCGGACGGGATGTATAGTTATTTGCGGATATGTTCTTCATGTATTCCCGCGTGATGTTAGTTTGGTTAGATACACGCTTTTTGGTTTGGGGAGCGGCAGCCGCTGCTTGAACTACTGTATGTGATTTCTTTGCTAGTCAATATGCTATTGTTTTGTGTTGTGCTGCTATGTGCTTATGTAGGGGCTCTCTGTGGCTCTTATAGGCCTTCACTGGGAATGGGTAGCTCTGTGGAGACGGGAGACTGTTAGACGCTACTTCTACACTGTTCTTAGGCCTTATACTCTCAGTGTTTGTTTTGGCATAAAGTCTTTAAGGGGTAAATGGTTATTTACTTGGGGTGGGTGTAGTTGTTTAGGGGGGGGATTTGATTTGAGTTTAGCTGGGAGGTTCTCCTGTCTCAAGGTCATTATATTCTTGGCCCCCCTATTGGATATAGGAATTTGGCCTTGTTCGGTATCGGCGGGGCATGTTACGGTGCTCTCTGCCTTAGCTGTTACTGTTAGTATTTAGGGTATTTTGTTGTTAGGGAACCAGGTATGCTGCTAGTTTTAGGTGGTATACGGGGTGGGGGTGGGGGTTCTTTTAGACTGTTACTATTGATGTGTTTTTACTTTTTGCTGTGCAATGTGCTTATTTCCACTATATCTATGTCGCAGCTAACTGCAGGCGTATCTTCTTTGATGTTCACTGGCGGTGGCTGGCCGCGGGTACTCTGCAATATTACAACAATGCCCTGCTATGGCTTTGGTTAAGTTTCTGTCGTGGAACGTGCGGGGGCTCATTGACAAGATTAAGCGCTCCCTGGTGCTTCGACAGATCAAGCTTTATGCCTCGGATATAATTTGCCTGATGGAAACCCACTTACTGGGTATTAAGATTATGTCCCTTAAAAAACCATGGGTGGACTGGGCTTACCATTCTATGCATACTGCAGCGTCCCGGGGAGTGTCGATCCTAATTAGGAAGTCTGTTCCCTTTGCGCTTGATTCTGTGCAAACGGATAAATGGGGTAGATATGTATTTCTCAAGTGCAAAATTAACTCCGTCCCCCTACTATTGCTGGCTATGTATGTACTCCCTCCATACTCGCATGAAGTCCTTAAAAAGACATCTGCCTTTATGGCTGCATCCCCTGGGGTAGCTGTTATCTGTATGGGGGACTTCAACAACGTTTTGAACCACAAGTTGGATAGGTTGTCCACGGCATCCTCCAACCCACAGCCCAAGCGTTCCCCATTTGCAGACACTGTTTCGGAGCTGGGTCTGGTCGACCCCTGGAGATTGAAGTATCCCGATTTGAGGCAGTACTCCTGTTTTTCAAGCTCACACTTTTCCTTCTCTAGGATAGATTTGGCTCTTTTGTCCCGGGAGCTTTTGCTCAAGGTTCAAAATGTCAGATATGAGACTAGAGGTATTTCGGATCACTCCCCTATATCATTACATATTGATTTAAACTGTCAGCGAGGCCAAGCAGTGTGGAAATTTAATCCCTTCTGGCTGACGCATATGGGTGAGGGATCCGACTTGGAAGCTGGCTGATTAGAATTCTTTGTTATGCATGACGAAACCTCGGATGTGTCTCTGCTGTGGGACACTTTCAAGGCTTTTCTGAGAGGAACATTGATTAAACGGGTAGGTAGTCTTAAATCCTCCTTTAGAAAACGTGAATCTGAATTGGAGGCCCGGGTGGCTGCTTCAGAGATGACGTATGTGCACGATGGCTTGGACGCTTCTAGGTTGGTGTGGCTCCATGCGCAGGGTGAATGGAAGGAATACCTGTGTGGGAAAACCCAGCACAGACTTCTCTTCTCCTCGCATGTCCAATATGCTACTGGGGATAGACCAGGTTCTTATTTGGCCAATCTTGCAAGGGGTGACCGCTCCTCTCATACTGTGGTGGAGATTTTGGATTCGGCTGGGTCTGTATTGGACCGCACTCCTCAGATCGTGGCGGAATTTGTCTCATTCTATCAGGCACTCTATAGTTCCAAATTGACCTGTTCCTCACTAGAACTGTGTGACTACTTGGATGGAGTCGACTTGCCCCATCTCTCCAGTGATGCCAGGGCTCTCCTCTACGCTCCTTTGTCATTGGAGGAGATTGAGATTGCGATCTCTGCCTCCCCCGATGGTAAGGCCCCTGGCCTTGATGGCATCCCATCAGAACTGTATAAGAAGCACACAAATTTTTTTGCCCCTCAATTGTTTAAGTTATTCAATGAAATTTTTGCCCAGGGCGCGCTTCCCCCGTCTATGGCGGAGGCTTTGATTATAGTGATTCCCAAGCCAGATAAAGACCCCAGGAGGGTTGAATCCTACCGTCCTATTTCCCTGCTGCCCACGGATATTAAAATTTTAGCCAAGGTTCTGTCTTCCAGACTTAGCCGGGTTATTTCCCAAATTATTCACTCTGACCAAACGGGCTTCATGCCTGGCAAGTCCACTGCTGTGAATTTGAGGCGCCTGTTTACTCACTTTCAGGTTTCTCGGGGGGAGGACTGCTCTGCCGTTATAGCCTCCTTAGATGCCGCAAAGGCCTTTGATTCGGTGGAGTGGGCCTTCCTCTGGGAGGCTATGGGTAGGTTTGGCGTGGGCCCCAACTTTATCAGTTATGTTAAATTGTTGTATTTTTTGCCCATGACCAGAGTCTCAGTGAATGGGTTTGTTTCGGACTCCTTCCGGCTATCCAGGGGAACGAGGCAGGGCTGCCCTCTGTCCCCGACTCTGTTTGCCATTGCTATTGAGCCACTGGCATGTTTGATTAGAGCAACTCGAGATATTGTGGGTATTAGGGTAAACTCCTTTATGTCCTCCAGCAATCCCCTATATATATTAACTTGAAGACGTTTAGACAGATTGACGGTTTACTCTCTTCTTTAATATGGGCCAGCAGGAGAGCGTGGTTGAGACTTGACGTTCTGTCTAGGCCGAAAGTGTTGGGAGGCTTAGCTCTCCCTATATTTCGATTTTACTATTATGCCGCGCAGTTGGCACATATATGGGAGTGGGTGAATGCCCCAGATGGTCTCACTATACACTCCCAAATGCTTTTACAGGTCTACCCTGACGGCTCTCAATTATAGTTGCTTATTTGTGGGAACCCTAACTTGTCCAAGATCCCTATAATAAAACAGGCTGTCCTCATATGGAAACAGGTACACGTTATCCTATTAGGCCAAGGTATTGACCCGGATACTCCTCAGGACAACGCCTTTGGCTTCGCTGCAGGCTGGAGCGGTGTGGGGGAGGTGGGGTGTGACATCCCTGGGCCACCTATATAACGATGGTATACTGAAATCCTTTTTGCAGCTTCAACAGGATTATAGTGTACCTTCTTCTCATTTTTACCGATACCTGCAGCTGAGACATGCACTTAACGCACAATTTCCCGAAACTCCTCCAATGATTGCTGACTCCCCGGTCAAATCTCTCCTGCAGTCCCTGGGAAGTGGACATCTGTATCCAACATTTATACAACTATGCTTCGATCTCACTATTCTGACCCGTTGTCCCTTCTCAGGGGCAAGTGAGAATCTGACTTGGGTGCCATCTCTGATGAGATATGGGAGGGTGCTTTATGTTCTCCACGATTATCCACTACCACCACTAGATATCAACAAATCCAACTGTTTATCATACACAGAGTTTACATGACACCAGTGCGCTTGCGACATGTCGGGGGTACCCACTCCTCCAGATGTCCTAAGTGCGATAGTCTGGATGCAGACTTTTGGCACATTATTTGGCTATGCCCCAAGGTAGCCGTATTCTGGTCGGGTGTTATTGACGCCCTGGTGTCAACAGGTATTCCCTCGTCTGTATGCTCCCCGACGACATGCGTGTTATCTGCTGTGGAGGAGGATGCCCTGGACCCCCCTGCCAAAAGATATGTAATCAATCTGTGCGGCCTGGCCAAGGTGTGCATTGCCAGGCTTTGGCTGGCCAAAGATGCGCCCACAATGCGATCCTGGGTCTCACTTGTAAATGATACGGCCTCTCATGAGAAATATGTGTACTTAGCTAGAAAAGCGGGGAAAAAATATCAGGACCTGTGGGGTAGACGGCTTGAGTCTCCACGCTCTGGGATCCAGAGTGTCTGAGCACCCGCTAGTGAGGGCTCCGTGTCTGGATGAGTGGGAAATGAGACATGCACCGGGGGGTTAGAATGGGTGTGTGATTATAGATCTGTATCGGGTGAGCTGCCTCTCTTTGTCTATGTGGTCCCTTGGCGCCCGCGGTCAGCCATTCCTTTTCCTTTGCCAGTGTTGCTGCTGTGTGATTTGCTTATTAATTATTGTGTTGCCATAGGCGACTATGTATAATATACATTGCTCTGTAAGCTCCATGCTAACGTGTGATATTAATTCTAATTTATAATCTATGTCTCGGAATTTAAGCCTGCACTTGTTTTACTGTGTTAACTGAACCCTAATAGAACTGGGAATCTGCGTATTCCCTGGGTCGGGGTTTTGTTTTTGTTTGCGTTTGCTTTGTTTTTTGTTTTTTTGTATTTGTGTTTTATTGAAAATCTGAAAATCAATAAAAAAAGTATTGAATTAAAAAAAAAAAACAGCATCAGTCCGAGACTGATCAAAACTGTAACATAACCCTTATGTAAGCAAAAACTATATACAAGTCTTGCAGAATTTAGTCCGCACTGGGACGGGCGCCCAGCATCCTCTACGGACTAGGAGAAAAAGATTTACTGGTAGGTTTAAAATCTTATTTTCTCTTACGTCCTAGAGGATGCTGGGGACTCCGTAAGGACCATGGGGATTATACCAAAGCTCCAGACCGGGCGGGAGAGTGCGGATGATTCTGCAGCACCGACTGAGCAAACATGAGGTCCTCATCAGCCAGGGTATCACACTTGTAGAATTTTGCAAAAGTGTTTGAACCCGACCAAGTCGCCGCTCGGCAAAGCTGTAATGCCGAGACGCCTCGGGCAGCCGCCCAAGAAGAGCCCACCTTCCTAGTGGAATGGGCCTTTACCGAATTTGGTAACGGCAATCCAGCCGTAGAATGAGCCTGCTGAATCGTGTTACATATCCAGTGAGCAATAGTCTGCTTAGAAGCAGGAGCACCAACCTTGTTGGCTGCGTACAGGACAAACAGAGCCTCTGTTTTCTTAACCCGAGCCGTCCTGGCTACATAAATTTTCAAGGCCCTGACTACATCAAGGGACTTGGAATCCTCCAAGTACCCTGTAGCCACAGGCACCACAATAGGTTGGTTCATATGAAACGATGAAACCACCTTAGGCAAAAATTGAGGACGAGTCCGCAATTCTACTCTAGCCACATGGAAAATCAGATAGGGGCTTTTGTGAGACAAAGCCGCCAATTCAGACACCCGCCTTGCAGACGCCAAGGCCAACAACATGACCACCTTCCAAGTGAGAAATAGTGGTTTTAGCCTCTTCAACCGGTGGAATTACAGAGATTTCAGGAAATGTAACACCACGTTAAGGTCCCATGGTGCCACTGGAGGCACAAAAGGAGGCTGGATGTGCAGCACTCCCTTTACAAAAGTTTGGACTTCTGGGAGAGAAGCCAATTCCTTCTGAAAGAAAATCGATAGGGCCGAAATCTGTACCTTAATGGAGCCTAATACTTTCTCCAGATACGGTGATAATGCTTCGCCGTCACCTCCTTCCTAGCCCTTATCAGAGTAGGGATAACTTCTTCCGGAATGCCTTTACCAGCTAAGATTTGGCATTCAACCGCCATGCCATCAAACGCAACCGTGGTAAGTCTTGGAACAGACAGGGCCCCTGTTGCAACAGGTCCTCTCTGAGAGGAAGAGGCCATGGATCTTCTGTGAGAATCTCCTGAAGATCTGAATACCAGGCCCTGCGAGGCCAATCTGGAACAATGAGTATTGTTTGCACTCTTTTTCGTCTTATGATTCTCAATATTTTTGAGATCAGTGGAAGAGGAGGGAACACATAGACCGACTGAAACACCCACGGTGTCACCAGGGCGTCCACTGCTACTGCCTGAGGGTCCCTTGACCTGGCACAATACCTCCGAAGCTTCTTGTTGAGGCGTGACGCCATCATGTCTATTTGAGGAAGTCCCCAATGACTTGTTATCTCTGCAAAAACTTCTTAATGAAGTCCTCACTACCCTGGATGGAGATCGTGTCTGCTGAGGAAGTCTGCTTCCCAGTTGTCTACTCCCAGAATGAAGACTGCTGTCAAAGCGCTTACATGATTTTCCGCCCAGCGAAGAATCCTGGCGGCTTCCGCCATCGCCACTCTGCTCCTTGTTCTGCCTTGGCGGTTTACATGAGCCACGGCTGTGACGTTGTCTGACTGAATCAGAACCGGTAGGTCGCAAAGAAGATTCTCCGCTTGACGCAGGCCGTTGTATATGGCCCTCAATTCCAGTACGTTGATGTGTAGACAAGCCTCCTGGCTTGACCATAGTCCCTGGAAGTTTCTTCCTTGTGTGACTGCTCCCCATCCTCGGAGGCTGGCATCCGTGGTCACCAAAACCCAGTCCTGAATGCCGAACCTGCGACCCTCTAGAAGGTGAGCACTCTGCAGCCACCACAGGAGAGACACCCTGGCCCTGGGGGACAGGCTGATTTTTTGATGAATGTGCAGATGGGACCCGGACCACTTGTCCAGAAGGTCCCACTGAAAAGTCCTCGCATGAAACCTGCCGAAGGGAATGGCCTAGTAGGACGCCACCATTTTTCCCAGTACTCGAGTGCATTGATGGGCCAACACACTTTTTCGGTTTGAACAGGTCTTTGACCATGTTCTGGAGTTCCTGGGCTTTTTCCATCGGGAAAAAAACCCTCCTTTGTCCAGAATCATGCCCAAGAAAGTCAACCTGGTCGTGGAACCAACTGTGAATTTGGTAGATTGAGAATCCAGCCGTGTTGCTGCAGCATTCTTAGGGAGAGCGACACGCTTTGTAGCAACTGTTCTCTTGATCTCGCTTTTATCAGAAGATCATCCAAGTACGGGATAATTGTGACTCCCTGCCTGCGCAGGAGCATCATCATTTCCGCCATTACCTTGGTGAAAATCCTTGGGGCCGTGGAAAGCCCAAACGGCAACGTCTGAAACTGGTAATGACAGTCCTGTACAGCGAATCTCAGGTACGCCTGATGAGGAGGATATATGGGGACATGAAGGTATGCATCCTTTATGTCTAGTGAGACCATAAAATCCCCCCTTCCAGGCTGGAGATAACCGCCCTGAGTGATTCCATCTTGAATTTGAACTTTTTCAAGTACAGGTTTAGGGATTTTAAATTTAGAATGGGTCTGACCGAGCCATCCGGTTTCGGGACCACAAATAGGGTTGAATAGTACCCCTTCCCCTGTTGACCACCACTTGTTGTTGATACAGTTTTTGAATTGCCGCTAAAACTATCTCCCTGTCTGGGGAAGAAGCTGGTAAAGCCAATTTGAAAAACCGGCGAGGAGGCACGTCTTCGAATTCCAACTTGTAACCCTGGGATACAATTTCCATTGCCCAGGGATCCACCTCTGATTGAGCCCAGATGTGGCTGAAGAGTCGAAGACGTGCCCCCACCGGAGCGGACTCCCTCCGTGGAGCCCCAGCGTCATGCGGTGGATTTAGTAGAAGCCGGGGAGGACTTCTGCTCCTGGGTACTAGCCGTAGCCGGCAGTTTTTTCCCTCTACCCTTACCTCTGGCGAGGAAGGAAGAGCCCCGACCTCTTCTGGACTTATGCGACCGAAAGGACTGCATCTGATATTGTGGCGTTTTCTTTTGCTGTGAGGAAACATAAGGCAAAAAAGTAGATTTACCTGCCGTAGCTGTGGTAACCAGGACCGTGAGACCCTCCCCAAATATGTCCTCACCTTTGTAAGGCAAAACCTCCATATGCCTCTATGAGTCGGCATCGCCCGTCCATTGGCGGGTCCACAGGGCTCGCCTAGCAGAAATCGCCAAGGCGTTGGCTCTCGAACCGAGCAGGCCAACGTCTCTCTGAGCGTCTCTCATATATAAGACTGCGTCTTTAATGTGACCTAAGGTCAATAAAATGGTATCCCTATCTAGGGTATCAATGTCAGCTGACAAGGTATCTGTCCGAGCTGCTACAGCGCTACAAACCCAAGCCGACGCTGTTGCCGGTCTGAGCAAGGCACCCGTATGTGTATAAATTGACTTCAAGGTAGTTTCCTGCCTGCGATCAGCAGGATCCCTGAGAGCTGCCGTGTCTGGAGATGGCAGCACCACCTTTTTGGACAAGCGCGTTAAGGCCTTGTCCACCCTGGGCGAGGATTCCCACCGTACCCTGTCCTTTGCCAGGAAAGGATACACCATAAGAATTCTCTTGGGAATCTGCCGTTTCTTGTCTGGAGTTTCCCAAGCTTTTTCAAATAATTCATTCAGCTCATGAGATGGGGGAAAAGTTATCTCAGGTTTCTTTTCCTTAAACATGTGCACCCTCGTGTCAGGGACAGAGGGGTCATCTGTGATATGTAAAACATCTTTTATTGCAATAATCATATAAGGCATACGTTTGGCCACCCTTGGGTGTAACCTCGCATCATCGTAGTTGACACTGGAGTCAGAATCCCTGTCGGTATCAGTGTCTGCTACTTGGGACAGTGGGAGTTTCTGAGACCCAGAAGGGCCCTGTGACACAGTCAAAGCCATGGATTGACTCCCTGCTTTATCCCTGGACTCTGCTTTGTCCAATCTCTTATGTAATAAAGCAACATTTGCATTTAAAACATTCAGCATATCCATCCAATCATGTGTCGGCGTTGCCGACGGGGACATCACAATCATCTGCTCCACCTCCTCCTTAGAAGAGCCTTCCGCCTCAGACATGCCGACACCCCCACACACTCAGGGATATATCTATATGGAGATAGTTCCCCAATAAGGCCCTTTGGAGAGACAGAGAGAGAGTATGCCAGCACACACCCAGCGCCGACTGACACTGGAAACAAAATTCCCAGACAAACAGCGCTTTTATATAAATATATAAATATACACTCACTGCGCCAATAAAAAGTGCCCCCCCCCCCCCTCTTTTTTGCCCTCTGTGACCGTGCTCAGCAGGGGAGAGTCCGGGGAGCCAGCTTCTCTGCATGTGCTGTGGAGAAAATGGCGCTGGTTAGTGCTGGAGGATCAAGCCCTGACCCCTCAGCGGCAGGCTTCGGTCCCGCTCAAATAATCAAAAAACTGGCGGGGATTAATAATATACTGCCTCCGCAGTATATTTACATCTGCCAGTGTCCCTTGAGGCTATTAATTGCTGCCCAGGGCGCCCCCCCTGCGCCCTGCACCCTTACAGTGCCCGCTGTTGTGTGTGTGTGTGTGTGTGTGTGTGTGTGTGTGTGTGTGTGTGTGTGTGGGAGCAATGGCGCGCAGCTTTACCGCTGCGCGTTACCTCACTGAAGAAACTGAAGTCTTCTGCCGCCTTTGAAGTCTTCTTTCTTCTTCTACTCACCCGGCTTCTATCTTCCGGCTCTGTGAGGAGGACGGCGGCGCGGCTCCGGGACGAACGGCAAGGGTGAGACCTGCGTTCCGACCCTCTGGAGCTAATGGTGTCCAGTAGCCTAAGAAGCAGAGCCTATCACTTAAGTAGGTCTGCTTCTCTCCCCCCAGTCCCACGATGCAGGGAGCCTGTTGCCAGCAGTGCTCCCTGAAAATAAAAAACCTAACAAAATTCTTTTTACAGAGAAACTCACGAGAGCTCCCCTGTAATGCACCCAGTCTCCTCTGGGCACAGGATCTAACTGAGGTCTGGAGGAGGGGCATAGAGGGAGGAGCCAGTGCACACCCATTCTAAAGTTCTTTATAGTGCCCATGTCTCCTGCGGAGCCCGTCTATACCCCATGGTCCTTACGGAGTCCCCAGCATCCTCTAGGACGTAAGAGAAATATTTTCATTGTACTGTACAATGGGGTTAATTCAGGTCGGATCGCACATAGCGATCCAACCTGAATTTTTACGATGGCCTACGGCCCCGCGGGCGCATGCGCAGCGCCCGTCCTGCGCATGTGCCCGCTCTTTCTGCAGAGGGGGGGGGCAGAAAAAGCGATCGCCTATGCCTGTCAATCAGGCAGAGGCGGTCGCGGGGGGGGGGGGGCGGTCAAGGCTCCATTTCCAGGGAGGAAATGGAGCGTTGTAGGGGCGGGCGGCTGGAACGGTGGGTGGTGCAACGCAAAAGGGGGCGTGATTGCAGCGGCTGCTTGACGTCACATGCAGCCGCCGCAATGGGTAAGATGGTGCCGGGTCTCCTGCAGGCACCGGTCAGCATGCTGGGCGCCCCCCCCCCCGCATGCCAGGAAAAGGATAGCAAATTCTGCTGATTAGCAGAACTGAATTAGACCCAATATTCCATCTTAAATTAAGTGTAAATGGGAAGCACATGCACATACTGCCCCGTAAGCTGCCCTACTTAGTAAATATGTATACATAATTTAAATAAATAAATAAATTAAAAAAATCAGTTTTTTTTTTATTCTATTAATTTGACTATCATCAAATGAAGGCTTATAACCAATCAATAAAAATAGTAAAATTAGGCAGGCAGGGGGCAGCCGTTACTGTTATGCCTAGGGGTGCCCTCACCCCTAAATCTGCCCCTGAGTGCAAGACAATGGAGCTTGCAAAATTTTAAAGGAGTTATTATGTAGTTATCTTTGCCTCATTACACATGAATGCCCTGCCACGGACTCAAAGTTCAGAACAGAGACTCTAGGCTAAGTGAAAGAAAAATGCTACAGAAATTATCAGGCCACACCTCCAAACATTTGGGGAGCAATTCAATTTGTGAATTCATCATCGCTCGTTTTACCCCTCACACCCATAAAGGGAGAGCAGTTAAATGATCAATCTTAGGCTACCGTAAGTATAGGCAATTTACCCAGCAGCACCATAGACCCAACACCACTGCAAATTAAAGTGCCTCCTTAGGCAAAGGTAGGACAAAATAAACTACACCTAAACCCTGCTCTGTTTTTGGATGAAATGCCACCCACTTTCATGTAAGCTCTATCAATTCAAGATTTTGTAAATCAGGACTGCCTCATCTAAATTGTGACAGTTAGAAGGAAAAAATAAGATTTTACTTACCGATAAATCTATTTCTCGTAGTCCGTAGTGGATGCTGGGGACTCCGTCAGGACCATGGGGATTAGCGGCTCCGCAGGAGACAGGGCACAAAAATAAAGCTTTAGGATCAGGTGGTGTGCACTGGCTCCTCCCCCTATGACCCTCCTCCAAGCCTCAGTTAGGATACTGTGCCCGGACGAGCGTACACAATAAGGAAGGATTTTGAATCCCGGGTAAGACTCATACCACCCACACCAATCACACCGTACAACTTGTGATCTGAACCCAGTTAACAGTATGACAACGTAGGAGCCTCTGAACAGACGGCTCACAACAATAACAACCCGATTTTTTTGTAACAATAACTATGTACAAGTATTGCAGACAATCCGCACTTGGGATGGGCGCCCAGCATCCACTACGGACTACGAGAAATAGATTTATCGGTAAGTAAAATCTTATTTTCTCTGACGTCCTAAGTGGATGCTGGGGACTCCGTCAGGACCATGGGGATTATACCAAAGCTCCCAAACGGGCGGGAGAGTGCGGATGACTCTGCAGCACCGAATGAGAGAACTCCAGGTCCTCTTTAGCCAGGGTATCAAATTTGTAGAATTTTACAAACGTGTTCTCCCCCGACCACGTAGCTGCTCGGCAGAGTTGTAATGCCGAGACCCCTCGGGCAGCCGCCCAGGATGAGCCCACCTTCCTTGTGGAATGGGCCTTGACAGATTTAGGCTGTGGCAGGCCTGCCACAGAATGTGCAAGTTGAATTGTGCTACAGATCCAACGAGCAATCGTCTGCTTAGAAGCAGGAGCACCCAGCTTGTTGGGTGCATACAGTATAAACAGCGAGTCAGATTTTCTGACTCCAGCCGTCCTTGAAATATATATTTTCAATGCCCTGACAACGTCCAGCAACTTGGAATCCTCCAAATCGCTAGTAGCCGCAGGCACCACAATAGGCTGGTTCAGGTGAAACGCTGACACCACCTTAGGCAGAAAATGAGGACGCGTCCGCAGTTCTGCCCTGTCCGAATGGAAAATCAAATATGGGCTTTTATACGATAAAGCCGCCAATTCTGACACTCTCCTGGCTGAAGCCAGGGCTAGTAGCATGGTTACTTTCCATGTAAGATATTTCAAATCCGCCGATTTGAGTGGCTCAAACCAATGGGATTTGAGAAAATCCAAAACTACATTAAGGTCCCACGGAGCCACTGGGGGCACAACCGGGGGCTGTATATGTAGTACTCCTTTTACAAAAGTCTGGACTTCAGGAACTGAAGCCAATTCTTTCTGGAAGAAAATCGACAGGGCCGAAATTTGAACCTTAATGGACCCCAACTTGAGGCCCATAGACAATCCTGTTTGCAGGAAATGTAGGAATCGACCCAATTGAAATTCCTCCGTGGGGGCCTTCCTGGCCTCACACCACGCAACATATTTTCTCCAAATGCGGTGATAATGTTGTGCAGTCACCTCCTTCCTGGCTTTTACCAGTGTAGGAATGACCTCTTCCGGAATGCCTTTTTCCCTTAGAATTCGGCGTTCAACCGCCATGCCGTCAAACGCAGCCGCGGTAAGTCTTGGAATAGACAGGGTCCCTGCTGAAGCAGGTCCCGTCTTAGAGGTAGAGGCCACGGATCTTCCGTGAGCATCTCCTGAAGTTCCGGGTACCAAGTTCTTCTTGGCCAATCCGGAGCCACGAGTATCGTTCTTACTCCCCTTTGCCGTATAATTCTCAGTACTTTTGGTATGAGAGGCAGAGGAGGAAATACATACACTGACTGGAACACCCACGGCGTTACCAGAGCGTCCACAGCTATTGCCTGAGGGTCTCTTGACCTGGCGCAATACCTGTCCAGTTTTTTGTTGAGGCGAGACGCCATCATGTCCACCTTTGGTTTTTCCCAACGGTTCACAATCATGTGGAAGACTTCTGGATGAAGTCCCCACTCTCCCGGGTGTAGATCGTGTCTGCTGAGGAAGTCTGCTTCCCAGTTGTCCACTCCCGGAATGAACACTGCTGACAGTGCTATCACATGATCTTCCGCCCAGCGAAGAATCCTTGCAGCTTCTGCCATTGCTCTCCTGCTTCTTGTGCCGCCCTGTCTGTTTACGTGGGCGACTGCCGTGATGTTGTCCGACTGGATCAACACCGGCTGACCCTGAAGCAGGGGTTTTGCCAGGCTTAGAGCATTGTAAATCGCTCTTAGCTCCAGTATATTTATGTGAAGAGACATCTCCAGGTTTGACCATACTCCCTGGAAGTTTCTTCCCTGTGTGACCGCTCCCCAGCCTCTCAGACTGGCATCCGTGGTCACCAGGACCCAGTCCTGTATGCCGAATCTGCGGCCCTCTAACAGATGAGCACTCTGCAACCACCACAGAAGAGACACCCTTGTCCGTGCCGACAAGGTTATCCGCTGATGCATCTGCAGATGCGATCCGGACCATTTGTCCAGCAGATCCCACTGAAAAGTTCGTGCGTGGAATCTGCCGAATGGAATCGCTTCGTAAGAAGCCACCATCTTTCCCAGGACTCTTGTGCATTGATGCACAGACACTTTCCCTGGTTTTAGGAGGTTCCTGACAAGTTCGGATAACTCCTTGGCTTTCTCCTCCGGAAGAAACACCTTTTTCTGAACCGTGTCCAGAATCATTCCCAGGAACAGCAGACGTGTCGTCGGGGTCAATTGAGATTTTGGAAAATTCAGAATCCACCCGTGCTGTTGCAGCACTATTTGGGTTAGTGCTACTACGTCCCCCAGCTGTTCCCTGGACCTTGCCCTTATCAGGAGATCGTCCAAGTAAGGGATAATTAATACGCCTTTTCTTCGTAGAAGAAACATCATTTCGGCCATTACCTTGGTAAAGACCCGAGGTGCCGTGGACAATCCAAACGGCAGCGTCTGAAACTGATAATGACAGTTTTGCACCACGAACCTGAGGTACCCTTGATGTGAAGGGCAAATTGGGACATGCAGGTAAGCATCCTTGATGTCCAGGGACACCATAAAGTCCCCTTCTTCCAGATTCGCTATCACTGCTCTGAGTGACTCCATCTTGAACTTGAATTTTTGTATGTACAGGTTCAAAGATTTCAGATTTAGAATAGGTCTTACCGAGCCGTCCGGCTTCGGTACCACAAATAGTGTGGAATAATACCCCTTTCCCTGTTGTAGGAGGGGTACCTTGACTATCACCTGCTGAGAATACAGCTTGTGAATGGCTTCCAATACCGTCGCCCTGTCTGAGGGAGACGTTGGCAGAGCAGACTTTAGGAACCGGCGAGGGGGAGACTTCTCGAATTCCAACCTGTAACCCTGAGATATTATCTGCAGGATCCAGGGGTCCACCTGTGAGCAAGCCCACTGCGCGCTGAAATTCTTGAGTCGACCCCCCACCGTTTCTGAGTCCGCTTGTAAAGCCCCAGCGTCATGCTGAGGGCTTTGCAGAAACCGCGGAGGGCTTTTGTTCCTGGGAAGGAGCTGCTTGCTGCCCTCTCTTACCCTTTCCTCTGCCTCGGGGCAGATATGACTGTCCTTTTGCCCGCTTGTTCTTATAGGACCGAAAGGACTGCGGCTGAAAAGACGGTGTCTTTTTCTGTTGGGAGGGGGTCTGAGGTAAAAAGGTGGAATTCCCGGCCGTTGCCGTGGCCACCAGATCCGATAGACCGACGCCAAATAATTCCTCCCCTTTATACGGCAATACTTCCATATGCCGTTTGGAATCCGCATCACCTGACCACTGTCGTGTCCATAAACTTCTTCTGGCAGATATGGACATCGCACTTACTCTCGATGCCAGAGTGCAAATATCCCTCTCGCATATAAAGAAAAGCATCCTTTAATTGCTCTAAAGTCTGTAAAATACTGTCCCTATCCAGGGTATCAATATTTTCAGTCAGGGAATCCGACCAGACCACCCCAGCACTGCACATCCAGGCTGAGGCGATGGCCGGTCGCAGTATAACACCAGTATGTGTGTATATACTTTTTAGGGTAGTTTCCAGCCTCCTATCAGCTGGATCCTTGAGGGCGGCCGTATCAGGAGACGGTAACGCCACTTGTTTTGATAAGCGTGTGAGCGCCTTATCCACCTTAGGGGGTGTTTCCCAGCGCGCCCTAACCTCTGGCGGGAAAGGGTATAATGCCAATAACTTTTTTGAAATTAGCCCTTTTCTATCTGGGTTAACCCACGCTTCATCACATACATCATTCAATTCCTCTGATTCAGGAAAAACTACAGGTAGTTTTTTTCACCCCCCACATAATACCCCTTTTTGTGGTACTTGTAGTATCAGAGATATGCAAAGCCTCCTTCATTGCCGTGATCATATAACGTGTGGCCCTACTGGAAAATACGTTTGTTTCTTCACCGTCGACACTAGATTCAGTGTCCGTGTCTGGGTCTGTATCGACCGACTGAGGTAAAGGGCGTTTTACAGCCCCTGACGGTGTCTGAGACGCCTGGGCAGGTACTAACTGGTTTGACGGCCGTCTCATGTCGTCAACTGATTTTTGTAATGTGCTGACATTATCACGTAATTCCATAAACAAAGCCATCCATTCCGGTGTCGACTCCCTAGGGGGTGACATCACCATTATCGGCAATTGCTCTGCCTCCACACCAACATCGTCCTCATACATGTCGACACACACGTACCGACACACAGCAGACACACAGGGAATGCTCTATTGAAGACAGGACCCCACTAGCCCTTTGGGGAGACAGAGGGAGAGTTTGCCAGCACACACCCAAGCGCTATAATATATATGGGAACAACCCTATATAAGTGTTGTATCCTTATAGCAGCTTAAATATAGTAATATCGACAAAAAAAGTGCCCCCCCCCCCTCTCTGTTTTACCCTGTTTCTGTAGTGCAGTGCAGGGGAGAGTCCTGGGAGCCTTCCTCACAGCGGAGCTGAGCAGGAAAATGGCGCTGTGTGCTGAGGAGAATAAGCCCCGCCCCCTATTTCGGCGGGCTCTTCTCCGGAGATTGTGAGATCTGGCAGGGGTTAAATACATCCATATAGCCTCAAGGGCTATATGTGATGTATTTTTAGCCATAAACAAGGTATTATACATTGCTGCCCAGGGCGCCCCCCCCGCGCCCTGCACCCTCCGTGACCGCTGTGTGAAGTGTGCTGACAACAATGGCGCACAGCTGCAGTGCTGTGCGCTACCTCAGGAAGACTGAAAAGTCTTCTGCCGCCTGCTTCTGGACCTCTTCCATCTTCGGCATCTGCAAGGGGGGTCGGCGGCGCGGCTCCGGGACGAACCCCAGGGTGAGACCTGTGTTCTGACTCCCTCTGGAGCTAATGGTGTCCAGTAGCCTAAGAAGCCAATCCATCCTGCACGCAGGTGAGTTCACTTCTCTCCCCTAAGTCCCTCGATGCAGTGAGCCTGTTGCCAGCAGGACTCACTGAAAATAAAAAACCTAAAAACTTTTTCTAAGCAGCTCTTTAGGAGAGCCACCTAGATTGCACCCTGCTCGGACGGGCACAAAAACCTAACTGAGGCTTGGAGGAGGGTCATAGGGGGAGGAGCCAGTGCACACCACCTGATCCTAAAGCTTTATTTTTGTGCCCTGTCTCCTGCGGAGCCGCTAATCCCCATGGTCCTGACGGAGTCCCCAGCATCCACTAGGACGTTAGAGAAACCATAAAAACATTTTTAAGGAATGTACACATATGCGCAATTTGATTTCACTTTCACAAGATGTCTGGTTCTTAATATATTCTTACCAACTAAGACCCACGTTAATTCAAAGTTAATAGAATAAAAGTGTTCAGAGAATATAGTTTAATTGAAAAACTGATGAAAGGTTACAAAATTGTTATTCCATACCATTTTCAATTTTGCTTTTCGGATGAGGGCCGCTGAATGCCAGAAACTTCCCAGGAACGATCCAGTTGAAATCTCCATTTTCCACCCTCTGTGAACAAAAGAAGTGTCCTATGAAATCTTAGAGCGCCATCTAGTGTTCCACAGTCGCATCTAGATTTGTCAAATGGCCTGGACAAGACACGCAACACATATTCCTACAGTGTAAACGCTGCAATTCGTCATTTCAGAAAATTGACTGAGGCTTTCTGTGGTCATTAGGAAGAAAACCCACCTCATAATGTTCATATTCATCCACATCAAAGCTTTCAAAGTTAAAGAACCCTAGATGCAGAGCCTGGAAGAGAGACACATATATCAGACAATAGCAAACATACACAAGGTATATTATTCAGTTGTTGTATAGGAATATATTAACTCATTAGTGACATGTGACAACAACATGAACCAAGGTGAAATCAGTCACTCTGTGCATAAGCAGAAAATCGTTATACATGCAGTAGCAAAGTGGATAGTAAAGTACATGCGGTGCCATATTCAATATTATTGCTACACTACAGCCTAAGGGGTGTATTTATGGAGCAGAGATCAGCATTTTCTCTGGCACAAATGTGGGAGAAAGGGCTTATCTCAGCTCATCCCAATCTACCAATAGTAAACAGTGGAGAAATCACAGATTTCCTCTGTGTAATCTCTCTTTATGGGGATGGCAACATGGTGCAACATAACATGCAGCAAAAAGTACAGATTTTCACTGCGAGCTGACGCCACATCTCAGCTGGCCCGGATTTCCCACAAGGCAGCCTAGGCGCTCGCCTAGGGCCCGGTGGGTCCCAAGGCCCTTGGACAGGCCCCAGAAAAAAATGTGAGTCCCGCTGTCTGCACTATGCATGTTAATTACTTGTAATATGATGTGTAATGTAAGGCAGTCCTGTCCACTTCCCAATCCCAGGTAGCAAGAAAAAAAGAAGGACCTGGCACCGGTATAAATTGTAATGGAATGGAAAAGAGGCCAAAGTGGACAGATATTGAGAAGGAAAACGCTTTCTCAATTATGGTCCTTATTGGCGGTGCGCCCAGAGCTAGAAAGTATCTGTACATACACACGGAGAGAAAGAAAGCTCTGGTGTGGGCGCACTCTTAGGGGGAAAAAAATCAAAAAAATATATATATATAATTTTTTTGAAAAATGAATAAAAAAAGTTGTAAAAGCAATATTTATTAGCAAATTGATTAAAAGTTATTAGTTATCCCACTATGATCAGAAAGTGTCTAGGTGTTGGTTAATATGAAATTAAATTATTATTTTGTATTATACTTTATTGGAAATAACCAACAGAGGTATAAGACAGCAGGAGACAAAGAGAAAAAGAAAGAAATGTTCTGGTCTCGTTAATCACACAAGATAGATTAGAAGGGTTGCAGACACTGGCTAGTCTAGCAACCGTTTCTCCTGACCAGCACAGAAATTCTGTGTTACTGACAACAGAGAGATCCAATAATATATCTTTGAAAGACCAATACAATACACTTCCCAATCCCACCTACCATAAAAAATAAATCCTATAGTATACTGAGGAAGCCACTGATTCTTGGTATAAGAGGGGAAACGCATTTACAACCACATTTGAGCTAGCTGGTATTTGCCCTCTCCCTGAAATAGCCGCTGCACCTCGGAACTCTAGCTCCGGATATGGCTGCTGCAGCCATCGAATCAGCCGGGAGTAGACAACGAGAGTAAAACCAGGAGAGAGAGGAGCGGTATTTATGATTTATTCATGGCCATGATCACTAAAACTGTGACTTTTTAACTGCATGAAAGTGCATACAATATTAATGAAAAGCTTGAATCCATTCACTGCGGGAATTTATACAGCACATCATTACTAACAGGATCAAAGCAGCTTTCTGACTTTATACTGACATGAAGAAAAGCAATACTCTAATGCTACTCTCTGATTGTTGTTGCTTTAAAAACACGTGCATTGTCTCATTTAATGCTACCATCTGATCATTGCTGCTTGAAAAACTAACACCTGCATTGTTAAACCATCGCTGATGAATTAAAATGCTCCATTTCATCTTTGTATAAGTTATTGTGATCTGGTATAGAGAGATTCATCTTTAAATTGAGAGCTCCTCCTTTAAGGGCTTAGACTGCTATATACCAGTTTGGCAGTATTTTGTATAGAAACAGTTTTCATTTTTTATGATCTATCAAATGTTTAGAAAATGTATGGGAGATGATCAATAAAGAATCCCCTGTTTAATCTATTTACCTGCGCTTCCTTACTTATTACCTTTTCCTATAGTGTATTTGGAAAAAAAAAAGTGTGTGTTGGGGGGCTTTCTCCCTGTATGCTTATAGCGACATCTATCAATTGCAGGGTTTATAGGTAGTCAGTGTGTAGCTGATAAGGAGGCGGCACTGCACGCTGCTCAGTCTCCAGGGGCAGCCAGCATCTTCGGGGAAGCGGGACACGCCCCCGAAGTGAAGATGAGACCTTCGAGGCCATGCCCCCTTTAAATAAGGCCACACACCCTCTTTGGGCAGCCACGGCTCTGGTGGGGTGAGTGGGGAGGTGTACTAATGCAGAGTGCGCACCGGGTGTCACCACAACTGGTGAAGCTTCTGTTTGTGTCCACACCACAGACCCCACTGCAAATGCCACCTCGCATCGACCTTGTAAATTCCTAGCACTCTTTTAGATCAGGCTTGTGTGTTGTATGTATGGAGTAACGGGGACAGGGCCCCCCATCTTTATAGTACTAAGAGGGGAAACATTAGGGTTAGGGTATTAAAGTTAATTTGGAGGTTTTGGTTCTGTTATTAGGGATATTAGGGACCATCGGGTCCTTCTCCCCCGCTAGCCCAGTTTAGATGTCCGGCCAGCTCTAGGAAGAGTCCTGGTGGTTCCGAACTTCTTCCATTTACGGATGATGGAGGCCTCTGTGCTCATTGGGTCCTTCAAAGCAGCAGATATTTTTTTGTACCCTTCCCCAGATTTGTCTACATACAATTCCTTTGACTTCATGCTTGGTTTGTGTTTAGACATGCACTGTCAAGTGTGGGACTTTATATAGACAGGTGTGTGCCTTTCCAAATTATGTCCAGTCAACTGAATTTACCACAGGTGGACTCCAATTAAGCTGTAGGAACATCTCATGGATGATCAGTGGAAACAGGATACGCCTGAGCTCAATTTTGAGCTTCAAGGCAAAGGCTGTGAATACTTATGCAGTTGTGATTTCTTAGTTTTTTATTTTGAATACATTTGTAAAACTCTCAAAAAAACTGTTTTCATGTTGTCATTATGGGCTATTGTGTGTAGAAGTTTGAGGGGAAAAATGAATTTATTCCAGTTTGGAATAAGGCTGTAACGTAACAAAAAGTGGAAAGAGTGAAGCACTGTGAATACTTTCCGGATGCACTGTAGTATGCAAAGCTTTAACATATATCTTTATTATCTTAGTATGTTAATGTACTTAAAATGAAGTAAATCACAAGCACTATAAAGTTACCTTGCGGATCCCTTGCAGACAGTCCAATATAGTAAGGTTATAAGTGCAGTTCCCGAATGAGGCATCTCTGCAAGAGGGAGACAATGTTTACTTTAATAACTTTTTGTGAGAGGCAGTGAATGAAATAAAAATGCAGGAATTAGACCTCAGGAAGCCTAATGACAAGCATTTTTTTAATGACATTAATACACAGAAGGCTTATCTGTACCTAAATGTCTATAATAAAGAAATAAAAATAACCATATATAAAAAGGGAATACTGCTAGAGGCCCTGGAGGTCATTCCGAGTTGTTCGCTCGCAAGCGGATTTTAGCAGATTTGCTCATGCTAAGCCGCCGCCTACTGGGAGTGAATCTTAGCATCTTAAAATTGCGAACGATGTATTCGCAATATTGTGATTACACACCTCGTAGCAGTTTCTGAGTAGCTCCAGACTTACTCGGCATCTGCGATCAGTTCACTGCTTGTCGTTCCTGGTTTGACGTCACAAACACACCCAGCGTTCGCCCAGACACTACTCCGTTTCTCCGGCCACTCCTGCGTTTTTTCCGGAAACGGTAGCGTTTTTTCCCACACGCCCATAAAACGGCCTGTTTCCGCCCAGTAACACCCATTTCCTGTCAATCACATTACGATCGCCAGAACGATGAAAAAGCCGTGAGTAAAATTACTAAGTGCATAGCAAATTTACTTGGCGCAGTCGCAGTGCGAACATTGCGCATGCGCATTAAGCGGAAAATCGCTGCGATGCGAAGATTTTTACCGAGCGAACAACTCGGAATGAGGGCCCATGTTCAGAAGATGTACAATATAAGGCAGGGCCGTGCGGTGAAGTAAATTTCTCAGGAGGCACCGGCTTGCACCAGAGCCAGATTTACACACAATATGAGCCAAATGGTTCATGTGGGCATTATACAATGGTGCAGCAGTATAAACTCCCGGAAATTTGGCGAGTTTTGATCAGAGATGGGCGGAAAAGATAAGCGCACCTGACAGACTTTTTACTCCAGAGTTTTGGCTATAAAAATGATTAGAACACATATGATATTTTTAACATATTCTTTGTATTTTTCACATACTTTATACAGTCAAAGCTCTGGCACAAACGTTAGTTTGACTGGAAAGGCTCTACCTCGCCTGCATCACCCCACCGCACGTCACTGGTATAAAGATGTATAAATTGCCAGCCATAGCATTACAGATAAATGTAAAGAAGAAGAAACATATTGATAAAGACACCTGTGTGACTAATACCCCTTTTCCACCACTGTAGCACGGGTCGCAGCCGTGTCGCCTGATACGGCTGCGACCCGTGCTACAGTGCTACAGCCCCCTTCAGACAGCGCTCACCAACCCGATCACATGATCTCCCAGCGCCGCCCTCCCATACACTGTGAACGGGAGCCGTGTCGCCTCGACACAGCTCCCGTTTACACTACACAGCTTACCTGGTTGAACACGTGTTCAACCCGGCAATCTATCCGGGTAGGATGCCCAGATCACTTGATCCGGGAATTTGCCGGGGACCCTTTTCCACTAGGAAAAAACACGGGTAAATGCGCGCCCCCGCGCTTTTACCTGTGTTTTAAAAAGCTAGTGGAAAAGGGGTATCAATGAATATTGAGACACAGCCACCATTCAGCACTAGGAACCTGTGTGTGCTGAGGCACACACAGTCCCCTATAGCGCATGCATTACACAGAGTGTGCGCACAAAGGTACTGCTGCAATTGGGTCACGCGGTTTTAGAAATTGAGAGACACAATGATGGGCATTCCTGGGTGGTGACTGGGAGGAGGCTTCAAGTGAACACAACAAAAGTCTGTCTTGTGTCCGTGTGCGTGTCAGAGAGAGTGGCTGCGTTCCCAGACGCTGACACAGAGGCCATACTTGGAGGGAGGAACTGCACTTGAAATAAAGTAGGTGCAAATGTTGATGGTGTGCGCAATGGTGGTGTGTAGAGAATTACTGCAGTGTTACAGTGTGCAGAGACGCTGAAAGTGGGCCTCTCAGTACATGCATACACTGCGTGCTTGTACACCAAGGGAAGGCTGTAACTAGCATTTGCATACTGTCGCTGCCTTGACTCCAGTGGCAACAGATGCAGTAGCGTCGATCCTCTAAATCTGACCCTAGCTGCTGTTAAGCTGCATCAGTCACGGTGTTCAGTAAGCCAATGGGGGAGATTTATTAAAGCTTGGAGAGAGATACAGTGGAGAGAGATAGGGGTAAATTTACTAAAGCTTCTAAAACAGAAACTTGGTGGTGTTACCCATAGCAATCAATCAGATGCTGTCTATCATTTCTCTATTGCCTGTTAGTAAATGATAGACAGCATCTGATTGGTTGCTATGGGCAACATCACCAATTCTCTATTTTAGAAGCTTTAGTAAATTTACCCCATAAGGTGCTAACCTATAACTCTCTGCAAGCTTTGATAAACAGAGAATACTAAACAGAGAGTTAACCGACTGAAATGGTTGGAAAAATGAAATATTTGTATAAAAGTATTATGGAAGGGTGTGGTATGGAAGGACCACTATTGGTCGACAGGGTCTCTAGGTCGACATGAGTTTTTTATGTTTTTTTGGTGTCGTTTTCCTTATAGAGTAATCGGGAACCCCAATTAGTGCACCGTGTTCGCTCGCCATGCTTCGGGCAAGGTGCCTCGCTCCGTTACAGCTTCGCTTGGCACAGATTACCATTCCAATCGTAGTCCACGTGGATCGTTAAGTATGAAAAGGTTCAAAAAAAGATTTTTTTAAAAAGTTAAAAACTCATGTCGACCTAGAGACTCTGTTGACCTAGAAACCCTGTCGACCAATGGTGGTCGACCTAGATAGTGTCGACCTAGTGACTCGATCCCTTATGGAAGACAGAGCAGCATCTGAGGATAGGACACCTAAGCGATGCAGGATACACTGGAGATATGAGCAACAACCTGTTCATAAAAACAACATACTGTATGTAATGTACAAGTTCTCTGTCAGCACAAAAGCTACTTACAGCAGACTCCCACTCAGGGCCAGTGGTAGGGTGTTCGGCGCACCCCTGCAAACTATAAATTTGCGCCCTCCCATATTCAACAAAGGGTCAGCGCGCGCCTTTGGTGCGCGTCGGGAAAAGGGATGTGGTCTCACAAGTAAGAGGCATGGCCACACAATAGTACCCCCATTTAAAATTACGCCACACGGTAGCACAATCTTATTCATCTTATACGCAATGTCCCACCAGTAGTAGTAGCGTCCTTATATATAATGCACCCACGGTAGTAGTAGCGTCCTTATATGTAGTGCACCCCCAGTAGAAGTGTCCTTATACGTAATACCCCCCTGGTAGTAGTAGCAGCAGTGTCCTAATACGTAGTGCACCCCCAGTAGCAGAAGCGTCCTTATAAGTAATTCCCCCCTAGTATAGTAGCGTCCTTATACGTAATGCCCCCCCAGTAGTAGCAGCATCCTTATACCCAATGCCCCCAAGTAGTAGTAGCTTCCTTATACGTAATGCCCCCCCCAGTAATAGTAGCGTCCTTATACGTAATGCCCCCCCAGTAGTAGTAGCATCCTTATACGTAATCCCCCCCCCAGTAGTAGTAGCGTCCTTATACGTAATGCCCCCCCAGTAGTAGTAGCGTCCTTATACGTAATGCCCCCCAGTAGTAGTAGCGTCCTTATACGTAATGCCCCCCCAGTAGTAGTAGCTTCTTTTTACGTAATGCCCCCTCCCAGCAGTAGTAGCATCGTTATACGTAATGCCCCCCCCCCTCCCCAGTAATGGTAGCGTCCTTACACGTAATGGCCCCCCAGCAGTAGTAGCGTACTTACATGTAATGGCCCCCCCAGTAGTAGCGTTCTTATATGTAATGCCCCCCCAGTAGTAGTAGCGTCCTTATACATAATGCCCCCCAGTAGTAGCGTCCTTATACGTAATGCCCCCTCCCTCAGTAGTAGCGTCCTTATACGTAATGGCCCCCTAGTAGTAGTAGCGTACTTACATGTAATGCCCCCCCCCAGTAGTAGCGTCGTTATACGTAATGCTCCCTAGTAGTAGTAGCGTCCTTATATGTAATCCCCCCCCAGTAGTAGCGTCCTTATACACAATGCCCCCCCAGTAGTAGCGTCGTTATACGTAATGCCCCCCCCCCCCCCAGTAGTAGTAGCTTCGTTATACGTAATGCCCCCCCCCTCCCCTGTAGTAGTAGCATCTTTACATGTAATGCCCCCCCCCAGTAGTAGTAGCGTCCTTACATGCAATGCCCCCCCCCCAGTAGTAGTAGCGTCTATAATGCATGCACACACAGACATACCTCACACACAAAATTCACACATATATATATATATATATATACACACACATACACCCACACCATATATACACACACACATACATACATTTCTCTCTCACACTCTACTTACCTAAGTCTGGCTGTACCTCTCTCTACAGTAGCCTGGTCCGTTTAGCTCCGCCCCGTGTAGCCCCGCCCCTTCCATCCCGTGTAGCTCCAGCCCCTTCGTTGATCCTACACAGCCTCTGTCACAGGTGATTGGGGGGGGGGGGGGAGGCTTTTCATGCTGCCGGCGTTGCTGCCTGTCAGCACAGCAGCTGGCAGCAGCAGGGGGGACAGGGCGGCGCAGCAGGGAAGGGATGCAGAGCAGGAAGAGCGCCCCTCCGTCCCAGCGCCTCCCTGCACTGCATCCCTTCGCTGAGCGGGTAGCGCCGGGCCTGCTCCCACTGCATGCAATTGTGACTGACTGACAATACATAGATGCTTACGGGTGGCCATATGATATCCATGTTAGGGATCTGGTATGATATACTGGCAGACGTGATGTCTGCTGTCAGTTTACCGTCAGCGGCATTCATCTGCCAGAATCCTGGCAGCGAGTACCCTCACAGGCTCACCGCGCCTTGGGTCCGGTGGCTTGCTGCGCTCGCTACAGGTTCTTTTCCCACTCAGTTGCTGGCATATAGTGGGAATACCAGGCGAGTGTCGAGATTCCATCTGTCGGTAAAATACCGGCTGTCGAGATTCCGACATGTCGGTCTCCCGACAGACGGCATTTTAACTATATTTCCATGGTAGAGGTAAAATAATATTACATGTGTATATGGCGACTACTGTATGTAGCAAAAGGTAGGACAGCAGAACTATTCAATGCAACCTAGTCCCTCAGCGCCATCTACTGAACATACATCTCCTCTATGGAACTTTCTGCCCTGGACACCAAACACGGAAGCAAACAGAAAGAGTCAAAGTGCTACATTATAATCACCAGCCTCACTATAACACAGTTGTGGCCTGTGTTCCTTGCTGGGGGCAGGAGGAAGCATTGCTGTGATATGATGTTAGCATAGGAAACAGATGAGTTATTATTACATGGGGCAGAGGAAGTTATGACATAGACATCCTTTGTGTTCATGGGTGTGGTTCGTTTTATCGACAGTATCTAGGTCGACAATGTTTAGGTCGACCACTATAGGTCGACAGTCACTAGGTCGACATGGATGGAAGGTCGACAGGGTTTCTAGGTTGACATGTGCTAGGTCGACAGGTCTAAAGGTCGACATGAGGAATTTATTTATTTTTGTGTCGTTTTCTTCGTAGAGTGACCGGGATCCCAAATTAGTGCACCGCTTCGCTCGCCATGCTTCGGGCATGGTGCCTTCGCTCCGCTACCGCTTCGCTCGGCACACTTTACCATTCCAATCGTAGTCCATGTGGATCTTTAAGTATGAAAAAATCCCCCCCCCAAAAAAAAGTGAAAAACTCATGTCGACCTTTAGACCTGTCGACCTAGCACATGTCGACCTAGAAACCCTGTCGACCTTCCATCCATGTCGACCTAGTGACTGTCGACCTATAGTGGTCGACCTAAACATTGTCGACCTAGACACTGTCGATCTTCAGACCGGATCCCATAGTTCATATCTTGCTTATTTCAATGTACATTTGCAACAGGTTAGTCTGTAACGGTCATGACAAATGAGACAACTCATCTGATTTACATGCATACAAACAGGTTGTGTTCTGTCATGGCTAATACCACTGTAATGTCATGGCGAATACTAATAAGCTACTATAATGTGACTGATGTCGGAATCCTGACACGACTCAGGACACCGGCGCCAGATCACTGACAGCCGACATTCCGAAGGTGAGTATCAGAGTACGGGTTAGGGAGAGAGCCCGGTGGGGGTAGGGTTTTTAGGGGTAGGCACTAGGGTTAAGCTAGAGTTAGGCACTGGGGGGAGGCAAATTTAGGTATGCTTACCCCCTCCGATGTTGGGATGCCGTTGTTGGTCATGTGACTGCGGCATAGAGTATGTATTCCAGCCAATCAATGTGGAAGCAGCTCCATGTACAAAAGCATGCAGACATGGTCAAGAGGTATAGTTATTGTTTAGACCAGGGGTAGCCAACCCTGGTCCTCGAGAGCTACCAACAGTGCACGTTTTCCAGGTCTCCTCAGAATCACAAGTTAAGTGATTTAGCTGCACCTGTGGATCTTTTAAAATGTGACAGTTAGTAATGACTGCACATGTACACCGGCCAGGTGAGCTGGAAAATGTAAACTGTTGGTAGCTCTCGAGAACCAGGGTTGGCTACCACTGGTGTAGTGTATATTCCACTGTGAATTATGTAGTATGGTCCATATTCCACTTTCTTAGCGTCCTACAAACACATCAGTAGGTTTATCCTGAATCACTAGGTTATTTCTGGCTGAGACAGCCAAGCAAGATGAGACAAGCCGAACAGTCAGAACAGCTTGCACAGTCAATGCTTGTTAGGAGCCTTCAGGGACAGCAAAGTCTGCGAGTAGCGGTGTTAGGCTGGCCGCTGGAAGAAATGTATTGTCACGGCTGAGTTTGTCTGTCAACCCAGACTAGTACTAGACAGAATCGGGCTGGCTTAATGAATGATCCGCTCATCCAGACGTGGCAGTCAAGCAGTATACCCTATAAGGAAAGGTGACCAGCTATGGGTACTGGAACACTGGTGGTGGAAGCCACCAGTGCAATGGGTAGCTGGGTTGTCACCTAATGGAGAACTGGTGAGTTAACGGAATGCTGGGAGGATCAGCAATGCAGGAAAGTCACAGATCACTGGCTGGAACCAGTGTGATAGCTGTCAACGAGGCTGAGGGCGTCAGCAATACTTGTAGACGGAAGCGGAGGGCGTCAGCAATGCTTGTAGATGGAAGCTGAGGGCGTCAGCAATGCTTGTAGACGGAAGCTGAGGGCGTCAGCAATGCTTGTAGACGGAAGCTGAGGGCGTCAGCAATGCTTGTAGACGGAAGCTGAGGGCGTCAGCAATGCTTGTAGACGGAAGCTGAGGGCGTCAGCAATGCTTGTAGACGGGTTTCCAGATGCTGGGCAGCTGAGCTAGCGCAATGGGGATTCCATATGCTGTGCAGTGCAGTGTCAGCACTGCTGCTTTCCCAGTAGCTGTGATGCAGTGGTTCTGCACAATGGATACTGCAATACTGTAGACAGCAGTGGCAGGTTTTCCGGATACTATGGTGCGCTACCTTGCGCAGCGGTGAACTGGAAGCTGGCAAGAGCCAGCAAAGTCTCTAAGGCCGCTAGGGATATAGGACAGTCCCTCTGGTTCACTGGAGGACTTCCAGCGAGTCTGGAGATGCCAGGATGTAGTGGCAGCAATGGCCCTTTAAATCATCCAGGGAGTCAGGAAGTGCGGGGGATGGCAACTTGCACTGAGTCTATTACCAGCAGGATATTCAGGAGCTCACTCCAGGGTGAGAGACACCAAAGCACTGACCGCTTTTTAGTGCTGAGACCTGAAACTTATACCCAGCACTTACAGCTGAGTGGATGAACGGCTCACATGATGTGGAAGCGAATCCGGATTGGCTCCTGGTAGATCAGCTGACTGGAGACTGTCATGGCGACGTCCATAGCTGGATTTGGAGGGAACTCCGGTGTGGTGTGTGCATAGACAGACAGTAATGGCCGCAGGTCCTGAGAGCACAGGGAGGTGTATCTGGTGACCACTGGACTTGTGGATGCTGGCACGGAAGTACAGCACAGCATGAAGAATCCTCAATGATTGCTGTGCAGACACCATGCAGAGACTTGCTGAGTTCAGAATACACACAGAAGATAATCAATACAGATGCAGCTCGTTAACAGAGAGTGAACTCAGCACACAGGGAACTCATGGTGCTGGTGAGCTGTTTGTCCCAGCAAGCAAAAAACATGCAGGTTACAGGACTGATGGCAGAGGTAAGTCACCAAATGATATGATTTTAGTCAGGATTGTGACACGTATGCACAATGAGTCAGGGGTGATAATAACTAAGTGACCTCATATAGCCTCTGATACACTAACACTATATGACACCAGAGGTTAGGAATTCCCATGTATGTAAAGAATCTCTGAGGTAGGCTGCTTACAGTATATATTACTTGTTGACTAGATCAAGGATTCTCAAACATTTCAATTCTTTGTAATACCTCTGCTTATAAATGCTGTCAATTTTATATCATCTACTTATAAGGAATGCCATTTTTAATTATAAATAAATGTCCGCTGTACCCCCTGGGGTACTGCAGGTGCACGGCCCTGGCCTAGAATCTACTTATATTCCTAGAAAAGCAATATTTGGCAGTACATACATGTGCTGACAGAATATTGCACTGGATTGTGGGTACCCAAGCACAGCTCCTGACTCATATACCACATCTCACCTTCCTCATTCACATAGCTCACATTCTAGAGATGCAGGAGTTGAAAAGTTCATGTATTCAGACAAATTTGGAGAGGGAAATGTGATCTGTAGAAGCTGAAACCATGCAGTACCACAAGGGACTGAATAACATAGAGAGCTATATTTAAAGATGATCTGTCACACTGAAAAAAACCTGCACTATTGTCTGTACAAAGCCGTATTTGATATTTTAAGAGGAAATTTAGATGAAACAAGGAAGTAATCACTCAATCAATCAATCACAAATAAGCACAGGGTGCTTAATATATATTGTATATAATATAGTGCTTATAGTGGCACTATATTATATACAATATATATTATTATTATTATTATTATTATTATTATTACTACCAGTTATTTATATAGCGCATACATATTCCGCAGCGCTTTACAGAATATATTTGGCCATTCACATCAGTCCCTGTCCCAATGGAGCTTACACTCTATATTCCGTAGCACATTTATACGCACACACATTCATACTAGGGTTCATTTTTGTCAGAATCCAATTAACCTACCAGTACATTTTTGGATTGTGGGAGTAAACCGGAGTACCCGGAGGAAACCCACGCAAGTACGGGGAGAATATACAAACTCCACATAGTTAGGGCCATGGTGGCAATCAAACCCATGACCTTAGTGCTGTGAGGCAGTAATGCTAACCATTACAATATATATATATATATATATATATATTCACAGGAGCAGTCCACACTCTGGCCTTATCCACAAATGCTGGGGTGACTTCCATATAATAATGAATCCTCAAGATCCATTAGTGCAAATATATCCAATAAAGTAGGAGCACTCACCAGTCTTCATAATATTCTCATTTTTATTAGCAGCAAGACATCAATAGAGGTGATTGCACCCCTCTATTGATGTCTTGCTGCTAATAAAAATTAGAATATTATGAAGACTGGTGAGTGCTCCTACTTTACTGGATATATATATATATATATATATATATATATATATATATATATATATATATGGAATGAGAAATAGAGGAATAGGGCGCCCAAGGATTATGTCAACCCCAAAGTTTAAAAAACCTCAGAAAATTATACGGTATGATTAAATCTGGCATTAAAACATAAAAATATACTGTTCATTTAATAATTTATTAAAAAAATACAAAACCATCACATTACATAGTTAGCAAGATGCAAATCTCCTGTGTTTTTGTGGAAGGGTGCAGATAAACTTCTGCCTGTATCTTTAATCTTCCTTATAGAGTATTCGGAGATAACATCAGAAAACAGAGTAAAAGCCCAACGCGTTTCGTCTAATATCAAGACTTCATCAGGGGTGTGTCTCTGATTTTTGATAAATGACAAAAAAGAACTATTTTGATGGACCCAGACAATCAATTAAGGATATTCATAAGGAAAATTCGATAACCACCATTGTGGTAATGTCACTTCAACCTCTAGAGTCGACTACCCAAATTCTAACCATCAATAGAGGAGGTTCAAGATGATAATGAAGTCAGCTAATTCCAACCCAAAAGAACCTTCCAACAGCAAGTCAGTGATTGTCCAAACCTCCATTCAATCATGCAAAAAATTATATATCAAGTATATAATGTGAGGCGCCAAAATGAGTGGTTTTTCCTAGCCGCTATAAATGGAGAAAGTCAATCTCCAGAACAAAAGAAACAAATAAAAGTGAATTACAGCGCTAATACAACTGATGCTAATGATATATAAATTTATTCATTAAAACAGACTGATAATCAAATATATATAAAATTGTAAAAATTGCTCATAGACCAATTTATGGACATATAATAGACTCCTCAGCAATGACCTTATCTAGGAAAAAGTCCATATGATATTGTTTGGACAGCAGGTCTAATTTTTCACAAGGACCAGTTTGATTAGTTACCCATCAGGTGTTCCAATGCATGGATCCGGATCAAGGTCTTTATCTGTAGAGTGGATTCTGGTTCACAGTTCGTTTTTATTTGACACTTTAATGTCCATTAAAGTGTCAAATAAAAACGAACTGTGAACCAGAATCCACTCTACAGATAAAGACCTTGATCCGGATCCATGCATTGGAACACCTGATGGGTAACTAATCAAACTGGTCCTTGTGAAAAATTAGACCTACTGTCCAAACAATATCATATGGACTTTTGCCTAGATAAGGTCATTGCTGAGGAGTCTATTATATGTCCATAAATTGGTCTATGAGCAATTTTTACAATTTTATATATATTTGATTATCAGACTCCATGCAATCATGCATGGAGGTTGGACAATCACTGACTTGCTGTTGGAAGGTTCTTTTGGGTTGGAATTAGCCGACTTCATTATCATCTTGAACCTCCTCTATTGATGGTTAGAATTTGGGTAGTCGACTCTAGAGGTTGGAGTGACATTACCACAATGTATCGAACTTGTAGAACTTTGCAAACGTGTTCGACCCTGACCAAGTAGCCGCTCGGCAAAGCTGTAAAGCCGAGACACCCCGGTCAGCCGCCCAGGAAGAAATCACCTTACATGAAGAGTGGGCCTTAACAGATTTAGGACACGGCAATCCTGCCATAGAATATGCATGCTGGATAGTGACCCTAATCCAGTGAGAGATCGTCTGTTTAGAAGCATGACACACAATTTTCTTGGGATCATACAGGACAAACAGAGAGTACGATTTTCTGTGACGAGCAGTCCTCCACATATATTTTCAGAGCCCGTACAACATCCAAGGACTTTGACGGAACTGAGGAGTCAGTAGCTAATGGCACCACAATAGGTTGGTTGATATGAAAAGCCGACACAACCTTTGGAAGGAACTGCTGACGTGTCCAGAGCTCAGCTCCATCTTCATGGAAGATTAAGTAGGGGCTTTTACAAGACACACGTCTAGCAGAAGCTAAGGCCAACAAAGTGACAGCGTTCCACGTGAGAAACTTGACCTCAACCTCCTGTAGAGGCTCGAACCAATCCGATTGGAGGAACTATAACACTATGTTAAGATCCCAGGGTGCCGTAGGCGGCACAAAGGGAGGCTGGATGTGCAGAACCCCTTTCAAGAAAGTCTGAACCTCAGGGAAGGAAGCCAGTTGTTTCTGGAAGAAAATGGATAAGGCCAAAATCTGGACCTTTATGGATCCCAAACGCAGGCCCATATCCATACCTGCTTGCAAGAGGAGAAACCGTCCCAGTTGAAAATCCATCGCAGGAAACTTCTTGGATTCACACCAAGATACATACTTTTTCCAAATGTGATGATAATGTTTAGACGTTACTCCTTTCCTAGCCTGCATCAGGGTAGGAAAAACCTAGTTCGGAATGACCATCCGAGCTAATATATGGCGTTCAATCTTCATGCCGTCTAACGTAGCCATGGTAAGTCTTGATAAGCAAACGACCCCTGCTGCAGCAGGTCCTCCCGAAGAGGAAGAGGCCTCGGGTCTTTCAGCAGTAAATCCAGAAGATCCGCGTACCAAGCGCTTCTTGGCCAGTCCGGAGCAATGAGGATTGCCTGAACTCTTGTTCTCTTTATAAGATTTAGAATCCTTGGAATGAATGGAAGTGGAGGAAACACGTTGTTGAGGCGGGAGGCCATCATATCTATTTGAGGTACACCCCAAAGACTTGTCACCTCCGTGAACACCTCCGGATGGAGGCCCCACTCTCCTGGATGGAGATCGTGCCTGCTGAGGAAGTCCGCTTCCCAGTTGTCCACTCCCGGAATGAAGATTGCTGACAGCGCCAACACATGCCTTTCTGCCCAGAGGATGATCCTTTTTACCTCTGACATTGCAGCTCTGCTCTTCGTTCCTCCCTGTCAGTTTATGTAGGCCACCATCGTTACACTGTCCGACTGCACCTGAATGACCCAATCTTGTAGAAGCTGTGCCGCTTGTAGAAGACCATTGTACAAGGCTCTTAGTTCCAGAATGTTAACTGGAAGAATGGATTCCAGACTTAACCACCTTCCTTGGAAGGTCCCCCCTTGGGTGACTGCGCCCCGACCTCTGAGACTCGCATCCGTGGTTAGAAGGATCCAGTTCTGAATCCCGAACTTGCAGCCCTCTAGAAGGTGAGGCAATTGTAGCCACCACAGGAGTGAAATCCTGGCTTTTGGCGACAGACGTATTCTCTGGTGCATGTGCAGATGAGATCCCACCACTTGTCCAGAAGATCCAGTTGGAAGGACCGTGCATGAAATCTTCCATACTGAAGCGCCTCGTAGGAGGCAACCATCTTTCCCAGAAGGCGAATGCACTGATCAACCGATACCCGGGTAGGCTTCAAGACATCCCGGACCATAGCTTGGATCACCAACGTCTTTTCCACTGGTAGAAATACCCTCTGCACTTCCGTGTCAAAGGATCATCCCCAGGAAAGACAATCTCCTTGTCTGCTCCAAATGTGATTTTGGAAGATTCAGGATCCATCCATGTTCCCTGAGCAGTCGAGTCGTGAGAGCAGTGGACTGCAATAACCTTTCCCTGGAAGATACCTTTATCAGCAGATCGCCAAGAAAAGGAATTACATTCACCCCTGCCTGCGGAGGAGAATCATCATCTCTGCCATTACCTTGGTGAACACCCTCGGTGCTGTGGAGAGGCCGAATGGCAGTGCCTGGAACTGATAGTGACAGTCCAACAGCGCAAATCTGAGATAAGCCTGATGTGGCGGCCAAATCGGAATGTTGAGGTACGCATCCTTGATGTCCAAGGACACCAGAAACTCTCCCTCATCCAGCCCTGAGATCACCACTCTCAGAGACTCCATTTTGAACTTGAATTCCCTCAGATAAGGGTTTAGCGACTTCAGGTTCAAAATTGGCGTGACCGAACCATCCAGTTTCAATACCACAAACAGGTTTGAATAGTAACCCTGGTTTACCAGATGAGGTGGAACTGGAACAATTACATCTGACCTTTCCAATTTGTGATGGCTTCCTGAAGGATAGCCCTTTCTGTCAGCAAAGCTGGCAGGCCTGATTTGAAGAACCTGTAGGGTGGGAGCTCTTGAAACTCCAGTTTGTACCCCTGGGACACAATATCCTGTACCCAGGGATCCAGACCGGACGACACCAGACGTGATTGAAACGTCTGAGCCTCGCTCCCACCTGCACGTTCTACAGGCAGGGAGGTCCACCGTCATGCTGAGGATTTTGAGGACACAGAGGCAGGATTCTAGTCTTGGGAACCTGCCGGTGCCAGTTTTTTAGATTTTGCTCGCCCACCTCTGAAGAAAGTGGTAGGAGTCTTGGACTTTTTAGCTTTTGCAGACCGAAATGACTGCACAGAGGACGAAGAAAAAGGTTTCTTCACCGTCTGAGAGGCTGAGGGAAGAAATGTTGACTTACCCGCGGCTGCCGTGGAGATCCACGCATCCAATGTTTCCCCAAATAGAGCCTGACCTGTGAAGGGTAGGTTCTCCACACTTCTCCTGTATTCCGCATCTGCAGACCATTGGCGTAGCCAGAGTCACCTGCGTGCTGATACAGCCATGGACGACGTCCTTGCAGACAAATTACCCAGGTCCTTCATGGCCTCCACCATGAAACCCGCAGAATCCTGTATGTTACGTAAAAACAATTCAATGTCACTTCTATCCATAGAATCTAATTACTCTAGTAATGTGCCTGACCACTTTACTATGGCTTTAGAAATCCATGCACAGACAATAGTGGGTCTTAACGCCACTCCTGAAGCAGTGTATATGGATTTGAGCGTAGTTTCAATCTTGCGGTCTGCCGGTTCCTTCAAAGCGGTAGACCCCGGGACAGGTAAACCACCTTTTTAGACAGTCTAGATACAGAAGTGTCTACTATAGGCTGGTTTTACCACTTTTTCCTATCATCCTCAGGGAAAGGAAAAGCCACAAGAACCCTCTTTGGAATCTGGAATTTTTTCTCTGGATTCTCCCAGGATTTTTCAAATGTTTGTCAGTAATGTGTAACACATCCCTAATAGCCTCAATCATGAGTTGTACCCCTCTTGCCAGGGAAGCCTCACCCCCCCCCCCCCCCCATTTCCGCATCACCCTCTGCCGTGTCAGAGTCAGTGACCGTGTCGGCCGGCATAATCTGAGCAAGCGCACGTTTCTTGGATACACCAAGAGATTTTGAGGTAGCAGGGACAAAACCAGACAAAACCTCCACAAATTGTTTTCAAATCTGTGATTAAGTCTCATAATGCGCAATCCTAGTAGAAATCTGGGATATCATTCCCTTAATAGAAGCTACCCACTGGGGCTCGGCTTCGGAAGGCTGAGAAAAAATACTACATTCTTTCTGCAACCCCCTTGGTACCGCACAGGATAGCTGCAGTCGTGGAGGGTCAGCGCTCCCTGTCAGCGTCTCAGAGTGTGGATCTACATGGAGAAAATGGCGCTGGTGAGCTGCTGGGTCCGCTCTGAGAAGAAGCCAAACATGGAGCGTCTTCCCGCACTTCGTATGATTATACTGGCCTGAGGTATAAGTGGCTAACAGTAGTACTGATGTCCCTGATAGTAGTAGTGACCAGTTGGAAGGGTAATGCGCTGGCCCAGGGCGCCCCTCACAGCGTCGCACATGTGTACTGCTGAGCCTCCGGAGCGCAGTGTCAGTACTGCGCTCCCACCCTGTTGCCGCCATATACTCCCCGCTTGTCGGGTCACCGGTGACACACTCACCAACGCGATCTTCTGGCTCTGTTAGGGGGTGGCGGCATGCTGCGTGAGTGAGCGGTCGCCTCAGGGGCTAACGATCAACACCCTCAGAAGCCCAGTGTCCTGTCAGCAGCGATAGTGACCATTAACCTCTGAGGGTTGGACACTACTCCCCCCCCTAAGTCCCACGAAGCAGGGAGGCTGTTGCCAGCAGCCTCCATGTGCCTATTTCACTTAAAAAAAACAAAGAAGCTCTAGGAGCTCCCCTAGCAGTGACCGGCTCCTCCGGGCACACTTTCTAAACTGGGCCTGGTAGGAGGGGCATAGATGGAGGAGCCAGCCCACACTATTAAAGTCTTAAAGTGCCCATGGCTCCTGGTAGACCCGTCTATACCCCATGGTACTAATATGGACCCCAGCAACCTCTAGGACGTAAGAGAAATACCGACACGGTCAAAATACCGACATTTAAAATGTCAACAGGTCAAAAAGTCAACATGCGTTTTTCATGATTTTTTTCATTGAAACCAACTTGATCATACTTTACCATCCCAGTGGATCTGGAGGTGGAATATAATAGTGTGTCAAGCGAAGCGAGGCACCGTGCCCGAAGCATAGCGAGCGCAGCGAGGGGACGCACGTGGTACACGTTTATGGTGTCCATGTCGACCTATGTCGACATACACACAAAAAGAACAATGAAAAAATTGTGTCGACTTCTTGACCTGTCAACATTTCAAATGTTGGTATTTTGACCTTGTCTGTATTATAAATGTCGGGATTTTGACCATGTCATGATTTTGACTGTGGGTTAATTGTTGTTGGGATTTTGACCGTCGGGATTTTGATTGTAGGTATTCCACAGTCATACTAAACCTCCATATATATATATATATATATATATATATATATATATATAACATATGCACACATACACACACTGGCCAATATTTACTAAGAATTCGAGTGTGTCCGATTTGTGTTTTTTTTTCTAAGTCCCAATCCGGGAATTCACTAAGCACCAATCTCGGCAGTGTTTGGACTATTCGTAATGGTTTGATTTGCAAAGTTCCAAAATACGAATGAATAGACCATCGGTCAAACACGGCTGTTATTTCATACAATACGGGCATTCACTATTCATACGTATTTGGGTGTTAGTTTCTGAGTGCTCAAGTGCGGGTCTGTTTTTTTTCGATTCGTTAAAAAAAGCAGCAATAAAATAGACCTGCTTTTTCCAGTCGAGTTTGGATAACCATGCACGGATCAGTGAGATCTGTGCATGGTTATCTATGGGAAAGGGTCTGTTTAGTGTAAAAACTGGAAAAAAAAAATTGTGGGGTCCCCCCTCCTAAGCATAACCAGCCTCTGGCTCTTTGAGCCGGACCTGGTTGAAAAAATATGGGGGGGAAAATGACAGGGGTTCCCCCATATTTAATCAACCAGCACCGGGCCCTGCGCCTGGTCCTGGTACCAAAAATATGGGGGACAAAGCGAAGGGGTCCCCCGTATTTTTGAAACCAGCACCGGGCTCCACTAGCCAGGTACATAATGCCACAGCCGGGGGACACTTTTATACTGGTCCCTGCGGCCCTGGCATTACATACCCAACTAGTCACCTCTGGCCGAGGTACCCTGGAGGAGTGGGAACCCCTTAAATCAAGGGGTCCCCCCCCACCAGCCACCCAAGGGCCAGGGGTGAAGCCCGAGGCTGTCCACCCCATCCAAGGGCGGCGGATGGGGGGCTGATGGCCTTTTGAAAAAATGTGAATATTGTTTTTAGTAGCAGTACTACAAGTCCCAGCAAGCCTCCCCCGAAAGCTGGTACTTGGAGAACCACAAGTACCATCATGCGGTGGAAAACCGGGCCCGCTGGTACCTGTAGTACCACTACTAAAAAAATACCCCCCAAAAAACAGAACACACACACCGTGAAAGTATAAGTTTATTACATACATGCACACCTCCATACACACACACTTACCTATGTTCCCACGAGGCTCGGTCCTCTTCTCCATGTAGAATCCTTGGGGTACCTGTGAAAAAAATTATACTCACTCACATAATCCAGTGTAGAACCAGACCTTTGTATAATCCACGTACTTGGCAAAATAATAAAACGGAACCCGACCACGCACTGAAAGGGGTCCCATGTTTACACATGGGACCCCTTTCCCCGACTGCCAGGACCCCCCCTGACTCCTGTCAAAGAGGGTCCCTTCAGCCAATCAGGGAGCGCTACATCTGAAGGGACCCTCTTTGACAGGAGTCAGGGGGGATCCTGGCAGTTGGGGAAAGGGGTCCCATATGTAAACAGCGTGGTCGGGTTTCCGTTTTATTATTTTGCCAAGTACGTGGATTATACAAAGGTCTGATTCTACACTGGATTATGTGAGTATAATTTTTTTCACAGGTACCCCAAGGATTCTACATGGAGAAGAGGACCGAGCCTCGTGGGAACATAGGTAAGTATGTATGTATGGAGGTGTGCATGTATGAAATAAACTTATACTTTCACGGTGTGTGTGTCCTGTTTTTTTGGGGGGTATTTTTTTAGAAGTAGTACTACAGGTACCAGCGGGCCCGGTTTTCCACCGCATGCTGGTACTTGTGGTTCTCCAAGTACCAGCTTCAAAACGGCCAAAACACGAATCTTTGTAAATATACCCCACTGTATCTAAAAAAATGCCCACTGAATGTGTCTTGTCCTTTCTCTCTGAAAGTTGGGCAGCTGGCATTATAAGCAGGGAGATAAATATAATTCCTGTAATGGGACACAGAGTTCATTTTAATACATGTTGCAATATCAAATAGAATTATATATCAAAAAGGTGACATATAACGTGAAACAGATTTAAAGAAAAAAGAAAGAAAAAAATACACATAAACAGTGTGGTATCATCATATCTGGTGTATATTTACATAGAAAGATGAAATTACATGTTGCATTAGAGCGCTAAGCAAACTCATACATTTCTCATTTCCATAACATTATTTACACAAGAATATAAAACCTTATATACAGGGATTTTATACGTTAGAAGGAAAAATAAGAATTTACTTACCGATAATTCTATTTCTCATAGTCCGTAGTGGATGCTGGGAACTCCGAAAGGACCATGGGGAATAGCGGCTCCGCAGGAGACTGGGCACAAAAGTAAAAGCTTTAGGACTAGCTGGTGTGCACTGGCTCCTCCCCCTATGACCCCCCTCCAAGCCTCAGTTAGGATACTGTGCCCGGACGAGCGTACACAATAAGGAAGGATTTTGAATCCCGGGTAAGACTCATACCAGCCACACCAATCACACCGTACAACCTGTGATCTGAACCCAGTTAACAGCATGATAACAGAGGAGCCTCTGAAAAGATGGCTCACAACAATAATAACCCGATTTTTGTAACTATGTACAAGTATTGCAGACAATCCGCACTTGGGATGGGCGCCCAGCATCCACTACGGACTATGAGAAATAGAATTATCGGTAAGTAAATTCTTATTTTCTCTGACGTCCTAGTGGATGCTGGGAACTCCGAAAGGACCATGGGGATTATACCAAAGCTCCCAAACGGGCGGGAGAGTGCGGATGACTCTGCAGCACCAATTGAGAGAACTCCAGGTCCTCCTCAGCCAGGGTATCAATTTTGTAGAATTTTACAAACGTATTTGCTCCTGACCAAGTAGCTGCTCGGCAAAGTTGTAAAGCCGAGACCCCTCGGGCAGCCGCCCAAGATGAGCCCATCTTCCTTGTGGAGTGGGCATTACAGATTTTTGGCTGTGGCAGGCCTGCCACAGAATGTGCAAGCTGAATTGTACGACAAATCCAACGAGCAATAGCCTGCTTAGAAGCAGGAGCACCCAGCTTGTTGGGTGCATACAGGATAAACAGCGAGTCAGATTTTCTGACTCAAGCCGTCCTGGAAACATATGTTTTCAGGGCCCTGACAACGTCTAGCAAACTTGGAGTCCTCCAAGTCCCTAGTAGCCGCAGGCACCACAAAAGGTTGGTTCAGGTGAAACGCTGAAACCACCTTAGGGAGAAACTGAGGACGAGTCCTCAATTCCTCCCTGTCCGAATGGAAAATCAGATAAGGGCTTTTACAGGATAAAGCCGCCAATTCTGACACGCGCCTGGCCCAGGCCAGGGCCAACAGCATGACCACTTTCCATGTGAGATATTTTAACTCCACAGATTTAAGTGGTTCAAACCAATGTGACTTTTTGGAACCCAAAAACTACATTGAGATCCCAAGGTGCCACTGGAGGCACAAAAGGAGGCTGTATATGCAGTACCCCTTTTACAACGTCTGAACTTCAGGGACTGAAGCTAGTTCTTTTTGGAAGAAAATTGACAGGGCCGAAATTTGAACCTTAATGGACCCCAATTTCAGGCCCATAGACACTCCTGTTTGCAGGAAATGTAGGAATCGACCCAGTTGAATTTCCTCCGTCGGGCCTTACTGGCCTCGCACCACGCAACATATTTTTGCCAAATGCGGTGATAATGTTTTGCGGTTACATCCTTCCTGGCTTTGATCAGGATAGGGATGACCTCATCCGGAATGCCTTTTTTCCTTCAGGATCCGGCGTTCAACCGCCATGCCGTCAAACGCAGTCGCGGTAAGTCTTGGAACAGACAGGGTCCTTGCTGAAGCAGGTCCCTTCTTAGAGGTAGAGGCCACGGATCCTCCGTGAGCATCTTTTGAAGTTCCGGTTACCAAGTCCTTCTTGGCCAATCCGGAGCCACGAATATAGTGCTTACTCCTCTCCATCTTATCAATCTCAGTACCTTGGGTATGAGAGGCAGATGAGGGAACACATACACTGACTGGTACACCCACGGTGTTACCAGAGCGTCTACAGCTATTGCCTGAGGGTCCCTTGACCTGGCGCAATACCTGTCGAGTTTTTCCCAACGGTTTATAATCATGTGGAAGACTTCTGGGTGAAGTCCCCACTCTCCCGGGTGGAGGTCGTGTCTGCTGAGGAAGTCTGCTTCCCAGTTGTCCACTCCCGGAATTGCTGACAGTGCTATCATATGATTTTCCGCCCAGCGAAGAATCCTTGCAGCTTCTGCCATTGCTCTCCTGCTTCTTGTGCCACCCTGTCTGTTTACGTGGGTGACTTCAGTGATGTTGTCCTACTGGATCAACACCGGCTGACCTTGAAGCAGAGGTCTTGCTAAGCTTAGAGCATTGTAAATGGCCCTTAGCTTCAGGATATTTATGTGAAGTGATGTCTCCAGGCTTGACCATAAGCCCTGGAAATTCCTTCCCTGTGTGACTGCTCCCCAGCCTCGCAGGCTGGCATCCGTGGTCACCAGGACCCAGTCCTGAATGCCGAATCTGCGGCCCTCTAGAAGATGAGCACTCTGCAACCACCACAGGAGGGACACCCTTGTTCTTGGTGACAGGGTTATCCGCTGATGCATCTGAGGATGCGACCCGGACCATTTGTCCAGCAGGTCCCACTGGAAAGTTCTTGCGTGGAATCTGCCGAATGGGATTGCTTCGTAGGAAGCCACCATTTTACCCAGAATCCTTGTGCATTGATGCACTGAGACTTGGCTCGGTTTTAGGAGGTTCCTGACTAGCTCGGATAACTCCCTGGCTTTCTCCTCCGGGAGAAACACCTTTTTCTGGACTGTGTCCAGGATCATCCCTAGGAACAGAAGACGAGTCGTCGGAACCAGCTGCGATTTTGGAATATTGAGAATCCAATCGTGCTGCCGCAACACTACCTGAGATAGTGCTACACCGACCTCCAACTGTTCCCTGGATCTTACCCTTATCAGGGAATCGTCCAAGTAAGGGATAACTAAAATTCCCTTCCTTCGAAGGAATATCATCATTTCGGCCATTACCTTGGTAAAGACCCGGGGTGCCGTGGACCATCCATACGGCAGCGTCTGAAC
Source organism: Pseudophryne corroboree (assembly GCF_028390025.1). Classification (NCBI taxonomy): domain Eukaryota; kingdom Metazoa; phylum Chordata; class Amphibia; order Anura; family Myobatrachidae; genus Pseudophryne; species Pseudophryne corroboree. Next base: position 197,420,384 of record NC_086452.1, on the reverse strand, counting down.
TGATAGTGACAGTTCTGTACCATAAACCTGAGGTACCCTTGGTGAGAAGGGTAAATTTGGACATGAAGGTAAGCATCCTTGATGTCCCGAGACATCATGTAGTCCACTTCTTCCAGGTTCGCAATCACTGCTCTGAGTGACTCAATCTTGAATTTGAACCTCTGTATGTAAGTGTTCAAAGATTTTAGATTTAGAATCGGTCTCACCGAGCCCGTCCGGCTTCGGTACCACAACAGTGTGGAATAATACCCCGTTCCCTGTTGCAGGAGGGGTACCTTGATTATCACCTGCTGTGAATACAGCTTGTGAATGGCTTCCAAAACTGTCTCCCTGTCAGAAGGAGACCTCGGTAAAGCCGACTTTAGGAAACGGCGAGGGGGAGACCTCTCGAATTCCAATTTGTACCCCTGAGATATCACCTGAAGGATCCAGGGGTCTACTTGCAAGTGAGCCCACTGCGCGCTGAAATTCATTGAGACTGGCCCCCCACCGTGCCTGATTCTGCTTGTAAAGCCCCAGCGTCATACTGAGGGCTTGGCAGAGGCGGGAGAGGGTTTCTGTTCCTGGGAACTGGCTGATTTCTGCAGCCTTTTTCCTCTCCCTCTGTCACGGGGCAGAAATGAGGAACCTTTTGCCCGCTTGTCCATGAAAAGACTGCGCCTGATAATACGGCGTCTTCTCATGTTGAGAGGCGACCTGGGGTACAAACGTGGATTTCCCAGCTGTTGCCGTGGCCACCAGGTCTGAAAGACCGACCCCAAATAACTCCTCCCCTTAATAAGGCAATACTTCCAAATGCCGTTTGAAATCCGCATCACCTGACCACTGTCGTGTCCATAACCCTCTACTGGTAGAAATGGACAACGCACTTAGACTTCATGCCAGTCGGCAAATATTCCGCTGTGCATCACGCATATATAGAAATGCATCTTTTAAATGCTCTATAGGCAAAAATATACTGTCCCTATCTAGGGTATCAATATTTTCAGTCAGGGAATCCGACCACGCCAACCCAGCACTGCACATCCAGGCTGAGGCGATTGCTGGTCGCAGTATAACACCAGTATGTGTGTAAATACATTTTAGGATACCCTCCTGCTTTCTATCAGCAGGATCCTTAAGGGCGGCCATCTCAGGAGAGGGTAGAGCTCTTACAAGCGTGTGAGCGCTTTATCCACCCTAGGGGGTGTTTCCCAACGCACCCTAACCTCTGGCGGGAAAGGATATAATGCCAATAACATTTTTTAAATTATCAGTTGTTATCGGGGGAAACCCACGCATCATCACACACCTCATTTAATTTCTCAGATTTAGGAAAACTACAGGTAGTTTTTCCTCACCGAACATAATACCCCTTTTTGGTGGTACTCGTATTATCAGAAATGTATAAAACATTTTTCATTGCCTCAATCATGTAACGTGTGGCCCTACTGGAAGTCACATTTGTCTCTTCACCGTCGACACTGGAGTCAGTATCCGTGTCGGCGTCTATATCTGCCATCTGAGGTAACGGGCGCTTTAGAGCCCCTGACGGCCTATGAGACGTCTGGACAGTCACAAGCTGAGTAGCCGGCTGTCTCATGTCAACCACTGTCTTTTATACAGAGCTGACACTGTCACGTAATTCTTCCAACAGTTCATCCACTCAGGTGTCGACCCCCTAGGGGGTGACATCACTATTACAGGCAATCTGCTCCGTCTCCACATCATTTTTCTCCTCATACATGTCGACACAAACGTACCGACATATAGCACACACACAGGGAATGCTCTGATAGAGGACAGGACCCCACTAGCCCTTTGGGGAGACAGAGGGAGAGTTTGCCAGCACACACCAGAGCGCTATACATATACAGGGATAACCTTATATAAGTGTTTTTCCCCTTATAGCTGCTGTATCTTTAATACTGCGCGTAATTAGTGCCCCCCTCTCTTTTTTAACCCTTTCTGTAGTGTAGTGACTGCAGGGGAGAGCCAGGGAGCTTCCCTCCAACGGAGCTGTGAGGGAAAATGGCGCCAGTGTGCTGAGGAGATAGGCTCCGCCCCCTTATCGGCGGCCTTATCTCCCGTTTTTCTATGTATTCTGGCAGGGGTTAAATGCATCCATATAGCCCAGGAGCTATATGTGATGTATTTTTTGCCATCTAAGGTATTTTTATTGCGTCTCAGGGCGCCCCCCCCAGCGCCCTGCACCCTCAGTGACCGGAGTGTGAAGTGTGCTGAGAGCAATGGCGCACAGCTGCGGTGCTGTGCGCTACCTTATTGAAGACAGGACGTCTTCTGCCGCCGATTTTCCGGACCTCTTCTGCTTTTCTGGCTCTGTAAGGGGGACGGCGGCGCGGCTCTGGGACCCATCCATGGCTGGGCCTGTGATCGTCCCTCTGGAGCTAATGTCCAGTAGCCTAAGAAGCCCAATCCACTCTGCACGCAGGTGAGTTCGCTTCTTCTCCCCTTAGTCCCTCGATGCAGTGAGCCTGTTGCCAGCAGGACTCACTGAAAATAAAAAACCTAATTTAAACTTTTACTCTAAGCAGCTCAGGAGAGCCACCTAGATTGCACCCTTCTCGTTCGGTGCACAAAAATCTAACTGAGGCTTGGAGGGGGGTCATAGGGGGAGGAGCCAGTGCACACCAGCTAGTCCTAAAGCTTTTACTTTTGTGCCCAGTCTCCTGCGGAGCCGCTATTCCCCATGGTCCTTTCGGAGTTCCCAGCATCCACTAGGACGTCAGAGAAATGTGTATAACAAGAGTGAACAAGTTGTCAATGTGCTGCTGGATTTGTAGAGATGAACAGTTAAGTCTTACGGTTCAATTCAATTGATTGCAAAGTGAATAGTCCAGGAAGGTGGTCCCGGCGCTATTCAATTCAGTGTGCTGCTTTGGCCAACTAGTGTATTTAGAAATGAAAAAAAAAACAAGTGGCGCTATGCTGTTGTGTTCCCTTGCGTGGTGCTAACTGCATCGCAGCGGAGCACTTATGTCGGAGAGTGCCCGTTCTCGCGCCTTAACACCCTGTTTAAGGCACGAGTACGGGCATTCTCAGACAAAGCAGCTTGCTGAATTCAATAGCACTGGGACCTTCCCTGCGTTATTAACTTTGCAGTCAATTGAATCAACCCCATAGTGATATCTCTTGTGGAAAAACTCTGTGTGCAAAGCTGTGATCAGCAAGTATTACCTGTGGTATCTACCTGTCATATCCAAGCACTTACAGGTTGAAAATGTATTCACATAATGAGGAGCAACTCACCACAACCTAGTGTGAAATTCATTGTCTCTATTTTACACAGTCTTGGGCCTGCTTCTGAAAAGTGGATGCATCTAGTGGACATGTGCATACTGCGCATGGGAGCATGTCGAGGTGGATCTGGGGTGGAGATTTGGGGTGGGGTGGGGGCAATCAGTGCGTTCGGAGAAAATAAGTCTGTTTCTGATGGATCTCTTATACCCAGCACAGGGCAGGTGTAACTGTTGATACTAATGATGATAGTTGCGGCTGTGGACGCAAAATATGCTGTACAGCAGGGCTGGCCAAACGGTCCTCAAGATCTACCAACAGTTCATGTTTTCCAGGCCTCCTGGAGATCTGTAGAATTGTCAGTTAGGAATGAATGCAGCACATCTTAATTAGTAATGACTACACCTGTGCACCAGCTAGGTGGTCTGGAAAATGTGTACTGTTGGTAGATCTCGAGGACTGGTTTGGCCAGCCCTGCTGTACAGGGTCCTCACCAGGACTTCTTACCTAAAAGGAAGGTATTGTGGACTTGAACCACTTAGGAGTGCTCTGTATGCCTCTTCTGGAATATTCTTCAAATAAATCACCTATATCCAAGACAGAAGGGAGCACATTAACATTAATTATTCAGTAATACTGTAACTGACCCCACTAGCATTGTAAAGGACTGTACTGACAGGCAGCCCTGACTGAGCAGCAGAAGAGCAGTGATTCATTGAGTGAGCAGGTAACAGTATCAAATTTGCAAAACAGTGAGCAGGGTTTCTTTTTATCACAACATAAACAAAAAGCTCAGCATAATCTCTCCAAAGTGCAGTGCACTAAAGATCACAACATATTAGTAATAAGAAACCTAACAAATATTTATAAATATATATGAAAGCTTTTGATAACATAACATTTTTAATAAGGCATTAACCTAACTCACAGGTTCTCAAACCCTGGGGCAGATGTATTAACCTGGAGAAGGGATAAAGAGGTGATAAAGAAGTTATAAGAACAAGGTGATAACGCACCAGCCAGTCATTACGGATTTGAAAAATTACAATTTGGAGCTGACTGGCTTCTGCGTTATCACCTTGCACTTATCACTGCTTTATCACTTCTTTGGGGTCTATTTACTAAGCTATGGATGGAGATAAAGTCGCTGGAGATAAAGTACCAGCCAATCAGCTCCTAACTGTCATTTTTCAAACACAGCCTGAGACATAGCAGTTAGGAGCCGATTGGCTGGTACTTTACCTCCAGCGACTTTATATCCATCCAAGGCTTAGTAAATAGACCCCTTAATCCCTTCTCCAGGTTAATACATCTGCCCCAGAGTCTCTCCTCAGGACCCCAGACAGTTCACGTTTTCCAGGCCTCTTCACAGAATCGCAAGTGAAATAATTAGCTCCACCTTTGGATCTTTTAAAAGTAAGTAATGTACTTTAAACACCTGTGCACCTGCTAGGTGAGCTGGAAACCATGAACAGTGTGGGGTCCCGAGGACTGAGTTTGAGAACCAATAACTTAATGGGATTGTTTTGTCCATAAAACCTCTGAAACCGCTGACCAACGGCAAACATAAAAAAAATAAATCAAATGAGCAATAAAACACACTGACAAACTGGAATAATTGAGGTCCCACTGGGCATTCCAAGCGTCTGCTTTTGCGCATATTCATAATATAATGCAATAATACAGCAGGCCAACAAGGAGCTGGATGTAGGGGTGCACACGCAAAAATGAGGTGTAAAGAATATATTTATTCTTGTGGCTACTTAATAGTCTACACCAGGGGTTCCAACCACAGTCCTCAAGGCACACGAACAGTTCTATGGCTAACCCTAGTGTATACAAATGCATTTTACATTTTAATGAAAGTGAACTAAAGCATTTCCGCTCTTTCTCTTCTGCGCATTTTGACCTGAACCTGAAATGTCAAAGAAGTAAGCACAGCACGTTATCCAGGGCAGAGACATGTGAGCAAGTACCCATGCACAAAATGAAGTGCACTGAGGGGAACCATTTTCCAGGCTGATGACTGACCCTTCAGTCTTTCTGGTAAAGTAATTTTATATTGAAATAATGCACAAGAATTTGGCAACACTTTTATAAAGCTGAGTAACTGGAACATATTTTTTTAAAAACTATTGTTAATACCTTTATCAGCATTTTAATATAATTGTACATCAATTTGTAATCCACATTTATTCCTCAATGTGTAATAAGTATTTTGCAACACTGCTTTTTTTTTATATCATGCTATAAGAAATGATAGACCATTTGGTTGCCTTTCTTATATTTACATCAAAATAACTCACACATTTGTATTATACATTCGTGTAAGTGATTTAGACTGTGGAAGTGAAACACTGTATACTGTTTACGTTATTCCCACACAAAGGCAGCTGGTCACGTCTTAGGGGTAGATTTCTAAAGCTTCTAAAACAGAGAGGCTGTGGTGGTGCCCATAGCAACCTATCATTTATCTATTGCATAAAATGATAGTCAGAATCTGATAGGTTGCTATGGGAAATACCACAACTTCTGTTTCAGGAGCTTTAGTAAATCTACCCCTCAATATCGGATTGGGCCCAGACTCTACACCTGACCACAGGCGAAACCTGTTAGGGAAGAAATGATTGGATAGAAGGCAAGGTTACACCTTACTCAGGAAGTGGAAACTCAGGTCAGCTGACCCCCTGCCAAGGCACTCTCTAAATTTAATGAAGAAAGCTTTTGGAAAGTTGTTAGTTAAACCAATAAAATTTGTGCCAAGCTGCACTTTTACTTGCCTAGATGCACCTTAAAGGTCACAGACTCCCTGACTACTAGGAATTGATTGATTTTCTGTAATGTAACCTCTAAAATATAATAGTCATGCACTAGCCTGGCAACTCCTTGGAACCACAATCTATAAACTCCAGGTATTAAAAATAACAGAACTTGTTCATCCACAGCTCATAACTTAGAATCTGTTTCCTGATAGTTCCAGTTGTTTCTCTTGCCAAATTTGTCATTGCTTGAATAGTAGTCAGAACTTGTTACAATAGCAGAAGCTCTTCAATACAAGTCAAGCAGAACATAACACGCTTTTAATCCGCAAAGTTTCTGGCATCTGAAGTTCACAAAGGCTGAGCTGGACCCTGACATATGAGATCTGCTCTGTTTATTTCTGTCCTGTCCTAAAATATTAACAAGGCAGAATTAGAACCTGCCAGACAATGAGAGGATCAGATCAGAGAAGTAGCTGTGGAAGGTCAGGAACTTAGCAGTGTGCACTCACATGCAGGGGACAGAAGGCAGCCGAGTCTCAGATCAGAGAAGTAGCTGCAGCAGGTCGGGAACTTAGCTCTGTGCACTCACATGCAGGAGAGAGAAGACAGTCAATCCTCACCCTCAGATCAGAGAAATAGCTGCAGCAGGTCAGGAACTGAGCTCTGTGTACTCACATGCAGAAGACAGAAGACAGTCACCCCTCACCCTCAGATCAGAGAAGTAGCTAGAGCAGGTCAGGAACTTAGCAATGCGCACTCACATTCAGGGGACAGAAGGCAGCCGAGTCTTAGATCAGAGAAGTAGCTGCAGCAGGTCAGGAATTTAGCTCTGTGCACTCACATGCAGAAGACAGTCACCTCTCAGATCAGAGAAGTAGCTAGAGCAGGTCAGGAAATTAGCAATGCGCACTCACATTCAGGGGACAGAAGGCAGCCGAGTCTTAGATCAGAGAAGTAGCTGCAGCAGGTCAGGAACTTAGCACTGTGCACTCACATGCAGGGGACAAAAGACAGCCAGCCCTCAGATCAGAGAAGTAGCTGCAGCAGGTCAGGAACTTAGCAATGCGCACTCACATTCAGGGGACAGAAGGCAGCTGAGTCTCAGATCAGAGAAGAAGCTGCAGCAGGTCGGCAACTGAGCTCTGTGCACTCACATGCAGGAGACAGAAGACAGTCACCCCTCACCCTCAGATCACAGAAGTAGCTGCAGCAGGTCAGGAACTTAGCTCTGTGCACTCACATGCAGAAGACAGTCACCCCTCAGATCAGAGAAGTAGCTGCAGCAGGTCAGGAACTTAGCAGTGCGCACTCACATTCAGGGGACAGAAGGCAGCAAAGTCTCAGATCAGAGAAGTAGCTGCAGCAGGTCGGGAACTTAGCTCTGTGCACTCACATGCAGGGGACAAAAGACAGACAGCCCTCAGATCAGAGAAGTAGCTGCAGCAGGTCAGGAACTTAGTACTGTGGACACACATGCTAGTAACAGAAGGCAGTCGCTTCTCAGTTGAGAAAAAACTGCGGACAGCAAGCTGCCTCTTCTTTACTACAAATCCCTCTGTCTCCCCATTAATAAACACTCACCGCATAAGCTCCAATCAGGAAAGCAGCATTGGCTCTTTTTCTTTGATCATAGCTGGTGTAGTGGACTATTTTCTTTCTTGACAAACTGAAAGACTGAAAATACACAAAACTCAGTAACAGTGAACTTTTTGCTCCATAAAAAGAAAAATTTAAAGTAATCCTTGTTGTAACTCAAACACAAGCTTAACCACAAAGATAAAGCACAATACAGCATTAGAATTCATGATATCCTTGTAGTAATTTTAAATTGAAAATAAAATGTGAATTAAAAATGTATTTTCTTTGTGACTTATTATAGAGAAAGCCACAAACACTTATGTGAGCAGCAGTCAGTATTTGCAAACAGTTAGTGATACTTGCAGCCTAAAATTAGTGGCAAAAGCATGACATATTGTACCATAGGCTGAAGGACCTTCTGCTTTGTCCATACATTTTGGAATATAACCCTGAATCTTAGATTAAGCCCTTACATTTACCAGGTATCCAGCAACCCTCAAGGAACTTGTAGGCAGGTTGTGCTACATACGTAATACAGATGTAACACTTTTTAATGAGTCAAACATTGGTCACCATTTGCAAGTAAATCCACCCCACTACTAGTTTAATATAAGATGAAGGGGGATATACATGGAGCAGCCCTAAATCCAGCGCTTTAATCAGAGGCTGATCCACTAATTTGTGGTACTTCCAAAAGAGAAATCCAGAAATGATGCGGAAATCTCCATTTTCCCTACAGCAGATAGAAAATGTAAGATTTAATGAAGTGATGATGTGTATAATAGCTTTGGGACAGTTACGTAAAATTATTTGATGTGGGAGGGTCTCTGTGAGAAAGTCCACATTTCAGTAAATAAATCTGACCGCCCAGACCGCACACCTGTACAGTGCTAATCTAATTTCCACATCCAAATTAACCACTTAACTGACGATTTTTCCATTCAAAAGCGTTAACAAGATAGTTTTTAAAATGTATTTTATTGAATAAAGTTGAAAAAGTATTTTTTCAAATGTTTAAACATTATATTATGCACATGTGCAGAACGGATCTCCTTGTCAAAAACGGGGGGACAGGGTGGGACGGCGCAGTTGCATGAAATCTGACCATGCCAGTTAAGGGAGTCTCTAAAAAGAATTGTCAACCACAGATAAAACTCCTTTCAAGGGGCATGATTATTAGTTTATATAGATTATAAGCTTTGAGCAGGGCCCTCTTACCCCTTTGTCCATCTGTCATTACCTAGTCTTAAGGAATTAAGGAACTGTTAATAAATAATGAATTCTAGGGGAAAGGACTCATCCAGTAACTGAGTTACATTATATCCAACGCTTAAGTTTAATAATAAGGTTAAGTAGGATATATTGTTGACATCTTTCTATAGGGTAGATGTATGAACGGCCGATATTGGGGAGAAGTGGTATCAGTGCACGTTATGTGCACCGATACTGCTGCTTCCCCATGTATGAATGCGGAGAAGTGTGCTCAATGACAGGGGCATCTACATTGGCACTGCTATCTACAAGCTAGCAGCCGCTATGCAGGGCATTGTATGAACGGTCAGTAGCACTGACCATCCCGACATCTGCAGCACTAGGCTGATGCGCTGTGGGGCTGTAGCAGGGATCGCCGGAGGGAGGAGTTTTTACTCCCCCACTTCAGCATCTGGGATGTTTATACATCTCATACTACTGCTTCATGCTTCACATCAGTAAAGAGGCAAAACAGGAAGTGCTATACCTGCACGTTACATGCGGGTTTAATACATCTCCCCTTAAGGCCCTGTGTAACCCAGTTAAGAACGTTATATCGGGTATTAATCATTGGAGTTTTGGGCTTGGCAGGGATAAGGACAGAGGGGTTGATGTGTTAAGCAGTGAAAAGTATGGAGAAGTTGCCACAGCAACAAATCAGCTACCAGGTAGCATTAAACAAGTACATTCTATAAAATGATAGATACAAGCTGACTTTGCTATGGGCAACTTCTCCACTGGTACACTTCTCCACTCTTTTCACTGCTTGATACTGTACATCAACTGAAACTGGTAGAAGCTCCCAGAGGTCCGAGTTCCAGTAATTATGCTTATCCACATAATATTTTAATTGTAAATGACGTTACCCAGAGTTCAAAACCACTGTTATTTTATTATGATTATGGGTTTATTTATTGCAATATTTAAACATAATGCAACCTTGGGCATCTGTAATACCACACTAAAGAGGGTGAGAACTAACGCTAAAGTGTTTGAGTTTTACAGCCATTTAAACATTGGAAAGTAAGGAATTATCATTTGACAGCCAGGAGACCTACACACACACATATGTCACATACAAACCTTATGTAGATGTAACACATTCACAACTACAAGGAAGCCAAAATGTAATCTGGTCCTCCCATTATAGTGTAAACAGCACTAGAGTTGGTCAGCACAGAGCTGCTACTACTACTAAAGGAAGGCTAAATCAAACAGCATGCACCCACTCCAAGAGGTCACCTGCCTTGTACTACAAAGGTGGGACTTAGGTCATTTAGAAGACTGGTACCTCTGGACTTTTGCCATTCCAATGGTCCAAAAATTCTGTACAGCAAAAAATAAGCACACATGCTTTAAAAAAAATATATATATATATATATATATTCATCAAACAAGATAATAAGGGGTCCATTTATCAACAAGTCAACAAGTGATAAAACTTGTTGTGAATGATGAACCTGGTTGCGTATGATAAATGGTGCTCCAGCTAATCAGCTCCCAATGGTAATCTTTCAAATACATGAGTTAGTAGCTGATCACATGACAGAAGCTGAACACATGACAGTTAGAAACTGAACACATGACAGAAGCCCATTGGCTGGAGCACCATTTATCAAATAGAATGCGTTTTATCATTCATAACGGATTTTATAATTCGTTGATTCATGAGCCCCTAAGATTGGGGAAAAAAAAAAAAAAAAAAAAGAATTATGTACCTATGCTAAATAATTAACCCTGGTACTCCCTGGGAATCACAAGCGTTTTCCCAAACTGTCTGCTTGAGATTGGCAGGCCGAGTGGGGTCCCTTTTAGAAGAATTATTTTACAGTTATTTAATGTCTATAGTTTATGTCAGAGGTTCTCAAACGCTGTCCTCAAGGCACCACAACGCTCCAGGTTTTAAGTTTATCCATGCTTAGCCACAGTTGGCTTAATTAGCTACTCAGTGAATTTGATTTAACCATCTGTGCTGAGCTATGGATATAATTAAAACCTGGACCATTGGGGTGCCCCGAGGACTGCATTTGAGAACCTCTGGTTTATGTGATTGGGTGGGTCATTTTTTCTAGGTATTATTTGGGGAGTGGCTTCACACTTTAGAAGATTTTGGGTGTGATGTACTTATCAGGCCATGGTGCCTCTCAACCCCCCCGCCCCCTGCTCACCACTGCCTCTGCTGTGTTAGGGAAGGAGAGCGCAGCGCGTACCTCTCCTGCCCCTCAATACTCGTGATGTCCCTAACAACCTGCACTGCTCAAGGAGAGACACGGCCACAACCCGCCCAGGGTCCTCGGCACGCCTGACGCGGGAGCGTGATTACGTCACGGTCACGCTCCCAGCAGGCTGGTGCATTTATCACCTTGCGCTTATCACTGGTTTATCACTTCCTTATGCCTTCTTCAGGATAATACTGTACATCTGCCCCATGTTGTGCTAAGTGTGGCACCCACTAAGCTTTTAACTATACAGTGACTAAACCTGAAAAGGACAGTAAAATGCTTAGGTGTATTTCCCTGCAGTTAAGAAATTTTACCACTGGATCATTGACTATACTAACAGAGAATCTGGGCATTGCTATCCGTTTTTAGGGGATATTTCTCCACTCACAGTTCAGTTCCACTTGTATGTTAAATGTTTCATTTTGTTTTTCTCTAACGTCCTAGAGGATGCTGGGGACTCCGTAAGGACCATGGGGATAGACGAGCTCCGCAGGAGACATGGGCACTTTAAGAAAGACTTTAGGTCTGGGTGTGCACTGGCTCCTCCCTCTATGCCCCTCCTCCAGACCTCAGTTTGATACTGTGCCCAGAGGAGATGGGTGCACTTCAGGGAGCTCTCCTGAGCTTCATGACAGAAAGTATATTTGTTAGGTTTTTTATTTTCAGGGAGCCTGCTGGCAACAGACTCCCTGCATCGAGGGACTGAGGGGAGAGAAGCAGACCTACTTCTGTGAGTTTCAAGGCTCTGCTTCTTAGGCTACTGGACACCATTAGCTTCAGAGTGATTGGTACGCAGGTCTCACCCTCGCTGTCCGTCCCAGAGCCGCACCGCCGTTCCCCTCGCAGAGCCGGAAGATAGAAGCCAGGTGAGTATGAGAAGAAAAGAAGACTTCAGAGGCGGCAGAAGACTTCATGATCTTCACTGAGGTAACGCACAGCACTGCAGCTGTGCGCCATTGCTCCCATACACCTCACACGCGGCAGTCACTGTAAGGGTGCAGGGGGGGGGGGGTGCCCCGGGCAGCATATAGACCTCTTTTGGCAAAAATAAGTATATGTACACTGTACATATATAAGAGCCCCCGCCAAGTTTTGAAATTTTCAGCGGGACAGAAGCTCACCGGCGAGGGGGCGGGGCTTCTCCCTCAGCACTCACCAGCGCCATTTTTTCTCCACAGCACCGCTGACTCTCCCCTGCTTATACCACGGTAGACAGAGGGTTTTAAAGAGGAGGGGGGGAGCACAAATTTGGCGCATATTGTACATGTTAACAGCGCTATCTGGGTAATCATAATATTATTTGTGTTTTTGTCCTGGGTCATACAGCGCTGGGGTGTGTGCTGGCATACTCTCTCTCTCTGTCTCTCCAAAGGGCCTGGTGGGGAAACTGTCTTCAGATAAGAGGTTCCCTGTGTGTGTGTTGTGTCGGTACGCGTGTGTCGACATGTCTGAGGTAGAAGGCTCACCTAGAGAGGAGGGGGAGCGTATGAATGTGAGGTCTCCGTCGGGGGTGCTGACACCTGACTGGGTGGATATGTGGAATGTTTTAAGTGCTAGTGTGAACTTATTGCACAAGAGATTAGACAAAGCTGAGGCTAAGGAACAGTCAGGGAGTGAACCCGTGTCTGTCCCTATGTCGCCGAGACCATCAAGGTCTCAGAAGAACCCACTATCCCAAATAGCAGACACTGATACCGACACGGATTCTGACTCCAGTGTCGACTACGATGATGTAAAGTTACAGCCGAAAGTGGCAAAATTTATTCGATATATGATTATTGCAATAAAAGAAGTGTTGCATATCACAGAGGAGTCCCTGACACGAGGGTACACATGTATAAGGGAAAAAAGCCCGAGGTTACTTTTCCCTCCTCGCATGAGTTGAACGAATTATGTGAAAAAGCTTGGGAATCTCCAGACAAAAAACTGCAGATTCCCAAAAGGATTCTTATGGCGTATCCTTTCCCGCCAACAGACAGGGTACGGTGGGAATCCTCCCCAAAGTTGGACAAAGCGTTGACATGCTTGTCAAAAAAAGATAGCGCTGCCATCACAAGATACGGCTACCCTCAAGGATCCTGCAGACCGCAAGCAGGAGATTACCTTGAAATCCATTTACACACATTCTGGTACATTACTCAGACCGGCAATTGTGTCGGCCTGGGTTTGTAGCGCGGTAGCAGCATGGACAGATTCCTTATCGGCGGAGATTGAGACCCTAGATAAGGATACCATTTTATTGACCCTAGGCCATATAAAGGATGCAGTCTTATATATGAGGGATACTCAAAGAGACATTAGTTTACTGGGTTCCAGAATAAACGCTATGTCAATCTCTGCTAGACGAGTCCTCTGGACCCGGCAGTGGACCGGTGATGCCGACTCAAAAAGACATATGGAGGTTTTACCTTACAAGGGGGAGGAATTATTTGGGGAAGGTCTCTCGGACCTGGTCTCCACAGCTACGGCAGGTAAATCCAATTTTTTGCCTTATGTTCCCTCACAACCTAAGAAAGCGCCACATTATCAAATGCAGTCCTTTCGTTCAAATAAAAGCAGAAGAGTGCGTGGATCGTCCTTTCTCGCCAGAGGTAAGGGCAGAGGGAAAAAGCTGCACATCATAGCTAGTTACCAGGAACAGAAATCCTCCCCGGCTTCTGCAAAATCCACCGCATGACGCTGGGGCTCCGCTGGGGGAGTCCGCCCCAGTGGGAGCACGTCTTCGACTTTTCAGCCACATCTGGGTTCACTCACAGGTGGATCCCTGGGCAATAGAAATTGTTTCTCAGGGATACAAGCTGGAATTCGAAGAGGTGCCTCCTCGCCGGTTTTTCAAATCGGCTCTACCGACTTCTCCCCTAGAAAGGGAAATAGTGTTAAATGCTATTCACAAATTGTGTCTTCAACAGGTGGTGGTCGAAGTTCCCCTGCTTCCGAGAGGGAAGGGATACTACTCCACCCTGTTTGTAGTTCCGAAACCGGACGGTTCGGTCAGACCCATATTGAATTTAAAATCACTGAACCTATACTTAAAACGGTTCAAGTTCAAGATGGAATCGCTCAGAGCGGTCATCGCAAGCCTGGAAGGGGGGGATTTTATGGTATCCCTGGACATAAAGTATGCATACCTTCATGTTCCCATATATCCACCTCATCAGGCGTACCTGAGATTTGCGGTACAGGATTGTCATTACCAATTTCAGACGTTGCCGTTTGGGCTTTCCACAGGCCCGAGGATTTTCACAAAGGTAGTGGCGGAAATGATGGTGCTACTGCGCAAGCAGGGTGTCACAATTATCCCGTACTTGGACGATCTTCTCATAAAAGCGAGATCACGAGAGAAGTTACTGAACAGTGTGTCACTTTCAGTGAAGGTGTTATGGCAACACGGCTGGATTCTCAACATCCCGAAGTCGCAGCTGGTTCCTACGACTCGTCTGAGCTTCTTGGGCATGGTTCTGGACACAGACCAGAAAAAGGGTTATCTCCCGATAGAAAAGACTCAGGAACTCATGACTCTAGTCAAGGACCTACTGAAGCCAAAACAAGTGTCTGTGCATCATTGCACTCAAGTCCTGGGAAAAATGGTGGCATCATACGAGGCCATTCCCTTCGGCAGGTTCCATGCAAGGACTTTCCAATGGGACCTATTGGACAAGTGGTCCGGATCACATCTACAAATCTATCAGCGGATCACCCTGGCCCCCAGGGCCAGGGTATCTCTCCTGTGGTGGCTGCAGAGTGCTCACCTTTTGGAAGGACGCAGGTTCGGCATACAGGATTGGATCCTGGTGACCACGGACGCGAGCTTCAGAGGGTGGGGAGCAGTCACAAGGGGAAGAAACTTCCAAGGACTCTGGACAAGTCAAGAGACGTGTCTTCAAGTCAACATCCTGGAACTGAGGGCCATATACAACGCCCTACGTCAGGCGGAGAACTTACTTCGCGACCAACCAGTTCTGATCCAGTCAGACAACATCACCGCAGTGGCTCATGTAAACCGCCAAGGCGGCACAAGGAGCAGAGTGGCAATGGCGGAAGCCACCATGATTCTTCGCTGGGCGTAAAATCATGTAAGCGCACTGTCAGCTGTGTTCATTCCAGGAGTGGACAACTGGGAAGCAGACTTCCTCAGCAGACACGACCTGCATCCAGGGGAGTGGGGACTTCATCGGGAAGTCTTCGCACAGATTGCAAGTCGGTGGGAACTGCCCCAGATAGACATGATGGCGTCCCGTCTCAACAAAAAGCTACAGAGGTATTGCGCCAAATCAAAAGATCCTCAGGCGGTAGCAGTAGACGCCCTAGTGACACCGTGGGTGTTCCAGTCGGTTTATGTGTTTCCTCCTCTTCCTCTCATACCCAAGGTATTGAGAATAATAAGAAAAAGAGGAGTGAGAACAATTCTCATTGTTCCAGATTGGCCAAGAAGGGCCTGGTATCCGGATCTACTGGAAATGCTCACAGAAGATCCGTGGCCTCTTCCTCTACGACAAGACCTGTTACAACAGGGGCCATGTCTGTTCCAAGACTTACCGCGGCTGCGTTTGACGGCATGGCGGTTGAACGCCGGATCCTAGCGGAAAAAGGAATTCCGGATGAGGTTATTCCTACGCTGATAAAGGCTAGGAAGGACGTGACAGCTAAACATTATCACCGTATATGGCGAAAATATGTTTCTTGGTGTGAGGCCAGGAATGCTCCTACGGAAGAATTCCATCTGGGCCGTTTCCTACACTTCCTACAGACTGGAGTGAATTTGGGCCTAAAGTTAGGATCCATTAAGGTTCAGATTTCAGCCTTATCCATTTTCTTTCAAAAAGAATTGGCTTCTCTCCCAGAAGTACAGACTTTTGTAAAGGGAGTGCTGCATATTCAGCCTCCTTTTATACCTCCGGTGGCGCCTTGGGACCTTAACGTGGTGTTGAGTTTCCTTAAGTCGCACTGGTTTGAACCACTTCAAACGGTGGAGTTAAAGTATCTCACTTGGAAGGTGGTCATGTTATTAGCCTTGGCTTCGGCTAGGCGAGTGTCGGAATTGGCGGCTTTGTCTCATAAAAGTCCCTATCTGGTTTTCCATATGGATAGGGCGGAATGGCGGACCCGTCCTCAATTCTTGCCTAAGGTGGTGTCATCTTTTCATATGAACCAACCTATTGTGGTGCCTGTGGCTACACGAGATTTGGAGGATTCTGAATCCCTTGATGTAGTCAGGGCTTTGAAAATTTATGTGGCCAGAACGGCTAGAGTCAGGAAAACGGAAGCACTGTTTGTCCTGTATGTGGCCAGCAAGGCTGGCGCCCCTGCTTCGAAGCAGACTATTGCTCGCTGGATCTGTATTACCATCCAGCAGGCGCATTCTACGGCTGGATTGCCGTTACCAAAATCAGTCAAGGCCCATTCCACTAGGAAGGTGGGCTCGTCTTGGGCAGCTGCCCGAGGGGTCTCGGCACTGCAACTGTGCTGAGCTGCTACTTGGTCGGGTTCAAACACATTTGCAAAATTCTATAAGTTTGATACCCTGGCTGAGGAGGACCTAAGGTTTGCTCAATCGGTGCTGCAGAGTCATCCGCACTCTCCCGCCCGTTTGGGAGCTTTGGTATAATCCCCATGGTCCTTACGGAGTCCCCAGCATCCTCTAGGATGTTAGAGAAAATAAGATTTTAAACCTACCGGTAAATCTTTTTCTCGTAGTCCGTAGAGGATGCTGGGCGCCCGTCCCAAGTGCGGACTACTTCTGCGAGACTTGTATATAGTTTTGCTTACATAAGGGTTATGTTATAGTTCCATCGGGTTGGACTGATGCTACGTTATTTTTTCATGCTGTTAACTGTTTACTTGATACACAAGTTATACGGTGTGATTGGTGTGGCTGGTATGACTCTTGCCCTTGGGTTAACAAAAATCCTTTCCTCGTACTGTCCATCTCCTCTGGGCACAGTTTCTCTAACTGAGGTCTGGAGGAGGGGCATAGAGGGAGGAGCCAGTGCACACCCAGACCTAAAGTCTTTCTTAAAGTGCCCATGTCTCCTGCGGTGCCCATGTCTCCTGCGGTGCCCGTCTATCCCCATGGTCCTTACGGAGTCCCTAGCATCCTCTACGGACTACGAGAAAAAGATTTACCGGTAGGTTTAAAATCTTATTTTTTATATAAATGTTTTTAAATATATATATATATATATATATATATATATATATATATATATATATATATATGTGTGTATTTATTTATTTTTTATTTATTTTTTTGACCTTTCTATATATATATATATATGTCTTTTCATACGATTCATTTCTTTATATTTCATTTCATTTTACTGAGACCGATCACTTTATACACGTAGAAGGCATGTACTGAAATTTTTGTATGCCTGCATCACTCCAAATGTTGCCATGAAATCATTCTTCTGTAGCCCGATCTGGTCAATCACTATTAGACTGTAAGCTCTGTCACAAGCAGGCTGTCAGTGTTGTTTCCACCTTTTATTCTTTCTTCCTTATATGTTCCTGCTATATGTATGCTTTGTTTTCTCTGCTGTCTGGCATGGCACGGACACCTGCAACTCAATGACAATAACAGCAATCTAAACATATTTACAATAAGAAATGTATACAAAAACACAACTCTGCTTCCATTAACGCAAATATGGATGTGATACATGTGTATACACAGTGCATAGAGTTTACATATGGAAAGCTCAGAGTCATTAAACAGGAAAGGGAGCACAGACTGCCTGATACCAGGCTAGATGGTTTATTTATCTTTACTCAGATGGATTAGGTCGGTTCTCTTGTTATTTCCTCTGACTGAAGGGTCCCCATCCTCAGTTTATTCATGATGGTCAGGTCCCGGTTTCCCAGCAAATACGCTAAGCCTTGCATCATTTGTATACAGTATGTCCTCCAGTTGAATTGCAGTCCGTGCCAGGTACATGTAAATTACACAGTATTATTTGGTGTTATCTGCCAGCCTTGCGTTGTGAAAATGGCCATTGCGATATATCATCAGACTAGACAACCCAGAGTAAATGATTCCTAACACATAATTTGATATACTGTATAATTAGCTGACATGAATGCACCAGCTTGCCTGTCCTGGCGTGTTAGCACATATTGTTACCTCAGAGGTCACCCAGAAGTTACACAAAGCACACACTTTCGTGGAGGTTAATTTCACTTAATAATTAGGTACAAGATGCTGCCAAATACCGGTATACAGTACCTGACAGTGTTGTTACTGTAATTCTAATGCAGACTAAAGGTGCAGAAAGGCAGGCGCCTACTAGTATAGCACAATAGAAAATCTGCCTTTAATGAGATGCAAAGTGACTGTTGTCCTGATTCCAGTTTGTAAACAATGCCGATAATTACGCAGCTGAGCGATTATCGTCCACACTGAGTACTGGCCAAGGTTCTTTTACGTTACTACTCGCAGTTATTTGCAGAGTGATTGACAGGAAGGGAGTGTATGAAGGATGTAATTGGGAGTGGCTGCAAAAATGCAGTAGTGTTGCAACTGGTTTTGGGGCTTCTCAGTGTGCGACTATGATCCCGTTAGCAAGAAATGTCGCCAGCGTCGCAGCTCCTGCGTCTATTCTGCGAGACCACAGACTCACTCTGCATTATGGGAATCTGCATTATGGTTGCAAATGTGTATGCAGTTGCTGAGATGTTATGATGGCTTCGGCAGGCCCGGCAACAGGAGAGGGGGGGGGGGGGGGTCAAAGGGGACATCTCTCCCGGGCTGGAGCTTCAGGGAGGCCCCATCCCTTGCTTGGTCCGGTTGGTCTCCACGTTGTTGCCTTCATTACGCTTGCGGCATGCCCCTCTGCCGTCCCATCCCTGTCTGACGATCTGCTGCCGCTGCCGTTGAAGAGCCGGGCAGCAGAGCAGCACATACAGGCTACACTGACTGTGTGAGTCAGGGCTCCTTATAGCAGCTGCCCGCAGCACTACCTCTGTCCATACCTGCTCCCTACGTGCCTGGATGGCACCTCACTGTCATACTGTATACTATGTCTAGGTACTGCCATATACTTCTATATAAATGTGTGTATGGTGAGTGGTGTGTGTGTGTGTGTGTGTGTGTGTGTGTATATATATATATATATATATATATATATATATATATATGTATGCAAAAGAAATGTCCGGCATTCCAAAATCTTAAGAGTCAACTCGTCTGGGTGCCCTTCCTAAGGTAATGCAGAGTGAGGAGGGATGGATTGCACTCCAGCAATCAAATAAATACTCAGGAAACCAAGTCAATAGCTATTGACTTGGTTTCCTGAGTATTTATTTGATTGCTGGAGTGCCATCCATCCCTCCTCACTCTATATATATATATATATATATATATATATATATATATATATATATATATACACACACACACACACACACATTGTGTGTGTGTGTATATATATTTATATATATATATATAATATAATTATTTTTTTTGTATGCTTTATAAGGGGGAGGGGGGGGGGAGTCAAGGCAGGGTGTGGGGGGGCCCCGGAGAAATTGGTGTACCGGACCCCAAGATTTTTCTTGCAGGCCCTGGGCTCCGGTGTGTGTCTTTGTTAGTTTCTGTTGTTTCACATGTCCACAGCCTGAAACAATTGCAGCTGTGTAGGCATTAGTGTACAAATCGGAATCAGGTCCTGTGTCAGAAATATATAAGGTGCATCTGTTTTAGATCTCTAGGGGGGATCCGGTCAGAAGGTCAACAGTAACCACATCATTTATAATGTCGACAGGTACCAATTAGCCGCAGGCTTTACCCTGCTAATTACCTATGCCAACTGATTGTTAAGACTCCACTTGTTAAGACCCAGAGGTGGACTTTTCCTTGCAGCTTCAGAAGCTGCAAGGAAAAGTCTGCAATAAAAGGCAGCCTCCGTGGGGTTTTCTGCACAGAGAAAAAAAAATACATGCATAAGAAATAGGTGCTCAAAGATAGAGGAAGTGAACAAGAGAAAATGAAAAAAAGAGATGTCTACTTCTTATCATTTGATCTATTATTATATGTATATAGTTTGTGCATTTTCACCTGTTGTACGTGTCACTAAGCCCTTCAAAAGGATTGAATCATTAATTCTTCCTTTTTTATATACACTGCTCAAAAAAATAAAGGGAACACTTAAACAACACTATGTAACTCCAAGTCAATCACACTTCTATGAAATCAAACTGTCCACTTAGGAAGCAACACTGATTGACAATCAATTTCACATGCTGTTGTGCAAATAGAATAGACAACAGGTGAAAAATAAGAATTTACTTACCGATAATTCTATTTCTCATAGTCCGTAGTGGATGCTGGGGACTCCGTAAGGACCATGGGGAATAGCGGCTCCGCAGGAGACTGGGCACATCTAAAGAAAGCTTTAGGACTAACTGGTGTGCACTGGCTCCTCCCCCTATGACCCTCCTCCAAGCCTCAGTTAGGATACTGGCCCTCATTCCGAGTTGTTCGCTCGGAGATTTTCATCGCATCGCAGTGAGAATTCTCTTAGTGCGCATGCGCAATGTTCGCACTGCGACTGCGCCAAGTAACTTTACTATGAAGAAAGTAAGTTTACTCACGGCATTTTCTTCGCTCCGACGTTCGCATTGTGATTGACAGGAAATGGGTGTTACTGGGCGGATGCACGGCGTTTTAGGGGCGTGTGGCTGAAAACGCTACCGTTTCCGGGAAAAACGCAGGAGTGGCCGGAGAAACGGTGGGAGTGCCTGGGCGAACGCTGGGTGTGTTTATGACGTCAGCCAGGAACGAAAAGCACTGAACTGATCGCACAGGCAGAGTAAGTCTGAAGCTACTCAGAAACTGCTAACTCGTTTGTAATCGCAATATTGCGCGTACGTCGGTCGCAATTTTAAGAAGCTAAGATTCACTCCCAGTAGGCGGCGGCTTAGCGTGTGTAACTCTGCTACATTCGCCTTGCGAGCGAACAACTCGGAATGAGGGCCACTGTGCCCGGACGAGCGTACACAATAAGGAAGGATTTTGAATCCCGGGTAAGACTCATACCAGCCACACCAATCACACCGTATAACTTGTGATCTGAACCCAGTTAACAGCATGATAACAGAGGAGCCTCTGAAAAGATGGCTCCCAACAATAATAACCCGATTTTTGTAACAGTAACTATGTACAAGTATTGCAGACAATCCGCACTTGGGATGGGCGCCCAGCATCCACTACGGACTATGAGAAATAGAATTATCGGTAAGTAAATTCTTATTTTCTCTAACGTCCTAAGTGGATGCTGGGGACTCCGTAAGGACCATGGGGATTATACCAAAGCTCCCAAACGGGCGGGAGAGTGCGGATGACTCTGCAGCACCGAATGAGAGAACTCCAGGTCCTCCTCAGCCAGGGTATCAAATTTGTAGAATTTAGCAAACGTGTTTGCCCCTGACCAAGTAGCTGCTCGGCAAAGTTGTAAAGCCGAGACCCCATCGGGCAGCCGCCCAAGATGAGCCCACTTTCCTTGTGGAACGGGCTTTTACAGATTTTAGCTGTGGCAGGCCTGCCACAGAATGTGCAAGCTGAATTGTACTACAAATCCAACGAGCAATAGTCTGCTTAGAAGCAGGAGCACCCAGCTTGTTGGGTGCATACAGGATAAACAGCGAGTCAGATTTCCTGACTCCAGCCGTCCTGGAAATATTTTCAGGGCCCTGACAACATCCAGCAACTTGGATTCCTCCAAGTCCCTAGTAGCCGCAGGCACCACAATAGGTTGGTTCAGGTGAAAACGCTGGAACCACCTTAGGGAGAAACTGAGGACGAGTCCTCAATTCCGCCCTGTCCGAATGGAAAATCAGATAAGGGCTTTTACAGGATAAAGCCGCCAATTCTGACACGCGCCTGGCCCAGGCCAGGGCCAACAGCATGACCACTTTCCATGTGAGATATTTTAACTCCACAGATTTAAGTGGTTCAAACCAATGTGACTTTTGGAACCCAAACTACATTGAGATCCCAAATTGCCACTGGAGGCACAAAAGGAGGCTGTATATGCAGTACCCCTTTTACAAACGTCTAAACTTCAGGGACTGAAGCTAGTTCTTTTTTGGAAGAAAATTGACAGGGCCGAAATCTGAACCTTAATGGACCCCAATTTCAGGCCCATAGACACTCCTGTTTGCAGGAAATGTAGGAATCGACCCAGATGAATTTCCTCCGTCGGGCCTTACTTGCCTCGCACTACGCAACATATTTTCGCCAATTGCGGTGATAATATTTTTGCGGTTACATCCTTCCTGGCTTTAGATCAGGATATGGATGACTTCATCCGGAATGCCTTTTTTCCTTCAGGATCCGGTGTTCAACCGGCATGCCGTCAAACGCAGCCGCGGTTAGTCTTGGAACAGACAGGGTCCTTGCTGGAGCAGGTCCCTTCTTAGAAGTAGAGGCCACGGATCCTCCGTGAGCATCTCTTGAAGTTCCGGTTACCAAGTCCTTCTTGGCCAATCCGGAGCCACGAATATAGTGCTTTCTCCTCTCCATCTTATCAATCTCAGTACCTTGGGTATGAGAGGCAGAGGAGGGAACACATACACTGACTGGTACACCCACGGTGTTACCAGAGCGTCTACAACTATTGCCTGAGGGTCTCTTGACCTGGCGCAATACCTGTCGAGTTTTTTAATCATGTGGACGACTTCTGGGTGAAGTCCCCACTCTCCCGGGTGGAGGTCGTGCTGAGGAAGTCTGCTTCCCAGTTGTCCACTCCCGGAATGAATACTGTTGACAGTGCTATCACATGATTTTCCGCCCAGCGAAGAATCCCTGCAGCTTCTGCCATTGCCCTCCTGCTTCTTGTGCCACCCTGTCTGTTTACGTGGGTGACTGCCATGATGTTGTCCGACTGGATCAACACCGGCTGACCTTGAAGCAGAGGTCTTGCTAAGCTTAGAGCATTGTAAATGGCCCTTAGCTTCAGGATATTTATGTGAAGTGATGTATCCAGGCTTGACCCTAAGCCCTGGATATTCCTTCCCTGTGTGACTGCCCCCCAGCCTCGCAGGCTGGCATCCGTGGTCACCAGGATCCAGTCCTGAATGCCGAATCTGCGGCCCTTTAGAAGATGAGCACTCTGCAACCACCACAGGATGGATACCCTTGTCCTTGGTGACAGGGTTATCCGCTGATGCATCTGAAAATGCGACCCGGACCATTTGTCCAGTAGGTTCCACTGGAAAGTTCTTGCGTGGAATCTAACGAATGGGATTGCTTCGTAGGAAGCCACCATTTTTACCCAGAACCCTTGTGCATTGATGCACTGAGACTTGGTTCGGTTTTAGGAGGTTCCTGACTAGCTCGGATAACTCCCTGGCTTTCTCTTCCGGGAGAAACACCTTTTTTCTGGACTGTGTCCAGGAACATCCCTAGGAAACAGAAGACAAGTCGTCGGAACCAGCTGCGATTTTGGAATATTGAGAATCCAATCGTGCTGCCGCAACACTACCTGAGATAGTGCTACACCGACTTCCAACTGTTCCCTGGATCTTACCCTTATCAGGGAATCGTCCAAGTAAGGGATAACTAAAATTCCCTTCCTTCGAAGGGATATCATTTCGGCCATTACCTTGGTAAAGACCCGGGGTGCCGTGGACCATCCCTACGGCAGCGTCTGAACTGATAGTGACAGTTCTGTACCATAACCTGAGGTACCCTTGGTGAGAAGGGTAAATTTTGACATGAAGGTAAGCATCCTTGATGTCCCGAGACATCATGTAGTCCCCTTCTTCCAGGTTCGCAATCACTGCTCTGAGTGACTCAATCTTGAATTTGAACCTCTGTATGTAAGTGTTCAAAGATTTTAGATTTTAGATTTAGATTTAGAATCGGTCTCACCGAGCCGTCTGGCTTCGGTACCACAATAGTGTGGAATAATACCCCGTTCCCTGTTGCAGGAGGGGTACCTTGATTATCACCTGCTGGGAATACAGCTTGTGAATGGCTTCCAAAACTGCCTCCCTGTCAGAGGGAGACGTCGGTAAAGCCGACTTTTGGAAACGGCGAGGGGGAGACGTCTCGAATTCCAATATGTACCCTTGAGATATTACCTGAAGGATCCAGGGGTCTACTTGCGAGTGAGCCCACTGCGCACTGAAATTCATTGAGAACGGGCCCCCACCGTGCCTGAGCTTGTAAGGCCCTAGCGTCATACTGAGGGCTTGGCAGAGGCGGGAAAGGGTTTCTGTTCCTGGGAACTGGCTAATCTCTTCAGCCTTTTTCCTCTTCCTCTGTCACGAGCAGAAAAGAGGAACCTTTTGTCCGCTTGCCAACAAAGGACTGCGCCTGATAATACGGCGTCTTAATTTTGAGAGGCGACCTGGGGTACAAACGTGGATTTCCCAGTTGTTGCCGTGGCCACCAGGTCTAAAAGACCGACCCCAAATGTCCCTTTTCAAAGGCAATACTTCCAAATGCCGTTTGGAATCCGCATCACCTGACCATTTTACTGGTAGAATTGGACAACGCACTTATACTTGATGCCAGTCGGCAAATATTCCGCTGTGCATCATGCATATATAGAAATGCATCTTTTAAATGCTCTATAGGCAATAATATACTATCCTTATCTAGGATATCAATATTTCCAGTCAGGGAATCCGATCATGCCATCCCAGCACTGCACCTCCAGGCTGAGGCGATTGCTGGTCGCAGTATAACACCAGTATGTGTGTGAATACATTTTTGGATACCCTCCTGCTTTCTATCAGCAGGATCCTTAAAGGGCGGCCATCTCATGAGAGGGTAGAGCCCTTGTTCTTACAAGCGTGTGAGCGCCTTATCCCCCCTAGGGGGTGTTTCCCAACGCACCCTAACCTCTGGCGGGAAAGGGTATACACCAATACTTTTTAAGAAATTATCAATTGTTATCGGGGGGAAACCCACGCATCATCACACACCTCATTTTATTTCTCAGATTCAGGAAAACTACAGGTAGTTTTTCCCTCACCGAACATAATACCCCTTTTTGGTGGTACTCGTATTATCAGAAATGTATAAAACATTTTCCATTGTCTCAATCATGTAACGTGTGGCCCTACTGGAAATCACGGTTGTCTCTTCACCGTCGACACAGGAGTCAGTATCCGTGTCGGCGTCTGTATCTGCCATCTGAGGTAACGGGCGCTTTAGAGCCCCTGACGGCCTATGAGACGTCTGGACAGGCACAAGCTGAGTAGCCGGCTGTCTCATGTCAACCACTGTTTTTTTATACAGAGCTGACACTGTCACGTAATTTTCAACAGTACATCCACTCAGGTGTCGACCCCCTAGGTGGTGACATCACTGTTACAGACACTCTGCTCCGTCTCCACATCATTTTTCTCCTCATACAGGTCGACACAAACGTACCGACACACAGCACACACACAGGGAATGCTCTGATAGAGGACAGGACCCCACTAGCCCTTTGGGGAGACAGAGGGAGAGTATGCCAGCACACACCAGAGCGCTATATATATATACAGGGATAACCTTATATAAGTGTTTTTCCCCTTATAGCTGCTGTATGTTTTAATACTGCGCCTAATTAGTGCCCCCCTCTCTTTTTTTAACCCTTTCTGTAGTGTAGTGACTGCAGGGAAGAGCCAGGGAGCTTCCCTCCAACTGAGCTGTGAGGGAAAATGGCGCCAGTGTGCTGAGGAGATAGGCTCTGCCCCCTTTTCGGCGGCCTTATCTCCCGTTTTTCTGTATATTCTGGCAGGGGTTAAATGCATCCATATAGCCCAGGAGCTATATGTGATGTATTTTTTGCCATGTAAGGTATTTTTATCATGTTTTATTGCGTCTCAGGGCGCCCCCCCCAGCGCCCTGCACCCTCAGTGACCGGAGTATGAAGTGTGCTGAGAGCAATGGCGCACAGCTGCAGTGCTGTGCGCTACCTTATTGAAGACAGGAACGTCTTCTGCCGCCGATTTTTCCGGACCTCTTCGCTCTTCTGGCTCTGTAAGGGGGCCGGCGGCGCGGCTCCGGGACCCATCCAGGCTGGGCCTGTGATCGTCCCTCTGGAGCTAATGTCCAGTAGCCAAGAAGCCCAATCCACTCTGCACGCAGGTGAGTTCGCTTCTTCTCCCCTTAGTCCCTCGATGCAGTGAGCCTGTTGCCAGCAGGTCTCACTGAAAATAACAAACCTAAACTAAAACTTTCACTAAGAAGCTCAGGAGAGCCCCTAGTGTGCACCCTTCTCGTCGGGCACAGAAATCTAACTGAGGCTTGGAGGAGGGTCATAGGGGGAGGAGCCAGTGCACACCAGTTAGTCCTAAAGCTTTCTTTAGATGTGCCCAGTCTCCTGCGGAGCCGCTATTCCCCATGGTCCTTACGGAGTCCCCAGCATCCACTTAGGACGTTAGAGAAATTATAGGTAATTAGCACGACACCCCCAATAAAGGAGTTGTTCTGCAGGTGATGACCGCAGACCACTTCTCAGCTCCTATGCATTCAGGCTGATGTTTTGGTCACTTTTGAAAGCTGGCGGTGCTTTCACTCTAGTGGTAGCATGAGACGGAGTCTACAACCCACACAAGTGGCTCAGGTAGTGCAGCTCATCCAGGATGGCACATCAATGAGAGCTGTACGCAAGAAGGTTTGCTGTGTCTGTCAGCGTAGTGTCCAGAGCATGGAGGCGCTACCAGGAGACAGGCCAGTACATCAGGAGACGTGGAGGAGGCCGTAGGAGGGCAGCAACCCAGCAGCAGGATCGCTGCCTCTGTCTTTGTGCAAGGAGGAACAGGAGGAGCACTGCCAGAGCCCTGCAAAATGACCTCCAGCAAGCCACAAATGTGCATGTGTCTACTCAAACAATCATAAACAGACTCCATGAGGGTGGTATGAGGGCCCGACGTCTACAGGTGGGGGTTGTGCTTACAGCCCAACACTGTGCAGGACGTTTGGCATTTGCCAGAGAACACCAAGATTGTCAAATTCGCCACTGGTGCCCTGTGCTCTTCATAGATGAAAGCAGGTTCTCACTGAGCACATGTGACAGACGTGACAGAGTCTGGAGACGCCAAGGAGAACGTTCTGCTGCCTGCAACATCCTCCAGCATGACTGGTTTGGCAGTGGGTCAGTAATGGTGTGGGGTGGCATTTCTTTGGGGGGGGGGGGGGGGGCGCACAGCCCTCCATGTGCTCCCCAGAGGTAGCCTGACTGCCATTAGGTACCGAGATGAGATCCTCAGAACCCTTGTGAGACCATATACTGGTGCGGTTGGCCCTGGGTTCCTCCTCATGCAAGACCTCATGTGGCTGGAGTGTGTCAGCAGTTCCTGCAAGATGAAGGCATTGATGCTATGGACTGGCCCGCCCGTTCCCCAGACCTGAATCCAATTGAGCACATCTGGGACATCATGTCTCGCTCCATCCACCAACGCCACGTTGCACCGCAGACTGTCCAGGAGTTGGCGGATGCTTTAGACAGGTCTGGGAGGAGATCCCTCAGGAGACCATCCGCCACCTCATCAGGAGCGTGCCCAGGCGTTGTAGGGAGGTCATACGGGCACATGGAGGCCACACACACTACTGAGCCTCATTTTGACTTGTTTTAAGGACATTACATCAAAGTTGGATCAGCCTGTAGTGTGTTTTTCCACTTTAATTTTGAGTGTGACTCCAAATCCAGACCTCCATGGGTTAATACATTTGATTTCCATTGATAATTTTTGTGTGATTTTGTTGTCAGCACATTCAACTATGTAAAGAACAAAGTATTTAATAAGAATATTTCATTCATTCAGATCTAGGATGTGTTGCTTAAGTGTTCCCTTTATTTTTTTGAGCAGTGTATAATAAAAAGGTTAAACAATTTGAGTCGGATGTATTTATTGACTACCCATATTCACTTAATTCACAGTGCAGAAAGTATCCAAATATATTGGGTTGAAATCCTCTTTGATACTATACAGATAATTTACCACTTAGGCAACACTGTATCTATCATGTTGCCTTTCAAAGATGTTCCCTAGTTTGGTGAAGCTTACTAGTGAGATAGTATCGAAAACTGGAAACAGTTATATATGCAGCATCAATTTGTAGTTATTCAGCAACTAATAAACACTGTTGTAATACGTTTTAGACTGGTATTTTTTTAAATCATTTATTTTTCATGCCACATATTTTTTGCTATAATAATCTAGTTTTTTTTTCAAATAAAAAGTGAGAGAGCTAGAATAGAAATGTATATAGACATGTACCTGTATGTCAATATATTTGTGAGATGTCAAATCAGTATTATCCTATGTTATTTGCATACATGTGAGGCCTAATTCAGACCTGATCTCTAGCTAGCGATTTTTGCAGTGCTGCGATCAGATAGTCGTAGCCTACAGGGGAGTGTATTTTAGCTGTGCAAGTGTGTGAACGCATGTGTAGCAGAGCTGTACAAAGAGATTTTGTGCAGTCTCTGAGCAGCACAGGATTTACTCAGCCGCTGCGATCACTTCAGCCTGTCCGGGACCGGAATTGACGTCAGGAACCCTCCCTGCAAACGCATGGACACGCCTGTGTTTTTCCAGACACTCCCTGAAAATGGTCAGTTGACGCCCACAAACGCCTTCTTCCTATTAATCTCCTTGCGATCGCCCGTGCGAACGGATCCGTCGCACAAATCTATCGCTGAGTGGCAATCCACTTTGTACCCGTGCAACGCACCTGCGCATTGCTGTGCATACGCATGCACAGTCTGGACCTGATCGCCCGCTGTGCACAGCAGCGATCAGATCTGAATTACCCCCGTAATCCACAGTGTCTGACAATTTACTTGAGCCACATGTAGATCCTATCACACGCTAATGTAATTGGTAATACGTAATTTGGGTATATCCTAAAACGTCAATTTTAGTATTATGAAGTGTTATTATATATATATTTTTATATATATTTATTTGTCAGAAAGCTTCATGCCTTATTGATATCATATATGGATCTTTACAACATGCTCATGGAAGCGGGAGCAGTTTTCACACTGAAATATTGGTCCACTGATCAGTTGCTTTTATGACCTGTCACATGTGCACGAATCATAGAATGCTTACTGCTAATCAACTGCATGCATATACCCACTATTTTATACTTATAAGTTTTACTTGTGTTATCCACATACTATTAATTACAACATTTATTCCATAATTGGAGTACAGTATATGAGGAATTCACACAGTAATGATAGCGGAGTACCCGTTAATGAAGCAGCCACCACATGTTTATCATTCCGACTTTAATTGAATATACCCCTATATAGGCATCACTCTAAAATGCAAATTCCCAGTTACTCCCTGAAGTGCTGCACCCTGCCATGACCTCCCACCAGCCTCCTAATTGTTCCTCTTATAGCCGGACTGCTGGATTTAATGCCGCCCTCACTAGTGTTGGCCAAACTGCATCCAGCGATTTCTATCAACTAATCTGCAGCCAGACGCAATTGGCAGATATGACTGCAGGCAATTACAGACTGTTGTCCTGTGGCCAATATAGGAGACTTTCTCCTCATACCTGAACATATAGGCTCTCCGTTATTAACAAGCGCTATCTTTACCGTTTGGAATGGGTCGGTTTAGCCATTATATATGCGCACCAGGAAACAGCTGCATGAACTACTCGGCATACCCGTGGGGTGGTAAGCGCTGCAGCACTTATTTATACAGTGGACACTCTACCTTTGTGGAAGTCCTCATACATTTGGGCTATTGCCGAGAAACAATATTCCTATATTGTTAAAAGAGCCATCAGGACATAATCATACTGAAAAGACATAGGGGGTCATTCCGAGTTGATCGCACGCTGCTGATTTTTGCTGCGCTGTGATCAGGTCTCTGCGCACACGCGTCGTACGGGTACAATGCGGATCATTGCTGAGCTAAGAATCCATACGCACAGCCAATCGCAAGAAGATTGACAGAAAGAGGGCGTTTATGGGTGTCAACTGACCGTTTTCTGGAAGTGGTAGGGAAAATGCAGGCGTATCCGGGCGTTTGGAGGGCGAGTGTGTGACGTCAATTCCGGCACCAAAAAGACTGAAGTGATCGCAAGGGCTGAGTAAGTTCAGACCTTCTCTGAAACTGCACTAAATGTTTTTTGCAGAGCTTGGCTACACAGGCGTTTGCACACTTGCAAAGTGAAAATATACTCCCCTATAGGCGGCAACTATGCGTTTGCACGGCTGCTAAAAACAGCTAGCATGCTATCAACTCGGAATGACCCCCATTATTCAAGTACTTAGGATTTTAAATCTAAAGGCATTCTTGAGGGGTGTGGTACAGTATGTTAGATAGAATAGACTTAGTTCGACAGTGTCTAGGTCGACCACTATTGGTCGACATGGTTTCTAGGTCGATATCTACTAGGTCGACATGAAAAAAATCGTAAAGTATGAAAAAGTTAAAAAAAATGAAAAAAATTTGAAAACCTCATCTCGACCTTTTGTCATGTCGACCTAGAAACCATGTTGACCTACTTACTGTCGATCAACAGTGGTCGACCTAGAAAGCGGATCCCTTCTTTGAGGGATGCACCATTCTAGTGGATCAAACAAGCATCTATTGGCACATCCTGGCTATCTAGTAACAAACGAGCTCATTGGTTGCTATTTTGTAACATTTTAAAGCGATTTCTGTACCAATTTTGTTACAACGTTACTTGTAGCAACTCAACTCTTTTTATTATATAAGATGATAATACCAGCCTATTTACTGTGGTAATTATCTACATATGTGATTTTATTCTTTATTTCTATTTATATTAAAATCTATTTATTGTTTCCATTTGCGCTCACTCTATTTGTTCTTCGCTTTTATTGCTTTACTCTCATGGGGATCAGCACCACCCTTTATTGGGTAGCAGCATTTGGATATGACTTTTGATTTGAAGCACCTGGACTTATTTTACTATGTTAATTTTTCTCTTACAGTATGTTGCAGTATTTACTTTTTTGTGTGTAAATAAATTAAATGTGTAGGGTTACCATATTATGGGCCTGATTCAAAGTTGGACACTAATGCAATCGCAGCTGTGATCGCACTTGCTGCGCAACTACAAAAAAAATTGTAATGCCTCAGAAGTCTTGTTTTTAGGAACACCTACAGCCAGCTTCTTTCCTCCGATGCTTACAGTGCATCCGGAAAGTATTCACAGCGCTTCACTTTTTCAACATTTTGTTATATTACAGCCTTATTCCAAAATGGAACAAATTAATTTTCCCCCTCAAAATTCTACACACAATACCCCATAACGACAACATGAAAAAAGTTTTGGGTTTTTTTTTAGATTTTTGCGAATTTATAAAAAATTAAAAATGAAGAAATCACATGAATAGAAGTATTCACAGCCTTTGCCATGAAGCTCAGGTGCATCCTGTTTTCGCTGATCATCATCCTTGATATGTTCCCACAGCTTAATTGGAGTCCACTTGTGGTAAATTCAGTTGATTGGACATGATTTGGAAAGGCACACACCTGTCTATATAAGGTCCCACACTTGACAGTGCATGTCTGAGCACAACTCAAGCATGAAGTCAAAGGAATTGTCTGTAGACCTCCGAGACAGGATTGTCTCGAGGCACAAATCTGGGGAAGAGTACAGAAAAAAAATCTGCTGCTTTGAAGGTCCCAATGAGCACAGTGGCCTCCATCATCCGTAAATGGAAGAAGTTCGGAACCACCAGGACTCTTCCTAGAGCTGGCCGGCCATCTAAACGGAGCGATCGGGGGAGAAGGGCCCTAGTCAGGGAGGTGACCAAGAACCCGATGGTCACTCTGTCAGAGCTACATCATTCCTCTGTGGAGAGAGGAGAACCTTCCAGAAGGACAACCATCTCTGCAGCAATCCACCAATCAGCCCTGTATGGTAGAGTGGCCAGACGGAAGCTACTCCTTAGTAAAAAGCACATGGCAGCCCGTCTGGAGTCTGCCAAAATGCATCTGAAGGACTCTCAGACCATGAGAAACAAAAGACTCTGGTCTGATGAGACAAAGATTAAACTCTTTGGCATGAATGCCAGACGTCATGTTTAGAGGAAACCAGGCACCACTCATCACCAGGCCAATACCATGCCTACAGTGAAGCATGGTGGTGGCAGCATCCTGCTGTGGGGATGTTTTTCAATGGCAGGAGCTGGGAGACTAGTCAGGATAGAGCGAAAGATAAATGCAGCAATGTACAGAGACATCCTGGATGAAAACCTGCTCCAGAGCGATCTTGACCTCAGACTAGGGCGACGGTTCATCTTTCAGCAGGACAACGACCCTAAGCACACAGCCAAGATTTCAAAGGACTGGCTTTAGGACAACTCTGTAAATGTCCTTGAGAGTGGCCCAGCCAGAGCCAGACTTGAATCCGATTGAACATCTCTGGAGAGATCTGAAAACGGCTGTGCACCGACGCTTCCCATCCAACCTGATGGAGCTTGAGAGGTGCTGCAAAGAGGAATGGGCGAAAGTGGCCAAAGATAGGTGAGCCGGGACTTCCGGGGGCGGAGCCAGCTAGCATGGCCGCATTTTAATGGAGCTCCTCCACATTGCTGAAGGAATCGCTCCAAATCCTCCCTTTTTACGAACCCCACTGCTGGGAAAATTATACCCCCCTGCTGCTGGGACTCTACCGATCAGAGGGATACCCATATTGAGGGGGACACCCGAGACTAGCCCCGGAACCAGGCCATCGAACTTGATGGACAATATGACCGCCAGCATGGCGCTGGCGCGAACCGGCCCCATCGTCTAATCCCCTGCCAATAACTGCCGGCACTGGACGAGCGCTACCACCGCTGCTCCTAGATCTACCCCTCCCTGACTGAGCACCCGCTCCTGCATAGATCGGGAAGGAGAAGCTGCGGGGACGCGCACTTACCCCTGCCTGTTGCTGCCGGAGTGGACGGCCGCCCGGCAAGCCGGAGCTCGCAGCCATCGGTGGACGGACGGGGAGACCTGCTGCTGCTCGGAGCTGAGTGGAGCGGCTGGGACGTGAACCGGGACGGACCTGAAGCATTTGGCTCGGGCGCCTGTCCCCGTGCCTGGAAACCACGGGACCCGGCGTGTGACGTCACTTTAAGATCTACCCGTCTCAAACGGGTGCCCGGACGGCGGATACCACCTCTCCCGCAGGACGACGGGGACGCTGGAGAGCACAGAGGGAAAGTGACTGCCGTTACTCCGACCCCCACTGAACCTGGGACACACTCACTGAACCACAGGGGGCTTCACGGCGTATATTGCAGGGTCGATCACAGGAACACACGCACCAGGCTTCCCACGGTGCCCCTCCAGGACCCTCGCCTATCTTTCTCTTTAACCCACCCAAAGCGCGACCCACCAGCTGGAGTGACATAACAACACTAGCAGACGCTGGAGCCCCGAAACCGCGGACATCAGCACTGTCACAACCCAAAGCTGGCTGCTATAACTCCACGCTACCTGAACATTCTCTCTCCCCCAGGTACTAATATTGTCTGTGTGATCTTTTTTATTAACACCTCTTATAACCATCTACATCCCTCCCTTTACTTTAATCCGTTCCCTCCTTGTGTGTATTCCGTACCCCCCCCCCCCCTACACTCCCCCCCCCCCACCCAGTGATCCCTCTCATACCTTCTTTATCCCTGATATCTTCAAAGAGCCTGGACGGCTGGGCCATTATAGTGTTTCTATTCTCAGGGACATACAGAAAGAGCTGCTCTGAACTGTATTGAGTTATCTAAGCTTCAACTACTGCTTATATCTATCCAAAGGATGATGTGAACTGTCCTATATATTGAAGAAACACATTTCTGTCCCATTGAATTGCAGGACCGTTATTATTTTGTCTTTATTTTTATTTATTTTCTTTACATTCTTCTTTCACCTATATATACCCGCACACAGCCGACAGGCTGAAACACTCTCCTGTGATTGTATTGCCACCTGGTGGCTGGTTTGAAAATTCTTGTTATAAGATTTATAGTGCTGCATTATACTATTGGAGAAAAATACTTATAGTATCTGTGACTCACCAGATATTAGGGTGGGTCTCATCCTTTAGACCTTAATGTTAGTGCTTCAACTACTACTCAGATTTTTGTATAATTTCCTAAACACACTCATCGTTGTATTGCGATCAGGGCCATTTTTATTTTAGTAGCTACTTCTTGATTTCTTAAAATGTGACCTCGTTAATTCTCAGGAGAGCGGTCTCTCTTCTATCTTGTTATATCAACCCCGGGTTGGAACTGTCTCATCCTTGATACCTTGGAGTCAGGGTCACTTATCTTTTTGCTTGGTATATGGACAAGTTTTTAAACAAACCACTGTCCTCACTCCCACCCAGAACTACTCGTACCATGGTTAACCCAAAAAAAACGCCAGCGAAGTCTGGCCCTTCCCCACCCTCGCCACAGGGTAGCTCATCGCCTGTACATTCAACAGGGGAAAGTGGAGGTCCTATTGCACCACCCTCGGACGTGGCATCGTCACTACTCAATGTGTTAATGCCAAAAATAGAGGAGAAATTTGAACTACTCATGCCCATGATTGATGAAAAATTTTAAAATTTCCTCCCCAGATTTGAAGCTAAATTTGATCAACTTATGCCTAAAATCGATAAAAGGTTAGACAAACTACAAACGTCCCTAGATTCAGCATTAACTTCCTTGACTGACCACACTAATAGATTGGACACATTGGAACAAAGGGTTAGTGACGTTGAAGACGACTTACTTGCCACACGGTCGTCCAACTCCTCTACCATGGCCTCATACCAAACGCTTGTCGACAAGGTAGACGACTTAGAAAATCGACACAGGCGGAATAACCTCCGCTTTGTGGGCATCCCTGAACAGATTAGAGGGCCGGCCTTGACAGATTTTATAAGTACGCGACTAGTTGAGGCGCTCAACCTTGGTAGTGACATGGACATCCCTCGCATTGAACGAGCCCATAGACTGGGCCCAGAACGTGATGGACCTGATAGGAGGCCCCGCCCAGTAATCGCCAAATTTCTGGACTACCGTGACAAAGAGAAAATCCTAACTGCTTTTAAACGGAACCGTGACCTGGTCATTGAGGATCATCGAATCCTCATTTTCCAGGACTTCTCCGTCGCGGTGGCCCAGAAACGTAAAGAATTCTCACCGCTATGTAAATTTCTAGCTGACAACAACAAACGTTTCGCATTGCTATATCCGGCAAAACTAAAAATCACAGAGAATGGGCAGACATTTATTTTTGACAACCCAACTGAAGCCCGGGCTCACCTACAATTGGCTCGCCAATCTAGGACCTCACCTAAATGATCGTATATAGGTTCCTATTCTCATTAATGAGCCTTTATGGCTTACAGGAATTGAGACGACATGCTCTCCTGACTTCGTGGTAAACGATAACTTTGGATTTACCAATAATATGTTAACACCTATAGTTGGTGTAATGCTTATTTTTCATGTTATGCATTGTTTCTATCTATGTTTGCCACCCACTGAAATGTTATTCAGGGGCTGGCGTGATACTTGTTTGGATGGGAAAAAGTTTGAAAATTTTCTTTTGAAGCTGAAATGTTTATGGTTATACTCACTGTACAAGGTTTTATTTTCTATGTTGAGTACGGATCTGTGCCCGCTACGCGCCCTTGGGGTTTGCCCTGCTTGCTGGGACAGGAGCGACCTCACGCACAATAGATATACCTGTATCTGCATACGCACCCAGACAGGAATAGGATGACGACTCACCACTCTGAACCACACAACCCTACCCAACGATTACCCCGCTCCATCAAGATTACCTCATGGAACGTGGGGGGTCTCAACACCCCAATAAAACGCAAAAAAGTAACCTCCGCCCTTAAAAAACTCAAACCTGATATTGTCTATATTCAAGAGACGCATTGGAAGAGGGGAGAGGACTCCACTCTACGTGATGGGTGGATTGGGGATTGCTTTTCTGCGCCTTACCGTACTAAATCGCGCGGAGCGGCAATAATCTTGGCGCGACACCTCCCCTACACCATCTTAAACACAAACTTAGACTCGGAGGGCCGCTATGTTCTTATGGACATTCAGATATATGATGCTAGGTTCACTCTGCTCAATTTGTATGCTCCTAATGTTGATCAACCAGCTTTTTACCAACGTATCTCCCAATTACTCCATAGCAGAAGCAACTATGAACTCATAATAGGCGGTGATTTCAACACAATCTTAGACCCTCTAATCGACAAACACCCGACCCCGGCGAACCTGATGGCCCCTCAGTGGCGCCAGATTTCTAGATTACTCGCGGATCACTCTTTAGTTGATCCGTGGAGAACGCTTAACCCCACGGATAGGTCTTACACGTTCCACTCGGCGGTCCATGGGTCCTTCTCTCGCATAGATCATATACTGTTGTCCACGCCCCTACTCTCTGACACCATAGATACCCAGATAGGGGACATTGCGGTCTCCGACCACGCCCCAGTGTCGGTTACGCTCAATGTACGATCCGTGGGATCACGCCCATTCTTCTGGCGATTCCCCTCTTACCTCTTCCGCTCAGAACAATTCAAAAAATTTCTTAGATTGAAGTGGGCGGAATTCTTGGACGACAATCTGGAACATTGGGACAACCCTGTCTTATTTTGGGAAACATCCAAGGCCGTCATGAGGGGACACATTATGTCATATGTAGCGAACAGAAATCGGGTGAACAAGGCACAACATGATGACTTATTAAACACTATGCGGACACACCTGGCAGCATACATCTCAGATCCTACTCCCCTCACTCATGACACCTACATTAAATCACGCCAACTATATGATAGTTTCTTAGTAACACAAGCCCAGCAAAAACTGGACTACACTAAGCAAAAATACTTCCGCTGGGGAAACAAAACGGGAACTTTGCTGGCAAATATGACCAAAAGCTTTAAGCGACATGGACACATATCTACTATACTCGACAGTCACACTAACACCCTACACACTAAAACTGCGGACATCGCACGGACATTCCAGAACTATTTCCGCCAGCTTTATGCACCGACCCCACATGACCCGGTCTTGTCAGATAAACTACTAGATGAAGCGAATCTTCCATGCATAACACCCTTACAAAGGGAAGACCTCGAGAGAGCAATTACAGAGGAGGAGATTGCTAAGGCAATCTCTTCTATGCATCTCAACAAATCACCAGGACCGGATGGTTATTCCATAGAATACTACAAACTCTTACATCATGATGCCATCCCAGCAATACATGCCTTATATAGACATATCCAATCAGAATTTCCTACATACCCCACTTTTAATCAGGCTTTCACAACTCTTCTACCAAAACCCAATAAAGACCTTTCCCTACCATCCTCTTACCGACCCATTACACTGTTGAACGTTGACTTCAAAATCCTAGCCAAGATAATGGCAGATAGGCTCCAATCCTTTTTAGCATCCATGCTCACAGACCACCAACTGGGCTTTACCAAAGGCAGACACTCAGTAAAGGGAATTCGCACTGCCATAGCTGCAGTAATGGCGGCGAATCTCCA
The DNA here is from genome assembly GCF_028390025.1 of Pseudophryne corroboree. NCBI lineage: Eukaryota > Metazoa > Chordata > Amphibia > Anura > Myobatrachidae > Pseudophryne > Pseudophryne corroboree. Next base: position 197,382,825 of record NC_086452.1, on the reverse strand, counting down.
AACAGATACCCCAAACATGCTCTTAAGCCTAGATGCAACTAAAGCATTCGACATGGTCTCCTGGCCCTATTTACACGAAATACTAGTGAGAAGGGGCTTTGGACTAACGTTCCAATCTCTAATAAGATTTTTCTATACCCAACCACATACCTCATTATTAATTAATGGAACAAAGGGGGATAAAATTGAGCTTACCAGAGGGACGAGACAGGGTTGCCCCCTTTCGCCCCTACTCTTCAACCTAGCATTGGACCCTATGTTGCGGGTACTACAAAATTGGACTCAATTTAGAGGCATCAGTATCGGAGTGGAGGAGGTAAAAATATCGGCCTTTGCCGACTATGTCCTCTTGTTCCTATCGGAGCCGCGGAGGGCCCTGGGACCGCTGATGGAGCGTGTTAGGGAATTTGGAGGAGTATCGGGATTCGAGGTCAACTTTGAAAAATCCACGGCTCTATATTTAAAACCGGGCTATGCGCGCCCGGCCTGGTTCAGAGAAGCCACAGTTGGATGGAAAACTAAAGCGATCACTTATCTAGGGGTACAGATCCCAAAAAATTTGACAAACCTATACAGTCTTAACTTAAAACAAATCATACGCAGTATGAGGGAGGATACTGAACGCTGGAAACATCTTAAAGTATCGTTCTTGGGCAGAGTGAGCCTGGTGAAAATGATCCTATTTCCTAGACTTCTATACCCATTGCAATCCCTCCCTATTTTACCCTCTAGAAATGCCACGACCGAAATCAACAAAATAATACGCACATTCATTTGGAATGGTAAACGAGCACGAATTAGCTTGGTAAAATTACAACAGCGTAGGCAAAATGGAGGTGTAAATCTCCCCAACGTGCTGGAGTATAGTTACGCCTCCCACTTACGCTATCTGAGAGATTGGCTACATGGAGGGAATATGTACTCCAATACGACCTTGGAGTCTGCCTTCCTGGGTGGTGGTGGTATAACCTCCTTCTTGCACTTACACGAAGAAGAGATACCTATCTCGATCCGAGCGAATCCACTGCTAATGTCCACCCGGAAGGTCTGGCATATCTTACGAAGTAAATGCTCCCTAAATCCGCATGCGTCCCTCTTCCTCCCCCTAGTCCACAATAATCGTTTTCAGGATGGTAACGCGAGTCACCCTTTCACGCTTTGGGAACGGTACGGTATCACTTCTATACGACAAATCATACATAGGGAATCGCAAAAACCACTTACGCTGGCACAGGCAGTGGAACTTTTTCCAATACTGAACACGTTCCCCTTGGCATACCTACAAGCTCAACATTATGTGGCTACTGTCTCTAGAACATTATCCCCACAGGATTATGACAACCCGTTAGATAAATTACTGCTGGCTGGGAACCCCTCTTCCAAGGCTATCTCTACCCTGTACTCATTCTTACACACACCCTTACAATATACTGATACAACAACGGGATTAGCACAATGGACAGAACATTTCCCATCCCTTTCTGTAACAAATTTGCTGAAACACCTCGAATTATCCATCAGGCTGATACCTTTCGCATCATACACCGAACTCTTTTTAAATATATGGCACAGAACATATCTGTCACCACACCGTAGACATTTAATGGGTTTATTGGAAGACGCGTCCTGCCCCAGATGCGGTAATCAACAAGCTGAGCTGTTTCACTGCCTATGGGAGTGCCCTATAATCCGGAGGTTCTGGGTCCAAATATGGAGATATGTTACCCAACACCTAGTCAATTATTTACCGTTTTCCCCTGAATGGGCAATATTCGGTATGATGCCGGAAGGCACTAGGATGGCACGGGGTGTTAAAAAATTATTGATGATAATCTCTGCAGCTGCCAAAAAATGCATTTTACAAATGTGGATACAGCCCTCTGCCCCGCCATTATCACTTTTTCTGGGGAAGATCTTCCACATTTTTAGAATGGAATGGCTGGAGGCTTCCCTACAAAAAGAAAAGTTCACTGAATTTTTTTTCGAAACATGGGAAAGCTACATAGAAACTCTATCCCACACACTAAAGGAACAAGTATGGAAATGTTTCCGCAATACTTTATGGTACGAAACTAGAGTTTATGAACAAGACCCCCCAATCTCGTTGGTGGCCGACTAAGCTCAAAGGGGACTGTAACACTTTGCCATAGGGAGAGGTGGGTGTAGGTGTGGGTGTGGGCATGGATCCGGACTCATTCTATCTCATTTATTTTTAATACTGGTTAATACTTGAAGGAAACTTCGCTGTGACATATATATGTACTCTGGTCCTAACAATAGACTACTCTGTGAATCTGTCTCGAATATATAACAGATCAGTGTTCATGTGATGAACTTTATCGAACATGTTTATCATTGTACTTTGATATGATTTTTTGATATGCTTCAATTGAAATAAAAAAGAATTTGGAAAAAAAAAAAGATAGGTGAGCCAAGCTTGTGGCATCATATTCAAAAAGACTTGAGGCTGTAATTGCTGCCAAAGGTGCATCAACAAAGTATTGAGCAAAGGCTGTAAATACTTATGTACATGTGATTTCTTCATATTTTATTTTTAATTTGCAAAAATCTCAACAAAAACTTTTTTCACACTGTCATTATGGGGTATTGTCTAGAATTTTGAGGGGAAAAATGAATTTATTCCATTTTGGAATAAGGCTGTAACATAACAAAATGTGGAAAAAGTGAAGCGCTGTGAATACTTTCCGGATGCACCGAATATCCAACTGCTGACATGACTACTTAAATATAGAAACGAGACTAAGGGGATATTTATTAAAGCTCAGACAGAGATAACATTGAAAGAGATAAAGTAGTAGCCAGTAATCTTCTGCCTTATATTTTACAGGCAGTGTTTTAAAAATGACAGTTATTAGCCGATTGGCTACTACAGATGTGTCCAACCTGTCGGTTGCCACAATGCGTATACACGTGCACATGCATTGCAGCAGCAACTATATGCCCACAACTCTGACTATTTGCACCTTAGACAATGTAATGTCTAGGGGCCACGGGTGCGAATATATGCACGTGCCTGCACGTATATTAGGAGATGAACTGACAAGCTTGAAGCAATGAAGGGGTGGCCCTGATAAAGACTGCACTTTGTAATGATGATTTTATGTTTTTCATCTATTTTGAAACCCAAATCCTGCAGAATTATGTTCACCCTGATTTTACATTTTTACAATTTTTATTTATTTATTTATGTAACAATCTAGAATGTGGGCGTGTTCCCTGTTATTGTGACACAGACATACAGATCTACATGAATTAAATGCTCTATACAATCACATATTTTGTGGTTTATAAAAATAAGATTTTACTTACCGATAAATCTATTTCTCGTAGTCCGTAGTGGATGCTGGGGACTCCGTCAGGACCATGGGGATTAGCGGCTCCGCAGGAGACAGGGCACAAAACTAAAGCTTTAGGATCAGGTGGTGTGCACTGGCTCCTCCCCGTATGACCCTCCTCCAAGCCTCAGTTAGGATACTGTGCCCGGACGAGCGTACACAATAAGGAAGGATATTGAATCCCGGGTAAGACTCATACCAGCCACACCAATCACACCGTATAACTTGTGATCTAAACCCAGTTAACAGTATGACAAACGTAGGAGCCTCTGAACAGACGGCTCACAACAATAACAACCCGATTTTTTTGTAACAATAACTATGTACAAGTATTGCAGACAATCCGCACTTGGGATGGGCGCCCAGCATCCACTACGAACTACGAGAAATAGATTTATCGGTAAGTAAAATCTTATTTTCTCTGACGTCCTAAGTGGATGCTGGGGACTCCGTCAGGACCATGGGGATTATACCAAAGCTCCCAAACGGGCGGGAGAGTGCGGATGACTCTGCAGCACCGAGTGAGAGAACTCCAGGTCCTCCTTAGCCAGGGTGTGCCCCTGACCAAGTATCAGCTCGGCAAAGTTGTAAAGCCGAGACCCCTCGGGCAGTCGCCCAAGATGAGCCCACCTTCCTTGTGGAATGGGCATTTATATATTTTGGCTGTGGCAGTCCTGCCACAGAATGTGCAAGCTGAATTGTACTACACATTCAACTAGCAATCGTCTGCTTAGAAGCAAGAGCACCCAGTTTTTTGGGTGCATACAGGATAACAGCAAGTCAGTTTTCCTGACTCCAGCCGTCCTGGAAATCTATATTTTCAGGGCCCTGACAACATCTAGCAACTTGGAGTCCTCCAAGTCTCTAGTAGCCGCAGGTACCACAATAAGCTGGTTCAGATGAAACGCTGACACCACCTTAGGGAGAAACTGGGGACGAGTCCGCAGCTCTGCCCTGTCCGAATGGACAATCAGATATGGGCTTTTGTGAGACAAAGCCGCCAATTCTGACACTCGCCTGGCCGAGGCCAGGGCCAACATCATGGTCACTTTCCATGTGAGATATTTCAAATCCACAGATTTGAGCGGTTTAAACCAACGTGATTTGAGGAATCCCAGGACTACGTTGAGATCCCACAGTGCCACTGGAGGCACAAAAGGGGGTTGTATATGCAGTACTCCCTTGTCAAATTTCTGGACTTCAGGAACTGAAGCCAATTCTTTCTGGAAGAAAATCGACAGGGCCGAAATTTGAGGCCCATAGACACTCCTGTTTGCAGGAAATGCAGGAATCGACCGAGTTGAAATTTCTTCGTGGGGCCTTCCTGGCCTCACACCACGCAACATATTTTCGCCACATGTGGTGATAATGTTGTGCGGTCACCTCCTTCCTGGCTTTGACCAGGGTAGGAATGACCTCTTCCGGAATGCCTTTTTTCCCTTAGGATCCGGCGTTCAACCGCCATGCCGTCAAACGCACCCGCGGTAAGTCTTGGAACAGACATGGTACTTGCTGAAGCAAGTCCCTTCTTATCGGCAGAGGCCCTGAGTCCTCTGTGAGCATCTCATGAAGTTCCGGGTACCAAGTCCTTCTTGGCCCATCCGGAGCCACGAGTATAGTTCTTACTCCTCTACGTCTTATAATTCTCAGTACCTTTGGTATGAGAAGCAGAGGAGGGAACACATACACCGACTGGTACACCCATGGTGTTACCAGAACGTCCACAGCTATTTCCTGAGGGTCTCTTGACCTGGCGCAATACCTGTCCAGTTTTTTGTTCAGGCGGGACGCCATCATGTCCACCTTTGGTCTTTCCCAACGGTGCACAAACATGTGGAAACAACTTCTCGATGAAGTCCCCACTCTCCCGGGTGGAGGTCGTGCTGAGGAAGTCTGCTTCCCAGTTGTCCACTCCCGGAATGAAAACTGCTGACAGTGCTATCACATGATTTTCCGCCCAGCGAAGAATCCTTGCAGTTTCTGCCATTGTCCTCCTGCTTCTTGTGCCGCCCTGTCTGTTTACGTGGGCGACTGCCGTGATGTTGTCCCACTGGATCAATACCGGCTGACCTTGAAGCAGAGGTCTTGCTAAGCTTAGAGCATTGTAAATTGCTCTTAGCTCCAGTATATTTATGCGGAGAGAAGTCCCCAGACTTGATCACACTCCCTGGAAATTTTTTCCCTGTGTGACTGCTCCCCAGCCTTTCAAGCTGGAATCCGTGGTCACCAGGACCCAGTCCTGAATGCATAACTGTGGCACTTTAGTAGATGAGCACTCTGCAGCCACCACAGAAGAGACACCCTTGTCCTTGGAGACAGGGTTATCCGCTGATGCATCTGAAGATGCGATCCGGACCATTTGTCCAGCAGATCCCACTGAAAAGTTCTTGCGTGAAATCTGCCGAATGGAATCGCTTCGTAAGAAGCCACCATTTTTCCCAGGACCCTTGTGCAATGATGCACTGACACTTTTCCTGGTTTTTGGAGGTTCCTGACTAGCTCGGATAACTCCCTGGCTTTCTCCTCCGGGAGAAACACCTTTTTCTGGACTGTGTCCAGAATCATCCCTAGGGACAGCAGACGTGTCGTCGGAGACAGCTGCGATTTTGGAATATTTAGAATCCACCCGTGCTGTCGTAGAACTACTTGAGATAGTGCTACTCAGACCTCCAACTGTTCTCTGGACCTTGCCCTTATCAGGAGATCGTCCAAGTAAGGGATAATTAAGACGCCTTTTCTTTGAAGAAGAATCATCATTTCGGCCATTACCTTGGTAAAGACCCGGGGTGCCGTGGACAATCCAAACGGCAGCGTCTGAAACTGATAGTGACAGTTTTGTACCACGAACCTGAGGTACCCTTTGTGAGAAGGGCAAATTTGGACATGGAGGTAAGCATCCTTGATGTCCAGGGACACCATATAGTCCCCTTCTTCCTGGTTCGCTATCACTGCTCTGAGTGACTCCATTTAGAATAGGTCTCACCGAGCCGTCTGGCTTCAGTACCACAATATAGTGTGGAATAATACCCCTTTACTTGTTGTAGGAGGGGTACTTTGATTATCACCTGCTGGGAATACAGCTTGTGAATTGTTTCCAATACTGCCTCCCTGTCGGAGGTAGACGTTGGTAAAGCAAACTTCAGGAACCTGCGAGGGGGAGACGTCTCGAATTTCCAATCTGTACCCCTGGGATACTACTTGTAGGATCCAGGGGTCCACTTGCGAGTGAGCCCACTGCGTGCTGAAACTCTTGAGACGACCCCCCACCGCACCTTTTGTACGGCCCCAGCGTCATGCTGAGGACTTGGCAGAAGCGGTGGAAGGCTTCTGTTCCTGGGAATGGGCTGCCTGCTGCAGTCTTCTTCCCTTACCTCTATCCCTGGGCAGATATTATGGGGACGAAAGGACTGAGGCTGAAAAGACTATGTCTTTTTCTGCTGAGATGTGACTTGGGGTAAAAAAGGTGGATTTTCTAGCTGTTGCCGTGGCCACCAGGTCCGATGGACCGACCCCAAATAACTCCTCCCCTTTATACGGCAATACTTCCATGTGCCGTTTGGAATCTGCATCACCTGACCACTGTCGTGTCCATAAACATCGTCTGGCAGATATGGACATCGCACTTACTCTTGATGCCAGAGTTTCGCATATATAGAAATGCATCTTTTAAATGCTCTATAGTCAATAAAATACTGTCCCTGTCAAGGGTATCAATATTTCCAGTCAGGGAATCCGACCAAGCCACCCCAGCGCTGCCCATCCAGGCTGAGGCGATCGCTGGTCGCAGTATAACACCAGTATGTGTGTATATACTTTTTAGGATATTTTCCAACCTCCTATCAGTTGGCTCCTTGAGGGCGTCCGTATCTGGAGACGGTAACGCCACTTGTTTTTATAAGCGTGTGAGCGCCTTATCCACCCTAAGGTGTGTTTCCCAACGCGCCATAACTTCTGGCGGGAAAGGGTATACCGCCAATAATTTTCTATCGGGGGAAACCCACGCATCATCACACACTTCATTTAATTTATCTGATTCAGGAAAAACCACATGTAGTTTTTTCACACTCCACATAATACCCTTTTTTGTGGTACTTGTAGTATCAGAAATATGTAACATCTCCTTCATTGCCCTTAACAAGTAACGTGTGGCCCTAAAGGAAAATACGTTTGTTTCTTCACCGTCGACACTGGAATCAGTGTCCGTGTCTGTGTCTGTGTCGACCGACTGAGGTAAAAGGACGTTTTAACGCCCCTGACGGTGTTTGAGACGCCTGGACAGGTACTAATTGGTTTGCCGGCCGTCTCATGTCGTCAACCGACCTTGCAGCGTGTTGACATTATCACGTAATTCCTTAAATAAGCCATCCATTCCGGTGTCGACTCCCTAGAGAGTGACATCATCATTACCGGCAATTGCTCCGCCTCCTCACCAACATCGTCCTCATACATGTCGACACACAAGTACCGACACACAGCACACACACAGGGAATGCTCTGATAGAGGACAGGACCCCACTAGCCCTTTGGGGAGACAGAGGGAGAGTTTGCCAGCACACACCAAAAACGCTATATTATACAGGGACAACCTTTATATAAGTGTTTTTCCCTTATAGCATTTTAATATATATATATACATATCGCCAAATAAGTGCCCCCCGTCTCTGTTTTAACCCTGTTTCTGTAGTGCAGTGCAGGGGAGAGCCTGGGAGCCTTCCCACCAGCCTTTCTGTGAGGGAAAATGGCGCTGTGTGCTGAGGAGAATAGGCCCCGCCCCCTTTTCGGCGGGCTTCTTCTCCCGTTTTTCTGAGACCTGGCAGGGGTTAAATACATCCATATAGCCTCCAGGGGCTATATGTGATGTATTTTTAGCCAGAATAAGGTATTATACATTGCTGCCCAGGGCGCCCCCAGCAACGCCCTGCACCCTCCGTGACCGTTGGTGTGAAGTGTGTGACAACAATGGCGCACAGCTGCAGTGCTGTGCGCTACCTTCATGAAGACTGAAAAGCCTTCTGCCGCCGGTTTCTGGACCTTCTATCTTCAGCATCTGCAAGGGGGGTCGGCGGCGCGGCTCCGGGACGAACCCCAGGGTGAGACCTGTGTTCCGACTCCCTCTGGAGCTAATGGTGTCCAGTAGCCTAAGAAGCCAATCCATCCTGCACGCAGGTGAGTTGAACTTCTCTCCCCTAAGTCCCTCGATGCAGTGAGCCTGTTGCCAGCAGGACTCACTGAAAATAAGAAACCTAAAAACTTTTTCTAAGCAGCTCCTTAAGAGAGCCACCTAGATTGCACCCTGCTCGGACGGGCACAAAAACCTAACTGAGGCTTGGAGGAGGGTCATAGGGGGAGGAGCCAGTACACACCACCTGATCCTAAAGCTTTAGTTTTGTGCCCTGTCTCCTGCGGAGCCGCTAATCCCCATGGTCCTGACGGAGTCCCCAGCATCCACTTAGGACGTCAGAGAAATGACAGTTCATGTGTGAATGATCTAGCTCTGCAGTGACCACTTAACTCTCGCCCCACACACCACCCTAGTTATTGAGAAATTTGATCACATACATTAAATTCATGTTCTAAATCATGATTGATATATTGCACCACATGTAGGAGAGAGATTTCTCCGAAGCCGAAAATAGATCAGCAATAAATGATTTCACTCAAGTGTAATAGAATATTTAAGAACTGGGATCTTCCAACCCTTCAATAGTGTGGGTTGTAATTCCGGTTTCCCATAGCATGTGGACAAAAGAGGAAAAAACACTTTCTTATTCACTGATCCGTTCGCTGTTTTGATATAATGTCCATCCAGTATAATATATTAATCAAACTTTCTTTAGTGGAATCATTTCCACAATGTCACATCTGAGGTGTGTATTTCAACACTCGCAGGAACAAGCAATATATACAACATTCACAGTATCACAGCATAATGCTTCAATTGATTTTGAACAAGTGAAACTGTAAATATAGAAGAAACAGCATATGCAGTTTGATAAAAACACAATAAAACCAAAAATAAATGAAAAGTATGTAGTTAGTAGTAGTCTCCAGGGTCGGATTTTCTGTTCAGTCTTCCGATCACCATTGCCCCAGTGATGGCCGCTTCTTAAAATGTTGCAGATGTCTGACTCCTTTCACAACCTGGCATATCGGCATGCAGACATAGTACCGGTACCTGGTTCCCGGCAGCATGCAATGATGACAGGACATTGCCTGACAGACAAGCAGGGAGAGGAATAGAGGCTGTAGACAGAAGACAGCCTTTCTGTATTTTAATGCTAACCAGATAACGTGTGTGTGGGGGGCATTTAATAACAAACTGAAAGGGAATTGAGAGGGAAGTGACACAAAGAGCATTCTGATGCAGCAATATACGAGGGCTGATTGAAAAGTAATGAGACTGCCTCTGCTTTCCATCCCATAGGTAGACTTGGTAACTCTATGCTGGTTTTTGTGAAGCTCATACATCGATGTGTCTGAACCTGCGGTTGGACTGCCATGCTTCTTTGTTTGGTCACAGTGAGTGGAAGACCTTCGTACGTTTCGTCATGGCGGATGAGGAAGAGGTGTCTTGAGGAAGAGGTGTCTGTGAGATTACGTCAGAGATGTGTGGTTGTATTTTGTGTTAAACTTGGAAAAAGTGGAAATTAAACTCATGAAATGTAGTCTCCTTACTTTTCAATCAGCCCTCATACAGAACATACTGGAGGTGGCACTGCGGGGCATAATATTACTAGAGGGGGCACTGTGAGGCATAATATTTATTACTAGAGGGGGCACTGTGGGATATAATATTAATACTGGGGATACTCTGTGTGTAATATTAATACTTAGGGAACTGTGAGGCATTATATTAATATTGGGGCATTGTCTGGGTATTGTGGGCCATAATAGTAATGCTGGGGACATTGTGTCGTATAGTGGATACACAGTGGGGCAGAATATTAATAGTGGGAGACACTGAGAAGCAAAATATTGAAACTAGGGGCATTGTGAGGCACTGGGGCATTGTGAGGCTTAATATTAATACTTGGGGCATTGTGACCACTGTGGAATAATGGGGGCACTAAAGCATAATGTAATTTTATTGGTAGGGGGCCCCAACCAATTAGTTGCCCTGGGCCCCCACAAACCTTAATCCTAGTAGTCTGAGTTTCAGATGTGATGCCGTGCGTTTATGCGACTCAACAGTCTACTTTCTCAGGCAGTAGGACATTCTCTGGATCAGTATAGCTTTTGAGTGGAAATTATTTACTGTGGATCTTTATTACAGGGCCAGAGGAATTCTCTCTCTTCTTCCATATCTTATGGAACTCACTGAGAAGTTTTATTCTCCATACCATACTACACTATGGGGGTAATTCTGAGTTGATCGCAGCAGCAAGTTTGTAAGCAGTTGGACAAAACCATGTGCACTGCAGGGGTAACAGATATAACATTTGCAGAGAGAGTTAGATTTGGGTGGGTTATTTTGTTTCTGTGCAGGGTAAATACTGGCTGCTTTATTTTTAAACTGCAATTTAGATTTCAGTTTGAACCCACCCCACCCAAATCTAACTCTCTCTGCACATGTTATATCTGTCCCCCCTGCAGTGCACATGGTTTGGCCCAACTGCTAACAAATTTGCTGCTGCGATCAACTCAGAATTAGGCTCAGAATCCCTTGGGTCCCCTATTTACACCCTGCTCTGGAAACCCTTACATTGTGTAAGACACAGGTGCTCCAGGACTGAACAAATCCCATGGCCACTGAGTCAGAAAACTCCTGTCATTTAGACCATTACTCTACTCCTTTGCTGTCAGTAACCCCTCTGTAGCAGCTCTGATAGAGAGGAGTGCGATGGACTGTTACATGAGGGTCAAGAGCAGGGACACCCACAAGAGTAACCCATGCGTAGCACACTGCTGGGAAATCACACGCAAACTCCAAATGGTTACATGATTAAATACACAGAGAAAACCATCCAGCATACCTAGTAAATATTCTATCACATGATTGGCAAGGATTCATGATGTACTCATTGTAAGACTAAATGTATAGCACAACAGGCATAAAAAGAACTGTCCATGCAATACTTCTGAAATGACAGGAAATAAAAGAGACATAAAACAAGACCATCAAAAAAAAATATGATGGATGAAAAAAAAACAGCCGATCTCACAGCCAAAGCAGACTATGATTTTTTTTAAATTGAGCAATTATGGTTTACTCTTTGATGCAATATAAAAGTTTCATTATTATTTGATTACACAAAGGTACAACAGTATTTTAACTATGAGATAGCAGTCTTTTTCAAATTAGAAGTGTGGGGCAACTTAGCAAATGATTCCTTAGGATGGTGGTTCTCAAACCCGGTCCTCAATGCACCCCAACAGTTTAGGTTTAAAGGATATCCATGCTTAGGCACAGGTGATTTTATTAGTACCTCAGTTGCTTTGATTATACCATCTGTGAACAAGAAGGGATATCCCTAAAACCTGGACTGATGGGGTGCCTTGATGGCCACGTCTGGGAACAACTGCCTAAGGATATATGGCTCTCTGGTATGTTCTGGACTGGTTACCCAGTCCCTAAAACAGGAATGAAAAGAGTGCCATTATTATCTAACAGATTTAATTTACACTTTAAAGTGTGCACACGCTGGAAGCATCACTCACATGTGATATCACTAATTCTCTATTTCTGCCATAAAGATCAAAAGCCTAATTTCCCCATAATTTGTAATCAGTATAGTGAGATTGACTCAGCAGTCTGTATACAATTATAAAGAAACTCATAGCATGCTACTGGAGCACATGATCAATCACACATAAGGCATGCTTATTTTGGATCTCTCTACGCAGTCCACATTTTAGCACAAACATTGCTGATGTATTTTACTATTGAGAGGTAGTTGGCTGGGTGCAAGCTTAGAATCTCATACAGGTCCCTTGGCACAGCATACAAAGACCTCTTATCAGTGGCTGTGTTTCCTCCCACCCTTCAGGGCTGTGACCACACAACCCATTTCCTTGGTGATCTCCAGGCAACACACACAAGCCAAGCCAGTTTTAGAGCACAAGCTTTACCTTCAACTTCCTGATCAAAGAACAGCCGCTCCAAACACTCTGCACAGTAAGACAGGTGATCACACATGGCTGCTTTCTAGGGGGCCATTCAAAAGTCTGGTAACATTCTCATTACAGTCCTGTTACTCCTTATAGGGCGACATTGCATCTCTTACTTTTTTCCTCATCCACATGTCTATAATTAACACCAATTAAATAATTTTGCTGCACATTAGCTCTACCTACAAAATGTATAGCATTCCTAATTAAACCTAGAAACAAATCTGAGGGTTTGACTATAGTATTGGGGTTTTCATGTGTGCCGTAGACAGAACTGAATGAACTGTGGCATTAGACCCATGATTCTTCATATCTCAATGATTATATCAAGTCCAAATCCGGGTTTATGCAGGACAGTCCCACTTTGAAGGCTTTTTCCCAAGTAAGGCAGGAAGGTTGTGAAGTGTTCCCCATTTACTGATGGTCTGCATTGGTGATCAGATGCAGCACCCACCCACCATGGTATGTGCGGCATTCAACGTGTGTTTTTAAGGGATGGGCTGTGGCCCAGCACATAGAGTAGTGCTAGACATGCCCCTGTGTCACATTACCTCAACTCCCTTCTCTTGCACTGCCAAGCTCCAGCCAAAAATGTTTATTTAACATATACGAATCCTGATCAAAAGACATGATGAATAAGTACTATGATGTTTCTTTCTCTTTCACATTTTTTGAAGGGTTGGATTGGTTTGCAGACCATTACACCAAACTAGGTCTACGGTCCATGCTAAATCAGATAGATGGGTTGTGTTATAGCCGCTCAATAGAGAATCTTTAGTCACGTCTATAGGCTACAGCAGTGGTTCCCAAACTTTTTTGAATCACGGCACCCTAAAGTATCAAAATTTGATTCATGGCACCCCTAGTGAAATCTTTTACATCAAAAATAATCTAAAACCAATCAAAGGAATGATGAACAGCATCAAATATGCAGAAATTTTAGAAGGATTTCTCATTCCTACACTAGCAGGTTAGTTCCCAAATGGAGATGGTATTTTTCAACAACATCTCGCCCCGTGCCACACTTCAAAGAAAATGAAAAAATTAAAATTATTCCAAGACCACAGTATTACGGTTTTAGAATGGCCGGCAAACTCACCAGACCTAAACCCGATTGAAAATCTGTGGGCTATAGCAGGGGTGGCCAACCAGTCAGTGACAAAGAGCCAACAAACTTTGTTAGGTACGTCAAAGAGCCGACATCGAGCCATTGGCGCGCATGCAAAAATGGAATGTGGCCTTGTGCCTGCTAGGCCACACCCCTGGTATAAAATATATTGAAAAAGCCAGAACGACATAAAATACATTTTTTAAAGCCAGATCCATTGAAAAAGCCAGATTCACATAATAAACTTCAGCTCCCCCATGTGTCATTCCAGCCAGCACCCTCCTGTCACTCCAGCCAGCACCCTCCCGTGTTACTCCTGCCAGGACCCTCCTATGTCACTCCAGCCAGCTCCCCCATGTGTCACTACTTCCAGCACCCTCCCGCGTCACTCCTGACAGGACCCTCTCCTGTGTCACTCCAGCCAGGTCTCTCATGTGTCACTACTGCCAAGACCCTGCTGTGTCACTCCAGCCAGCTCCCCCATGTGTCACTCCTACTACCCCCCTCCTATGTCACTCCAGCCAGCTCTCCCATGTGTCACTACTTCCAGCACCTTCCTGTCACTACAGCCAGCTCCCCCATGTGTCACTCCTGCTACCACCCTCCTATATCACTCCAGCCAGCTCCCCATGTGACACTCCTGCTACCACCCTCCTATATCACTCCAGCCAGCTACTCCATGTGACACTCCTGCTACCACCCTCCTATATCACTCCAGCCAGCTACTCCATGTGTCACTCCTGCTACCACCCTCCTATGTCACTCCAGCCATATCTCCCATGTGTCACTACTTCCAGCACCCTCCTATGTCACTTCTGCCAGGACCCTCCTGTGTCTCTCCAGCCAGCTCTGCCATGTGTCACTCTAGCCCACCCTCATGTATCACTACAGCCCCCCCATATCAACATGTGCCATAGCAGCAGTCCCTAGTGTGTCCTCTGTTTGCTTGTGGGTGTCTCACCCCTAGTATCTGACTTCTTCAGTTTTCAGTCCCTGTAGTGCTGCTGCGTGTCTGGCTGGAGTGCAGCGGTTTCTGTATCTGTTGTGGTCACATGATTTAGAGTGCTGGGAGCCACATTTGAATAAAGAAAGAGCCACATGTGGCTCAAGAGCCACAGGTTGGCCACCGCTGGGCTATAGTTAAGAAAAGGCTCCAAAAAAAAAGATTGCACTACCAAAAAGAAGCTGATTTTGGCTATAAGTGAGGTGTGGTTTCACAATCAAAAACTGAACAATGGGGGTCATTCAGAGTTGATTGTAGCTGTGCTAAATTTAGCACAGCTACGATCAGGCACTCATACAAGCAGGGTGGACGCCCAGCACAGGGCTAGCCCACCCCTCATGTCAGTGCCGCCCCGCCCCCCCCCCCTGCAGAAGTGCAAAAGCATTGCACAGCGGCGATGCTTTTGCATTTCAAGAGTTACTCCTGGCCAGCGAAGCTCCTGCGGCTGGCTGGGAGAACCTCTTCACGGCCCGGGTCGCAGCGGCTGCGTGTGACGTCACGCAGCCGCCGCGGCCCGCCCCCCCCAACGGACCACCCAGTGGCCCACCTCCCCTCCCGCCCAGCGACTGCCTCTGCTTATAAAACTAGAAAGGTGGAGCGCTTATTTAATTTATATAATGAACGCACATACCTGCAAATAAATTATAGTTAGTATTGAATGTTTAAGCTCTTTTTTTGAAAAAGTGGTGGAGCAGAGGTGATTGATATTATTTTTCAATCAATCAAAATTGCCGGACAGTTCTTTCCCACGGGTAATGCTATCCCTGCTGTCCCTAATACCTTTTTGCGGCTTGTAGTCTGTTGCCACGGCGTGCATCAACGTGCACCGTGGGTAGCGCTTGTTCCGTCTCTCCCGCTGTATCGGCTACTTCATCTCCGTAGTCCTCCTGCGGCGTGACAAGCGTCTCAGCATATCAGTGTTTGCGTTCACTGATTGATGTCCTCCGTTTCTGCACCTCAATGTCCAACGCGTTTCGGGTCATAGAACCCTTTAACTAGGATATCTTCTGTGTATTTAACTTCCTTTATATACTATAAAAACTTTATTAGAATTTGATTAAAAACAGGAAATGTTCCAAAAGGAAGTTGTCGATAAAAAGCGGTAACCATGTGCCTCTATGTTATCAATGGGGTAAAAATGTTTTTACCTTAAATTACAGGTATGGCGTTCAAATAATAAAATATGATTAAATTATAATGAATTAATTGTCTAATAAAAAAGCATTTATGTCTATTTCCACATTTAATCCTTCTGGTTGTAAAGTCCTCATGTGGTAAATCCACTTAGTTTCTCTTTTTCTTAATTCGAGGGATATGTCTCCTCCTCTCCAGTTTTTTACTATTTTTTGTATTCCTATAAATTTTAGACTTGAAGGATCACTGTTGTGACAGTCTTTGTAGTGTTTAGAAACACTATGTGTTTCCAGTCCTTTGCTTATATTGTATATATGTTCAGAAATACGTATACGAAGCTTTCTCTTAGTTTGTCCGATGTATTGGAATCCACAGGGACAATAAAGGAGATAAATGACCCCTTCTGAATCACATGTTATTCTTTCTTTAATAATATATGTCTTTTTGGTTATATTTGACATAAAATCAGAAATGGGTCTTGTGGATTTGTTGCCAGTGATTTTACATGGACGGCAACATAAGCAGTAGAAATTTCCTTTATTTTCTTCTTGATGTGTTCTTTGTATCTGTGTATAACTTTTTACTAAGTTCTGCTTTAGATTTTTTGCTTTTTTGTATACGATTTGTGGTTTTTCCCTTATATAAGGCTTCAACTGTTTGTCTAGTTGCAAAATGTGCCAGTGTTTCTGCAATATCGCTTCAAATTGTAAATGTTGACTGTTAAATTGTGTTATGAAAACTGTTTTGTTTTCTGTGATGTTTGTTTTTTGTTTATATTGATATAATTGTTTCCTATCCGTCTTAGCAACCTTTTCTATTTCAATATTGAGATATTCTTCTTTATATCCTTTTTCCATGAATTTTTTCTTCATAGTTTGACACTGTTGAAAATAATTTTCTGAATGTGTACAGTTTCTTCGAAGTCTTCTGAATTGTCCATTCGGTATGTTTTTCAACCAATTAATGTGGTGATTACTCGTTCGACTGAGTGTATTATTGCCACTACATTCTTTTATGTGGTTTCTTGTGCATATTTGGTTTTCTTGGATAAAGATCTCCAGATCCAAATATATCACCATCTCTTGGCTCACCGTGGTTGTAAATTCTAACCCATATTCGTTATTCTCCATGTATTGGATGAATTCTGTTAGAGTATGTTTTGGTCCACTCCATATGAATATCAGGTCGTCTATATATCTCTTCCAAATGACGATGAATTCCTTGAAGGGGTTGTTCTCCCAAATGGTTTCCTCCTCCCACTTCACCACAAATAAATTTGCGTAACTAGGTGCGAAGGAGGAACCCATCGCTGTCCCTTTCTTCTGATTATAGAACACTCCTTGGTTCCAGAAATAATTCTTACTCAATATGAATTGTATGCAGCTAATGATGAAATTTATTTGCGAGTTTGTCAATTCTGTATTTTTGGATAAGAAAATCCTAGAGATTCCTAGAGGCTTGAGGGTACAAAAAAATCCTACCTTCGATCCCATAGATCCAAAATTCTTTTTTAAATGGAATCAGATTTTAGACAAATGTTCCAGTGAACTGATTTCATTAATTGTGGAAGACAGAAAAATGTCTTTAGAATTATTAAAAGAAAAAATTCATACCACAGAAAATAAATTTGACCCCCTCAAAACAATGCCAGATTATATCAATTTGATGAAACTAACAAATGAAAAAATGGAAAAATTAGAAAATGATATTATAGCACAAAAACAAAGAAAATTCTACAGAGACCATAATGAAAAAACTCATTACTCAATGACAGATAGAAGAAAAAATGGATTACCATACAACAAACAGCAAAAGTCTGAAAATCAATCCACAAATTTTCAGAAATACACATATAATAATCCGAATTTTCAGAAAAAGAATCAGCACGTCAATCAAGTACAGAAAAACACAGTTAATCCAGAAACAACCACAATTACCATTACAAAAAAAGAAATATCCACCATACAATTCAAAAAATTTTCATTTTAGATCAGTTGAACAGGAGTCTTACAACCAAGGAAGAGCGGATGCAAAAAGAGAAGAAAGAACTACCTATCAAACTCTTATGAAAAACATCGAGGAGAAAAAACAATTAGAAAGAAAGAGAATCAGAAATGGAAAAAGATCCTATAATGTGGAAGATGATGACGAAATGGAGGAGCATTTTTTAGGAGAACCCCTGGAGGAAGAACAAGAACACGAATGGGAACAAACTCCATGGAAACAAAGAACAAAACGTCAGGCCCTTTCACCAGGAGAAGGGGTGTCAGGGGTGGGCAAAGTAAGAAAATAAAGCCAATCATTCAAGATAATGGAATCTTCAATCTTAGCAAAAAAACATTGACAGTACAACAACTGACATTGCTAAATAAAGGCCTGAAATTTTCTCCACATTCAAACATGAATAATTTTGATCTATTCATTGACACTCAAAAATTTGTTAGAAAATTATGCATTAAAAAGTTTTTTGACGGGAAAGAAGAGAACACAAACACTCAAGAAACACAAGACCCATTCACTCACAGTAAATTCAAACCGACATCAACATTTAACCCTTCTCATATCAAAGGGCCCCATATTGAGACCTTCCAGAGACTTGTGGAGAAAGACATTCAAGATATGACATATAACACAGAAAAGAAGAAAAAATACAACCTAACGAAGGAAGAAATACAAGCCCTTAAAGAACTAAAAGAAGATGAATCCATCATAGTGAAGCCGGCCGACAAAGGCGGAGGCTTGGTAATTATGGATAAGGATAAATATGAGGAGGAAGTCCAAAAGCTTCTGGGAGAAAGAGATACATATGAAGTCCTACAGGTAGATCCAACCAAAACCTATCAAGAAGAACTAGAGGCATTGCTCCAAGAAGGATTGGAAATTGGCATCTTAACTAAGAAAGAGCGAGATTTCATCTATATCCCCCATCCTAAAATTCCAACATTTTACCAACTTCCTAAATTACATAAGGATCCCATCAATCCCCCAGGACGTCCAATTGTCTCAGGGATAGGTTCTCTTTCTTCAAAATTATCCAAGTATGTAGATTCCTTTTTACAGATATTGGTACAGGAACAAAAAAGCTATATAAAGGATACTTTGCACATTTTACAAATATTGGATACAGTAGAATGGCAGAACCACTATATCCTATGCACCAGTGATGTCAGGTCATTGTATACATGCATAGCTCATGATATAGGAAGTGACGCCAGTAGAATTTTCTTATCCAAAAATACAGAATTGACAAACTCGCAAATAAATTTCATCATTAGCTGCATACAATTCATATTGAGTAAGAATTATTTCTGGAACCAAGGAGTGTTCTATAATCAGAAGAAAGGGACAGCGATGGGTTCCTCCTTCGCACCTAGTTACGCAAATTTATTTGTGGCGAAGTGGGAGGAGGAAACCATTTGGGAGAACAACCCCTTCAAGGAATTCATCGTCATTTGGAAGAGATATATAGACGACCTGATATTCATATGGAGTGGACCAAAACATACTCTAACAGAATTCATCCAATACATGGAGAATAACGAATATGGGTTAGAATTTACAACCACGGTGAGCCAAGAGATGGTGATATATTTGGATCTGGAGATCTTTATCCAAGAAAACCAAATATGCACAAGAAACCACATAAAAGAATGTAGTGGCAATAATACACTCAGTCGAACGAGTAATCACCACATTAATTGGTTGAAAAACATACCGAATGGACAATTCAGAAGACTTCGAAGAAACTGTACACATTCAGAAAATTATTTTCAACAGTGTCAAACTATGAAGAAAAAATTCATGGAAAAAGGATATAAAGAAGAATATCTCAATATTGAAATAGAAAAGGTTGCTAAGACGGATAGGAAACAATTATATCAATATAAACAAAAAACAAACATCACAGAAAACAAAACAGTTTTCATAACACAATTTAACAGTCAACATTTACAATTTGAAGCGATATTGCAGAAACACTGGCACATTTTGCAACTAGACAAACAGTTGAAGCCTTATATAAGGGAAAAACCACAAATCGTATACAAAAAAGCAAAAAATCTAAAGCAGAACTTAGTAAAAAGTTATACACAGATACAAAGAACACATCAAGAAGAAAATAAAGGAAATTTCTACTGCTTATGTTGCCGTCCATGTAAAATCACTGGCAACAAATCCACAAGACCCATTTCTGATTTTATGTCAAATATAACCAAAAAGACATATATTATTAAAGAAAGAATAACATGTGATTCAGAAGGGGTCATTTATCTCCTTTATTGTCCCTGTGGATTCCAATACATCGGACAAACTAAGAGAAAGCTTCGTATACGTATTTCTGAACATATATACAATATAAGCAAAGGACTGGAAACACATAGTGTTTCTAAACACTACAAAGACTGTCACAACAGTGATCCTTCAAGTCTAAAATTTATAGGAATACAAAAAATAGTAAAAAACTGGAGAGGAGGAGACATATCCCTCGAATTAAGAAAAAGAGAAACTAAGTGGATTTACCACATGAGGACTTTACAACCAGAAGGATTAAATGTGGAAATAGACATAAATGCTTTTTTATTAGACAATTAATTCATTATAATTTAATCATATTTTATTATTTGAACGCCATACCTGTAATTTAAGGTAAAAACATTTTTACCCCATTGATAACATAGAGGCACATGGTTACCGCTTTTTATCGACAACTTCCTTTTGGAACATTTCCTGTTTTTAATCAAATTCTAATAAAGTTTTTATAATATATAAAGGAAGTTAAATACACAGAAGATATCCTAGTTAAAGGGTTCTATGACCCGAAACGCGTTGGACATTGAGGTGCAGAAACGGAGGACATCAATCAGTGAACGCAAACACTGATATGCTGAGACGCTTGTCACGCCGCAGGAGGACTACGGAGATGAAGTAGCCGATACAGCGGGAGAGACGGAACAAGCGCTACCCACGGTGCACGTTGATGCACGCCGTGGCAACAGACTACAAGCCGCAAAAAGGTATTAGGGACAGCAGGGATAGCATTACCCGTGGGAAAGAACTGTCCGGCAATTTTGATTGATTGAAAAATAATATCAATCACCTCTGCTCCACCACTTTTTCAAAAAAAGAGCTTAAACATTCAATACTAACTATAATTTATTTGCAGGTATGTGCGTTCATTATATAAATTAAATAAGCGCTCCACCTTTCTAGTTTTATTTGGTGATTTATATTAAGGGAGCTGCTATCTATATATATACACAAGCGCGGTCATTTTTCTTACTATTTGACTGCCTCTGCTTGTCAATCAGGCAGAGTCGATCGCTAAGGAACGACGGCCGTCCGGCATGTGCCGACGCACTGCAGCACCGGCTAATGCGCAGTTTCCAACCCAATCGCTGCGCTGCTATAAACTGCAGCGAGCGATCAGGTCGGAATGACTAGTTTTATCCATGCCAAACCGAG
Organism: Pseudophryne corroboree; assembly: GCF_028390025.1. NCBI lineage: Eukaryota > Metazoa > Chordata > Amphibia > Anura > Myobatrachidae > Pseudophryne > Pseudophryne corroboree. Next base: position 197,361,656 of record NC_086452.1, on the reverse strand, counting down.
TTTACAGTATAATAGACGCTAAGGGGTATATTCAATTGCAGTCGAAAGCTGCCGTCTGTCGAAAAGACAGCAGTTTTCGACTTTTTTAGGTCGGAAGGGGTTCCGACCTATTCAATCTAACCCCAAATTATTCGACAAGTTGAGGAATTCGACTTGTCGAAAGCCACGTGGATCGGCGGAATAACTGCCAATCTACGTGCTTGTGTCGAAGGTATTGGCCCCCTTTTCGACCATCTCAATTCAACTTTAAAAAAAAGTCGAAGTGAGATGGGGAGAGCAGCGTCGGAGACGGCGAGAGCCGCTCCGGGGATGGGCAGAGCAGCATAGCCGGAGGATGTCACAGCCGCCGCTCACAGCAGCGTCCACCCGGCTCCAGCAAGTGAGACCTCGCTTGCTGGAGCTGGGTAGACGCTGCCGTGAGCGGTGGCTGTGATGCAGGGACGGGTAGAGGAGGGACAGGGAGAGGCAGAGTGACGGAGGGGGGGAGGGGAGGGAGAGCCGCGGGCAGACAGGGGAGAGCAGCGCTACAGCAGAGGCTATATAGACTTTAAAAGTCGAATTGAGATACCATTGAATAGCCCAGATCAAATCCATTCCGACAAATGAAAGTCAGAATGGATCAGACTTCAATTGAATATACCTGTAAGGGTGGACACATAAAATACTAAAATTAAGGTAAAAGTGTAGTACAGTCTTTCATATATACTCAATAAATAAACCGATTGTATGGAAACTTTTGTTTGTCCTAACTAATTTGCACACCACTGTATTATCATAAATAATTAATTGGGGGTGCTGTGGATGAGTTTATAGGACCAATGCTGCAGTAGCCCCAAAAGTTTGGGAACAACTGAGCTAGAGTATACAAGATCAACAAAGGAATCTAGTGTGAGCCCACTGCTTGTTAAAAAATAATAATACTCTAGTCAACCTGTATATTATGAAATAATAGAAAAGTCCTACATAAACAATGCAACAGTAAAAATGTCTTTCAGTGCATATCTGCAAAATGGTGATTTAAAATATGTTTAAAGATCAGCATCTGTGTAATACAGAATCAAACACACTGCAGGACAAAACCTTTACAAAGAGACACATTTTCATAGGGGACTGCCAATGTGTTGCCCAGTCTGTCTAAAAGATTTGTTTCGATCTCTACTTTCCATAGAAACAAATTGTTTCCAGGCGAAGTTTCTGTGAGAAGGCTGTTTATACACAGCCCTGAAAAGCAATAAATTAAATCCATACTAATTGCACGTGGTTTTCTCTCTATGACACATCATTGTGAGACTCTGTAATTAGCAGATTAAGATCTGAACTAGAAGTGAAGCATTACATCTACATGCTTCCCAACATTTTAAAATAGCTTCCAAGGATATTTTGTTGCGAAATTAAAGAATCAACAGCACATTTTCTGGCCAGAGCTTGGAGCACTGAATCTCTATAATGCCACCTTTACTAGGTTTTACTGTCATTTCATATCATTTTGCACTTGATATACTTTTTTCAGTAAATATTAAGTGATGAAGCCCAGAGAAAAAAGCTGACCACATACTATACAATTCCCGTCCCAGCATGGCTAGATCTGTCAGGTAGGGCCGATAGTTGCGTAGAGTGTACGCAGCACCAGGGCCCGACAGTCATTCCCAAAAACGGTCAAATCGTTGGTAGCACATTAATTGTCGGTCACGTTGTTTTGCTATCATTATTGTTATTCTTTATTTATATCGCACCACAAAGGTTCCATAGCACCTAACAAAGTACACAAATAAGCAAAACAAGAAAAACAGCAACTTACAGTACAAGACAATGTACAAGTACATGGTATATAGACATTTCTGCATCAGTGGACATGACACATGACTTTAGGGTGGCACTAACCGAGAGTTGAGTGTCACTGTAAGGAGTATGGAGTAGAAGATAAAAGAAGGAAATGTGGAGAGAGGGCCTCATGAGATCTTATCATTCAGAAAGTGCAGTACATACACCCCCCGGCCCGATGTCTAGTGTATAGTGTACGGCGAAACTATATTACTGAGATGATTTGGAATAGAAAGGATTGTTTGGAACTAAACGATAATTGGGTAGTGGATAAAGGTGTATATCAGCCATTTTCCGTATTGCTTTGGTCAGTCTGAATTGGTGTAGTCTTCTAGTGTCTACCCAGTACAAGAATAAAGGGTAAGAACTGCATATAACATGGCGTAAAATATAAATCTTACTGAGTAGCTGATAATTATTAATTATAGGGACAGAGGTGTCATCGTGTGTTGGGACACCCGGTGCGCACCCTTTATATGCCAGCGCGACGGTGGCGCGCTCGCAGCAAAAAAGGGGCATGGCTGCAAAGGAATGGGCGTGGCCTCGCAGATCGTCCCTCCTCGGGCATGTCCAGCATCTCCAGAGATGCTGGGCTGTACTGGGATGCCCCTGGAGACTGTCTGCAGCGCTGTCGGCTCTTCTGTTATGACAGGAGCCAGGTGCTGTAGCAGAATTTCACATTGCAGCACCTGGCTCCTGTCACTGCGGAGGAGCCAACAGATTGGTGTCACCCCTTCTAGGCGTCACACCCAGGTGTGGGCCACACACCCCACACCTGCCTTGTGACGTCACTGTATAGGGACATTTATACAGAAAAAAATCATTGAAAACTGAGACTATCCATAAAAATTATGGACGGCTGGCAACTACCGTAGGGACCCAGAACAAACAGATCTATAAGGGCAAGGCGTTGGGTATCCTTTGTCGGTGGGACGGGATCCCGGCGGTCAGCATACCGACGCTGGGATCCCGGCTGCCAGAATGCCGGCAGGGGGGCAAGCGCAGCAAAGCCCCTTGCAGGCTTGCTGCTCTCGCCACGCTGCAGGCTCGGTGGCTTGCTACCCTCACCACAAGTTCTATTCCCACTCTATGGGTGCCGTGGAAACCCACCAGATTTTGGCTGGCTGTATTGCGAGTGGTACAGTATTACCAGCCAGACACAGACCCCATCACTCGGCCCAAGTGCCAGGTGACAGATCACATTCCTAATTTGGCCACACAGGTGTGCACCCATTCTAGTCATTTTCCCTTATATGGAGCTCATATTTTCAGACATGTCCAAGATTATCTGCTGACCCTTTTATCAACATATCCTCTTGTTATTCTGCCCCCAAAACCTTATTTCTCTTCAACTTTACATATGTATTATGAGCTTGAGGTGCTATTTTACTTGCTCTGCGTATATGAAATGAAGTGAGGACCACACAGTGACTACATTGTGAACACAGTTCTACATTGGAATGTACTGTATTACTCAGAGATAAACACTAGTTTGTTTCCTAAGCAAATAATGTTTGTGTAAATCCATTTCATGGGCTGTTTATTCTCAAGAAAGGCTTCTGATAGGACAAGAGGAAGGAAGGCTACGTATTCAGAAATATTTATGAGCTGGTTGTAGTGAGTTTGTTAAAAGGATTCTCCTCAGATTTCATAGCTGCAACACAGAGACATGTCTTTTGTGTAGAGTACACGGATCTCAGATTCCTTGCACAATCAGAGCGAAACAAGGAGGGGACAGATTATACAATGGGGGAAGGGGAATTCTAACACTGTCTCATTTCATTTCAAGAGAGTTGCCACTTTACTGCCAGTTCATCTCCTGGATACAGCCTGACAGACTCATTAATAGGAAATGCCATACACTAAGTACAGTGAGGCAAGTCTGATCAGGTGTGGTAAAAGTTAATGCCAGGTCACTGAACCTTGAATTTAGTTTGCAAAATAGCCCTTGCTAATCTTCAACAGTGATCACCAGAATTCAACTGCAAGCTCTTCAGGTCATGCATACATGAAATAGTCTATAGGTAAATTCAATTACCTGCAACTTTGATGCATATCAATTCAAGTAGAAACTAATGTTAATTTAACAAGCCTGTCAATGGGAGAAACTGGGCTTTTAGTTCACGCCTTTTAGTAAGTTAAAAGTTGGGTAAAAGCTTTATTTTAAGGTAAAAAAAAGTTGGGACTTGTTGCAGAACCTCCGATACACATCCCCAATGAATAACAATGCACTCCAGAGGCATTTAAATTGTAAAATCCGGTCAATAAAGACATGTCATTTTCCAGGTCAAATTACCTGCCATGGACTGTACATCAGAGAGGGCTGCATGAGAAAAAGCAATTTAGTTTTTAGGAACTTCAAGTATAACATGAAAGAAAACCAAGTATCACCAATAAGAGTTTACCCATACTTAACATACTTTTAATATCTTCACTATCAGCTGCCCGTGAGTCGATGCTCGAGACCACGCTGATTTAAAGAAGGAATTTCTACATTAGCTGCACCAGGACTCTATAGCCAGACAGTATCATTTTGAGACATACCGTGGAGGGATTCAACCCTTACAACAGTAAAAACTACTTTTCTTGCGGTGTCACAGTTCAGCCTGGGTGCATTTGACCCTTGCACTGCCATATGGTATAAGGGACCATCTACCTCATGTGTAAGCAAGAGCAGTCACCCGCTTCTACTACATTTTCCATGAGCATAGCCCCATTGTTCTCTCATTGGGGCAGATGTATTAACCTGGAGAAGGCATAAGGAAGTGATAAACCAGTGATATGTGCAAGGTGATAAAAGCACCAGCCAATCAGCTCCAATATGTAAATTAAGAGCTAGGATCTGATTGGCTGGTGCCTTTATCACCTTGCACATATCACTGGTTTATCACTGTCTTATGCCTTCTCCAGGTTAATACATCTGCCCCATTATTCCGTCCGCTACACTGTAAGACAGATGACAGCAGAAAGAGAGAGGGACACTGCGTGCTAATTTCTATTACACTCTCATATGCTATACACTGTAGCACTTTTCATATATATGATGATGCTACATTTGCTATGAAAATGTATGCGCAAAGGATGTTGCATATTAATAAACAGAGTTTATAGGATAAACACTTAGAAATACATGTGTATCATAATGTGATCAAAGCTATTTTCTGCATGGATGTGTTAATGCTGGAAACTTTACAAATTGTTCACTGTGTTTTCATTCATATATCTTGTATGATTTGTATCCAGTACAATTCACCACTTATTTTGTGCCTGACATAGAGCCATGGGTACATTATATGAGCAATCTTTACAAGAATTTATATTGCATTGGTATACTTTCACCTAAAAAAGAAGTAATTGTATATATATATAGTAAAACAACTTCTCTGTGAATAATGGCATTATATGGCTATACCATGATACTTAATTGAATACTATTTTTATTGTAACTTTTTGACAAGTGTGGCGACTTGGGATAAAGTTGATATGCCGGCGGTTGGGATCCCGGCGGTCAGGATACTGAAGCTGGAATCCCGGCTGCTGACAATGCCGCCAGCCGGAATGCTGGCTAACAGGGGCTATTCCCACTCGTGGGTGTCCACGACACTCACAGAATTGGAATAGAACCTGTGGCGGGTACAGCGAGCCACCGAGCCCACTGCGTGGCGAGTGCGTTGCGCTCGCCCCCCTGCCGGCATTCTGGCAGCCAGGCTCCCGGGGTCGGTATGCTGACCTCCGGGATCCCGACCGCTGGCATATCAGCCCCAACCGGGAGACATATGCCATTTCCATTCTTTATATTAAAGGTATAAAAAAATATTTTTTTATATAAATAATCATATCTTATATTTAATGTACAAAAGCATGCCCAACACAAGAGCCTTTTTCCATTGCTGTTAGCAAGATATCCTGTATACTTTTAATATCTCCCAACTTCTCCCGGAGAGGACTCCCTGCTGGCCACTTCGGGGGGGTGGGGCTGTCACATCATTGCACTCCACCCCCACAAATTGCTGCAATTTGTTGATAGGGGGCTGGGCTAAATTACATGTTTTGCCTCATTTATCCCGTCCCCTCCATACGGAGCCACAAATCCAGGGTATAATCTCTGCCCACTTCACTAGGGGGTTTGTAGGAGATCTAAGCTACTCTTCAGGTGCGGGGGACTAGCCAAAAAATTGGGAGTCTCCTGTAACATGTGGGAGAGTGGGAAAGTCATTTTTACTAATAGTTGGTTACTTATGCTTTTCTTAAGAAAGTGAATCACCTTTAAACTGATGTGGAAATAATAATCATTGTACCAGCTGGAAAGGTACATTTTAACATAGATTTTCATTTTTTTTATGCCAATGTAGAAGCGAATGCATCCCACGATGTGCATATGAGCTGAAATACGCTATTTATAAATGCACATTTCTTTTGAGCAATTTGTGCCAAATTTACTACCAACTCTGTATGAACCCCACTGTCTTTTATGTGCAGTGAAACACATTGCTAATGTAGCCCAAGTGCCATGTCAGCAGGGTAATAATATGGACCTGTCACATACTGAATGAATATTCACTCACCTTGAGCTTCTTGTTGAGTTTGCAGCAGTATCTATACAGCAGTGCAAGGTTCAGGGGCCCAAAATCTGCATAGAAACTGGAAAAAACCAAAACCTGTGGTCAGACACAAGGTACAGAGATTCATCAGCAATACTGCTCTTGAATTATTGTAATATTAGTGACACCGTTTATACAGAGTGTACATTCGAGGCACCCCAGGTGGTCTGTATTACAAACTAATTAATATTAATCATAATAAGGCACTGTTTTGGTTAAATTAGCAATATACTATAATTTGATCACAATATATCATTGTAACCTGATCACACTAAATCACTGCCTGGAGAACAAAGGTTTACAGATCCATAGGAAAACTGAATGTTGTTAGTGGATAAAATGCCTGATTCAAAAGGTAGATGCAATGCCGATATCGGACGCAGTGGAATGATTTTATTCCACTGCATATGCATCACAACTGCACTACACACACGTGGCGATTGATTAGTGATGGTGGACGCAGCGAGGAATTACAAGTAGTGACCATTTGGAGGAGGTAGTGGGGGTGGCTACTATTTTCTGTGCATGTCTTTATCAGCCGTGGTGAATTTGTTGCAGTTGGTCTGACCCCGGCGTCTTAGTTGAGACGAACATTCTGAGACCCCATAGAAGTTCAATGGTGCGATCCATGTTCCCAATATTGCGTCTTTTGTATGAAAGTGGCGGATATGAGATGCTGGCAGTAGGCGTCTGTGTACACAAGTCAGCTGCCAAGTCATGATCATATTATTGTAAGTCTACTGTGTCCACAATTACAGTTGCGAATGCTACGGCATACACCTCTAGATCAGGCCCAAAAACCTTTTACTCATGGTTTCTGCAAACTACACAAAAAAAAAAAGAAAGACTGTCTAGGCCATTTACTTTTAAATGCTACCATTGAAAGACTACGGTTATCTGCCGACTACATATTATACGTGTTCTAGTTACTCCCCAAAAAACATAGACGCTCCTCATACTCTGAAAATTAGCATATGTACTTGTAGATATTGAAGTACTCCTGCAACAGTTCATTACCAGTGACGCAGTTGTTTCAAATTCCAATAACACAAAGGGACAATGTGAGCAAATAGAACTAAGATAGGGACACACATTCTCCTATAACTGACTCTATTATTGTCTACAATCAAATTATTAACAACCACAACTGTACTTCAGATCATTATAATCTGCTACACCAACAAATTCAAATTTAAATCCTCCATACAAGGACTCTCCAATTGGCTAAATAACAAAGAAAGGAACAAGTTAAAAGGGTGGAGACCATATTTTATTGACAATCATATGATCAGGGGCCAGAGATGGATTACAGTCAGAGATGCAAAATATAGGAGATGCGATTTGGTCAAAAGTGGTACCGCAGACCGCAAGGTTCCCACCCATAGACTTCAATGGGGATTTTTTCCCCCATTATAGTCTATGGGCTCCGCTTGAGTGACAGGCCAGGAGCACACAGTCAATCAGGAGAGCGCTATGACGTGGCTCTCCAGGATTGGCTGGCGGAAAGTCACAAGGAGGTCTGGCATTCGGGAAAAAGGGATCCATGTGTACACATGAATCCCCTTACATTCGGTGGATCAGGGGTTTTTTTTGCGGTTTGTTATTTTTTAACCCCTGGATGCCAACATGAACCCAAGAGGACCAATCCACATCGGATATTAGGAGGGTTTTTTTCAGGTAAAACCTATGGATTTCTACTGGACAAGAGGACGTGAATGGCTACATGGGATGTAGGTAAGTATATGTAAGTGTGAGTGTGATTGTGCAGGTACAGTATGCTTTATTAAAGTTATACTTTCACGGTGTGTGTGTGTCTTGTCTTATTTCTTTTACAGGTGTAACTACAGGTACCAGTGTGCCCTTTAATGCCCCACATGCTGGTACTTGTGATTTTCCAAGTACCAGCATGCGTGAAGGCTTGCTGGGACCTATAGTTCCACAGGTAAAAGACAATATTTATTCTTCATTTTACACAATGGCTATCAGCCAGGCACCCACCACCCACGGGTGCTGGGCCCAGCTTCGGGCTTCAGCCCTGACCCTTGGGTCCCCACTCCCCCAGGTAACCCCCGTCTAGGGCTGACTAGTTGAGGGGGATAATGCCACGGCCGCAGGGACTTGTATAAATGTGTCCCCAGGCTTTGCCATTATCTCCTTGACTAGTGAAGACTGGTGCTGGTTCCAAAAATACCAGGGAACCTCTACATCTTTTTCTCCCCATATTTTTGGAACCAGGACCAGTCCAAGAGCCCGGTGCTGGTTGTTAAGATACAGGGGAACCACTAGTCATTTTTTCCCTGGGGAAAGAACTGCACGTCTTTTTTTTTATTTTCAAAACCATTTAAACACTTTTACAGACAGAAGCATGCAAGGATCTTATCTATCTCTGCATGCTTCTGTCAGAACTTGCACCTTGTAATGCAACTCGCACTACAAGGTGCGAGTATAACCATTAGGTTTCTGGTCTGTATTTTCATCAGACCTCGCATGCAGGTAGAGTTTTTTACTAAAAACTTGAACTGCATTACATTTGCGAGTTTCAGCACCAACTCACCCCTTCTCTGCGAGTTGGAATTTGCCTAAAAACTCGCACCACACTACATCCAGCCCATAGTATTAGGTCAGATGCAGGAGAGGAAATAGGGGTTCAGTGGAGTTGTGGAAGAAATGGGTATTGATAGAAGAATGGGAGTTAGGGCAAGTGTAGAATAGGAAGTATAACAAGAACGGAGGTGGGAATCTGCAAACTGTTGTGCAGTCTTGATAAACCATTTTTTGTCCCAGCATTCACTGCCCAGCAGTGTATTCCTGAGGACAGGAGGCACAATATCAACCTCAGAACAGGAGACGTCTTTGCCTCTAGCCTCCAGTATATAAAGTACAATCCCAGTCATGTAACATAGATAAGCACACAGGCAGTTGCGCTAAGCAGGATGTAGCTCAGTAAAAGATGGAAGAAACTTTACTGCACACTCGTAAGACATGTTACAGACCAGACAGCAAATTGCAGCAAAGCAGTTACATTACATCCATGACTGCATCCCGGGTATATTGACTGCATCCCAGTGAAATAACTATTTAAACGATATAGCACTTAATGATGCTTCAGCTCCATTGAATGGCAACATATACACAGTTGCTGCCAATGTATAGGAGGGGTGCAAACCTTCACTAAAAAATAAATAATTATTGGCTGCGCATGTGTGTTATACAAAACGCCCAGAGTTCTTGAATTACTATAACATATACTGTATAAGTCTTCACATTTATTAACATACATCAACTGAAAAAACATCCATACTATAGGTATTTACAAAACAAAATCCAACCAGGAGTGACCATATGTAGCATTGGACTCTCTGAGTCACTGTCAGGGCTCTTAATCCTAAACCACACCATTTTGCAAACAGCTGGGAAATACAAGGCATAGGTGGTCATTCCGAGTTGATCGCAGCCAGCAACGTTTAGCTGCTGTTGCGATCAATAGTCCACGCCTATGGGGGAGTGTATTTTAGCTTAGCTTAGCAGGGCTGCGATCGCTTGTGCAGCCCTGCTAAGCTAAAAAAAATTCAAGCACAAGTAGAGCAGCCCTGGACATACTTACCCTGTGCGATGGATCCAGCGATGATGGGCCCAGCTTTGACGTCACACCTCCGCCCTCCGTTGTCCTGGACACGCCTGCGTTTTACTCACCACTCCCCGAAAACGCTCTCCAACTGTCCGGATCCGCCCATCCACGCCTCCTTCCTGTCAATCTTCTTAGCGGTCGCCACTGCGACCGCTACCGTCGGTAGCCGCAACATAACCCGGCTACCTCTGACGCCGGGCAACGTCGCGCACGCACACTGCGCCCACCGCACATGCGCATTCCGCACCAGTTCGCACCGCAGCAAAAAAACGCTGCGTGCAAACGGGTCAGAATGACCCCCATAGATCCCATCACTTGACATCTGTCTATTTTTTATATTTATCTCATTTTTATTGAAATAATATAAATGCACGTTATTGCTGAAAGCAATCTAAGAAAAATAAGAATTTACTTACCGATAATTCTATTTCTCGGAGTCCGTAGTGGATGCTGGGGTTCCTGAAAGGACCATGGGGAATAGCGGCTCCGCAGGAGACAGGGCACAAAAGTAAAGCTTTCCGATCAGGTGGTGTGCACTGGCTCCTCCCCCTATGACCCTCCTCCAAGCCAGTTAGGTACTGTGCCCGGACGAGCGTACACAATAAGGGAGGAATTTTGAATCCCGGGTAAGACTCATACCAGCCACACCAATCACACCGTACAACTTGTGATCTAAACCCAGTTAACAGTATGATAACAGCGGAGCCTCTGAAAAGATGGCTCACAACAATAATAACCCGATTTTTGTAACTATGTACAAGTATTGCAGATAATCCGCACTTGGGATGGGCGCCCAGCATCCACTACGGACTCCGAGAAATAGAATTATCGGTAAGTAAATTCTTATTTTCTCTATCGTCCTAGTGGATGCTGGGGTTCCTGAAAGGACCATGGGGATTATACCAAAGCTCCCAAACGGGCGGGAGAGTGCGGATGACTCTGCAGCACCGAATGAGAGAACTCCAGGTCCTCCTTAGCCAGGGTATCAAATTTGTAGGATTTTACAAACGTGTTTGCCCCTGACTAAATAACCGCTCGGCAAAGTTGTAAAGCCGAGACCCCTCGGGCAGCCGCCCAAGATGAGCCCACCTTCCTTGTGGAATGGGCATTTACATATTTTGGCTGTGGCAGGCCTGCCACAGAATGTGCAAGCTGAATTGTATTACACATCCAACTAGCAAAAGTCTGCTTAAAAGCAAGAGCACCCAGTTTGTTGGGTGCATACAGGATAACAGCAAGTCAGTTTTCCTGACTCCAGCCGTCCTGGAACCTATATTTTCAGGGCCCTGACAACATCTAGCAACTTGGAGTCCTCCAAGTCCCTAGTAGGTGCAAGGCACCACAATAAGCTGGTTCAGGTGAAACACTGACACCACCTTAGGGAGAGAACTGGGGACGAGTCCGCAGCTCTGCCCTGTCCGAATGGACAAACAAATATGGGCTTTTTTGAGAAAAAAACCACCAATTTGACACTCGCCTGGTCCAGGCCAGGGCCAAGAACATGGTCACTTTTCATGTGAGATGCTTCAAATCCACAGATTTGACTGGTTTTAAACCAATGTGATTTGAAGAATCCCAGAACTACGTTGAGATCCCACAGTGCCACTGGAGGCACAAAAGAGGGTTGTATATGCAATACTCCCTTGACAAAGTTCTGGACTTCAGGAACTGAAGCCAATTCTTTCTGGAAGAAAATTGACAGGGCCGAAATTTGAACCTTAATGGACCCCAATTTGAGGCCCATAGACACTCCTGTTTGCAGGAAATGCAGGAATCGACCGAGTTGAAATTTCTTTGTGGGGCCTTCCTGGCCTCACACCACGCAACATATTTTCGCCACATGTGGTGATAATGTTGTGCGGTCACCTCCTTTCTGGCTTTGACCAGGGTAGGAATGACCTCTTCCGGAATGCCTTTTTCCCTTAGGATCCGGCGTTCCACCGCCATGCCAACAAACGCAGCTGCGGTAAGTCTTGGAACAGACATGGTACTTGCTGAAGCAAGTCCCTTCTTAGCGGCAGAGGCCATAAGACCTCTGTAAACATCTCTTGAAGTTCCGGGTACCAAGTCCTTCTTGGCCAATCCGGAGCCATGAGTATAGTTCTTACTCCTCTACGTCTTATAATTCTCAGCACCTTAGGTATGAGAAGCAGAGGAGGGAACACATACACCGACTGGTACACCCACGGTGTTACCAGAACGTCCACAGCTATTGCCTGAGGGTCTCTTGACCTGGCGCAATACCTGTCCCGTTTTTTGTTCAGACGGGACGCCATCATGTCCACCTTTGGTATTTCCCAACGGTTTACAATCATGTGGAAAAAACTTCCCGATGAAGTTTCCACTCTCCCGGGTGGAGGTCGTGCCTGCTGAGGAAGTCTGCTTCCCAGTTTCCATTCCCGGGATGAAACACTGCTGACAGTGCTATCACATGATTTTCCGCCCAGCGAAAAGTCCTTGCAGTTTTTGCCATTGCCCTCCTGCTTCTTGTGTCGCCCTGTCTGTTTACGTGGGCGACTGCCGTGATGTTTTTCCCACTGGATCAATACCGGCTGACCTTGAAGCAGAGGTCTTGCTAAGCTTAGAGCATTATAAATTTACCCTTAGCTCCAGTATATTTATGTGGAGAAAAGTCTCCAGACTTGATCACACTCCCTGGAAATTTTTTCCTTGTGTGACTGCTCCCCAGCCTCTCGGGCTGGGCTCCGTGGTCACCAGCATCCAATCCTGAATGCCGAATCTGCGGCCCTCTAGAAGATGAGCACTCTATAACCACCACAGGAGAGACACCCTTGTCCTTGGATATAGGGTTATCCGCTGATGCATCTGAAGAAGCGATCCGGACCATTTGTCCAGCAGATCCCACTGAAAAGTTCTTGCGTGAAATCTGCCGAATGGAATTGCTTCGTAGGAAGCCACCATTTTCTACCAGGACCCTTGTGCAATGATGCACTGTTTTTAGGAGGTTCCTGACTAGCTCGGATAACTCCCTGGCTTTCTCTTTCGGGAGAAACACCTTTTTCTGGACTGTGTCCAGAATCATCCCTAGGCACAGCAGACGTGTCGTCGGGATCAGCTGCGATTTTGGAATATTTAGAATCCACCCGTGCTGTTGTAGCAGTATCCGAGATAGTGCTACTCCTACCTCCAACTGTTCCCTGGACTATGCCCTTATCAGGAGATCGTCCAAGTAAGGGATAATTAAGACGCCTTTTCTTCGAAGAAGAATCATCATTTCGGCCATTACCTTAGTAAAGACCCGGGGTGCCGTGGACAATCCAAACGGCAGCGTCTGAAACTGATAGTGACAGTTCTGCACCACGAACCTGAGGTACCCTTAGTGAGAAGGGCAAATTTGGGACATAGAGGTAAGCATCCCTGATGTCCCGGGACACTATATAGTCCCCTTCTTCCTGTTCGTTATCACTGCTCTGAGTGACTCCATCTTGATTTGAACCTTTGTAAGTGTTCAAAAATTTTTTAGATTTAGAATAAGTCTCACCTAGCCTTCTGGCTTCAGTACCACAATATAGTGTGGAATAATACCCCTTTTCTTGTAGTAGGAGGGGTAATTTAATTATCACCTGCTGGGAATACAGCTTGTGAATTTTTTTCCATACTGCCTCCTTGTCGGAGGGAGACCTTGGTAAAGCAGACTTCAGGAGCCTGCGAAGGGGAAACGTCTCGACATTCCAATCTGTACCCCTGGGATACTACTTGTAGGATCCAGGGGTCCTGTACGGTCTCAGCGCCATGCTGAGAACTTGTCAGAAGCGGTGGAACGCTTCTGTTCCTGGGAATGGGCTGCCTGCTGCAGTCTTCTTCCCTTTCCTCTATCCCTGGGCAGATATGATCTTATAGGGACGAAAGGACTGAGGCTGAAAAGACGGTGTCTTTTTCTGCAGAGATGTGACTTAGGGTAAAAACGGTGGATTTTCCAGCAGTTGCCGTGGCCACCAGGTCCGATGGACCGACCCCAAATAACTCCTCTTCCTTTATACGGCAATACACCTTTGTGCCGTTTGGAATCTGCATCACCTGACCACTGTCGTGTCCATAACATCTTCTGGCAGTTATGGACATCGCATTTACTCTTGATGCCAGAGTGCAAATATCCCTCTGTGCATCTCGCATATATAGAAATGCATCCTTTAAATGCTCTATAGTCAATAAAATACTGTCCCTGTCAAGGGTATCAATATTTTTAGTCAGGGAATCCGACCAAGCCACCCCAGCTCTGCACATCCAGGCTGAGGCGATCGCTGGTCGCAGTATAACACCAGTATGTGTGTATATACTTTTTATGATATTTTCCAGCCTCCTGTCAGCTGGTCCTTGAGGAACGGCCCTATCTATAGACGGTACCGCCACTTGTTTTGATAAGCGTGTGAGCGCCTTATCCACCCTAAGGGGTGTTTCCCAACGCGCCCTAACTTCTGGCGGGAAAGGGTATACCGCCCATAATTTTCTATCGGGGGGAACCCACGCATCATCACACACTTTATTTAATTTATCTGATTCAGGAAAAACTATGGTAGTTTTTTCACATCCCACATAATACCCTCTTTTGTGGTACTTGTAGTATCAGAAATATGTAACACCTCCTTCATTGCCTTTAACGTGTGGCCCTAATAAGGAATACGTTTGTTTATTCACCGTCGACACTGGATTCAGTGTCCCTGTCTGTGTCTGTGTCGACCGACTAAAGTAAACGGGCGTTTTAAAACCCCTGACGGTGTTTTTGAGACGTCTGGACCGGTACTAATTGTTTGTCGGCCGTCTCATGTCGTCAACCGACCTTGCAGCGTGTTGACATTATCACGTAATTCCCTAAATAAGCCATCCATTCCGGTGTCGACTCCCTAGAGAGTGACATCACCATTACAGGCAATTGCTCCGCCTCCTCACCAACATCGTCCTCCTACATGTCGACACACACGTACCGACACACAGCACACACACAGGGAATGCTCTGATAGAGGACAGGACCCACTAGCCCTTTGGAGAGACAGAGGGAGAGTTTGCCAGCACACACCAAAAACGCTATAATTATATAGGGACAACCTTATATAAGTGTTTTCCCTTATAGCATCTTTTTTATATATTTCTAACGCCAAATTTGTGCCCCCCCTCTCTGTTTTAACCCTGTTTCTGTAGTGCAGTGCAGGGGAGAGCCTGGGAGCCTTCCCTCCAGCCTTTCTGTGAGGGAAAATGGCGGTGTGCTGAGGAGATAGGCCCCGCCCCTTTTTCGGCGGCCTCGTCTCCCGCTCTTAACGGATTCTGGCAGGGGTTAAATATCTCCATATAGCCTCCGGAGGCTATATGTGAGGTATTTTTAGCCAAAATAGGTTTTCATTTGCCTCCCAGGGCGCCCCCCTCCCAGCGCCCTGCACCCTCAGTGACTGCCGTGTGAAGTGTGCTGAGAGGAAAATGGCGCACAGCTGCAGTGCTGTGCGCTACCTTTAGAAGACTGAGGAGTCTTCTGCCGCCGATTCTGGACCTCTTCTTATTTCAGCATCTGCAAGGGGGCCGGCGGCACGGCTCCGGTGACCATCCAGGCTGTACCTGTGATCGTCCCTCTGGAGCTGATGTCCAGTAGCCAAGAAGCCAATCCATCCTGCACGCAGGTGAGTTCACTTCTTCTCCCCTAAGTCCCTCGTTGCAGTGATCCTGTTGCCAGCAGGACTCACTGTAAAATAAAAAACCTAAGCTAAACTTTTCTAAGCAGCTCTTTAGGAGAGCCACCTAGATTGCACCCTTCTCGGCCGGGCACAAAAATCTAACTGGCTTGGAGGAGGGTCATAGGGGGAGGAGCCAGTGCACACCACTTGATCGGAAAGCTTTACTTTTGTGCCCTGTCTCCTGCGGAGCCGCTATTCCCCATGGTCCTTTCAGGAACCCCAGCATCCACTAGGACGATAGAGAAAGTAATTCAATTCTGTCATTTAAAAAAACACTTTTTACACACTGCGGACTGTAAATGTGTTGACATGGTAAAACAGGACAGTAATTGAATACCTGAAATACCCAACTTACATGAGGAGCAGAATACAACATTGTAAATAATACCACTGTACAATGCTAAAAATAGCGTTACTCCTAATAGTTAGCTTTTACACAGATCTTCATGGGAATCTGTATATACAATTACGGTAGATGCATTGTTTCTGCAGAATGCCCGTAATTGTCTCATGCTGTGGGTTGTTATCAGATTACACCTGCTGCAATAACTGCTAAGAGTAGTGTTTCCTCTGACTCTCTTCTGATTGCTTCTTCCTATCTTTCTCTAACGTCCTTGAGGATGCTGGGACTCCGTAAGGACCATGGGGAATAGACGGGCTCCGCAGGAGATAGGGCACCCCAAGAAAGCTTTGGATTCTGGGTGTGCACTGGCTCCTCCCTCTATGACCCTCCTCCAGACCTCAGTTTTACACTGTGCCCAGAGCAAGATGGGTGCACTGCAGAGAGCTCTCCAGAGTTCTCTGCCTGAAAGCATTTTTGTTTGGATTTTTCTTTCTACTTTTTACTACTTTTTCACAGGGAGCACTGCTGGCAACAGGCTCCCTGCATCGAGGGACTGAGGAGAGAGGAGCAGACCTTCTTGTCAAAGATAGGCTCTGCTTCTTTGGCTACTGGACAGTGGACACCATTAGCTCCAGAGGGGGTGAACGCAGGTTCTTACTGGGCGTCCACCCCCGGAGCCGCGCCGCCGTTCTCCTCACAGAGCCAGAAGTACAGAAGTCAGAAGACGTCTCAGGCGGCAGAAGCCTTCAGCTTCACTGAGGTAACGCACAGCACTGCAGCTGTGCGTCATTGCTCCCATACACCTCACACACTCCGGTCACTGTAAGGGTGCAGGGCGCAGGGGGGCGCCGCCCTGGGCAGCAATATAAACCTCTGCACGGCAAAAAGACTATATACATGTACAGGTGGGCTCTGTACATGTATATAAAAGAGCCCCCGCCATATTTTACTAAGTTTGAGCGGGACAGAAGCCCGCCACCGAGGGGGCGGGGCTTCTCCCTCAGCACTCACCAGCGCCATTTTCTCTCCTCAGCACTGCTGAGAGGAAGCTCCCCGGACTCTCCCCTGCTTACACACGGTGAAAGGGTGCTTAAAAGAGAGGGGGGGGGGGCACATAATTGGCGGTTTACATATTACACAGCACTGCTGGGGGAAAACATTTTGTGTTGGTCTCCAGGGTTATTGCGCTGGGGTGTGTGCTGGCATACTCTCTTTCTGTCTCTCCAAAGGGCCTTGACAGGGATACTGTCTTCAGAAAAGGGGTTCCCTGTGTGTGTGTGAAGTGTGTCGGTACGCGTGTGTCGACATGTTTGACGAGGAAGGCTCGCTTACTGTGGAGGGGGAGTGTTTGCATGTCAGGTCGCCGTCGGCAACGCCGACACCGGAATGGGTGGATATGCTGAATGTCTTGAATGCAAATGTCAATCTATTGCATAAAAGGTTAGACAAGGCAGAAGCTAGGGATCAGTCAGGTACCCAGTCCATGCCTGTCCCTGTGGTGCCAGGCCCGTCGGGGTCTCAGAAGCGCACCATATCCCAGATCGATGACACAGATACCGACACAGATTCTGACTCTAGTGTCGACTATGAAGATGCAAAATTACAGCCGAAGGTGGCAAAAGGTATTCGGTACATGATTATGGCCATTAAAGAGGTTTTGCATATTACTGAGGAACCCCCTGTCCCTGACACGAGGGTACACATGTATAAAGAGAAAAAGCCTGAAGTCACTTTTCCATCATCATTTGAATTAAGTGAATTGTGCGAAAAGGCTTGGGACTCTCCAGATAGGAGACCACAAGTTCCCAAAAGGATTCTTATGGCGTATCCTTTTCCACAAACTGATAGGATACGCTGGGAATCTTCACCAAAGGTGGACAAGGCGCTGACACGCTTGTCCAAAAAGGTGGCACTGCCTTCTCAGGATACGGCTTCCCTCAAGGAACCGGCTGATCGCAGGCAGGAAATTACCTTGAAGCACATTTACACTCACTCCGGTACTATTGCTAGACCAGCTATGGCGTCGGCCTGGGTTTGTAGTGCGGTTGTGGCATGGACAGATTCCTTATCTGCGGAGATTGACACCTTTGATAGGGATGCCATTCAAATTACCATAGAGCATATCAGAGATGCTGCCTTGTATATGAGAGATGCTCAGAGAGACATTTGTTTATTAAGCTCCAGAATAAATGCTATGTCTATTTCTGCTAGGCGACTCCTGTGGACCCGGCAGTGGACGGGAGATGCCGATTCTAAGCGGCACATGGAGTCCTTGCCGTACAAGGGGGAGGAGTTGTTTGGAGACGGCCTCTCTGACCTTGTCTCTACGGCTACGGCTGGTAAGTCTAATTTCTAACCTTATGTCCCCCCGCAGCATACTAAGAAGGCACCTCATTATCAAATGCAGTCCTTTCGTTCCAATAAAAACAAGAAGGTGTGGGGATCGTCCTTTGTTACCAGAGGAAAAGGCAGGGGAAAGAAGCTGCACACAGCTAGTTCCCAAGAGCAGAAGTCCACCCCTGCGTCTGCAAAGTCCACCACATGACGCTGGGGCTTCCCGGGAGGACGCAGATCTGGTGGGGGCTCGTCTTCGGTTTTTCAGCCACGTCTGGGTTCAATCGCAGGTGGATCCCTGGGCAGTAGAGATTGTTGCTCAGGGATACAGGCTAGAATTCGAAGACTTGCCTCCTCGTCGGTTTTTCAAATCGTCTCTGCCGACTTCCCCGTCAGAGAGGAAGTCAGTGTTGACAGCAATCCAAAAACTGTATGTTCAACAGGTGATTGTCACAGTTCCTCATCTCCAGCAGGGAGAGGGATATTATTCAACCCTGTTTGTGGGGGGGGGGGGGGGATTGGATGGTGTCCCTGGACATAAAGGATGCATACCTTCATGTTCCAATATTCCCCCCCCCCCCCCCAGGCGTTCCTGAGATTTGCAGTGCAGGACTGTCACTACCAATTTCAGACGTTGCAGTCTGGGCTTTCCACGGCCCCGAGGGTTTTCACCAAGGTAATGGCGGAAATGATGGTGCACCTGCGCAGGCAGGGGGTCACAATTATCCCATACTTGGACGATCTCCTAATAAAGGCGAGATCTCGGAAGAAGTTGCTGGACAGCGTGTCTCTGTCCATGAAGACGTTGCAGCTACACGGCTGGATTCTCAATATACCGAAGTCCCAGCTAGTTCCTACAACGCGTCTGACCTTTCTGGGCCTGATCCTAGACACAGACCAGAAAAAGGTTTTTCTTCCAATCGAAAAGGTTCAGGAACTCATGACCATGGTCAGGAACCTATTGAAACCAAAGAAGGTTTCAGTGCATCAGTGCACGCGGGTCCTGGGGAAGATGGTGGCTTCATACGAGGCCATCCCTTTCGGCAGATTCCATGCGAGGACTTTTCAATGGGACCTCTTGGACAAGTGGTCCGGGTCCCATTTACAAATGCATCAAAGGATCACCCTGTCTCCCAGGACCAGGGGATCTCTCCTGTGGTGGCTGAACAGTGCTCACCTTCTAGAGGGTCGCAGGTTCGGCATTCAGGACTGGGTCCTGGTGACCACGGACGCAAGCCTCCGAGGCTGGGGAGCAGTGGCACTGGGAAGAAATTTCCAAGGTCTCTGGTCAAGCCTGGAAACTTGTCTCCACATCAACGTCCTGGAGTTGAGGGCCATATACAACGCCCTGCGTCAAGCGGAGAACTTACTTCGGAGAAGACCGGTTCTGATTCAGTCAGACAATGTCACGGCAGTGGCTCATATAAACCGCCAAGGCGGAACAAGGAGCAGAGTGGCCATGGCAGAAGCGACCAGGATTCTACGCTGGGTGGAAGGCCATGTAAGCGCGCTGTCAGCTGTGTTCATCCCGGGGGTGGACAACTGGGAGGCGGACTTCCTCAGCAGGCACGACCTGCATCCGGGGGAGTGGGGACTTCATCGAGAAGTCTTTGCACAGATCGCGGATCGGTGGAGCCTGCCTCAAATAGACATGATGGCGTTCCGTCTCAACAAAAAGCTAAAGCGGTATTGCGCCATGTCAAGGGACCCTCAGGCGGTAGCGGTAGACGCTCTGGTGACACCTTGGGTGTTCAGATCGGTCTATGTGTTTCCTCCTCTTCCTCTCATACCCAAGGTGTTGAGAATTGTAAGAATAAGCAGGGTCAGAACAATCCTCATTGTTCCAGATTGGCCACGGAGGACTTGGTATCCGGTACTGCAAGAGTTGCTCACAGAAGATCCGTGGCCTCTTCCTCTAAGGCAGGACCTGCTGCAGCAGGGGTCATGTCTGTTCCAAGACTTACCGCGGCTGTGTTTGACGGCATGGCGGTTGAACGCCGGATCCTAGCGGAAAAAGGAATTCCGGAGGAAGTCATTCCTACCCTGATCAAGGCTAGGAAAGACGTGACGTTGAAACATTATCACTGTATATGGCGGAAATATGTTTCTTGGTGTGAGGCCAGAGCTGCTCCTACGGAGGAGTTCCATTTGGGCCGTCTACTTCACTTCCTTCAAACAGGAGTGACCTTGGGCCTAAAATTAGGGTCCATAAAGGTCCAGATTTCGGCCTTATCCATTTTCTTTCAAAGAGAATTAGCCTCTCTTCCTGAGGTACAGACTTTTGTGAAGGGGGTGCTGCATATTCAGCCTCCCTTTGTGCCTCCGGAGGCGCCTTGGGATCTTAACGTGTTGTTACGATTCCTCAAGTCACCTTGGTCTGAACCACTTAAAACTGTGGAGTTGAAATACCTCACGTGGAAAGTGGTCATGTTGTTGGCGTTAGCTTCGGCGAGACGTGTTTCAGAATTGGCGGCTTTATCGCATAAAAGCCCATACTTGGTTTTTCACGTGGATAGGGCAGAGTTGAGGACTCGTCCTCACTTTCTGCCAAAAGTGGTCTCATCTTTTCATGTGAACCAACCTATTGTCGTGCCTGTGGCTACAAGGGACTTGGAGGATTCCGAGTCCCTGGATGTAGTCAGGGCTTTGAAGATTTATGTGACCAGAACGGCTCGGATCAGGAAGACTGAAGCTTTGTTTGTTCTGTATGCGGCCAACAAGGTTGGCGCCCCTGCTTCAAAGCAGACTATTGCTCGCTGGATCTGTAACACGATTCAGCAGGCGCATTCTACGGCAGGATTGCCGTTACCGAAATCGGTTAAGGCCCACTCCACTAGGAAAGTGGGCTCTTCTTGGGCGGCTGCCCGAGGGGTCTCGGCATTACAGTTGTGCCGAGCAGCTACTTGGTCGGGGACAAACACCTTTGCAAAGTTCTATAAGTTTGATACCCTGGCTGAGGAGGACCACCTGTTTGCTCAATCAGTGCTGCAGAGTCATCCGCACTCTCCCGCCCGTTTGGGATCTTTGGTATAATCCCCATGGTCCTTACGGAGTCCCAGCATCCTCTAGGACGTTAGAGAAAATAAGATTTTACTTACCGGTAAATCTATTTCTCGTAGTCCGTAGAGGATGCTGGGCGCCCGTCCCAAGTGCGGGCTTCTTCTGCATGACTTGTATATAGTTATTGCTTACATAAGGGTTATGTTATAGTTTTCAGTGATACCGTGGCTATGTTGTTGTTCATACTGTTAACTGGGTAAGTTTATCTTAAGTTATACGGTGTGATTGGTGTGGCTGGTATGAATCTCGCCCTTAGATTTACAAAAATCCTTCCGCGTACTGTCCATCTCCTCTGGGCACAGTTTCCCTAACTGAGGTCTGGAGGAGGGGCATAGAGGGAGGAGCCAGTGCACACCCAGAATCCAAAGCTTTCTTAAAGTGCCCTATCTCCTGCGGAGCCCGTCTATTCCCCATGGTCCTTACGGAGTCCCAGCATCCTCTACGGACTACGAGAAATAGATTTACCGGTAAGTAAAATCTTATTTTCCACTCTTATTTATGCTCCTAGACTATTGCTCAGCCGCCGCCAGACAATGAGATCTGTGCTTAGTGACAGCAACCAATTGTCTATCCAATGGTTTCATTATGCTTGGCACCATTTCAACTTGATATCATAATGCATGCTGGGAGAAAACAACATCCGACTTCCTGAAATGTATTGTCGTCTGAATATATCCAATAGAACAGTCAATGAGCCTCTTCAGATCAGATTCAGTTGGATTGTTTGAAATGTGTGACTGTACTGCGATGCTTTTATTTATATACTGGCAACACTGCATTGATTAGGTTTTCAGAAAAAAAAAAGAAAATCCCCAGATGACCAGATCAGTGCAATGTGGTCAAAAATGTGTGGCCACACTGACCAAGGATGTGCCCAGTTCAGGGGTCATTTAGAGATGGACAAAATATTCGTTATGGTAAGAACTTACCGTTGATAACGGTATTTTTCCTAAGTCCACAGGATCCACAGGATAACATTGGGATATGATGAAGCGACAGCAGATTTGCACCAAACAGTCAAAGTTTTTGGCCTCCCAGCATGCAACGGTCCTGTCCATATAGCCCCGCCTCCTGGCACAGGCAAATCCGTTGTATTCCAAAGCTCAAGGCAGGAGCATCATAGAGAGCCCTAATCAGGCGAGAAGAACACACATGCACACCCTTCCATACAAGAAGGAAGAGGTTAGTGAGTGAAAGGGTCCTCAAATCAGGTGAGTCAGGGTGGGATCCCTGTGGATCCTGTGGACTTAGGAGAAATACCGTTATCAACGGTTTTACCATAACGAATATTCCTCCAGCAGGGTCCACAGGTTATCCACAGGATAACATTGGGATGTCCCAAAACAATTTAGTGGTGGGGACGCTCCTGATTGGACAGGAGAATCCTTCGCCCAAATTCAGCATCCTGAGAGGCAAAGGTATCAAAGGCATAATGTCTAATGAATGTGTTAATGTAAGACCATGTGGCTGCCTTACATATCTGTTCTGCAGAAGCACCATGTTGTGCTGCCCATGACGGACCTACCTCACGAGTAGAGTGAGCAGAGACATTAGCCGGACCAGGGAGATCAGCTTGAGAGTATGCTTCTGAAATTGTCATCCGAAGCCATCTCGCCAGTGTCTGCTTGTCAGCAGGCCATCCTCTCTTGTGAAACCCGTAGAGATCAAGGAGAATATCTGTCATTCTGATAGCACTGGTACGATCTACGTAGATCCTTAAGGCCCAGACTACGTCCAACGATGCATCTCCCGTGGAAAGGTCCGGCCCGTGGAAGGCCAGGACTACAATTTCTTCGTTAAGGTGGAACTCAGACACCACCTTAGGAAGATACCCTGATTTGGTTCTGAGAACTGCTCTACCAGGATAAAAAAAATCAGAAAACGAGGGCGACATAACAATGCCCCTAAATCTGATACTCTTCTAGCTGAGGCAATAGCTAGTAAAAAGAAGGCTTTAGCTGTCAACCATTTAAGATCCACTCATTTAAGTGGTTCAAATGGGGCAACTTGAAGAGCCTTTAGGACTAAACTTAAGTCCCAAGGCACCGTAAGAGGAACAAACGGAGGCTGAATGCGCAGACTTCCCTGGAAAAAAGTGCGCACATCCTGTAGGTTAGCAATTTTCTTTTGGAACCATACAGTTAATGCTGACGCTTGCACTCTCAAGGAAGCCACCCGTAGACCTTTGTCCATTCCTGCTTGAAGAAATGCCAGGACTCTGGAAACTCTGAACGCCCTAGGGTAAAATTTTTGGTCACTGCACCACTGAATATAGGTGATAAATGCGAGCTGAGGAAGGTTTCCTTGCTCTTAGCATAGTTCCTTCATCTTAGTAAAGACATAGGCTAGATGAAAGTCCCTCCTCACTGACAGGGCATCCACAAAGATCGCTTGGGATTCTTTGTTCTTGACCTGTATGCGGAAACTTTGTTGTTCTGGGGTGACACCATGAGATCTATCTCCGGTAATACCCATTTGTCTACCAGAATTTGGAAGACCTCTGGGTGTAAAGCCCATTCGTTTGCATGAATGGCGTGTTGACTGAGAAAATCCGCTTCCCAGTTTAGGATTACCGGAATGAATACTGCGGACAAGGCTGGAAGATGAATTTCTGCTCACTTTAATGTGTGACTTACTGTACCTCCTTCATTGCATACTGGCTGCGAGTTCCTCCCTGATGGTTGAGGTACGCTACCGCCGTTGCACTGTCTGAGTAGATTTGGACTGGTTTCCCCTGTTGGATGTCCTTTGCCTGAATAAGTGCCATATATATGGCCCGAATTTTCAATATATTTATTGGCAGACAACTTTCTTCCTTGGTCCACTGCCCCTAGAAGCAACTCCTTCCTAACACTGCTCCCCAGCCTTGAAGACTGGCATTCGTTGTCAGAATGTCTCAATCTGATATCCAAAAGGGTCTCCCTTTGTCCAGACAGGATGTCTGTAGCTAATAGGCTAATGACCTCCTTACTCCCAGAGGAAGGACTATAGTCTGCGTTTTTATTGTCTGATGACAACCATTCCATTTGGAAAGGATCAGACGTTGCAGAGGCCTCGAATGGAACCGAGCATACTCCACCATGTTGAATGTCAACACCGTCAACCCCATCACACGCATTGCCGCGTGAATGGATACTCTTTGACTGTGTAGCAGTTCCTGAATCCTTGACTGAATTTTGGATATTTTGTTCAGAGGCAGAAATACTCTCTGAAGTCCTGATTCCAGCACAGCCCCCAAATGAGTCATCCATTGTGACGGAATCAGAGATGACTTTGCCCAATTTATGAGCCAACCATGTCTCTGCAAACAAACTATTGTCTGTTGCAGATGACACTGGAGCAATTCCTGAGACTGTGCAAGGATTAATAAGTTGTCGAGGTATGGAAAAATCCTTATCCCTTGCTGACGGAGATAAGATGCAATTACCACCATAATTTTGGTGAATACTCTGGGAGCTGTGGCCAATCCAAATGGTAGGGCCTGACACTGAAAGTGTTGCTGGAGGAGAGCAATCCTGAGATAGCGCTGATGGGACAGTGCTATAGGAACATGTAGGTAAGCATCCTGTATATCCAGGGATACAATAAATTCTTCCGGCTCCATGGCCAAAATAATGGAACGTAAAGTCTCCATATGAAACAAAGGCACCCAAATGTACTTGTTCAGTGCTTTGAGATTGAGTATGGGCTGGAACGACCCATTTGGCTTCTTGACTAGAAACAGGTTGGTATAAAAACCCTGTCCTCGTTGCGCAGGAGGAACTGGGATGATTACTCCTGTCTGAAGAAGTTACTGAACTGCCTCTAGCAAAGCCCTGGCCTTCGTTTCCACTGAAGACAGGCTGGTACAAAACAATCTTTGATGAGGGTGTTTCTTGAAAGCAAATGCATAACTGAGAGATACCACTTCTTGCACTCAGGCATCTGTGGTAGACTGCTGCCAGATCTGTGCAAACTGAAGAAGTCGGCCTCCCACCCTGGGGTCCCCCAGGTGGAAGCCCGCACCATCAAGCTGATGGCTTATCTTCTGATTTGGAAGCCGGTCCTCTGGTAACATAGAAACATAGAATTTGACGGCAGATAAGAACCACTTGGCCCATCTAGTCTGCCCCTTTTTTATTTTATCCTTTAGGCAATCTCAACCCTTTTTTAACCTTAATTCTTTGTAAGGATATTCATATGCCTGTCCCAAGCATGTTTAAATTGCCCTACAGTCTTAGCCTCTACCACCTCTGATGGGAGGCTATTCCACTTATCCACTACCCTTTCTGTGAAGTAATTTTTCCTTAAATTTCCCCTGAACCTCCCCCCCTCCAGTCTCAATGTATGCCCTCGAGTTAGCCCAATTCTTTTTAGTCTTACCAGACTTGTTGTATTGGGACGGTTTGCCATCACCTTTTCCTTTTCCTTGAGACCAAAAGGGCCGAAAGGCTGGGATACTAGGCTTGAATTTGTGTGTGGAAGGAAACTTCACTTTCTTGGAGTCTGCTTTTGACTCCAAAATAGTGGATAATTCTTTACCAAAAAGAATATCTCTAGCAAAAGGCAAAGACTCCAGAACCTTTTTGGATTCTGAGTCAGCTTTCCATGTACGCAGCCAAACTGCTCTGTGAGTGGCTACTGCTGAAGCTGATGCTTGAGAGGCAACTGTACCCATATCCAAGGCTGCTTCATAAACATTGCTGCCTGTTTGATATGTGCAATATGATATTTTTGCTCTCTAGATGTCATTGATAGATCCTCCTCCATTGCATCAGCCCAGGCAGCCACTGCTTTCGCCATCCAGGCTGAAGCCATGGCTGGTCTTATGATTGCCCCAGACAAGGAAAAAATGGTTTTAAGAAAACCATCAACTCTCCTATCCGTAACATCATTTAATGTTGTTGAAGGCAATGGTAATGTAGATTTTCACACCAATCGAATGGCATGCGTATCTACTTTGGGAGCCACCTCCCTTTTTAAACAGTCCCCAGCCGGAAGAGGATAATTGGAATTCCATTTCCTTGGAATTCTAAACTTTATTGTGCTTAACCCAAGCCTCTTGCATAATTTCCGTCAGCTGTTCTGACCCAGGAAACACAGTACTAACTGTTTTGGGACGTTTAAACACAGGTGCCTTAAATTTTAACACATGCTCTGCTGCCTCCTCTAAGGATAGAATGACTTTCATTACATTATTTAGCTCTGATATGTCCACTGAACTGAGGCCTTTCACCTCATCCCTGTATGCAGAACAAGAGTGTCATGAGTCTTCATCCTCTGACGAATCCTCATCTGAAACATGTGTAGACTGTGAAGATGTTGTTTTATTTCTATGTGATTTACTTACCAACAGCCTTTCAGCCTA
The DNA here is from genome assembly GCF_028390025.1 of Pseudophryne corroboree. Taxonomy (NCBI): domain Eukaryota; kingdom Metazoa; phylum Chordata; class Amphibia; order Anura; family Myobatrachidae; genus Pseudophryne; species Pseudophryne corroboree. The sequence goes on along the minus strand of NC_086452.1, from coordinate 197,334,841 downwards.
TTTTTGTTGAGAGGCTGTTGCTTCCCCTGCTAGATGTAATAAACCCCAGGTGGAATGCTGCATGTAAGGGTTAATAGTGTAACCTATACCTGGTACAGAAGTTGGCATTATCCGCTCAGCTATACTGGATAATGTCTGTGCAAAAGAAGCCCATGGGGGATCCACTTGCACCTGTGTCTGTCTTGGATTTTTCAAGAGACTTTGGTGAAAGCTAAAACAATTTACACACAAACCATTCTTAACCAGATCCTGAGAGGTTAACCCAGCTTTGCAAGACAAACATGAAATTAGTGTTGGTGCTGCTGTGAGTGCATTTTCCTGACCCTTGCCGCACACACTTGTACAGTGTTAACTACACAATTTGTGACTGTAATCACTTTAAATTTTGTTAAAGTGACATACAATCCGACCCTACCCTGCTTTGCACCAGCACTGAGGATCGGAATACACAGAAAAACTGACAGAATTAAAGTAAAAGTCAGCAATCACACTAACAATCAGTCACAGGTTATACATTAGTATAATAAGCAATATGAGCACATAATCAACTACAAATACATTTCAAGTATGTAGGAGAAACATTTTACTGCAATACCTTATATAGGATTTAACCGTATTCAATCACATAGCGAAAGAAAACAACAGCAATAGCTATCAGACTCATATGCATCAGGCACTTATCCAACTATTCGTACTCAAAGGTAGATAGAAACTTAGTGCTGTATTACCCAACTCAGCAGAGTGGGATGCAGGGAGACTCACCCCACTTCCAGGAGTGATCAATACGTTAGTGAACGCTGAGTGGATCCAGACGCTATTAGTGTACACACTCGCCCTGTGAACCTACAGTGAACACAGACGTCCAAGTGAACACTGACGCACCAGTCACACAGCCGCCTATGCTGCGACTGGGTCCCCTTAGATACACAGCGTCTCAGAAGGAAGAGGGAAATCAGTTCATGGCTAGAGACTCGGAAGAAACTGGTCATGAACTGGGGAGAGGGACGACCAAGGGAGCGTCCCCACTACCGACATCAACCCTAGAGATCGCGGCCTCATACTACCCCTGGAGCCTATGATCCCTAGGGCCTAGCGCTGGTGCACCCTAGGTGGCCGCCGCATCAGCGACTGTTTGATAGTCTCCTTCCAAAACAGTGCAGCTGTGTCCGTGTTCCCCATCTAAGTGGAACCAATGCCTTACCTTCTCCCCGTGCTACAGCCACAGCCTTGTAACGTCTGCAAGACGCCTGCCGAAACAGCACTGGATAAGTGTTGTCACGACCTGGCAAGGAGTTGTTGGAGCAACTCTTTCTAAGGTACGTATAAGACGCTTTTTAGAAAGACAGCTCAAAAAATGGTAAGACTATAAAAAGAAAATAAGAAAGCTTATGGCTGCTAAAAAAAAAACAGCAGCCCATTGACCATCGTTCGACTCTTACCGCACCAAACAAAAAATAGGATTTTAATTACCTACCGGTAAATCCTTTTCTCGTAGTTCGTAGAGGATACTGGGGTTCTATTTAGTACCATGGGGTATAGATGGGTCCACTAGGAGCCGTGGGCACTTTAAGAATTTGATAGTGTGGGCTTGCTCCTCCCTCTATGCCCCTTCTACCAGACTCAGTCTAGGAAACTGTGCCAGAGGAGACGGACATACTTTGAGAGAAGGATAGATAAAGAAAGTGGTGAGATTCCGAACCAGCACACACAAACATAGGAAATCTATGCTAACCCAACTTTAAATAGGAACAGCAACAGCTGAACCAACAATACTTAACTAAGTAACAGCAGGAAGAACGAAGCACTGGGCGGGCGCCCAGTATCCTCTAGGAACTACGAGAAAAGGATTTACCGGTAGCTAATTAAAATCCTATTTCCTCTTACATCCTAGAGGATACTGGAGTTCAGCTCTGTCCTCATGGAAAATTAAATTGGGGCTCTTGTGAGACAAAGCCTCCAGGTCTAACACATGTCTTGCTGAAGCCAAGGCCAACAGTGTGACGGTCTTCCATGTAAGATATTTTACGCCCATCTCCTGTAATGGTTCAAACCAGTCCGATTGGAGGAACTGCAGCACCAAATGGAGATCCCTAGGTGCCGTGGGAGGCACAAAGGGAGGTTGGATGCGCAGAACACCTTTCAAAAACGTATGGACCTCAGGGAGAGAACCCAATTGTTTCTGAAAGAAAATGGACAAGGACGAAATCTGGACTTTTATGGAGCCCAGACGTAGTCCCACATCCACACCTGCCTGCAGAAAAAGCAGGAAACGTCCCAGGTGAAATTCCACCGCAGAATAAGTTCTGCTCTCACACCAAGAGACGTATTTCTTCCAAATACGATGGTAATGTTTAGACGTTACCCCCTTCCTGGCTTGGATCACAGTCGGGATAACTTTGTTAGGGATCCCTCTTCTGGCTAGAATCAGCCGTTCAACTTCCATGCCGTCAAACATAACTGCGGTAAGTCCTGATAGACGAACGGGCCCTGTTGCAGAAGATCCTCGCGAAGAGGTAGAGGTCACGGATCTTCGAGGAGCATCTCCAGTAGGTCCGCGTACCAGGCCCTACTTGGCTAGTCCGGAGCAATGAGTATTGCTTGAACCTTTTCCCTTTTTATTCTTTTGAGAATTCTTGGGATCAGAGGAAGTGGAGGAAACACGTACACCAACTGATAGATCCATGGAGAGCGTCTACCGCCACTGCCTGTGGGTCTCACGACCTGGAACAATACCGCTTGAGCTTCTTGTCGAGACGAGAGGCCATCATGTTAATTTGTGCATATCCCCACCGACGTGTCAAGCACCTGAACACTTCCGGATGAAGGCCCCACTCCCCCGGGTGCAGGTTGTGTCTACTGAGGAAGTCTGCTTCCCAGTTGTCCACTCCCGGAAGGAAGACCGCTGACAAGGCCACAGCGTTTCTATCTGCCCAGAAGAGATTTCTTGACACCTCTGACATTGCTGCTCTGCTTTTCGTTCCGCCCTGTCGGTTTATGTACATCACTGCCGTTACATTGTCCGACTGGACTTGAATGGCCGATCCTGAAGAAGCTAAGAGGCCTGCAGAAGGGCATTGTATATGGCCTTGAGTTCCAGAATGTTGATTGGAAGGACAACTTCCTGACTTGGCCATCTTCCTTGAAACTGCACCTGGGTGACTGCTCCCCAACCTCGGAGGCTTGCGTCCGTGGTTAACAGGATCCAGTCCTGAATTCTGAACCTCCGTTCATCGACGAGGTGTGAGGTCTGTAGCCACCACAGAAGGGAGATCCTGGCTTTTGGCGACAGAAGAATCCTCTGGTGCATGTGAAGATCCAGACCATTTGTCCAACAGATCGAGCTGGAGGGGTCTTGCGTGAAACCTTCCGTATTGAAGCGCCTCGTAAGAGGCCACCATTTTCCCCAGAAGGCGAATGCACAGATGCACCGATATCCGGGTTGGCTTCAGGACATCTCGAACCATCAACTGGATCACCAATGCCTTTTCCAACAGAAGGAACACTTTCTGCGACTCCGTGTCCAGTATCATTCCCAGGAATGGGAGCCTCCGTGTTGGCTCTGTGAGATTTTGGAAGGTTCAGAATCCACCCGTGATCCTGGAGAAGTTTGGTTGAGAGGCCAATGCTGTCCAGCAACCTCTCCCTGGATGGCGCCTTTATCAGAAGATCGTCCAGGTACGGAATTATGTTCACTCCCTGCTTGCGGAGTATAAACATTATCTCTGCCATCACTTTGGTGAACACCCTCGGTGCCATGGAGAGACCAAATGGAAGGGCCTGGAACTGGTAGTGACAGTCCTGTAGTGCAAACCGTAGATAAGCCCGGTGAGACGGCCAGATCGGAATGTGAAGGTACGCATCCGTGGTATCCAGAGACACAAGGAATTCCCCTACTTCCAGACCTGAGATCACCGCTCTCAGAGACTCCACCTTGAACTTGAACACTCCTAAGAACGGGTTCAAGGACTTGAGGTTCAGAATTGGTCGTACCGATCCGTCCGGTTTTGGTACTACAAAAAAGTTGGAATAGTACCCCTTGTTGTGTAGATGAGGTGGAACTGGAACAATGACTTGAGTCTGTACCAGTTTTTGGATAGCCTGCTGTAAAGTTATACTTACCTCTTGTGAAGCTGGTAAGCCTGATTTGAAGAATTAGTGAGGTGGGAGCTCTTGGAACTCCACTCTGTAGCTCTGGGAAATAAGATTTATTACCCAGGGATCCCGGCACGAACTTGACCAGATGTGACTGAAGAATTGTAGTCGGGCTCCCAACTGACAGACCTTTAGGCCTCGCAGTCCACCGTCATGCTGAAGGCTTTGAGGAAGCAGAGCCTGAGCTCTGTTCCTGAACACCTGCAGTTGCTGGTTTGCGTGGTTTTCCTCTTGCGCCTCTGGAGGCCGAAGAAGCACCTCTGGATTTTCCATTAAACTTGGCTGTCCGAAATTACTGTAAATTTGAAGCTGAATAAGCTTTCCTGGCTGGGAGCTGCGGAAGGAAGATATGTAGACTTACCCGCAGTAGCTGTGGAGATCCATTTGTCTAGTTGGTCTCCAAACAAGGCCTCTCCTGTGAATGGTAGGCCTTCCACGCCTTTCCTGGAGTCCGCATCAGCAGTCCACTGGTGTAGCCACAATCCCCTGCGTGCTGACACTGCCATAGTGGTGGTGCGTGTATTAAGCAAAGCAATCTCTTTTATGGCTTCCACCATAAAGTTCGCAGAGTCCTGTATATGCTGCAGGAGTAAAACATCATATCCCCTAGACAAGAAATCTAACCCCTCAATTAGGTTACCTGACCATTTAGCAATGGGTTTGTGATCCACGCAATAGTGGGTCTTTGGGCCACCCCAGCAGCTGTGTACAATGATTTGAGTGTAGTCTCAATTTTGCGATCAGCCGTATCTTTCAGGGAGGCTGCACCAGGGACAGGCAATACAATTTTACGTGACAGCCTAGAGACTGATGCTTCCACTATCGGTGGATTTTCCCATTTTTTCCTATTCTCCAGAAGAAAAGAAAAAGATGAAAGCAACCTTTTAGGGATTTGAAATTTTTTATCAGGATTAACCCACGGTTCTTCAAACAGGGTATTCAATTCCTTTGAAGCAGGAAATGTGACGGAGGACTTCTTTTTTACATTAAAATAAGATTCCTCACCACCTTATGAGGATTTTGCAGAACATCTCTAATAGCCTCTATAAGAGCATCTATTCCCTGTAACAGAGTAGTATCCCCCCCCCACCAAATCCACCTCACCCTCCTCCATGTCTGACGTGTCAGCGTCAGACTGCAGAATATGGGTCAGAGATCGTTTTTGCGGACAAATGGGAGGGGATTGAGACGCTGGTTTGGGTACTGAGTCTCTATTCATCAACTCGTCCACAGTCTGTCTTAATTATTGCGTCTCTTTCTCATTGCGAATAGCTTTGTAGAAATATTTAAGATCATTCCCTTAATGGAATTAACCCATTCCAATTCAGCCCCGCTATTCTGGGAATGTGCACTGCCCTGAGTACCCAGTAGTGAGCCCCCTGGTGAAGAGGAACACTCCGCTGTACAAGAAACACACTCTTTGCCTGACATAATGTAAAAGTGACAGCACACAAACACACACAGGAAAAGGTTAAGCACAATAAACCCACAATGAGCCCTTCAGGGAGACACAGCGTAATTTGGAGCGAGCCTCCACCACGCCCTTATCGCTAATGCCAAGCTTAGCCGGGTCGCACTCTAAGTACCCTGATAGGGGACTTAGTACACTAATAATCGTTCCCCCCCGCTTTGACCCCCTGGTACCGCTGAGGTAATCTAGAGTCACACTAGAGGAGCTGTGCGTCCCTGTCAGTCAGCGTCTGTGTCCACTGCAGAGGGAAAATGGCGCTGGTGAGCTGCTGGATCCTCTCATAGTGAAGTCCTGCCCCTTCAATGGCGCACGGTCTTCCCACTTTTTTTATACTGGCTGAGGTAATCTGTTGCTTAAAATGGGATGAAAACCGTTTTAAGGTTGTTTTTGCCAGTGTGGGTACCGTGTACAGTGTACTGAGACGCAGATGAGTACTGTGTCTGGAGACGCAATCCGCCCCGGTTAGAAGCCGTGCATCTCCGCACCCTTGTGCCACCATAATGGCCGGCAACCCACTAGTCGGGACGCCGGCTTAGTACTCACCACTCTTCTTTCTTCTGGCTTTGTTAGGGGTGGCGGCGTGCTGCGGGAATGTACGCTCGCCGTGGTGGGGCTTGCGAATAGTTCCCTCAGGAACTCAGTGTCCTGTCAGCGGGGAACGGGACCATTAACCCTTCAAGAGGTTGGGCCGTTCCCCGCCCCCCACCACTTAAGTCCCACGAAGCAGGCAGGCTGGTTCCAACCAGCCCTGCCTGAAAATAACAAACATATAAAATAAATGCAGAAAACTCTTCAGGAGCTTCCATAAGCGTGACCGGCTCCTCCGGGCACATTTTCTAAACTGAATCTGGTAGGAGGGGCACAGAGGGAGGAGCCAGCCCACACTATCGAATTCTTAAAGTGCCCATGGCTCCTAGTGGACCTGTCTATACCCCATGGTACTAAATGGAACCCCAGTATCCTCTAGAACAGGCATTCCCATCCACGGTCCTCAAGGCACACCAAAAGTGCAGGTTTTAGTGATATCCAGGCTTCAGCACAGATGGTTAAATCAAAATAAGTACTAATTAAGTCACCTGTGTTCAAGCCTGGATATAACTAAAACCTGCACTGTTAGTGTGCCTTGAGGACCGCGGTTGGGAATGCCTGCTCTAGGACATAAGAGAAAACTGTTTTGCCTGAGCCAGGAGGCGGGGATACATGGACGGGCCCGTTGCATGCTGGGAGGCCGAAAGCTTTGGCCGTTTGGTGCAAATCTGCTGTCGCGTCATCATATCCCAATGTTATCCTGTGGATAACCTGTGGACCCTGCCGGAGAAAGCCCCCTTAAGAGGAACGTACATTTTTTGTACTGTACATTTTAACAAAAAATGTATATCCCCGACTTGCGCTTCCTGACACAGTGGTTCAGATATCTGCAGATATGCCTGTCAAGAGAAGTATCTGTAGCGAGTTCTCAACCCTTTGGCAACTACAGATGTAGTCATGCTCATCTTTGCTGCGATGCAGCATCCTGCAACATGGCTTGCTGCATGGCATGCCAGGCTGCGACTATTGGCAGCCGGCGATTGCTCCATTAATTCCTAAAGGAATTAATGAAAAGATCGCTGGATGCCAATAGTCTCAGCCTGGCACGGCATGCAGCATGCAACAAGCCACATCGCAGTAAGATAAGCATGGTTACATCTGTATAATTCAATAATTGTAAAAAAACAGTGCATGCCCTCCAAATGTTCCCAGCACAACCAGAGCTCATAGCCTGGCCTAGAAGTGGTCACATGAAAGCCGCCATCATCACTAGACTAGGACTGGTTGGGCTGCTGAGATTAGAAAAAAGAAAGTCATAGCATGGGAATTAATTCAATTAGCTGTAAATGGTGCAACGTGCCTTTGCCACGGCATTTCAGCGCCGGCAACGGCACCCTTTGGGTGCTGAACTCCAATTCGCACAAAATTGCTCAGACCTCTATGGGGTGGTGAGCACTTCTGTGCAAATTCGAGCCGCGGTAAAGTGCACCTGCTGTCGCAATGACTCGAACCCGCAAGATCATCGCGGCTAATTGGATTGATCCTTTAATGCAGTGTTTTTCAACCACTGTGCCGTGGCACACTAGTGTGCCCTGAGCAGTCTCCAGGTGTGCCACCATAGAAGCAGGGCCAGGCTCATCAGTGTTTGGCCACTACTGAGGCCCTGGAACGATCAATACTGGTTGGTTTAGTGGTTGCAGAGCCAGTTCTAATTTTGGGCCCGGGCAGTGTTGGCTCTTCTGGCTTTCTCAGATCTGGCTCAGGCGTTACCTATGGAAAAGCTGCGACATGACATCCTAGGACACGCAACTGCACCATGCATCACCATTATATTTATATGTGCCTTGGAAATATTCAAATCTTGTTCAGTGTGTGCGAGTTGTAAAAGGTTGAAAATCTCTGCTTTAATGTTATTTGGCTCTATCCAATTCAGAATTTGCCTGAATTCCCTAGGGTAGCCAGGCCTGCAAAATAAAAGTTCAAAAAATAAAATAAAAGTGCACAACTACCTGGGCAAGCTCCCAGCAAGCAGTGGCATGCCTACACTGTTTGGGCATGCTGGCATTTGTAGAAATACACGCGCCAACACACCGACAGCTGCCAGAACTACATGCACCAGCATGCCCTGGTATCCAGCATTAAGATTTGTAATGTCCACATTTAAAAAAAAAAAAAATACTGCAGAGGGGGAAAACCTCTAATATGCTTCCTGCTAGGGAAATAATAACAAATTTGGTGGTTTGATAGGCAGGGTTGCCTGATAGTTTCTAATCAAAACAGACTGTCCTCAATCTAAAAGGCAATAAAGTGGGAAAGCTGCTCTGCTGCTGCTGATTGGTTAGTAGTGGTGAAACCCCCCAAGGAGGACTCACCACTAACTACAATGACTGTTGATACATTTTATCAATCACTATTTACAGGAGATGCAGAGTTGGAAGTATAGGTATAAATAAGATTTTACTCACCGGTAAATCTATTTCTCGTAGTCCGTAGTGGATGCTGGGGACTCCGTAAGGACCATGGGGAATAGCGGCTCCGCAGGAGACTGGGCACAGCTAAGAAAGATTTAGGACTACCTGGTGTGCACTGGCTCCTCCCACTATGACCCTCCTCCAGACTTCAGTAAGGATACTGTGCCCGGAAGAGCTGACACAATAAGGAAGGATTTTGAATCCCGGGTAAGACTCATACCAGCCACACCAATCACACCGTATAACTCGTGATAATATACCCAGTTAACAGTATGAACACAACAGAGCCTCTCAAAGGATGGCTCAACAATAACCCTTGTAGTTAACAATAACTATATACAAGTATTGCAGACAGTCCGCACTTGGGACGGGCACCCAGCATCCACTACGGACTACGAGAAATAGATTTACCGGTGAGTAAAATCTTATTTTCTCTGACGTCCTAGTGGATGCTGGGGACTCCGTAAGGACCATGGGGATTATACCAAAGCTCCCAAACGGGCGGTAGAGTGCGGATGACTCTGCAGCACCGAATGAGAGAACTCAAGGTCTTCCTCAGCCAAGGTATCAAATTTGTAGAATTTTGCAAACGTGTTTGCCCCTGACCAAGTAGCAGCTCGGCAAAGTTGTAAAGCCGAGACCCCTCGGGCAGCCGCCCAAGAAGAGCCCACTTTCCTCGTGGAATGGGCTTTTACAGATTTAGGCTGCGGCAGGCCAGCCACCGAATGCGCAAGCTGAATTGTGCTACAAATCCAGCGAGCAATAGTCTGCTTTGAAGCAGGAGCACCCATCTTGTTTGGTGCATACAGGATAAATAGCGAGTCAGTCTTCCTGACTCCAGCCGTCCTGGAAACATAAATTTTCAAGGCCCTGACTACGTCCAGTAACTTGGAGTCCTCCAAGTCCCTAGTAGCCGCAGGCACCACGATAGGTTGGTTCAAGTGAAAAGCTGATACCACCTTAGGAAGAAACTGGGGACGAGTCTTCAATTCTGCCCTATCCATATGGAAAATCAAATAGGGGCTTTTACATGACAAAGCCGCCAATTCTGACACACGCCTTGCCGAAGCCAAGGCCAAAAGCATGACCACTTTCCACGTGAGATATTTTAAATCCACGGTTTTGAGTGGCTCAAACCAATGTGACTTTAGGAAACCCAACACCACGTTGAGGTCCCACGGTGCCACTGGAGGCACAAAAGGAGGCTGAATATGCAGCACTCCCTTGACAAATGTCTGAACTTCAGGCAGTGAAGCCAGTTCTTTTTGGAAGAAAATCAACAGAGCCAAAATCTGGACCTTAATGGAACCCAGTTTTAGGCCCATAGTCACCCCTGACTGTCGGAAGTGCAGAAATCGACCTAGCTGGAATTCCTCCGTTGGGGCCTTCCTGGCCTCACACCACGCAACATATTTTCGCCATATGCAGTGATAATGTTGTACGGTTACATCTTTTCTAGCTTTAATAAGCGTAGGAATGACTTCCTCCGGAATAACCTTTTCTTTTAGGATCCGGTGTTCAACCGCCATGCCGTTAAACGCAGCCGCGGTAAGTCTTGGAACAGACAGGGCCCCTGCAGCAGCAGGTCCTGTCTGAGCGGCAGAGGCCATGGGTCCTCTGAGATTAATTCTTGAAGTTCCGGGTACCAAGACCTTCTTGGCCAATCTGGAACAATGAGAATAGTTCTTACTCCTCTTTTCTTTATTATCCTCAGTACCTTGGGTATGAGAGGAAGAGGAGGGAACACATAAACCGACCGGTACACCCACGGTGTCACTAGAGCGTCCACAGCTATCGCCTGAGGGTCTCTTGACCTGGCGCAATATTTTTCTAGCTTTTTGTTTAAGCGGGACGCCATCATGTCCACCTGTGGCTTTTCCCAACGGTTTACAATCAGTTGGAAGACTTCTGGATGAAGTCCCCACTCTCCCGGGTGTAGGTCGTGCCTGCTGAGGAAGTCTGCTTCCCAGTTGTCCACTCCCGGAATGAACACTGCTGACAGTGCTAACACGTGATTTTCCGCCCATCGGAGAATCCTTGTGGCTTCTGCCATAGCCGTCCTGCTTCTTGTGCCGCCCTGTCGATTTACATGGGCGACTGCTGTGATGTTGTCTGACTGGATCAGAACCGGCTGGTTTTGAAGCAGGGGCTTTGCTTGACTTAGGGCATTGTAAATGGCCCTCAGTTCCAGAACATTTATGTGTAGGGAAGTCTCCTGACTTGACCAAAGTCCTTGGAAGTTTCTTCCCCGTGTGACTGCACCCCAGCCCCGAAGGCTGGCATCCGTGGTCACCAGGACCCAGTCCTGTATGCCGAATCTGCGGCCCTCTCTGAGATGAGCACTCTGCAGCCACCACAGCAGAGACACCCTGGTCCTTGGAGACAGGGTTATCAACCGATGCATTTGAAGATGCGATCCGGACCATTGGTCCAACAGGTCCCACTGAAAGGTTCTGGCATGGAACCTGCCGAATGGAATCGCTTCATAGGAAGCTACCATCTTTCCCAGGACTCGCGTGCAATGATGCACCGACACCTGTTTTGGTTTCAGGAGGCCTCTCACTAGAGATGACAGCTCCTTGGCTTTCTCCTCTGGGAGAAACACTTTTTTCTGGACTGTGTCCAGAATCATCCCCAGGAACAGTAGACGTGTCGCCGGAACCAGCTGAGACTTTGGAATATTCAGAATCCAACCGTGCTGGTGTAGCACCTCCTGACATAATGCTACGCCGACCAACAACTGCTCTCTGGACCTCGCCCTTATCAGGAGATCGTCCAAGTATGGGATAATTAAAACTCCCTTTTTCCGAAGGAGTATCATCATTTCGGCCATTACCTTGGTAAATACCCTCGGTGCCGTGGACAGGCCGAACGGCAACGTCTGGAATTGGTAATGACAATCCTGTACCACAAATCTGAGGTACTCCTGGTGAGGATGGTAAATGGGGACATGCAGGTAAGCATCCTTGATGTCCAGAGATACCATGTAATCTCCCTCTTCCAGGCTTGCAATAACCGCCCTGAGCGATTCCATCTTGAACCTGAATCTTCTTAAATATGTGTTCAAGGATTTCAAATTTAAAATGGGTCTCACCGAACCATCCGGTTTCGGTACCACAAACATTGTGGAATAGTAACCCCGTCCTTGTTGAAGTAGGGGCACCTTGACTATCACCTGCTGGGAATACAGCTTGTGAATTGCCTCTAACACAGCCTCCCTTTCTGAAGGAGACGTTGGTAAGGCAGATTTGAGGAAACGGCGGGGGGGGGGGGGGGGGGGATGTCTCGAATTCCAGCCTGTACCCCTGAGATACCACTTGAAGGATCCAGGGATCTACCTGTGAGCGAGCCCACTGATTGCTGAAGTTTTTGAGACGGCCCCCCACCGTACCTGGCTCCGCCTGCTGAGCCCCAGCGTCATGCGGCGGATTTAGCAGAAGAAGCGGGGGGAGGACTTTTGTTCCTGGGAAGTGGCTGTATGTTGCAGCTTTTTTCCCCTACCTCTGCCTCTGGGCAGAAAGGACGCGCCTCTACCCCGTCTGCTCTTTTGGGGGCGAAAGGACTGAACCTGATAATACGGTGCTCTCTTTGGTTGTGAGGGGACATGTGGCAAAAATGCTGACTTCCCAGCTGTTGCTGTGGACACTAAGTCTGAAAGACCATCCCCGAACAACTCCTCACCCTTATAAGGCAAAACTTCCATGTGCCTTTTAGAATCTGCATCACCTGTCCACTGCCGGGTCCATAACCCTCTCCTGGCACAAATGGACAGTGCACTTATTTTTGATGCCAGCCGGCAAATATCCCTCTGTGCATCTCTTATGTAAAAGACAGCGTCTTTAATATGGGTGTCAATGTTTTCTGACAGGGAGTCTGACCATGCAGCTGCAGCACTGCACATCCATGCTGAGGCAATAGCTGGTCTCAGTATAATACCAGTGTGTGTATATATAGCTTTCTGGAGAGCCTCCTGCTTTCTGTCAGCAGGTTCCTTTAGGGCGGCCGTATCCTGGGACGGCAGTGCCACTTTTTTTGATAAGCGCGTAAGTGCTTTATCCACCCTAGGGGGTGTTTCCCAACGTGACCTATCCTCTGGGGGGAAAGGGTACGCCATTAGTAATTTTTTTGAAATTACCAATTTTTTATTGGGGGAAGCCCACGCTAGTTCACACACTTCATTCAATTCTTCAGAAGGGGGAAAAACTACTGGTAGTTTTTTTTCCCCAAACACAATACCCTTTTTTGTGGTACCTGGGGTCACCTCAGAAATGTGTAAAACATTTTTCATTGCCTCAATCATATAACGAGTGGCCCTATTGGACATTACATTAGTCTCTTCGTCGTCGACACTGGTATCAGTATCCGTGACGACATCTGTGTCTGCCATCTGAGGTAGCGGGCGTTTTAGAGCCCCTGATGACTTTTGAGACGTCTGGGCAGGCACGGGCTGAGAAGCCGGCTGCCCCGCATTTGGCATGTCGTCAAATTTTTTATGTAAGGAGTCGACACTTTCGCGTAATTCCTTCCACAAGTCCATCCACTCCGGTGTCTGCCCCGCAGGGGGTGACAACACATTTATAGGCACCTGCTCCTCCTCCACATAAATCTCCTCATCAAACATGTCGACACAGCCGTACCGACACACCGCACACACACAGGGAATGCTCTGACAGAAGACAGGACCCCACAAAGCCCTTTGGGGAGACAGAGAGAGAGTAAGCCAGCACACACCAGAGCGCTATATAAATCAGGGATTAACTAAATTATATCCCCTTATAGCTGCTATATGTATATTGCGCCTAAATTTAGTGCCCCCCCCCCCTCTCTTTTTTACCCTTTTCTGTAGTGTAGACTGCAGGGGAGAGCCAGGGAGCTTCCTTCCAGCGGAGCTGTGAGGGAGAAATGGCGCCAGTGTGCTGAGGGAGATAGCTCCGCCCCTTTTTCGGCTGACTTTTCTCCCGCTTTTTTATGGATTCTGGCAGGGGTATTTATCACATATATAGCCTCTGGGGCTATATATTGTGATATATTTGCCAGCCAAGGTGTATTTATTGCTTCTCAGGGCGCCCCCCCCCCAGCGCCCTGCACCCTCAGTGACTGGAGTGTGAAGTGTGTATGAGGAGCAATGGCGCACAGCTGCAGTGCTGTGCGCTACCTTGGTGAAGACTGATGTCTTCTGCCGCCGATTTTCCGGATTCTTCTTGCTTCTGGCTCTGTAAGGGGGCCGGCGGCGCGGCTCCGGGACCGAACACCAATGGCCGGTTCCATGCGGTCGATCCCTCTGGAGCTAATGGTGTCCAGTAGCCTAAGAAGCCCAAGCTACCACCAGTTAGGTAGGTTCGCTTCTTCTCCCCTTAGTCCCTCGCTGCAGTGAGTCTGTTGCAGCAGATCTCACTGTAAAATAAAAAACCTAAAATATACTTTCTCTCTAGGAGCTCAGGAGAGCCCCTAGTGTGCATCCAGCTCAGCCGGGCACAGGATTCTAACTGAAGTCTGGAGGAGGGTCATAGTGGGAGGAGCCAGTGCACACCAGGTAGTCCTAAATCTTTCTTAGCTGTGCCCAGTCTCCTGCGGAGCCGCTATTCCCCATGGTCCTTACGGAGTCCCCAGCATCCACTAGGACGTCAGAGAAATTACCATTGATTTGTTATTATTTTTCTGGGTTCTAAGAATTACATAAACACCCCATTGGTACGGTTGTGTCTATGTTACCTTCGTGATCAGTACCTGGAAGTGACATAACGAGAGGGCAGGACAGAACTTCCGCCCTTACAGCACCTAAATGTTTTCTCCATTCTCCCTTCGTATGAGGTTTTGTTTTGTTTTCTATGCACCATTGGACGTTCGCCACGCTTCGGGCTCTGTGTCTCGCTCCGCTCTGCTTCGCTCGCCACAGGTTACTATTCCAAATAGTTTGTGACATGGACCCAGGGGGTTATGGGAAAGGTCCTCTCCACAAAGGGAAACTAGACGCTACCCCTGTGGTACAAGCATCTCAAACATTTATACCCGATCACGTGATTACTGACAGCTATATTGGCTGGGAATCATGTAAATGAAAAGTCTTGCTACAGAATGTAATATTAAAGTTGCTCACATTTCCAAAAGTTTTTTTAAAGCCAAATATCCTTCTTTAAACATAACAGTAAAGAGAACACACTACATGGGCAAGTTGTCCTTCTGCAGTCACTATTTCTCTATCATTCAACAAACATGCTAAGGTGACATAAGTAACCTTTTATAAACGTAGCATAGAACCTATAGCAGACAGAAGTGTGTCCTGCTTCTCTTATTAGATGACCTATGTTACTATTACCTATTTCTAACTCTAGTACACAGGTAACAATATAAGGAAAACAAGCTACAGTACCCTGGTACACGGTGCAGCCTACTTCAGTATGTTTGGTAATGTTATTGCATAGCATAAACCACAAGTCTCTAACCTCTCTCTTACCAAGTTCTTCATTATACCCTAATATTTACCAAGTTCTTGAACCCTATGGGGTATATTCAATAAGTGTCGGATCCTTTCCGACAAGCGCCGACAATGCACTATTCAGTAAACTGCCAAATCTGGCTGTCGGATTTGAGCCAAATCCGACTGTCGGATTTGGCCGCTGCTGCTGCTCACCCCGATTCCAGTGCCGGCCGGGCATCCTCATCTTCCCTGCTGCTGCCCACCCTGGCGTCGTGCACTGCCCAGACCGGCTCTTCCTCCCTGGGCCCGGGGCAGCTGCCCCTCATCCTGGGGTAGAGGGCACTGGTCACACTTGCTAGAAGTGACAACAGCATGATGAGACATATGGCTGTGACCGGTGCCCCCTGTCCCAGGCGACTTAGGCGAGGGCGGAGCAGCAGCTCGTGTTCCCGGGGATGAGTCATGCAGGTGACAGCAGCGGCTAGTGGTGTGACCACCCAGGTGACAACCCTTCCCCCCGCCACAGGCACTAGTTACGGAAGTCACCTGCAGTGCGGCACCTGCGCTCCATGTGTGCAAACAGGGGAAGACGCTGGCCTGGCAACACGTCTGTATACGAGGCAGCAGCCTGTGACGGGTACAGGTGGGAGCGGCGTCACCAAGCAGGATGCCGGGATGAAGAGAGAGATCATCAGCACGGCAGGGTGGATGGAGGAGGCAGCAACAATGTCAATCCAACTTTTTTTAAAGTCGGATTGACAATGTCGGAAGCGGGGCTAAAACCTGTCGGGTTTGGCCCCGCTTCCGACAATACACGCGGATCGGTGGCATCCGCGTACATTCCGACAAGGCGGCAGCTTCCGATAGCTATTGAATACACCCTTATATCTGCAACGGCATCCAGTCTATGGATAGATACTCTAGACAGACAGTCAATATGTCTACACCATATGGTCGACAGGCCACTGCACCGAAGGTAAGTAAAACGTTGTATTATCTTACTGAACGCCACCCAAAACAAATGTAGATTTCTGTGAAGAACGGTTCCTAATGTCTATAATTTTGCATATAATTCTATGCACTTTTTCAACCAAAATCAGTACTTGAGCAACCCCTAAAAAAACAAATGCACAGAGATCATACACAAAGTAGAACTAAAGCCATACTTACTTCTCGTAGACAAGTTCTTCATCAGTACAAAAGTAGTGAGTATTTACTGTACTTTTTGGTTTGTTCCTCAAGGTTGCGAAATACAAGCGATCTGAAAGGAAGTACAGATCATTACATAATGTTACAATATTAGTAACAGTCCGTTGTACATGGAAGTTTTTGGTTATGTTATTGTTAAGGTTTTGTGCATGCTTTGGTATAAGTGATTGTCTTAGTTGGGTGTAGTACTGCTGACCGGCGGTCAGGAGACCGCCGGTCAGCTTACCGACGCCGGGATCCCGGCAGCATACCGACGCCAGGATCCCGGCGGGTAGGGGCGGTCGCCACGGGTTCTATTCCCACTCTATGGGTGTCGTGGACACCCACGAGTGGAAATAGTCCCTGTTGGTCGGCATGCCGACCATCGGGATAGTGAGCCGTCGGGCTGGTGGAGGAGGTCATGTGACTGTCGGTCAGCTGACCGACGGTCACATGAATACCACCCGTCTTAGTTTTGTCTCATCTCTATTATATTCTGAGCTACTGGTAATGCCCCTTATAATCTCACACCGCACCTGCAAAGCCATACTTGCTGTTTAGCAAAAGGCCATGCCTTAAAGCTGATATACTATGAGAATATGAACACACCTCAACAAGCCTGGTTATCCACTTGCATTAGAAACTGCTAATAAGAGCATAATTTTTTTATACGTGTATAAGGGGCATAAAACTGTGTGAGGGGATTATAGGACAGAGCTAAAAATAGGATTTTGGTTACCTACCGGTAAATCCTTTTCTCGTAGTCCGTAGAGGATGCTGGGGTCCACATTAGTACCATGGGGTATAGACGGGTCCACCAGGAGCCATTGGCACTTTAAGAGTTTGAGAGTGCGGGCTGGCTCCTCCCTCTATGCCCCTCCTACCAGACTCACATCAAGCTAACTAGCTTGAAAAACTCAGCAACTGCTGAAACATTACTTACCAAGTAACAATGCAGTACATAACTAAACAAAGTTGTACTGAACCAGATAACGGTTGCAGGAAAACGAAGCGCTGGGCGGGCGCTCAGCATCCTCTACGGACTACGAGAATAGGATTTACCGGTAGGTAACCAAAATCCTATTTTCTCTTACGTCCTAGAGGATGCTGGGGTCCACATTAGTACCATGGGGATGTACCAAAGCTCCCAGAACGGGGGGGAGAGCACGGAGGCTCCTGCAGAACTGATTGACTGAACTTCAGATCATCAGAGCCCAAAGTATCGAACTTGTAGAACTTAGCAAACGTGTTCGACCCAGACCAAGTTGCTGTCACGATCCTGACTGTAGTTCTCGTATTTGGTGACTTACCCCTGCCATCTGTCCCGGATCCTGTGTCTTTTTACTCACTGAGTTAAACAGCTTGTCAGCACTATGAGTTTTCCTGAGTTCTCTGCCTGAAAGGTAATAGTTAATTAGCTCCACCTGTGGTGATCTCCTGTGTGAGGCTGAATTCAGTAATCTGAAGTTTAGGCCTAAAAGCCAGCATCCTATGTTTTGCAGAAGTTCAGGCTTCAGTGTTCTCTCGGCCTGCTAGGCCTCATTCTACATCACAGCCTAGTCTAGAGTACTCACATGACAGTGACTGTTCACCTGACCCAGAGTTGTCCAATCCTCTGCCAGCCTGAGACTCTCTGCATCACCTAATCCTGCTCACCAATCACCAAGGACCAGGAAGTATAAGTTGGGAGACTAAGTTGGAAACTGGGCCAGTTCCTCATGTCATACACAGCTCTGTGTGAGCTTTAAAGCTGAGCTCCCTAAAGGTAACCTTTGTACTTTAGTTCCTGTGAAAACTCTGTTCCTTTGTTACCCAGTTTGGTTTACTTTTGTGTTGCCACTGATATTCACTATTTCCACGAGTCTCAACGTAAAGGCACAGTTGCAGTGGTTCATCTTAAAGGCACAGTACAGTATTCCATAGTCTTAACTGAAAACCATTGCTGCCGTGTTTCATCTTTACTGCTGTTGTAGTTGTGATCTTCAGAGCTCCCGTATCCCTGTGGCTACAGTGCTTCCAAGAACCTCCGTGCCTCCGAGCACCTCCGTGCCTCCAAGAACCTCACTGCCTCCAAGCACCTCAGTGCCTCCAAGCACCTCAGTGCCTCCAAGCACCTCAGTGCCTCCAAGCACTTCTGCACCTCCAAACACCCAGTGCTCACAAGCGTAATTGGTGTCTCCAGCATCCGGTACTCCTTCATTCATTCATTCCTCAGCACCTTTTCAAGTTCTGTCTTTCAGGAGACCTCCAGCATCCATACGTGCCTCCTGTCTGCCGACCAAATCCTGCATGAGGGAAACCTAGATTCGGCCATCTCAGCTGCAGTTACTCTTCCCGGTCACCGGAAGAAACCCCGAGTCCACAACACTCCCAAACCAGGTCAGTAATAGTATTCACATTGTGCTCCAGTCGCCCGCGCAGACTTCACTAACACCGGGTCCACAAAACCACAGTCATGACAGTAGGAACTGGCCACATGGACCCGGCCGAAAGTGTTTGTCTGACGCAGGACCTCCTAAGCAATATTGCAGGATGCTTGGAGGGTTTGGAGTCGACTCAGCATCAATTGGCACAGTGTCTGCAGCGGAATTCGTTCTCCAGAGATTCTCAGACCTTCTGCACTAAGACTCCTGACCAACTGCAGGTTTTCTACCAGATGTTATTACAGTTACAAGAACTTTTGTCTAGTATTCTTTCTGTGATGCCTGATCTCTTCAGGAATACTGCCAACGTTGTTGAACCTGTTTTGTCCCATCTAGTTAATAAAGTCTCTTTCTCTGTGCAAGGAAAAGTTGTTCATCAGAGCTATCCACGGCCCAAGCTCTCTGAAGCTGAACGTCAGCGGCGTAGGGAGCTACACCTCTGTCTTTACTGTGGAAATTCCGGTCATTTTGTTAAAGACTGCATTCTTCGCAAGCCAGGGAATGGTGACAAATCTCAGTATCATGGTGCTCATGTCTACAAGTCGTTCACAGTAGCCGATCCTGCTACTGCTGATGGGGGTATCAAGAAGGCTACTCTGAAAGAGACTCAAATTTATGACTGGGGTCCGGTGATTAAAAGACCTTATCCCAAGTTGGGTGTCCAGAGAAGAATGTTCAAGCCATTTAGAGTCACAGAGGAGTCCGTGTCTACAGCCCAAGGAGGGGCGTCCGTGTCTACAGCCCATGGAGGGGCGTCCGTGTCTACAGCCCAAGGAGGGGCGTCCGTGTCTACAGCCCAAGGAGGGGCGTCCATGTCTACAGCCCAAGGAGGGGCGTCCGTGTCTACAGCCCAAGGAGTGGCGTCCGTGTCTACAGCCCAAGGAGTGGCGTCCGTGTCTACAGCCCAAGGAGGGGCATCCGTGTTTTCAGCCCCAGTGAGGTCTTCAGAGTGTCCAGCCCCAGGAGGGGGTTCTTCAGAGTGTCGAGCCCCAGGAGGGGGTTCTTCAGAGTGTCCAGCCCCAGGAGGGGGTTCTTCAGAGTGTCCAGAGAGTCTTCAGAGCGCTGCCCAGCCAGAGAGTCTTCAGAGCGCTGCCCAGCCAGAGAGTCTTCAGAGCGCTGCCCAGCCAGAGAGTCTTCAGAGCGCTGCCCAGCCAGAGAGACTACAGAGCGCTGCCCAGCCAGAGAGACTACAGAGCGCTGCCCAGCCAGAGAGACTACAGAGCGCTGCCCAGCCAGAGAGACTAGAGAGCGCTGCCCAGCCAGAGAGTCTACAGAGCGCTGCCCAGCCAGAGAGTCTACAGAGCGCTGCCCAGCCAGAGAGTCTACAGAGCTCTTGCCTCAGCCCAGCCCCGTGAAGAGGGGGCTCTTGCCTCAGCCCAGCCCCGTGAAGAGGGGGCTCTTGCCTCAGCCCAGCCCCGTGAAGAGGGGGCTCTTGCCTCAGCCCAGCCCCGTGAAGAGGGGGCTCTTGCCTCAGCCCAGCCCCGTGAAGAGGGGGCTCTTGCCTCAGCCCAGCCCCGTGAAGAGGGGGCTCCTGCCTTAGTTCAGCCCCGTGAAGAAAGGGCTCCTGCCGGTCCAGCAATATTCCAGGCTCCGCCTGGTCAGTCCGTCCCGGTTCCAGCCGGTCCAGCAATACTCCAGGCCCCGCCTGGTCAGTCCGTCCCGGTTCCAGCCGGTCCAGCGATACTCCAGGACCAGCCTGGTCAGTCTCCGTTGGCTCCAGCCAATTCAAGTATCCTCGGATACAATCCAGTCCTACTCGTCCAGCCAAAGATTTCTCCAGTTTCAGTCTGTTCAAGCTCATCTGGACTCAAACCGATTCCAAGCATTGGCTCGAGTAAAGAACTTTTGACAGTTGGTCACAGTAAAGGACTTCCACCATCTAGTTCTAAAATTAGACTTCAGTCTGTCTCTGATTCTGTTTCCTCGTCTTCCAGCATTGAGTCCATAGCTTCTGCAGGGAAAACAAATACCTCTTCTCATCAATGTCAGAATAATTCTGCTGTAGCCACCAAAGTCAAGAAAAATACCAAGGCTATTGACCTTATGTCTGAATGTGTACCTCAGTCTAATGTTTCAGTGGCATCTGTTTCCATGAGTCCAATTTCATCCTCCACTCAGTCTTCAGAACATTCAGCCAATGCTCCGTTTTTTGACCCATCGCTTTCTGAGCAAGATAATGCCTTGATGAACCAATACCTTAAGAATTTCAGTGATGCCAAGAATTGGAAAACAGTACAAAGACAACAGCATGTGGATTTAAGAATTGGTTATGTTTCCATTGATTCCACTCCAAATTCCTTGTGTTGTTCAGAACTTGTTAATGCAGCTTACAAAACGGATGTAGTTACTCCCAAAGACGACTGGTATCTTCCAATAGACTTGGACTCAGACTCTGAATTTGATCCAGTTTATGATGCTACTCCTTTCCTGGGAGGTCCCATTCGTACCTGTTATGCTTTAACGCATGAAGAGGTTCCAGAATTACCAAAAAACTCTACAGGTCTCTGTATGAAAAGTCCTCGTTATTATTATTATTATTATTATTATTATCCTTTATTTATATGGTGCCACAAGGGTTCCGCAGCGCCCGATTACAGAGTACAAATGCACATAAAAAATAGGAAAACAGTGACTTACAGTTGAATACAATATAGGACAAGTACAGGGCAACTAAGCATAACTACACCAGTAAACATAGAGATAAGTTCCAGGTGGTCAAAAAACTGTGGGATCTGGGCAGTTGAGGATTATTAAAGTAAGAAAAGTATAAGCACATGAGGGAAGAGGGCCCTACTCGTGAGAGCTTACATTCTAAGGGGAGGGGTAGACAGACAGGGATGATACAGATAGGGTACATAGAGAGCGTGGAACAGAGGGTTATGTTGAGATTTGGCTAGGTTTGGTAAAGAAATGGGTCTTAAGAGCCCGTTTGAAGTTTTGTAGAGAGGTGGAGAGTCTGAGGGGGAGAGGTAAAGAATTCCAGAGAAATGGAGCAGCACGTGAAAAATCTTGGAGATAGGAGTGGGAGGAAGTAATCAGAAGACAGGAGAGACGGCGTGCATTAGCAGAGCGAAGAGGACGGGTGGGAGAGTAAAGGGAGATAAGGTCAGAGATGTAGATGGGAGAGGAGTGGGTGAGGGCTTTGTAAGTGAGTGTGAGAAGTTTGAATTGGATTCTGAAAGGGAAGGGAAGCCAGTGGAGGGCCTGTAGGAGGGGGGAGGTAGACGTAGTGCGTTTGGTGAGGAAGATGAGCCGGGCAGCAGCATTGAGGATAGATTGGAGTGGAGAGAGGTGATTGTCAGGGAGGCCAGTTAAGAGGAGATTACAGTAGTCCAGTCTGGAAATAATCAGTGAGTGAATAATGATCTTAGTGGCATCCTGTGTGAGAAAAGGTCTGATTCTAGAAATGTTTTTGAGATGAAAATGACAGGTTTGTGAGAGGTGCTGAATGTGTGGTTTGAAGGAGAGGGAGGAGTCAAGGATTACGCCAAGACAGCGTACTTGGGGGCTAGGGGAGATAGTTGTGCCATCAATGGATAATGAGATTGTGGGAGGTGAGGCTGTGCGGGAGGGTGGGAAGATGATCAGCTCAGTCTTAGACATGTTGAGTTTAAGAAAGCGCTGAGACATCCAGGAAGAGATAGCAGAAAGACAGTTTGAGGTACGAGTGAGGAGAGCCGTGGAGAGATCAGGGGAGGAGAGGTAGATTTGAGTGTCATCAGCATAGAGGTGATATTGGAAGTTAAAAGAACTAATGAGTTCACCTAAAGAGGACGTATAGAGAGAGAAAAGGAGAGGACCAAGAACAGAGCCTTGGGGGACACCAACAGTTAGTGGAAGTGGGGGGGGGTAGCATCATGAGAGGAGACAGAGAAGGAACGATCAGAGAGGTAGGAGGACAGCCAGGAGAGGGCAGTATCACGCAGACCAAGAGAGTGAAGGATTTGCAGAAGGAGAGGATGGTCCACAGTGTCAAAAGCAGCAGAGAGGTCAAGAAGAATAAGCAGAGAGTAGTGGCCCTTAGATTTGGCTGCATGGAGGTAATTTCAGACTTTTGTGAGGGCAGTTTCAGTGGAGTGGAGAGAACGGAAACCAGACTGGAATGGGTCAAGCAGTGAGTGAGAAGAAAGAAAGGCAGTGAGGCGATTATAGACAATACGCTCAAGAAGTTTGGAGGCAAAGGGGAGGAGAGAGATGGGTCGATAGTTGGAGAGAGTGTTAGGATCAAGGGTAGGTTTTTTAAGAATAGGGGAGACAAGAGCATGCTTGAAGGCAGAGGGGACAGTGCCTGATGAAAGGGAGAGATTGAGAAGGTGGGCAAGATGGGAACAGGCAGAAGGGGAGAGGTAACGGAGGAGGTGGGAGGGGATAGGGTCGAGCGGGGAGGTTGTGGGGGGGGAGGAACGGATGAGGGCCATGACTTCCTCGCCAGATACATGGGAGAAAGATGTCAGAGTTGGTAAGAGGGAAGGGGAGGGGTGGCAAGGGATGGGTGGTGGCTGGTTGCTGGTCTGGTGGGAAGTGATATCCTGACGTATGGAGTCAATCTTGGATGTGAAATAAGTGGCAAAGTCAAGAGCAGACAATGAGGAAGGGAGAGGAGGTGGTGGTGGGCAGAGGAGGGAGTTAACAGTGGCAGAGAGGCGCCGGGGGTTGGAAGACTGTGTAGAAATGAGGATTTTGAAGTATGATTGTTTAGCAAGGGAAAGGGCAGTACTGAAGGATGAGAGCATGAATTTGAAATGGAGGAAGTCTGCTTTAGAGCGTGATTTCCTCCACTGTCGCTCGGCAGTACGTGAGCATTTTTGTAGGTATCTGGTGCATTTGGTGTGCCAGGGTTGAGGTGTTGATCTGCGAGGGTGAATAGTGGTTGGCGGAGCAACAGAGTCAAGGGCAGAAGTAAGAGATGCATTGTATAGGGATGTGGCTTGTTCAGGGCATGTGAGAGAGAGAGAAGAGGAGAGAGAAGGGAGTCAAACAGGGAGGACAGGGATGAGGTGTCAATAGCCTCAATGTTACGCTTCGTGATGGTAGCCTTAGGAGGGAGAGATGGGGAAGCAGAGATAGATAAGTTGAAAGAGAGCAAATGGTGGTCAGAGAGGGGAAAAGGGGAATTGGAGAAATCAGAAATATCACAGCGGTGAGTGAAAACCAGATCCAGTGAGCTCCCGTTCACATGGGAGGGTGAGGTGGTCCACTGGGAGAGACCAAGTGAAGAGGTGAGGTTAAGGAGTTTAGAGGCAGGTGATTTTGTGGGGTTATCGATAGGGATGTTGAAATCACCTAGAATAATGGAGGGAATGTCAGAAGAGAGGAAGTGAGGTAGCCAGGAAGCAAAGTTGTCAAGGAATTTGGAGGAAATGCCAGGTGGACGGTAAATTACAGCAACTCGAAGATTAGTAGGTTGGTAGAGGCGTAATGCATGGACCTCAAATGTAGAGAATGTAAGAGAAGGTTCTGGAGGTATAAGTTGGTATGTGTAGCTTGAGGGTAAAAGAACTAGAGGGTTATAGAACTTGAGGGTTATAGAACAAGAATTAATTTAAGCCTCAGTGGAGTGCTAGCTTCAAAAGCCCAATCTTCTCGTATTACTAATCTAGGAAAGGAACCTTCTACAGTTTATTCCTCAGTCCTTTCAGATGAAGGAAATTCCAGTTTTGTCAATGATGGATGGTCTACCTGTTCAGAAGATGAAGATCAGGAAGACTTTTGAAGAATTCAGCTTAAGTTTTGTTTCTGGACCTTCTGGTTTCCACTTTTCTGAATCTTTGTGTACAAGTTATTCATTAAGTTCCTCTAAGACCAAAGATGGGTGTACGGAGTCCACCCTTGAAGAGGGGGGTACTGTCACGATCCTGACTGTAGTTCTCGTATTTGGTGACTTACCCCTGCCATCTGTCCTGGATCCTGTGTCTTTTTACTCACTGAGTTAAACAGCTTGTCAGCACTATGAGTTTTCCTGAGTTCTCTGCCTGAAAGGTAATAGTTAATTAGCTCCACCTGTGGTGATCTCCTGTGTGAGGCTGAATTCAGTAATCTGAAGTTTAGGCCTAAAAGCCAGCATCCTATGTTTTGCAGAAGTTCAGGCTTCAGTGTTCTCTCGGCCTGCTAGGCCTCATTCTACATCACAGCCTAGTCTAGAGTACTCACATGACAGTGACTGTTCACCTGACCCAGAGTTGTCCAATCCTCTGCCAGCCTGAGACTGTCTGCATCACCTAATCCTGCACACCAATCACCAAGGACCAGGAAGTATAAATTGGGAGACTAAGTTGGAAACTGGGCCAGTTCCTCATGTCATACACAGCTCTGTGTGAGCTTTAAAGCTGAGCTCCCTAAAGGTAACCTTTGTACTTTAGTTCCTGTGAAAACTCTGTTCCTTTGTTACCCAGTTTGGTTTACTTTTGTGTTGCCACTGATATTCACTATTTCCACGAGTCTCAACGTAAAGGCACAGTTGCAGTGGTTCATCTTAAAGGCACAGTACAGTATTCCATAGTCTTAACTGAAAACCATTGCTGCCGTGTTTCATCTTTACTGCTGTTGTAGTTGTGATCTTCAGAGCTCCCGTATCCCTGTGGCTTCAGTGCTTCCGAGCACCCCCGTGCCTCCAAGAACCTCACTGCCTCCAAGCACCTCAGTGCCTCCAAGCATCCAAGCACCTCAGTGCCTCCAAGCACCTCAGTGCCTCCAAGCACCTCAGTGCCTCCAAGCACTTCTGCACCTCCAAACACCCAGTGCTCACAAGCGTAATTGGTGTCTCCAGCATCCGGTACTCCTTCATTCATTCCTCAGCACCTTTTCAAGTTCTGTCTTTCAGGAGACCTCCAGCATCCATACGTTCCTCCTGTCTGCTGACCAAATCCTGCATGAGGGAAACCTAGATTCGGCCATCTCAGCTGCAGTTCCTCTTCCCGGTCACCGGAAGAAACCCCGAGTCCACAACACTCCCATACCAGGTCAGTAATAGTATTCACATTGTCCTCCAGTCTCCCGCGCAGACTTCACTAACACCGGGTCCACAAAACCACAGTCATGACAGTTGCCGCTCGGCAAAGTTGTAACGCTGAGACACCCCGGGCAGCCGCTCAGAAAGACCGCACCTTACGAGTAGAGTGGGCCTTAACAGATTTTGGACACGCCAGTCCTGCCGTAGAATAAGCATGCTGGATAGTGAATTTAGTCGAGCGAGATATAGTCTGCTTTGAAGCAGGACATCCAATTTTCTTGTGATCATACAAGACAAACAAAGAGTCCGATTTCCTGTGACGAGCAGTCCTCTTCACATAGATTCTCAAAGCCCTCACAACATCCAAGGACTTTGACGAAATTGAGGAGTCAGTAGCCACTGGCACCACAATAGGTTGGTTGATATAAAGGGAGGTTGAATGTGCAGAACTCCCTTCAAAAAGGTCTGAACCTCAGGGAGGGCAGCCAATTTCTGGAGGAAAATGGATAGGGCCGAAATCTGAACCTTCACAGATCCCAACCTCAGGCCCATATCCACACCTGCTTGCAGGAAGAGGAGGAAACGTCCCAGTTCAAACTCCACCGTAGGAAACTTCTTGGACTCACAGCAAGAGACATATTTCTTCCAAATACAATGGTAATGCTTAGACGTTACCCCTTTCCTAGCCTCTATCAGGGTAGGAATGACCTTCTTCGGAATGCCCTTCCGAGCAAGTATCACGCGCTCAACCTCCATGCCGTCAAACATAGCCGTGGTAAGTCTTGATAGGCGAACGACCCCTGCTGCAGCAGGTCCTCCCGAAGAGGAAGAGGCCTCGGCTCTTCCTGCAAGAGATTCAGAAGGTCCGCGTATCAAGCCCGCCTTGGACAGTCTGGAGCAATGAGGATCGCTTGAACTCTTGTTCTCCGTACGAGCTTTAGAACTCTTGGAATGAGTGGAAGTGGTGGAAACACGTACACCAACTGGAACACCCACGGAGACACCAGGGCGTCCACTGCCACTGCTTGTGGGACCCTCGACCTGGAACAATAGCGTTGAAGCTTCTTGTTGACACGAGAGGCCATCATATCTATTTGGGGTAACCCCCAAAGGTCTGTTATTTCCTTGAACACCTCCGGATGGAGAACCCAATCCCCTGGATGGAGATTGTGTCTGCTGAGGAAGTCTGCTTCCCAGTTGTCTACTCCCGGAATGAAGATTGCGGACAGCTCCAACGCGTGCTTTTCTGCCCAGAGGATGATTCTTGTTACCTCTGCCATTGCAGCTCTACTCTTCGTTCCGCCCTGTCGGTTTATGTAAGCCACTGCTGTCACATTGTCCAACTGCACTTGAATGGCCCGATTCCTTAGAAGATGGGCCTCCTGAAGAAGACCATTGTAGACGGCTCTTAGTTACAGGATGTTGATCGGCAGGCCGGCTTCCAGATTCGACCACCTTCCTTGGAAGGTTTCCCCTTGAGTGACTGCGCCCCAGCCCCGAGGGCTCGCATCCGTGGTTAGAAGGAGCCAGTCCTGAATCCCGAACCTGCGGCCCTCCAGAAGGTGAGGCAATTGGAGCCACCAGAGGAGTGAAATCCTGGCCCTTGACGACAGACAAATTCTCTGGTGCATGTGGAGATAAGATCCTGACCACTTGTCCAGGAGATCCAGTTGGAAGGCCCGAGCATGGAACTTCCCGTACTGGAGAGCCTCGTAAGAGGCCACCATCTTCCCCAAAAGGCGAATGCATTGATGAAAGGACACCCGGGCTGGCTTCAGGACATCCCAGACCATTGTTTGCATCACCGCCTTTTCCTGCAGAAGAAACACCCTCTGCACTTCTGTGTCGAGGATCATCCGAAGAAAAGACTACCTCTGGGTTGGTTCCAAATGTGATTTTGGAAGGTTCAGAATCCAACCGTGGAGTCTGAGTAGGTGGGTCTGTGAGAACAATGGACTGCAACAGCTTCTCCTTGGACGATGCCTTTATCAGCAGATCGTCCAGATATGGAATGATGTTCACCCCTTGTTTGTGGAGGAGAATCATCATCTCTGCCATCACCTTGGTGAACACCCTCGGTGCTGTTGAGAGGCCGAATGGCAGGGCCTGGAACTGGAAATGACAGTCCAGTAATGCGAAACGGAGATAATCCTGATGCGGCAGCCAGACTGGAATGTGGAGGTACACATCCTTGATATCCAGGAATTCCCCCTCTTCCAAACCTGATATCACCGCCTGGAGAGACCTCATTTTGAACTTGAACTCCTTTAGAAAGGGGTTCAGCGATTTTAGGTTCAGAATGGGCCTGACTGAACCATCCGGTTTCGGTACCACGAAAAGGTTCGAATAATAACCTGTGGTTTGCAAATGAGGAGGAACTGGCACAACGACCTGTGCCTCCACCAACTTCTGGACAGCCTCTTGTAGGACAGTTCTGTCTGCCAGTAGAACTGGCAAGTTCGATTTGAAAAATCGGTGAGGAGGGAGATTCTATAATTCCAGCAATTCCTGGGACACAATATCTATCATCCAGGGATCCAGGCCGGAGGATACCCAGACATGACTGAACTGTCTGAGTCTCGCTACCACTGGCCCCACCTCCAGGTCGTGCAGTCCACCATCATGCAGAGAACTTTGGCGTACCTGAAACAGGCTTTTGTTCCTGGGAACCTGCAGCAGCAGGTTTCTTGGATTTAACTTGACCTCCCCTAAAGAAGGTATTGGACGGTTTAGCCTTTCTAGGCCGAAAGGACTGTGATGCTGATGAAGAGAAGGATTTCTTCGGAGCAGGTGCAGCTGAGGGAAGAAACTGAGACTTACCCGCTGTAGCCGTGGATATCCACGCATCCAAAGCTTCCCCAAAGAGAGTCTGACCTGTGTAGAGTGACCACTGGCGCAGCCACAGTCCCAGACGAGCTGAAACAGACATGGAAGAGATTCCCGCAGCCATGGAACCCAGGTCTTTCATGGATTCTACCATAAAACCTGTTGAAGCGTGAATGTTACGCAAAAACAATTCAACATCACCCTTATCCATCGTATCCAAATCCTCAAGTAAGGTGCCTGACCACCTTACTATAGCTTTGGCAATCCATACACTAGCAATAGTGGGACATAATATGGCCCCCGAAGTGGAGTACATTGATTTAAGTGTATTATCAATTTTAGGATCAGCCGGCTCCTTTAAGGCGGTAGATCCCGGAACAGGTAAAACCACCTTTTTTGAGAGTCTGGACACAGATGCGTCAACAATTGGCGGGGTTTCCATTTTTTTTCTATCCTCAGGGAAAGGGAACTCCACCTGGACCCTTTTAGGGATCTGGAATTATTTCTCAGGGTTTTCCCATGCTTTCTCAAATATAGCATTTAAATTCCTTTGACGCAGGGAAGGTTAGCGAGGCTTTCTTATTTTCAGTGAAAAAAAGACTCCTCAACCTGCTCAGGTGTGGTATCATTAATATTCAACACATCCCTGATAGCCTCTATTATCAATTGCATCCATTTTGCAAGAGAGACAGACCCCCGCATCACATCCCCATTACCGTCTGTGGTGTCAGAATCGGTATCCGTGTAATCTTGCATGACATGAACAAGCGCACGTTTGTGGGGGTATATAGCGGGGTGTCCTGATGTACCAGAATCGGGCCATACTGCCATAGAGTTCTGTAATACCTGGGTTGCAGATTCATTACTTGCAACCCTGTCTGAAATCTGAGAAATCCAAGATTTAATAGAGGAAAACCACTCAGGTTCCCTTGCTGGAATCTGTGCTAAACCAGTGCTATCCTGATTACATGGAATGGGATCATCCTGGGAAGACAAATCCTCTGCAGCATATGACACAGTGTCCCTGGACATAGTTAAAAGGAGACCACCAAACACTCCACACACACACACACACACACACACACACACACACACACACACACACGGGAGGGCAGACAGAGTTTTCACCCCAAGAATGGCAAGAGAGACACAGAGATTGGAGCCAACCCACACACAGCGCTTCTAACCAAAGAGAGACCCCTTGTCAGCGCTGACTGTGCACCTTAATAGGATACACAGTCGTATTGCAGCCCCCCCCCCCCCCCCCTTCTACAACCCCCTGGTACGGTTTACAGAAAGCTGGAGTTGCTGTGGAGGAAACTGTTTCTCCTGATCAGCGCTGTGCAGGCAGGAAAATGGTGTTGAACGCTGCTGGGTCTGCTCTGAGGAGAAGCTCCGCCCCCAAAATGGCTCTGTCTTCCCACTCTTCCACTAATTATACTGGCCTGAGGATTGAGTGCTGACTCAGGGCACCCCTCACGGTGCCACACCATGTACCGCTGAGCCTCCCGGAGCGCAGTTAATACTGCGCTCCTACCCTGCTGCCGCCATCTTCACATTGTCTCACTCGCCACCGATTCTTCAGCTCTGTAAGGGGGTGGCGGCATGCTGCTGGGGCGAGCGATTCCCTGTGGTGGGGAGCGATCTGACCCCTCAGGAGCTCAGTGTCCTGTCAGCGGAGTAAGTGGCTCAGACCCCGCAGGGCGGACACTACTCCCCGCCTTATTCCCACGAAGCAGGGAGGCTGTTGCCAGCAGCCTCCCTGTAAAATAATAAACTCTAAATAAAACTTTTCTAGGGAAACTCTGGAGAGCTCCCCTAGCTGTGACCGGCTCCTCCGGGCACATTTTCTAAACTGAGTCTGGTAGGAGGGGCATAGAGGGAGAAGCCAGCCCACACTCTCAAACTCTTAAAGTGCCAATGGCTTCTGGTGGACCCGTCTATACCCTATGGTACTAATGTGGACCCCAGCATCCTCTAGGACGTAAGAGAAACAATGGTTCTGTTAGAAGGATTTTGCAGGCTTAGAGTTAGGAACACCTTGTAGAAGCTACAGTGGCACAACAAAAAATTATTACATTAATTAAGCTGGGTACGCACCTTTGCGATCATTCAGCTTACCAGGTTAAACATTCCCAATCAGCCGAGCAGTATGTATCCAGCATTAACCCGTGACCCCCATACCTACTGAGCTAGAAATAGCTCAGCGTGCACAGGCTTCTATGCGATCAGGAGGTTGGCATCTAAAATAGTAGACGTAAGATGCGATCTCCCTAACCGACAGGTGCAGCAGCTTTACAAGACATTTATCGGCTAATTATCCTGCATCCTTCCTGCATACACACCCATATAATCATCAGCTGATGATTGTGTAGGTGTATACCCAGCGTAACCTTAACTATAGCTCTCTCCAGGCTCTCACTGTGAACATCCAATATAATAATAATGTTTTATTTACTAAATACAAACACTATATAAAGTGTAACGATTGAAGAAAAAATAAGATTTTACTCACCGGTAAATCTATTTCTCGTAGTCCGTAGTGGATGCTGGGCCTCCGTAAGGACCATGGGGAATAGCGGCTCCGCAGGAGACTGGGCACAACTAAAGAAAGCTTTAGGACTACCTGGTGTGCACTGGCTCCTCCCCCTATGACCCTCCTCCAGACCTCAGTTAGGATACTGTGCCCGGAAGAGCTGACACAATAAGGAAAGGATTTGGAATCCCGGGTAAGACTCATACCAGCCACACCAATCACACCGTATAACTCGTGATACTATACCCAGTTAACAGTATGAAATATAACTGAGCCTCACTAACAGAAGGCTCATAACAATAACCCTTTAGTTAGGCAATAACTATATACAAGTATTGCAGACAATCTGCACTTGGGATGGGCGCCCAGCATCCACTACGGACTACGAGAAATAGATTTACCGGTGAGTAAAATCTTATTTTCTCTGACGTCCTAGTGGATGCTGGGAACTCCGTAAGGACCATGGGGATCATACCAAAGCTCCCAAACGGGCGGGAGAGTGCGGATGACTCTGCAGCACCGAATGAGCAAACTCAAGGTCCTCCTCAGCCAGGGTATCAAACTTGTAGACTCTTGCAAAAGTGTTTGAACCCGACCAAGTAACAGCTCGGCAAAGTTGTAAAGCCGAGACCCCTCGGGCAGCCGCCCAAGAAGAGCCCACTTTCCTCGTGGAATGGGCTTTTACAGATTTAGGGTGCGGCAGTCCAGCCGCAAAATGTGCAAGTTGAATCGTGCTACAGATCCAGCGAGCAATAGTCTGCTTAGAAGCAGGAGCACCCAGCTTGTTGGGTGCATACAGGATAAATAGCGAGTCAGTTTTCCTGACTCCAGCCGTCCTGGAAACATATATTTTCAGGGCCCTGACTACGTCCAGTAACTTGGAGTCCTCCAAGTCCCAAGTACCCGCAGGCACTAGAATAGGTTGGTTCACATGAAAAGCTGATACCACCTTAGGAAGGAATTGGGAACGAGTCCTCAATTCCGCCCTATCCATATGAAAATCAGATAAGGGCTTTTTCCTGACAAAGCCGCCAATTCTGATACACGCCTGGCCGACGCCAAGGCCAACAGCATGGCCACTTTCCACGTGAGGTATTTTAGCTCTACGGATTTAAGTGGCTCAACCCAATGCGACTTCAGGAAATCCAACACCACGTTGAGATCCCACGGTGCCCCTGGAGGCACAAACGGGGCTGAATATGCAGCACTCCCTTAACAAAAGTCTGAACTTCAGGCAGTGAAGCCAGTTCTTTTCGGAAGAAAATGTACAGAGCCGAAATCTGGACCTTAATGGAACCCGATTTTAGGCCCATAGTCACTCCTGACTGTAGGAAGTGCAGAAATCGACCCAGTTGAAATTCCTCCATTGGGGCCTGCCTGGCCTCACCAAGCAACATATTTTCGCCATATGCGGTGATAATGTTTTGCGATCACATCTTTCCTAGCTTTAATCAGCATAGGAATGACTTCCTCCGGAATGCCTTATTCCTTTAGGATCCGGTGTTCAACCGCCATGCCGTCAAACGCAGCCGCGGTAAGTCTTGGAACAGACAGGGCCCCTGCTGCAGCAGGTCCTGTCTGAGCGGCAGAGGCCATGGGCCCTCCGAGATCATTTCTTGAAGTTCTGGGTACCAAGCTTTTCTTGGCCAATCCGGAACCACGAGTATAGTTCTTACTCCTCTCCTCCTTATTATTCTCAGTACCCTGGGTATGAGAGGCAGAGGAGGGAACACATACACCGACTGGTACACCCACGGTGCCACCAGAGAGAGCGTTCACAGCTATCGCCTGAGGGTCCCTTGACCTGGCGCAATATCTTTCCAGCTTTATGTTGAGGCGGGACGCCATCATGTCCACCTGTGGCCTTTCCCAATGGTGTACAATCATTTGGAAGACTTCTGGATGAAGTCCCCACTCTCCCGGGTGGAGGTCGTACCTGCTGAGAAAGTCTGCTTCCCAGTTGTCCACTCCGGGAATGAACACCGCTGACAGTGTTAACACATGATTTTCCGCCCATCGGAAAATCCTTGTGGCTTCTGCCATCGCCATTCTGTTTCTTGTGCCGCCCTGTTGGTTTACATGGGCGTCCGCCGTGATGTTGTCTGACTGGATCAGCACCGGCTGGTGTTGAAGCAGGGGTCTAGCCTGGCTTAGGGCATAGTAAATGGCCCTTAGTTCCAGAATATTTATGTGTAGGGAAGTCTCCTGACTCGACCATAGTCCTTGGAAGTTTCTTCCCTGTGTGACTGCCCCCCAGCCTCGAAGGCTGGCATCCGTGGTCACCAGGACCCAGTCCTGTATGCCGAATCTGCGGCCCTCTAGCAGATGAGCACTCTGCAGTCACCACAACAGCGACACCCTGGCCCTTGGAGACAGGGTTATCAGCCGATGCATCTGAAGATGCGACCCGGACCACTTGTCCAACAGATCCCACTGGAAGATCCTTGCATGGAACCTGCCAAATGGAATTTCTTCGTAAGAAGCTACCATCTTTCCCAGGACTCGCGTGCATTGATGCACCGACACCTGTATTTGTTTTAGGAGGTCTCTGACTAGAGATGACAACTCCTTGGCCTTCTCCTCCGGGAGAAACACTTTTTCCTGTTCTGTGTCCAGAACCATACCCAGGAACAGTAGACGCGTCGTAGGAACCAGCTGCGACTTTGGAATATTCAGAATCCAGCCGTGCTGTTGTAGCACTTCCCGAGATAGTGCTACTCCGACCAACAACTGCTCCCTGGACCTCGCCTTTATAAGGAGATCGTCCAAGTACGGTATAATTATAACTCCCTTTTTTCGAAGAAGTATCATCATTTCGGCCATAACCTTGGTAAAAACCCACGGTGCCGGGGACAGACCAACGGCAATGTCTGGAATTGGTAATGACAGTCCTGTACCACAATTTTGAGGTACTCCTGGTGAGGAGGGTAAATGGGGACATGCAGGTAAGCATCCTTGATGTCCAGTGATACCATGTAATCCCTACGTCCAGGCTTGCAATAACCGCCCTGAGCGATTCCATTTTGAACTTGAACCTACGTATATAAGTGTTCAAGTATTTCAATTTTAGAATGGGTCTCACCGAACCGTCTGGTTTCGGTACCACAAACATTTTGGAATAGTAACCCCGGCCTTGTTGAAGGAGGGGTACCTTGATTATCACCTGCTGGAAGTACAGCTTGTGAATTGCCGCCAGTACTACCTCCCCTTTCTCCGAGGGCAGCAGGCAAGGCTGATTTGAGGTAACGGCGAGGGGGAGTCGTCTCGAACTCCAGCTTGTATCCCTGTGATACTACTTGCAGAACCCAGGGATCCACCTGTGAGCGAGCCCACTGGTCGCTGAAGTTCCCGAGACGCGCCCCCACCGCACCTGGCTCCACCTGTGGAGCCTCAGCGTCATGCGGTGGACTCAGAGGAAGCGGGGGAAGATTTTTGATCCTGGGAACTGGCTGTCTGGTGCAGCTTTTTCCCTCTTCCCTTGTCTCTGTGCAGAAAGGAAGCGCCTTTGACCCGCTTGCTTTTCTGAAGCCGAAAGGACTGTGTACCTGATAATACGGTGCTTTCTTAGGCTGTGAGGAAACCTGAGGTAAAAAATTTTCTTCCCAGCTGTTGCTGTGGATACGAGGTCCCAGAGACCATCCCGAAACAATTCCTCACCCTTATAAGGCAGAATCTCAATGTGCCTTTTAAAGTTAGCATCACCTGTCCACTGCCGGGTCCCTAATACCCTCCTGGCAGAATGGACATTGCATTAATTCTGGATGCCAGCCGGCAAATATCCCTCTGTGCATCCCTCATATATAAGACGACGTCTTTAATATGCTCTATGGTTATAGTATCCCTGTCCTGACAAGGTAACAGACCATGCTGCAGCAGCACTATCCATGCTGAGGCAATTGCAGGTCTCAGTATAGTACCTTAGTGTGTATATACAGACTTCAGGATATCCTCCTGCTTTTATATGGATCTCTGGCAGGGGTATTTTACACATATATAGCCTCTATGACTATATATTGTGTAGATTTGCCAGCCAAGGTGTATAATATTGCTGCTCAGGGCGCCCCCCCCAGCGCCCTGCACCCATCAGTGACCGGAGTGTGAGGTGTGCATGAGGAGCAATGGCGCACAGCTGCAGTGCTGTGCGCTACCTTGGTGAAGACCGAAGTCTTCTGCCGCCGATTTTCAGGACCATCTTCTTGCTTCTGGCTCTTTAAGGGGGACGGCGGCACGGCTCCGGGACCGGACGATCGAGGTCGGGCCCTGTGTTCGATCCCTCTGGAGCTAATGGTGTCCAGTAGCCTAAGAAGCCCAAGCTAGCTGCAAGCAGGTAGGTTCGCTTCTTCTCCCCTTAGTCCCTCGTAGCAGTGAGTCTGTTGCCAGCAGATCTCACTGAAAATAAAAAACCTAAATATATACTTTCTTTTCTAGGAGCTCAGGAGAGCCCCTAGTGTGCATCCAGCTCAGCCGGGCACAAGATTCTAACTGAGGTCTGGAGGAGGGTCATAGGGGGAGGAGCCAGTGCACACCAGGTAGTCCTAAAGCTTTCTTTAGTTGTGCCCAGTCTCCTGCGTAGCCGCTGTTCCCCATGGTCCTTACGGAGTTCCCAGCATCCACTAGGACGTCAGAGAAAAATTTTTTTTAAACCTACCGGTAAATCTTTCTCTCGTAGTCCGTAGAGGATGCTGGGACTCCGTAAGGACCATGGGGATAGACTGGCTCCGCAGGAGACATTGGCACTTTAAGAAAGACTTTGACTATGGGTGTGCACTGGCTCCTCCCTCTATGCCCCTCCTCCAGACCTCAGTGAGAGAAACTGTGCCCAGAGGAGATGAACAGTACGAGGAAAGGATTTTAGTTAATCCAAGGGCAAGATTCACACCACCCCACACCAATCACACCGTATAACTTGTGTTAAACTAACCAGTTAACAGTATAAAAAACAACATAGTTTCGGTCCAAAACCGATGAAACTATAACATAACCCTTATTTAAGCAATAACAAGTCTAGCAGAAGTAGTCCGCACTTGGGACGGGCGCCCAGCATCCTCTACGGACTACGAGAAAAAGATTTACCGGTAGGTTTAAAATCTTATATTCTCTAACGTCCTAGAGGATGCTGGGACTCCGTAAGGACCATGGGGATTATACCAAAGCTCCCAAATGGGCGGGAGAGTGCGGATGACTCTGCAGCACCGATTGAGCAAACATTAGGTCCTCCTCAGCCAGGGTATCAAACTTAGAAAACTTTGCAAAGGTGTTTGACCCCGACCAAGTAGCAGCTCGGCACAGCTGTAATGCCGAGACCCCTCGGGCAGCCGCCCAAGATGAGCCCACCTTCCTAGTGGAATGGGCCTTAACCGATTTTGGTAATGGCAATCCTGCCATGGAATGCGCTTGCTGGATCGTGTTACAGATCCAGCGAGCAATAGTCTGCTTTGAAGCAGGGCCGCCAACCTTGTTGGCTGCATACAGGACAAACAGTGCTTCTGTTTTTCTGATCCTAGGCGTTCTGGCCACGTAAATTTTCAAAGCCCTGACCACATCAAGGGACTCGGAATCCTCCAAGTCACGAGTAGCCACAGGCACGACAATAGGTTAGTTCATATGAAAGGATGAGACCACCTTAGGTAGGAATTGAGGACGGGTTCGCAACTCCGCTCTATCCATATGGAAAACCAGATAGGGGCTTTTACGTGATAAAGCCGCCAAATCCAAAACTCGCCTAGCCGAAGCCAAGGCTAACAACATGACCACCTTCCAAGTGAGATATTTTAACTCCACCGTTTTGAGTGGTTCAAACCAATGTGACTTAAGGAAACTTAACACCACGTTAAGGTCCCAAGGCGCCACCGGAGGTATAAAAGGAGGCTGAATATGCAGTACTCCCTTTACAAAGGTCTGCACT
Source organism: Pseudophryne corroboree (assembly GCF_028390025.1). Lineage (NCBI taxonomy): Eukaryota > Metazoa > Chordata > Amphibia > Anura > Myobatrachidae > Pseudophryne > Pseudophryne corroboree. Next base: position 197,297,974 of record NC_086452.1, on the reverse strand, counting down.
TCAGGTAGAGAGGCCAATTCCTTTTGAAAGAAAATGGATAAGGCCGAAATCTGAACTTTTATGGAGCCTAATTTTAGGCCCAAAATCACTCCAGTTTGCAGGAAGTGAAGGAGACGACCCAGATGGAATTCCTCCGTAGGAGCATTCCTGGCCTCACACCAAGAAACATATTTTCTCCATATTCGGTGATAATGTTTTGATGTCACGTCCTTCCTAGCCTTTATTAGCGTAGGAATGACCTCATCCGGAATACCTTTTTCCGCTAGGATCCGGCGTTCAACCGCCATGCCGTCAAACGCAGCCGCGGTAAGTCTTGGAACAGACAGGACCCCTGCTGTGCAGCAGGTCCTGTCTTAGAGGAAGAGGCCACGGATCTTCTGTGAGCAATTCCTGTAGATCCGGATACCAAGTCCTTCGTGGCCAATCTGGAAAAATTAGGATTGTTCTCACTCTTCTTTGTCTTATTATTCTCAACACCTTGGGTATAAGAGGAAGAGGAGGAAACACATAGACCGACTGAAACACCCACGGTGTCACCATGGCGTCCACAGCTATCGCCTGAGGATCTTTTGACCTGGCGCAATACCTTTTTAACTTTGTGTTGAGACGGGACGCCATCATGTCTATCTGGGGCAGTTCCCACCGACCTGCGATCTGCGCGAAGACTTCCTGATGAAGTCCCCACTCTCCCGGATGCAGGTCGTGTCTGCTGAGGAAGTCTGCTTCCCAGTTGTCCACTCCCGGAATGAACACTGCTGACAGTGCGTTTACATGATTTTCCGCCCAGCGAAGAATCCTTCCGCCATTGCCACACTGCTCCTTGTGCCGCCTTGGCGGTTTACATGAGCTACTGTGGTGACATTGTCCGACTGAATCAGAACTGGTTTGTCGCGAAGTAATACCTCCGCTTTACGTAGGGCGTTGTATATGGCCCTCAACTCCAGGATGTTGATGTGGAGACAAGTCTCTAGACTCGACCAAAGACCTTGGAAATTTCTTCCCTGTGTGACTGCTCCCCAACCTCGGAGACTTGCGTCTGTGGTCACCAGGATCCAGTCCTGAATGCCGAACCTGCGACCCTCTAGGAGGTGAGCACTCTGCAGCCACCACAGGAGAGACACCCTTGCTCTGGGGGACAGGGTGATCCTCTGATGCATTTGTAGATGTGACCCAGACCACTTGTCCAGTAGGTCCCATTGGAAGGTCCTCGCATGGAACCTGCCGAAGGGAATGGCTTCGTACGATGCCACCATTTTCCCCAGAACTTGAGTGCAGTGATGCACTGACACCTGTTTTGGCTTCAATAGGTTCCTGACCAGAGTCATGAGTTACTGAGCTTTTTCCATTGGAAGAAAAACCTTCTTCTGGTCTGTGTCCAGAATCAAGCCCAAGAAGGTCAGACGCGTCGTAGGAACCAACTGTGACTTCGGGATATTGAGAATCCAGCCGTGTTGCTGTAACACCTTCAAAGACAGAGACACGCTGTCCAGTAACTTCTCCCGAGATCTCGCTTTTATGAGGAGATCGTCCAAGTATGGGATAATTGTGACCCCTCGCTTGCGCAGGAGCACCATCATTTCCTCCATTACCTTGGTGAAAATCCTCGGACCCGTTGAAAGCCCAAACGGCAACGTCTGAAATTGGTAATGACAATCTTGTACAGCAAATCTCAGGAACGCCTGATGAGGAGGAAATATTGGAACATGAAGGTATGCATCCTTTATGTCCAGGGAAACCATAAAATCCCCCCCTTCCAGGCTGGCGATGACCGCCCTGAGTGATTCCATCTTGAATTTGAACCTTTTCAAGTATAGGTTCAGGGATTTTAAATTCAAAATGGGTCTGACCGAACCGTCCGGTTTCGGAACCACAAACAGGGTTGAGTAATAACCCTTTCCTTGCTGCAGTAGAGGAACCTTGACCACTACCTGTTGAAGATACAATTTTTGTATTGCATGCAACACTAACTCCCTCTCTGAGCCTGGAGCCGCAGGTAGAGCCGATTTGAAAAACCGGCGAGGAGGCACCTCTTCGAATTCCAGCTTGTATCCCTGAGAAACAATTTCTATTGCCCAGGGATCCACCTGTGAATGAACCCAGATGTGGCTGAAAAGTCGAAGACGTGCCCCCGCTTGAGCGGACTCCCCCAGGGAAGCCCCAGCGTCATGCGGTTGATTTTGCAGAGGCAGGGGAGGACTTCTGTTCCTGGGAACTAGCTGTGTGCAACTTTTTCCACTGCCCTTACCTCTGGCAAGAAAGCACGATCCTCGTACTCTTTTGCTTTTATTCGAACGAAAGGACTGCATTTGATAATGAGGCGCTTTCTTAGGCTGTGAGGGAACATAAGGCAAAAAATTTGATTTACCTGCCGTAGCTGTGGAGACGAGGTCCGAGAGGCCTTCTCCAAATAACTCCTCACCTTTGTAAGGCAAAGACTCCATATGCCTCTTTGAGTCGGCATCACCCGTCCACTGTCGGGTCCATAAGACTCGCCTAGCAGAAACAGACATAGCGTTTATTCTGGAACTTAGCAAACAAATGTCTCTTTGAGCATCCCTCATATATAACGCAGCATCTTTTATATGCCCTAGGGTCATTAAAATGGTATCCTTATCTAGGGTCTCAATTTCCGTAGATAAGGAGTCTGTCCATGCTGCGACAGCACTACAAACCCAGGCCGACGCCATTGCCGGTCTAAGAATTGTACCTGAATGTGTGTAAATGGACTTCATGGTAACCTCCTGTCTGCGATCAGCAGCATCCTTAAGGGTAGCCGTATCTTGGGATGGCAGCGCTATCTTCTTTGATAAACGTGTTAAAGCCTTGTCAACCTTAGGAGAAGACTCCCATCGTATCCTATCCGTTTGCGGGAAAGGATACGCCATAAGAATCCTTTTGAGAATCTGCAGCCTCTTGTCTGGAGATTCCCAAGCCTTTTCGCACAGCTCGCTCAGCTCATACGAGGATGGAAAAGTGACCTCAGGCTTTTTCTCTTTATACATGTGTACCCTCTTGTCAGGGACAGGGAGTTCCTCTGTGATATGCAAAACCTCTTTTATTGCAATAATCATATATCGAATGCCCTTAGCCACTTTTGGCTGTAATTTTGCTTCCTCATAGTCGACACTGGAGTCTGAATCCGTGTCGGTATCTGTGTCCATTATTTGGGACAATGTGCGCTTCTGAGACCCGGAAGGTCCCGGTGACACATGGACAGGCATGGTCTGACTACCTGACTGTTCCCTAGCCTCAGCCTTGTCTAATCTCTTGTGTAATAAATTTACACTAGCACTCAAGACATTCCACATCTCCACCCAGTCCGGTGTCGGCGCTGCCGACGGAGATCTGACATTCATACACTCCCCCTCCTCCTTAGGTGAGCCTTCCACTTCATACATGTCGACACACGTGTACCGACACACCCCACACACACAGGGTAGCTCTTATCTGAAGACAGTTCCCCACCAGGCCCTTTGGAGAGACAGAGAGAGAGTATGCCAGCACACACCCCAGCGCTATACAACCCAGGCAAAACACAGAATGTTTCCCCAGTAGCGCTGAAATAACACGTTTTTCGCCAATTATGTGCCCTCCCCCCCTCTTGAAAAACCCACTGTCACCTCAGTAAGCAGGGGAGAGTCTGGGGAGCTTCCTCTCAGTGCTGTGCTGTGGAGAAAAATGGCGCTAATGAGTGCTGAGGGAGAAGCCCCGCCCCCTCGGCGGCGGGCTTCTGTCCCGCTCAAATTATTCAAAAATATGGCGGGGGCTCTTTATATACATGTACAGTACCCAGCTGTACATGTAAATATGTGTTTATGCCATAATAGAGGTTTATATTGCTGCCCAGGGCGCCCCCCCTGCGCCCTTACAGTGACCGGAGTGTGTGAGGTGTATGGGAGCAATGGCGCACAGCTGCAGTGCTGTGCGTTACCTCAGTGAAGATCACGCAGTCTTCTGCCGCCTTTGAAGCCTTCTTACTTCTCATACTCACCCGGCTTCTATCTTCTGGCTCTGCGAGGCGGACGGCGGCGCGGCTCTGGGACGAACTCCAGGGTGAGACCTGTGTTCCGACTCCCTCTGGAGCTAATGGTGTCCAGTAGCCTAAGAAACAGGACCTTGAAACTCAGAGAAGTAGGGCTGTTTCTCTCTCCTCAGTCCCACGATGCAGGGAGTCTGTTGCCAGCAGTGCTCCCTAAAAATAAAAAACCTAATTAAAATACTTTCTTAGCAGGAAACTCAGGAGAGCTCCCTGCAGTGCACCCATCTCCTCTGGACACCGTATCAAACTGAGGTCTGGAGGAGGGGCATAGAGGGAGGAGCCAGTGCACACCCAGAGTCAAAGTCTTTCTTAAAGTGCCCATGTCTCCTGCGGAGCCCGTCTATCCCTATGGTCCTTACGGAGTCCCAGCATCCTCTAGGACGTTAGAGAAATAATATTTAGCCAATCACTAGCAATATACAATGAATATGTTATATACTGTAGGTGCCCTTTTATATCCTTGTTTTGTTTGCTGGCGTGTTGTGCAAGCATCGTGGCAGTGTTATGTCGCGTCGCTTCCGCAGGTCTGTAGTTTGACCTCAATGGCAGCACGAGAGTGCGTATGCACACGACCCCCTATGCCACCATTCGCATTCTGCGGTGCATACGCAACTCAGCAAGGATATAAGATGACACATCTGTACAAAAATAAGTATAGGTACAGTGATACAGGACCCAATTCCACAAACACCACAAGAGTCACAAAAGCATGAAGCGTGTGTGTTGAAACTTAGGTTTGGTCTGGGAGCGGCTGTGGTGTGAGCCCCTTGTTATTACTTTCCTTTGGTTTATTTTCTGACAGATATTTTAATGTTTTGACAAATGACATCCATATTTACATTTTCAATGTAGTATAGTAACAGGATGGATTTATATTACTAGTCACTTAATACATTATACAGTATCACAATACCAATTATCTGTATTTATTATTATATTAACATTAGATTAGCTTTTGGTTTCAATCTTTTTGTGACTAACATTCTTGTTTTGTACGTGGTATGATTTTATTATTTATCCTGACTTTATATTCCTTTTTCATGTTCATTATATCAATCAGCTATTTATTTTAACATGTATTGCTGTTCTTATGTGCCATCAAGTCAATGCCAACTTATGGTGACCCTATGGATAGCTGTCCAGAACACATTTTGATCTTCTGTCAAGCAGTTGAGTGTTGCTAGTATGGTGTCTATAGTAGTTGTGATGGTATCAAGGCATCTCAGAGCTGGTCTTCCTCTTTTTGTTGGCCCTCAACTTTGCCAAGCATAATGTCTTTCTCTAGGGATCAGGTTCTGCACATGATGTGTCCAAAGTAAGAAAGGCGCAGTCTTGTCTTTTGTGCTTCTAGAGAGAGCTTAGGTTTCATCTAATACCGATTGACTTGTACTTCAGCCAGTCCATGGTACACATAAAATTAGTGTACAGCGCCATAAATCAAAAGCATTAATAATCTTCCTATCTTCCTTCTTGACTGTCCAGCTTTCACACCCACACAATGTTACTGAAAAAAGTTGTGTCTTTGTATGCAACGTGTATAGGTCCATTATATGTTGCCTTTATATTTTGTAGATAATCAATACTATAATTTTCTCTGCTGCACATTTTTTTTGTATTCAAATATAACATCTGGTCATCTCTCAATATTTACAATATATAACTACCTAGGGATAGATAAAAAAAAAAAAAAAGTATTATAGTGCCTTTTTGCCTTTAACACTATCTGTTTTTTTGTATTTTAAACAATGTTTTTATTAAGACACTGGACGATAGACATACTGAACAGTCGAAAAAGCACAATAAATGTAATTGAGCTGTATAAAGTATATACAGGTTGAGTATCCCTTATCCAAAATGCTTGGGACCAAAAGTATTTTGGATATCGGATTTTTCCGCACTTTGGAATAACTGCATACCATAATGATATATCATGGTGATGGGACCTAAGTCTAAGCACAGAATGCATATATGTTTCATATACACCGTAAAGGCACTACACACTCTGCGATGTGCAGCCGAGCTGCCCGACCGCCGATACGGGCGACCCGGCGGCGGGGGGGCAGTGACGGGGGGAGTGAAGTTTCTTCACTCCCCCCGTCACCCGGCTTCGTAGCAGTGCAGGCAAATATGGACAACATCGTCCATATTGGCCTGCATGCACAGCCGACATAGCACCAGCGATGAACGAGCGCGGGGCCGCGCATCGTTCATCGCTGGTGCCTCCACACTGCACGATATGAACGTTATCTCGTTCATTAATGAACGAGATCGTTCATATCGTGCAGGGATATCGGCATGTGTGTAGGGCCCATTTTACACACAGCATCAAGGTCATTTTAGCCAATATTTTTAATAACTTTGTGCATTAAACAAAGTTTGTGTACATACACACAATTCATTTATGTTTTATATATATATATATATATATATATATACATACACCTTATACACACAGCCTGAAGGTCTTATAATACAATATGTTTAATAACTTTGTGTATTAAACAAAGTTTGTGTACATTGAGCCATCAGAAAACAAAGGTTTTACTATCTCACTCTCACTCAAAAAATTCCGTATTTCGGAATATTCCGTATTTCAGAATATTCGGATATGGGATACTCAACCTGTAACAGATATTCCAACCATAGTATTATATTACAATTAAGTTATGATGCTGAGACTGACTAATGAGAGTAACAAAACAGTTCATAAAATGACTTCTCCATAAAGGCACGAAGAGATACAGACAGGAGTATATAAAGTTCTTGAGTATGCATCATGGTGCAGGTTGTTAAATTAAAGTATCAACCACCCAGTTTCCAGTTTTCCGTATCTTTCTTTATTTTTTTAACATAACAGTCACAAATAGTAATCTTTTTTTTTTCAAAATTTTTTTATTGACCAGTGAGGTAACAATAGAACAGAATGAGATCACCATGCATTACATAACCATAATAGTATAGACTTATAATAACAGTAATTATACTCCATGTAAGCCCTAAACAGTAGCAGAATTGAACATTAGAGGAAATATACAAATATCAGAACAGCAAGTGACAAAACTGGCATATGGAAATAACCCAGAGTCTTGAGATCAGAAGGGGGCTACAGAATCGAGGGTTTCTAGCATGTACCATTTAGTATCTTTAAAACATTTCCATAGAGCCTCCTTTGTAACCGGGGGGAGGGTCTGGACATAGGGTATCCAAATATGAAAGTATTTTTCAGTCAGTTTGTCCTTCTGTAAAGCGGTATTGGTCCAGTCTAGGTGGAATAGATGAGAGACCCTAGGGTGTAATAGTGAGATAGGAATAGGGTCAGTGGATGTCCATTGGGAAAGGATCGTCTTTTTAGTGGCAGCCGCCAGTTTAATTAATAAAATACGTTGCCCCTTGGACAGTCTGGTAGTAGATGGTTTCGGGAATATACCCCAGAATGCCCACGTCTTAGTGATAGTGAATTGTAACTGTAGGTCTGTCGTGATGTATGATTGGAGTGCCTGCCAAAGTGTTCGTACCTTAGGACAGGACCACAGACAGTGTTTAAGACCTGCTTCTGGAGCAGTGCACTTGAAACAGTGAGAGGAAGAGGCAGCTCCGATAAGGTGTCGTAGCTTGGGGGTGACATATGCTCTATGTAGAATTTTCTGGTGCATTTCTGAGTATGAAACTGAGCCTAATGTTTTATCTAAATAGGCATTAGCCTCCAAAATCAGTTTCATAGTGAGATCTGGGAATTCCAGTTTCCATTTTAGGAGGCCCACTGAGCCAGATTCCACGTTTAGTAAGGTGCAGGAGTGTGTGTATATGAGTGCCGTGGGAAAATTACTATTTGGGGTGAGTCGTAATGTTTTGTCCAGGGCATGGGAGGTATCTTGCATAGATAATAAAGATGTGACCTTCTGTACATAGCTGCATGCTTGGAGAAAGGGGAAGAATGGGATTTGTAATGATGGAAAACGTGCCATAATTTGGGAATGTGTAAGTAAGGTCAGAGTTTCAGCATGCAGAAAATGACAGATGTATTTTAGACCTCCGTCATACCAAGTCTGAAATATGGGAGAGGTAGTGTGAGGTTTGAAGTCTGGGTTACCCCAGAGAGGTAGAAACAGTGACATGTATCGTGACAATTTTAGTTGCGAGCGAATCTGCCGCCAGGCAACACAGGTGGAGGAAACAAGTATATTGTCCTTCACACAGTGCGGCATGGAAGCGGAGATGGTGTGTAACAGGGACACCAAAGACCTAGAGGGTGTAAAAGATTGTTCCAGGTGTGTGTTGGAATATATGTCCTGACCCCCAATCCAGTCCAAAGCGATCCTGTAGTTGGCTGCCAAGGCATATGAATGAAGGCATGGTAAATTTAAGCCCCCAAGGACAAGAGGTTGGCGTAATTTAAATAATGAGAATCTAGGGTGCTTACCCGCGCAAATAAATTTAGACAGTGCCTTGTCCAGTTGAGCTAGCATATGTTTAGGCGCAATCAGCGGAAGCATCTGTAATACATAAAGGAAGCGCGGGAAGCTGATCATTTTATACAAGTGACTTCTGCCAGTGTACGTGAGAGGGAGGTGAGCCCATCTGGCAAAGTCTGCATACGTCCTAGTAAATAGTGGGGGGAAATTAAGAAGATATAGCTTGGGGGGGTGATCAGGGAATAAAATCCCTAAATAAGTAATACAATTGTTTGTGGCCCAATGAAACGGGAATGTGTCGCCCCAGCCCGCTTTAATTGAGGGAAAGAAAGCCAAGGCTTCTGTTTTGGAATAATTAATTTTAAAACCAGAGACTAATTCAAATGAGTCTAAAATATCAAGTGTGGTATGGCTTTTCGAGGGTTGCTAAAGTAAAGTAAGATGTCATCTGCAAATGCTGAGAATTTGAGTTCTTGATCAGCCAATTTTATGCCGTGCCATCTGTGTTCTTTAAAGAAATGACGAAGGAGAGGGTCTAAGGCCAAATTAAAGAAGAGGGGGGATAAGGGGCAGCCCTGTCTGGTACCCCGATATAGGGAGAATAGTCTCGAGTTGTGACCATTTACCGTCAAAAAGGCTTGGGGAGTTTGATAAATGGTGTGAAATACCTTACTAAAATCAAGACCAACATTTTGGAGTCTAAGTATTCTGTCTATGTGAGCCCAAGATACTCGGTCAAAAGCTTTGTCTGCATCACAACTCAAGACCATATTTTCCTTCTCCAATGAATCATGTGTTTTAAACATGGCCGCTAACAATGAGCGGACATTATGTACTGAATGCCTATTGCGCCAGAATCCTGTCTGGGCAGGATAGAGCAGTTTGGGTAGAATCACTTGGAGGCGGATGGCAAGAATCTTCATGAATATTTTAAAATCTTGGTTTAACAATGAGATTGGCCGGTAGGATGAAACCAAAGTATGATCTTTATTAGGTTTGGGGAGGACTATGACTCGAGCCGTATTAAAGTCTGTCAGGGCAGGGTGGCCTGTCAAGAGTGCATTGTATAATTGTCTGAGGTGGTCACTTATATATGTGGGAGAAGTAGTTTATAATAGGCTGCCGACATGCCGTCGGGGCCTGGGGATTTCCCATTTGCTAGGAATTTAATAGTCGATTCTAATTCCGCTTCAGTAACGGGAGTGGTAATAAATTCTCTATCGTCCTCAGAAATAATAGGGAGATCAGCTTGTGTCAAAAAGTCCATGCCAGCTGTAGGGTGGTCAGGTGGTGCGGTGTATAATTTCTCAAAGAAAGCCAGAAAGGTGTCGCTAATCTGTTCCTGTGTCACTGAGGGGGGTCCATAGGTGTCTCTAATTGAGGAAATATGTTTTGGTATTGCATGAGTTTTTACCATGTTTGCCAACAATTTTCCTGGGCGATTGCCCCAACGAAAATATTTGTTAGATTGGAAGGAAAGGAACAACTTGGCCTGTTCCGCACAGAGAGTATCGTGTGTTAGTTTAGTGTCTTTATATAATGTTCTGTTAGTCTCAGACGGATCAGCCAACACTCGAGAATAAGCCGAGGCAACCTGGAGGGACGCCTCTGCCATCCTTTCCCGAAGTTGCCTTTTCCTAGTGGCAACATATGAGATCATCTGTCCTCTAAGAACAGGTTTAGAAGCCTGCCAGAAAAGATTTATATCATTGACATGTGCTGCATTATCGTGTATATAATTGAGATAGGATTGTGACAAAAAGAGTTTAAAGTCCTCAGAATGAGCAAGGTATTCGGGGAACCGCCAGACATAAGAGTACGGTCGGGGTGTGGTTAAAGTGATTGTCAGGGTGATGGGGGCATGGTCGGATAGGAGAATATTAGCTATGGTGGAGTCCACTATTCTATGGATCAAAGAGGTAGATATTAGCCAGTAGTCCAATCTAGAGAATATTTTATGGGGGTGCGAGAAGAAAGAATATTCCCTAGAGTCAGGATGGAGAAATCTCCATGGGTCCAGAAGCTGTAAAGAGTCCAGCATTAGGGACAGGGAGGGTGGTATGGATCTATTGAAACTCACTTGTCTGGGGCCACCAGATGCATCTAATAGCAGGTCTAGAACAATATTAAGGTCTCCCCCTAAAATCAAAACCCCCTCCATCCAGCCCTGTAAATTAACAAAGATGTCTGAGAAAAAGGAAGCATTCGGTCCTGTAGGGGCGTAAATACATGCTAAAGTAAAAAGCTCTCCTTCGACCTCTACCTTTAAAAACAAAAACCGTCCCTCAGGGTCCACCCATTCTTCCCTGATCTCATAGTGTAGGGATTTACGAAATAGAAAAAGTACTCCCCTTGCTTTAGTAGTGTAGGAGGCGCTTCTGAAGCCTCCAACCCAGGTATCTCTAAGTGTATTGGGGTCATTGAGACGCCAGTGCGTCTCCTGCAGAAACACTATATCAGGATGAAACTTTTTGAGATGAGTCAAAAAAAATTTCCTCTTGACTGGCGTGTTCAGGCCCTCTACGTTCCACGAGACCAGCCTAAGAGACGTCTTTGAGCCATCAGTAGAGGCCTCAGCGTCTCCAGGGGCCAACATTATCCAATACCCAGTCTAGTAGAACGCAGAGGGAGAAGCCACAAGCGAAAGTCCAATCCCCCGTCCCAGCACGCAACTGTAGGACAAAAATGATGTATCGGGCAAACAAATGGAGTTAAAATAAACATACAGTAACAAAACAATGTAATGCAGGTAGTAAACAGTAGCCAGTGCAGCATAGGCCACCAGTCATAAAAATTTTTACATTTTTGAACCAAAGAAGACAGTAATAATAACCATCCATCTGTAACAGAAACTCTGTTTTGATTAGAAAAAGGGGAGGGAAATAAGGCTGACAGAAAAAATTGAATAAAGGATTCCCACCATCCCTGCACCTGCGGCAGGCGGGGAGAATTCCCATTTAACCCTATTTGCAAGAACCATATAGAAACAATCAACAGTGTGCTATCCATTAGGAAAGAAGGAGAGAGAAAACAAAATAAAGAGATACTTAAGTCTAGAAGAGTCAATCAGCATCGTCCATTCGAGAGTCAGACTGTGATGATGACAGCGACTTGAGAAAATTCCGAGCAGAATCTGGGGTGTCGAACTAATGTGGTTTGCCGGCATGGAAGACTCTCCGTTTTGCCGGGTACAGGAGGGCAAATCTGATGTTTTTAGCATAGAGCTCCTTGCATACAGGGGAGAACTCCCGTCGTTGTGTCGAAACTTGAAAGGAAAAGTCCTGAAAAAGAAGTAGTTTGGATTCCTCGTAGCGTAGGTCAGAGCTCTTGCGGTATGCTTCCATGATCTTCACTTTGTCAAGGTAATTTAGTAATTTAAAAATTACTGGTCTGGGACGTGACTGAGAGGACTGTGAAGGTGACTGAGAGGACTGTGAAGACTGCCTATCAGGGCCGATGCGGTGGGCTCGTTCCACCAGATAAGAGGTGGGGGAGGGGGGGAAAATCAAGGGTTGTGGGGAGCCAGCGAGTAACCAAGTCCAGCAAATCTGTCTGTCTGACGGATTCTGGAAGACCAATCAGGCGTAAATTGTTCCGGCGATTCCAATTTTCTAAATCTTTGATCTTATCGGCCATGGCCACTAGGGTATTGTCGTGCGTTTGTTGTTGTGATTGAATAGTGAGTTGATCATCCTCCAATGTAGATATGCGGTCCTCGGCCTCAGCCAGGCGTTGAGTGTGTTGGGTTAGTTGAGCTGCCGCTGACGTGATTGCCTCCATCAGAGGCGCCAATTTTGCGTCCAGCAAAGGCGATATGATGTCTGATATTTCTTTGGCCCTCTGTACTGAGGATGGACTAGTTTGGACGTCGGTAGGCACCATGTCGTCAGTGACTCGTCTGCCAGGAGAGGATGGAGATCCCTGTGGAATAGGGCTGTGCTCCCTATCTTTGGCCGTCGATTTATTTTTGTTCTGAGAATTCTTATTCGCGCGGAGCGTTTTGGCCACGTATTTTTCCATAGTGGGGAATGTGGTCCAATCGCGGCGTCACTCAAAGGACACAATGAGCGTAGGTGTATAGCAAAAGATTACAAGTCCCTCAGGAGTATGGGAGGTTAAGTCCCGGAGGAGTGGGGAAGTGACCAGGGGAAAAAACACTATGAGGAATATGTGTAGAATTGCCAAAACAGGGTGCGGTTCAAGGAGGCACACGTGTAGTAAGAAGTGGAGGGAGGTGGGGGAGGAGAATCCACCTGTGACAACGACAAGGTCTGGGCTCAGGCAGTGGCCAGCGCGGTACCCGGAAGACCTCCTGTTTTTTTAAAAAATTTTGTATGTTGATGTGAAATCGTTGCTTATGTGGGCACAGGTGGAGGGTGACAGGTCAGCAGCGTCGCCACCAGCGTCAGCCGAGTGATGGCCCTGATCAGTGGAGCAATGTAAATGTGGTCTGAGCCCTGCGTATCCTCCAAGGGGGCAAGAGGCTCCAGACAGTTTAGGATTTCAATCAGGGGAGCAGGGAATCGCGGCCGCTACAGCGGCGAGGCGGGGCTCCGCTACACGCACCTGTGTTGAGGGGAGTTGTCAGCCAGCGGTATGGGGTCCAAAGGGCCGGCAGGGGAGCACTGCGGAGTGCTGTGAGCGGCCAGGGATCCCTCAGGCAGCCGGGTCAGCGTCTTCCACGAGACCCAAGATGGCCGCCGTCATCTGGTGCACACTACTTGTGCGAATTCCGATGGGTGTAACGGGAGGGAGGAGCGAGCCGTGACCCACGCCACTTTGCTCCGGGGTATCTCCGGGATCCGCTGGTGTGTTTGCAGGGTCACTGGTCCAGGGAGAGCCGCTGGTCTGGGTTAACAGGGATGCCTGAAGGGAGAGCTCCCAGGGGAAGCAGCCGGATCAGCCGGTCCGCCCACCGGAAGTGAGGGCCCAGTTCTGAAAGCTGATGGAATGGCTAATTGAGCTTTCAGGCCAGGGTGGGTGATCTGCAGCCTATGATGTGGGTATCCCCAGGTTTTCACAACAACTATATATATGTAGTGAGGAGCTTCCAAAGTATAATAGTAGTGGAACTACGTGTCTGCAAATAGGTATCTGCTGCATGTCAGGCCCAGCGATGGGGATGTTGTGTAATAAGGGAGGAGGTATTTTTAGAAAGCCGTATGGCGTTTAGTGCCAATGTCTCCTCTCTAGGGTCCAGCTTCTCACACTGGAGCTTGCTGCATAAAATCAAAGATGGCCGCCGGACTGTGTATCCCCTCAGCAGTGTCCAGCCTCCTCTGGCCAACCCTCCACCTCGACCCCACCACGACCCGGCCGCCTGTGAGCTATGTGGGGCTGAGGCCTGGCCGCTCCAATCCTGAACGGGAACGCCGTCGCCGCTATGCGCCCGGAGGTCCGGCGGCTCGGCGGCCTAATTGAGGTCCCCACAAATAGTAATCTTAACTAAGATTTTATATAACTACTGTAAGTAAGGATGGTTTTCAAAGAAAATAACATAACTGGAAGAAGGGAAAAGAAGGGAAAGGGGGGGAAATTTACAGAAAAGGAAATAAGAGTGTGAGGAAAGAGGAAGGAATGAGGAGAGAAATAAAAAAAAAGGGGGGGGGGGAGCCGTGAGCCCAGGAAGGAAGGACTGTCATCCACCACTATAGTGGTATAGCTCTAACCTCTACATGCTCAAGAGTTATCAGTTTGTATCAGGGAATCACCTATTAATATTGGGGTTTCATGCCACTGTGTATTCTGAATGCATGTGCGTATAAGAGATTTAATGGCATCTGGCTAAGAGGCTATATATATCTTTCCCAGATAGTAAAAAATTTCTTAACCCAAACTTCCTTATGCAAGGAGGTCTCAATCCATCTCAACGGGAGTAAAGTAATAAATTCCAGCATAGCATATTGTTTGACTTGATCCAAGAAGTGTTTAATCGAGTGGCAGCTCCAAAGGTGGTGAAACAATGTAGCAGGAGAAATAACACATTTAGGATATCAAGAGGACTCATCAACTCCAATCACATTAGCTCTAGATGCGGACAAATATCCTTTATTACACATTTTATACACCAGCTTTCTATATGATGTTGCTAGTAAAGTGAACAAGGAGTAAGAGAAATAGATCAAATATTAGAGGTTTGGAGATGTGGGAATTGCTCCTGACAAGATGTGATACCTGTACGAAGGTCACAAGAGAAGAGGGGGTAGCGTTTAGAAGAATAACAAAAAGATCGATCTGGGAGGTTGAATTGGGAACAGAAATGCTGAATCCAGCGCATTAGTCCAATCGGATGGGGATAATTTATGAAGTACCGTATTGACATAATGCTGTGCCTGGAGAAAGGCAAATGCGCTGGACCGTATGAAGTGAAATCTATGGTTTGTGCAAAGGTAAGAGTTTGCAGGTCGAAATGTCCACCAGATGTCTGATTGACAAAAGAATTGCATTCGACAAGGACAAAAATTGGAAAGTTGCACGTCCATTTTGAAAAGCAAACTTACCCAACCGAGGGAGAAACAAAGAAAATGAGGCGTTTAGCCACCAGGACTTTCATAGTTTAAACATATTGATTGTTTCTAGCTCTGGAAACAATTATGTTTTTGCTGAAGTTATGGCTGTTTGAGCCTTATACATAGACCACGTTTAATTGAATATCCCCCTTAGAAGTTATACATTGTTGATTAATTTCCAAATTTTTATAAACTGTGCAACATGCATAAATATTTCACAATGAATAAAAAAGAAAATTTCAATCACTCTATTAAGAACTAACTGACGTTTTCCTGCAGAAATGATGATTACCACTGGGTCACTGCACATACCTGCAGGTAATACCGCTGAACTGTGAAAAAACAATAAGTCAGAAAATTGGTCTTATCATTTTCTTAATAAGAGCTGCCTGATTACTGTCACCATATAACTGTACGCCGACGTCAATACTGTTAAATGTATGCAGAGAACGCAGAGAAAATGGATTCTCTGTACGGTAACTGCCTTAATACACGTTGTAGATCGATTATATAATTTTGCGCTGGTATTGGCGCATTTTACACTTTTCTATTGATAACACATTTCCCTCTAATGAGCCCTACACACTGGCCGATTACACTGAAAGATATGAACGATCTTGTTCATTAATGAACGAGATATCGTTCATATCTTTCAGTGTGTAGGCACCAACGATGAACGATGCGTGGCCCCCGTGCTCGTTCATAGTTGGTGCCGGCTCGTTTGTGCATGCAAGCAAATATGGACAATATTGACGTCCCCCCCCCCCTCCGCGCACCGTCCGTTGGCAGTATAGGCCATCGGGCACCTCGGCCGGCAATCGGCCAGTGTGTAGGGCCCTTAACTAAGAAGCTTATTTGCTGTTTTGTTTTTTGATTAAAGCAAATTCACCAGTAGCGCTGAGGATATGTTAAGTCAACTGTACATGGTGTTAAACTCAAAATAATCAGATTGTGTAGTTTAGCAAATACAGAATTTGAGATTACAACTAATTGCCTATGTATTTGTACACTAATTACACATACAGAAGACAGCTGTGTTGTACTGAAGTGCACGTACATTTTTTTTATATTTATATAGATGCATATATAGGCACACATGTTAGTAAAACCATATATATTCGGGTTGGGTACGGGTGACCGGCGGTCAGGATCCCGGTGGTCAGCATACCAATACCGAGATCCTGGCCACCAGAATGCCGACAGGGGGGGTGAGCGCAATTATGGGAAAGTAGGCTAGTATGCCATATATGTTTTACCCTAGTACAAGAAGAGTAAGTGATGAGGACTGTAAGCTCCGTTTATAAGACCACAGACATGCAACATTTATTGATGCTTGGTGATTGGCTTCTAATCGGCCTGTCTAATTGGCCTGTCTCACCGGTGTTAAATATTCTAATAATAATTTGCACAATAAAATTGCCTATTTCTAGTACTGCAAAGGACTATATGAGGTGGTTGTAGGCAAAGACATTATGTTATTATAGCAAGGGTATTATTGCATTTTCAAGAAAAAAAAAGACAACCTGACAAGCTTAAAAAATACTCAAAAGGGGGAAATTCAATTCATATCGGCGCCCAATCTCCCGTATAAAGTGACGAGATGTTGCAGGGACGATATTCAACTGATGCCGTTAATTACTACGATCGCGCCCAATAGTGTAGGGTTTAGACACGTAAAGCAGAGTCAACTAATGGGCATAATCTCAAAAACTGCCGTTTGAGCGCCCGAACGAGTCACTTTTCAAACATTTTAGCTCGCCAGCACAGGGGGGCCGTGAGCTGAAATGTGTCTCCCTGTGGCTCAGTGCACCAGAATTTAGTAACAATTGCTCCATCTAGTGGCGACCGCGTGGAGAAACAATTGAATTCTCCCCAAAATGTCATAACTGAAATTTCTGAAATCACCTGCACTATTATGTAATTTCATTTTATGGCAAACTGAGTTCCTGGGTGAACTCGTTGCTCTTTATAAAGCGGCAATCATTTACAAGGCAAAATCTGGTCACGCTAAAAGCCTATGGAGTGCCGGCTCCCTGGCGTTTGGAGATGATGTCACCTTCAAGCGCCAGCAGAGGGAAAACCCGCCACTATCCCAGGTCCAGCCTGCAGCATGAACGAGGTTTCAAGCCGTTTTGACACAGCTTGAAACCGGATTCAATTACCCAGGTCGGACCCAGGTTTTATTAGGAAAAGGTGTATAAATAATTACAGAACTTCCCAGTGACTTCTAATAGAATTATTTGACACTGTAACTGGTGCTTTATATAAATGTATAAACTAGAACGTTTGCCTATAGGCAGCTTATGAAGCAACTGACACAGCAAAGCAGGCCCTCATCAATATTCAAACAGCCTGTATTACAAAATACTGTAATGAACATGTCACATGCCATGCATTATGCAGCATTAAAGAAAATATTAGCACTGTTTAAAACTATACACGTATAAGTAACAGTATGAATAATTATTTCAAAAAAGTGATTTTATTTAAAGTTTCTTCTGTTCTGTGTACTGTAATTCTCTTTCATCCTTAAATGCAGAGAACATAAGGTGTTAGGGGCACTGACACTGCAAATTTGGAGTGTCAGGCATGTTCCCGTTATAAGCAACTGTGATACAACAGTTACATTTAAATAGTGTAACCATTCCCCATAAGCAAGTGAGATGCTGCAATATGAGCGGAAATTCCACTTACATTATAGGGGTAGGTATTGCAGAAGCAAAGCTGATTTTCTTCATTTTTGCTAAACTGGACTAAATAATTGCAATAGAGGATTTAGGGGGACATTTACTAAGCAGTGATAAGAGCGAAGAAGTGAGCCAGTGGAGAAGATGCCCCATCCACCAATCAGCAGCTCTGTATAATTTTATAGTATGCAAATTATAGATGTTACTTCAGTGCTGATTGGTTGCCATGGGCAACTTCTCCACTGGCTCACTTCTCCGCTCTTATTACTGCTTAGTAAATGTCCCCCTTAGCCTACTGTATATAGCGCATTGGTACAATTAATACCTTGTTTGTGGCGTGGACAGGATGTTACATGACCTCTTTTGTAAGTTCTATGTTAATGTTACACACAAAAAAACGATTGTGTTTAGTGGTTATATTATGCCGAGGATGGTTTAGTGCAGTGATGGCTAACCTTGACAGTCCAGCTGTGGTTGAACTACACATCCCAGCATGCCCTGCATCAGTTTTGCTATTTGGCCATGCTAAAACTGATGCAGGTCATGCTGGGATGTGTAGTTCAACAACAGCTGTAGTGTCAAGGTTAGCCATCACTGGTTTAGTGGATCACCTAGAAAACAAACAGCAAGGCATCTTTTATATGTATCTGCCCAAAGCAATGTGTTCTTGGAGACTGATCAAACGTTGGCAGCTGTGTGTCACGTAGGATACCATCTTACACTGTCCATTATCTCACTTGTAAGAAATGACAAGTAATAAAATAAAAATGAATGTCTGAAATGTGTACGAGCTCCTACGGTAGCTGCAGCTTACAACAGGGACACAGATGAAAATGTACTGAACAGCGGTCTGTCAAAATTGGTGAGTTTGACGCGTCTCTGATCATCACATTTCCCCATAGATACTGTCAACTGTAGCAATACAAAAGATTACAGAATGCTTCTGTGCAGTAGATAGGTATGAAGCTTTTTTTTTTTTTTTTTTTACAGTGCATCGATGTTTGATATGCATGGCTCGGAAGAATAACTTACCGGTAATTTAAACATAATCTGAATATCTCTGCTCACGAAGGTGTGTGCACCTTGGCTGACCAGAGGCTAGTACAAGGATAAAGTTCCTCAAGCCCTTTTGTGTTTTGTTACTATGGCAACGATAAAAGTATGAGACAGCAAGACATACAATATAGGAAGTCAACCCAACTGACCATGTTTATTATTGACAAATTTATTATTGAAAAATTATATCTAATCCAAACTGATCTCTACTTAAAAATAAAAATAACTATATTGTATTAGAGAAAAAAGTAACCAGAGAAGTCAAAGCAAATACCATTGAGAAACTATTTTGTACTGGAGGCTCAAGCTCTCCACTCTGCAACTAGGACTGAAGAGTACACAACCTCGGTTGCCGAGTATTTGTTTACTTTTAGTATTTGTGATATTACTTGGCCATTAATAACTTTGTGCTATTACTTGGGAATTAATAACGTTAGTAATAAGAATTATTTTTAACTGAAAGACTGTGAAGAAACATAATATTTGGTCTGCAGTACAAGAAGTGATTTTAGGGTGTCAGATGTTAAAATAAAGGTTCGGGATGCAGGGAGTTACTTGGTGGTGTAACAGTCGACCATAAAATCAGTGTCTTGTTGTGGCAATACACAATTATATGTAATAATAGCACCTCTTTATTCTCTAATAACTAGTTCCAGAAAGCGGAATAAATCAGTAAAATAATTTCAGAAATGAATAAGTCTCTGCACACGTATCCAGAGTGTGGAAGATACTGTACTATAAATCTTGTATCGATTTGTAACTTTAGGGTTGTAGCGGCACCGTAGTTTCTGAGCAGTAACCCATTTTTCATAAGAGTAAAAAAAACACCATAAAAGATCTATCATGTTGGGAGAAGTGACAAGGTATTAGGGACAGCTAAAGCGGATCTGGGTGAGTCAGCATGGGTCATGGGCAATGCTCACTCTGGATAAAGGCTGGAGTAATGACAATACTTGGAAGATGCATATAGCAGTGTGTGTCATTTATACAGTATATGGCATGGAACTCTGAGCAAACAGAATACAAGTGAACCTGCCTTGCTCTAATGAACCATTCTACTAAATATAACGCATTCATTTATAATGTTCAAAAGAAGGAGGGCAGTAGGGGGTATAAGGGAAGGTGATACAGTGCAGTAGGGGGTATAAGGGAAGGGGATAGAGTGCAGTAGGGGGTATAAGGGAAGGGGATAGAGTGCAGTAGGGGGTATAAGGGAAGGGGATAGAGTGCAGTAGGGGGTATAAGGGAAGGGGACAGAGTGCAGTAAGGGTTATAAGGGAAGAGGACAGAGTGCAGTAAGGGTTATAAGGGAAGAGGACAGAGTGCAGTTGGGGGGGGGGGGGGTTAGAAGGGAAGGGGACAGAGTGCAGTAGGGGGTAGAAGGGAAGAGGACAGAGTGCAGTTCGGGGGGAGGAGTAGAAGGGAAGGGGACAGAGTGCAGTAGGGGGTAGAAGGGATGGGGTTAGAATGCAGTAGGGGGTATAAGGGATGGAGTTAGAATGCAGTAGGAGGTATAAGGGAAGGGGATAGAGTGCAGTAAGAGAAGGGGATAGAGTGCAGTAGAAGGTATAAATGGAGGGGATAGAGTGCAGTAGTAGGTATAAATGGAGGGGATAGAGTGCAGTAGGGGGTATAAATGGAGGGGATAGAGGGTATACAGCAAGCAGCAGTCTCTCACCCTTGATAATCTCCGCTGCGCTGATCAGCTCCTGATTCTCCATCCCCGGCTCACAGGGAGAGCGCTCCTGCTCCGGGCATCGCCTCCCCGGTGATCCTGCCGCTGTCCCGTTACACTCTCTGGCTACTCCCCCTGCCCCATGGTTTCCCTCCTCCCGTACTCTCTCGCTCTCTCTTTCTCCCCCCCGGGTCTCTGCTCTGCCTCTCCCCCCAGCCCTTACACTAGGTCTCCGCTGTCTTAAAGTCGCCAGTCTTGGTAACCGGCAGCCAATCCCAGCCCAGGCCCCGTTACTAAGGCTTTGTTCCGTCTGACCAATCAGGGAGGGGCAGGGCGTCCCCAAGCTTTAACGCTTACCTTGCCAGTTACCACGACACAGACAGGATTAGGCTAGCCGCATGCGTGCAGTGATGTGATCAGTAATAGACGACGAGGAATCATATATTGTTATATTAGCTAGCACAGTGCAGCGTCATATAGGAAACGGATATAATTCCGTCACTTGGTAATCATATTATTACATGTAATTACACGTTATTTACACTTACAGCATTGGAGCCCGCTCGGCGGATGAGCTGCCCCTGTATTACCACGGCTATGCAGGACACTTTTCAGTCAATCATAATGGGATCTATAGACCGTAATATAACATAAAAGCAAGTTGTATAAACAGGGCTTAAGCTATAACAAATATAACACACAGTGTAGTAAACTTTTGACCTGTCTAGTACATATTGGCCCTCATTCCGAGTTGTTCGCTCGCAAGCGGATTTTAGCAGATTTGCTCAGGCTAAGCCGCCGCCTACTGGGAGTGAATCTTAGCATCTTAAAAATGCGAACGATGTATTCGCAATATTGCGATTACACACCTCGTAGCAGTTTCTGAGTAGCTCCAGACTTACTCGGCATCTGCGATCAGTTCAGTGCTTGTCGTCCCTGGTTTGACGTCACAAACACACCCAGCGTTCGCCCAGACACTCCTCCGTTTCTCCGGCCACTCCTGCGTTTTTTCCGGAAACGGTAGCGTTTTTTCCCACACGCCCATAAAACGGCCTGTTTCCGCCCAGTAACACCCATTTCCTGTCAATCACATTACGATCGCCAGAACGATGAAAAAGCCGTTAGTAAAAATCCTAACTGCATTGCAAATTTACTTGGCGCAGTCGCAGTGCGGACATTGCGCATGCGCATTAAGCGGAAATTCGCTGCGATGCGAAGATTTTTACAGAGCGAACAACTCGGAATGAGGGCCATATTCCCATAGATGCATCATCGCTTGGAGAGTGATAAAATGTAGAGTGAAAAAGTACCAGCCAATCAGCTCCTAGCTGCCATGTTACAGGCTGTGTTTGACAAATGGCAGTTAGGAGCTGATTGGCTGGCACTTTTTCACTCTCCATTTTATCACTTTCCAAGCAATGATGCATCTGGCCCACAGTATTTAATAATAAGATTTTAAACCTACCGGTAAATCTATTTCTCCTAGTCCGTAGAGGATGCTGGGTACTCCGTAAGGACCATGGGGTATAGACGGGCTCCGCAGGAGATAGGGCACCTAAAAAGAACTTTGACTATGGGTGTGCACTGGCTCCTCCCTCTATGCCCCTCCTCCAGACCTCAGTTAGAGAACTGTGCCCAGAGGAGATGGACAATACAAGGCAGGATTTAGCAATCCAAGGGCAAGATTCATACCAGCCCACACCAATCATACCATGTAACCTGGATCATACATAACCAGTTAACCGTATGAACAACAACAGTAACGGTCCAAAACCGATTTCAACTGTAACATAACCCTTATGTAAGCAACAACTATATACAAGTCTTGCAGAGTTTCCGCACTGGGAAGGGCGCCCAGCATCCTCTACGGACTAGGAGAAATAGATTTACCGGTAGGTTTAAAATCTTATTTTCTCTATCGTCCTAAGTGGATGCTGGGGTTCCTGAAAGGACCATGGGGAATAGCGGCTCCGCAGGAGACAGGGCACAAAAAAGTAAAGCTTTACTAGGTCAGGTGGTGTGCACTGGCTCCTCCCCCTATGACCCTCCTCCAGACTCCAGTTAGATTTTGTGCCCGAACGAGAAGGGTGCAATCTAGGTGGCTCTCCTAAAGAGCTGCTTAGAGAAAGTTTAGTTTAGGTTTTTTTCTTTACAGTGAGTCCTGCTGGCAACAGGATCACTGCAACGTGGGACTTAGGGGGAAAGTAGTAAACTCACCTGCATGCAGAGTGGATTTGCTGCTTGGCTACTGGACACCATTAGCTCCAGAGGGATCGAACACAGGCCCAGCCGTGGAGTCCGGTCCCGGAGCCGCGCCGCCGACCCCCTTGCAGATGCTGAAGCGTGAAGAGGTCCGGAAACCGGCGGCTGAAGACTCCTCAGTCTTCATAAGGTAGCGCACAGCACTGCAGCTGTGCGCCATTTTCCTCTCAGCACACTTCACTGGGCAGTCACTGAGGGTGCAGAGCGCTGGGGGGGGGCGCTCTGAGAGGCAAATATAAACCTTATACAAGGCTAAAAATACCTCACATATAGCCCATAGGGGCTATATGGAGATATTTAACCCCTGCCTGACTGGAAAAATAGCGGGAGAAGAACCCGCCGAAAAAGGGGCGGGGCCTATCTCCTCAGCACACGGCGCCATTTTCTGTCACAGCTCCGCTGGTCAGAACGGCTCCCAGGTCTCTCCCCTGCACTGCACTACAGAAACAGGGTAAAACAGAGAGGGGGGGCACATTAATGGCTATATATATATATATTAAAGCAGCTATAAGGGAGCACTTAATATAAGGATATCCCTTGTATATATAGCGCTTTGTGGTGTGTGCTGGCAGACTCTCCCTCTGTCTCCCCAAAAGGGCTAGTGGGTCCTGTCTTCATTAGAGCATTCCCTGTGAGTTTGCGGTGTGTGTCGGTACGTGGTGTCGACATGTATGAGGACGATATTGGTGTGGAGGCGGAGCAATTGCCAAATATGCAGATGTCACCCCCCAGGGGGTCGACACCAGAATGGATGCCTTTATTTGTGGAATTACGTGATGGTTTATCTTCCCTTAAACAGTCAGTTGAGGACATGAGGCGGCCGGACAATCAATTAATGCCTGTCCAGGCGCCTCAAACACCGTCAGGGGCTGTAAAACGCCCTTTGCCTCAGTCGGTCGACACAGACCCAGACACGGGCACTGATTCCAGTGACGACGGTAGAAATTCAAACGTATTTTCCAGTAGGGCCACACGTTATATGATTTTGGCAATGAAGGAGACGTTACATTTAGCTGATACTACAGATACCGTAAAACAGGGTATTATGTATGGTGTGAAAAAACTACAAACAGTTTTTCCTGAATCAGAAGAATTAAATGACGTGTGTGATGAAGCGTGGGTTGCTCCTGATAAAAAGTTGATAATTTCAAAAAAGTTATTGGCATTATACCCTTTCCCGCCAGAGGTTAGGGCGCGCTGGGAAACACCCCCTAAGGTGGACAAGGCGCTCACACGCTTATCCAAACAAGTGGCGTTACCCTCTCCTGAGACGGCCGCACTTAAGGATCCATCAGATAGAAAGATGGAAGTTATTCAAAAGAATATATACACACATGCAGGTGTTATACTACGACCAGCTATAGCAACTGCCTGGATGTGCAGTGCTGGAGTAGTTTGGTCAGAATCCCTGATTGAAAATATTGATACCCTAGATAGGGACAATGTTTTACTGTCGTTAGAACAAATAAAGGATGCATTTATCTATATGCGTGATGCACAGAGGGATATTTGCACACTGGCATCTCGGGTGAGTGCTATGTCCATTTCAGCCAGAAGAGCCTTATGGACACGACAGTGGACAGGCGATGCGGATTCAAAACGTCACATGGAGGTTTTGCCGTATAAAGGGGAGGAGTTATTTGGAGTTGGTCTATCAGACTTGGTGGCCACGGCTACTGCCGGGAAATCCACTTTTTTACCTCAAGTCACTCCCCAACAGAGAAAGGCACCGACCTTTCAACCGCAGCCTTTTCGCTCCTACAAAAATAAGAGAGCAAAGGGCTTGTCGTACCTGCCACGAGGCAGAGGAAGAGGGAAGAGACACCAACAGGCAGCTCCTTCCCAGGAACAGAAGCCCTCCCCGGCTCCTGCAAAAACCTCAGCATGACGCTGGGGCCTCTCAAGCGGACTCGGGGACAGTGGGGGGCCGTCTCAAAAATTACAGCGCGCAGTGGGCTCACTCGCAGGTAGACCCCTGGATCCTGCAGATAATATCTCAGGGGTACAGGTTGGAATTAGAGACGGATCCTCCTCATCGTTTCCTGAAGTCTGCCTTACCAACCGTCTCTTCCGAAAGGGAGAGGGTGTTGGAAGCCATTCACAAGCTGTACGCTCAGCAGGTGATAGTCAAAGTACCCCTATTACAACAAGGAAAGGGGTATTATTCCACTCTATTTGTGGTACCGAAGCCGGATGGCTCGGTAAGGCCTATTCTAAATCTGAAGTCCTTGAACCTCTACATAAAAAAGTTCAAGTTCAAGATGGAGTCACTCAGAGCAGTGATAGCGAACCTGGAAGAAGGGGACTTTATGGTATCCTTGGACATCAAGGATGCGTATCTACACGTTCCGATTTACCCCGCACACCAGGGGTACCTCAGGTTCATTGTTCAAAACTGTCACTATCAGTTTCAGACGCTGCCGTTCGGATTGTCCACGGCGCCTCGGGTCTTTACCAAGGTAATGGCCGAGATGATGATTCTTCTTCGAAGAAAAGGCGTATTAGTTATCCCATACTTGGACGATCTCCTAATAAGGGCAAGGTCCAGAGAACAGCTGGAGACAGCTTTAGCACTATCTCAAGAGGTGCTAAGACAACACGGGTGGATTCTGAATATTCCAAAATCCCATTTAATCCCGACAACTCGTCTGCTGTTCCTAGGAATGATTCTGGACACGGTTCAGAAAAAGGTTTTCCTTCCAGAGGAAAAAGCCAAGGAGTTATCCGATCTGGTCAGGAACCTCCTAAAACCAGGAAAAGTGTCAGTACATCAATGCACAAGAGTCCTGGGAAAAATGGTGGCTTCTTACGAAGCAATTCCATTCGGCAGATTCCATGCAAGAATATTCCAAAGGGATCTGTTGGACAAATGGTCAGGGTCGCATCTGCAGATGCACCTGCGAATAACCCTGTCACCAAAGACAAGGGTGTCACTTCTGTGGTGGTTGCAGAAGGCTCACCTATTAGAAGGCCGCAGATTCGGCATTCAGGATTGGATCCTGGTGACCACGGACGCCAGCCTGAGAGGCTGGGGAGCAGTCACACAAGGAAGAAACTTCCAGGGAGTATGGACGAGTCTGGAAAAGTCTCTTCACATAAACATTCTGGAACTAAGAGCAATCTACAATGCTCTAAGCCAGGCGGAACTTCTCCTGCAAGGAAAGCCGGTGTTGATTCAGTCGGACAACATCACGGCGGTCGCCCATGTAAACAGGCAGGGCGGCACAAGAAGCAGGAGTGCAATGGCAGAAGCTGCCAAGATTCTTCGCTGGGCGGAGAATCACGTGATAGCACTGTCAGCAGTGTTCATCCCGGGCGTGGACAACTGGGAAGCAGACTTCCTCAGCAGACACGATCTTCATCCGGGAGAGTGGGGTCTACATCCAGAAGTCTTCAACATGTTAATAGACCGTTGGGAAAGACCAATTGTAGACATGATGGCGTCTCGCCTCAACAAGAAACTGGACAAATATTGCGCCAGGTCAAGAGATCCACAGGCAATAGCTGTGGACGCACTGGTAACTTCTTGGGTGTACCAGTCAGTGTATGTGTTTCCTCCTCTGCCGCTCATACCAAAGGTATTGAAGATCATACGGCAAAGAAGAGTAAGAACAATACTAGTGGTTCCGGATTGGCCGAGAAGGACTTGGTATCCGGAACTTCAAGAGATGCTCACGGACGAACCGTGGCCTCTACCTCTGAGAAGGGACCTGCTACAGCAGGGTCCCTGTCTTTTTCAAGACTTACCGCGGCTGCGTTTGACGGCATGGCGGTTGAACGCCAGATCCTAAAAGGGAAAGGCATTCCAGAAGAAGTCATTCCTACCTTGATTAAGGCACGGAAGGAAGTCACCGTGAAACATTATCACCGCATTTGGCGAAAATATGTAGCGTGGTGCGAGGATCGGAAGGTTCCGACGGAGGAATTCCAACTGGGTCGTTTCCTACATTTCCTGCAATCAGGATTATCTATGGGTCTCAAATTGGGATCCATTAAGGTTCAAATTTCGGCCCTGTCAATATTCTTCCAAAAAGAATTGGCCTCTGTCCCTGAGGTCCAGACTTTTGTCAAGGGAGTACTGCATATACAGCCTCCTGTGGTGCCTCCGGTGGCACCGTGGGATCTAAATGTAGTTTTAGATTTCCTCAAATCCCATTGGTTTGAACCATTGAAAAAGGTGGATTTGAAATATCTCACATTGAAAGTGACTATGTTACTAGCCCTGGCCTCTGCCAGGAGAGTATCTGAATTGGCGGCTTTATCTTATAAAAGTCCTTATCTAATCTTCCATTCGGATAGGGCAGAACTGCGGACTCGTCCGCATTTTCTCCCTAAAGTGGTATCAGCATTTCATCTGAACCAACCTATTGTGGTGCCTGCGGCCACTAGCGACTTGGAGGACTCCAAGTTGTTGGACGTTGTCAGAGCCTTAAAAATATACATTGCAAGGACGGCTGGAGTCAGAAAATCTGACTCGCTGTTTATATTGTATGCACCCAACAAGTTGGGCGCACCTGCTTCTAAGCAGTCGATTGCTCGTTGGATTTGTAACACAATTCAACTTGCACATTCTGTGGCAGGCCTGCCACAGCCTAAAACTGTAAAAGCCCACTCCACAAGGAAGGTGGGCTCATCTTGGGCGGCTGCCCGAGGGGTCTCGGCATTACAACTCTGCCGAGCAGCTACGTGGTCGGGGGAGAACACGTTTGTAAAATTTTACAAATTTGATACCCTGGCAAAGGAGGACCTGGAGTTCTCTCATTCGGTGCTGCAGAGTCATCCGCACTCTCCCGCCCGTTTGGGAGCTTTGGTATAATCCCCATGGTCCTTTCAGGAACCCCAGCATCCACTTAGGACGATAGAGAAAATAAGAATTTACTTACCGATAATTCTATTTCTCGGAGTCCGTAGTGGATGCTGGGCGCCCATCCCAAGTGCGGATTATCTGCAATACTTGTACATAGTTATTGTTAACTAATTCGGGTTATTGTTAAGGAGCCATCTTTAAGAGGCCCTTTCTGTTGTCATACTGTTAACTGGGTTTAGATCACAAGTTGTACGGTGTGATTGGTGTGGCTGGTATGAGTCTTACCCGGGATTCAAAATCCTCCCTTATTGTGTACGCTCGTCCGGGCACA
This sequence comes from Pseudophryne corroboree, assembly GCF_028390025.1. Taxonomy (NCBI): domain Eukaryota; kingdom Metazoa; phylum Chordata; class Amphibia; order Anura; family Myobatrachidae; genus Pseudophryne; species Pseudophryne corroboree. Next base: position 197,270,196 of record NC_086452.1, on the reverse strand, counting down.
GTACCTAACTGGAGTCTGGAGGAGGGTCATAGGGGGAGGAGCCAGTGCACACCACCTGACCTAGTAAAGCTTTACTTTTTTGTGCCCTGTCTCCTGCGGAGCCGCTATTCCCCATGGTCCTTTCAGGAACCCCAGCATCCACTACGGACTCCGAGAAATAGAATTATCGGTAAGTAAATTCTTATTTTCTCTTACGTCCTAGAGGATGCTGGGGACTCCGTAAGGACCATGGGGTTTATACCAAAGCATCCAATCGGGTGGGAGAGTGCGTATGACTCTGCAGCACCGACTGAGCAAAAGCTAGGTCCTCATCAGCCAGGGTATCAAACTTGTAGAATTTAGCAAAAGTGTTTGACCCCGACCAAGTCGCCGCTCGGCAAAGTTGTAATGCCGAGACGCCTCGGGCAGCCGCCCAAGAAGAGCCCACCTTCCTAGTGGAATGGGCCTAAACCAAATTTGGTACCGGCAATCCAGCCGTAGAGTGAGCCTGCTGAATCGTATTACAGATCCAGCAAGCAATAGTCTGCTTCGAAGCAGGAGCGCCAATCTTTAAAGTTAGAATTTTTATTGAGAATGATCGGTAACCAAAACAGTATCAATAACAAAGTTGTACAGGGTGAGGTATTGAACATGAAGACAACAGGTGTACATAGTATACCAGCCTAATAAAGACAGTTCTATGGTAATATAGGCTATCCGGTATTAGCAATATGTGCCCTGTGTAAGTCCGAATGTTTACTTGATCAGTCTCATTTTATTTTTCATTTATCGAATCGATTCTATATCAAAACAGAGTATAATCCTATAGAGAGTGGAAGCAAGAGAGAGAAAGAGGAGGAAAGGAGAGAAGAAGCAAGAAAACGAATGTTAGTAGAGGAGGAACGTTGAGAAAGTTACCTATAGGGAAGCAAGAGGTTGGGAACATTCCTCTGTATTGATAACAGAGGGAGGGACAATTGAAGTGCTGGAGGTAATAGTAGTGTTAGCAGTATTAGCAGAGTCCGGGCATCAATAAAGAGCGTGTGAGGTACCAAGGAGACCAGGTGTTGTGGAACTGAGCCACAGTGTTATTCCTTAGGCTTGTAATGTATTCCATATTGGCTATGTAGTTAATCTTGGTTAACAGTACAGCCTTGGAGGGTGGTTTATGATCTTTCCAGCATTTAGCGATCAGTGATTTAGCCGCCATGCAAAGTTGCATGGTAAGCTTGTCTTGGGTTTTGGGTAGTGACGGTATGGGGGCGTGAAGCAAAGCAATTTCAGGGGAGAGATCAAGGTTATGCCCGCAGGTTTGAGCAATAAGTGCTCCAACCGTGTTCCAGAAGGGGCGGATAGAGGGGCAAGTCCACCATATGTGAAAAAAGGTGCCCTCCTCTCCACAGAGTCTCCAACACAGGTTTGATGTCGTGGGGAAAATGGAGTGAAGTCTGGAGGGAACCAGATACCACCTGGTGTAGACCTTATAACATGTTTCCCTAAGTGCCACACTAATAGAAGCTTTAGCGATGCGCATTCTGATTTCCTCCCATTGATCATCTTCCAACGGATGGGAGAGATCTGATTCCCAAGCTAATTCATGGGATTCACGGATAGGGGGTCTGGAGCCAAAATTGAGTTGTATATTGTTGAGATATTCCCCTTTTTGCCAATTGAAAGTAAACACATATGTTCAAAGGAGGTGGGTGGTTTCAAAGGGGTAGTTTTAAGCTGAGATTTGAGGAAGCTAAGAATTTGGACATAATGGTATTGACACGAGGATGGGATACCAAAGCGTTCTTGAAAATCTCCAAACGAGGTCGGTGCTGAGTGGCCTTTAACATGGATAAATCTCGTGACACCCTGGGATTGCCATGGGGCCGCTATTCTTCGTTCGCAGCCTGGGGGGAAGGCAGGGTGACCCCAAATGGGTGATAATGGTGAGGGGTATGAAGATAGATTGTGGGTGCTGCGGAGTTTGTCCCACAGTCCAAGGGTGAAGTTAATCGCGGGGACTGAATAGGCCGAGGCTGGTCTGCAGGACCTGGGGAGCCATGGAAGAGAGTCGAGGGGGATACCCTGATTTATTGCATTCTCAATATCGACCCATTTTCTGTTCCCTTGGGGGGAATGCCAGGACACTATATGGTTAAGGTGACAGGCGTTAAAGTAAGCCTGAAGATCAGGGTATCCCAAACCGCCTGAGGTGGTACTCTTAGTCAACAGTGTTCGTCGCAATCGAGATTTACGATGAGCCCAAATAAATTTGTTGCACAGTGATTGCAGGGAAGCCAAAGTCACTCGGGCACCCTTATTGGAATGGTCTGAAACAGGTAAAGAATACGGGGGAGGAGATTCATTTTTAGGGCATTAATCCGTCCGATCCATGAAACAAATAAACGGTCCCATTTATCTAGATCTTGAGTGAGAGTTTTAATCATGGGAACATAATTAGCCTGATATAGGCTGGTGTAGGATTTAGTAATAAATATGCCAAGGTATTTAATAGCCGAAGGTCTCCAAAGAAAGGGGAAAGAGGAAGTTAAAATCAAATGGGTATGGGATGGAACATTAAATGTAAGGGCCTCGGATTTGGTGTGGTTTATTTTGTAACCAGAGAGGGAACCATATAAGAGTAATTCTTTCTGTAGGTTAGGGAGAGAAATCAGAGGGTTAGAAAGAGTCAAGAACACGTCATCTGCAAACAAAGATATTTTATACGAGTTCTGTCCCACTGTAACGCCCCCAATGTCAGTATTAAGTCTAATTCGGGCTGCAAGAGGTTCAATGCATAGAGCAAAAAGTAGGGGTGAGAGGGGGCAGCCCTGCCGAGTACCATTCTTCAGGCTAATTCGAGGTGAGCTCAAACCGTTGGTCAGGACCGCTGATGAGGGGTTAGAATAGAGAGCCGCTATTGCTGTGATGAAATGACCATGGAAGCCAAATGCGGATAAGGTAGAAAACAAAAAGGGCCAAGAGATGCGATCAAATGCCTTCTCGGCGTCTAGTGCCAAAGCAATCGCTGGTGTTTTCGTCGAGTTTATTTGATGAATCAAATTAACAATACGTCTGGTGTTGTCCGAGGCCTGACGGCCAGGAACAAATCCCACTTGATCAGGATCTATTAATGATGGCAGCACAGCGTTTAGGCGTGATGCCAGTATTTTGGCAAAAAGTTTGAGATCGGTATTTATCAAAGATATGGGTCTATAATTTGAGCAATGCGAGGGATCCTTTCCGGGTTTTGGGATTACTATAATGCGGGACGTCGTAGAGTCAGTGTGAAAAGGCGTACCCTGTAGTATTTTATTAAACAGAGAAACCATGTGAGGAATGAGTTGAGGGGCGAAGGTTTTATAATACACCATCGGATAACCATCCGGGCCAGGTGCTTTAGAAGGCTTCTGGGTTTTTAGTGCAGCTTCAATTTCCTCAGCTGAGATATCAGCATTGAGAGCAGAGTTAGTCTTCTCGTCTAACCGAGGGAGAGCGCACGTGTCTAGATATTGTTGTGTCTGGTCTGCTTGTGCTAAAGGGTCGGACGGGGGATCAAGGTTATAGAGTGTCTTATAATAATCAAAAAAGATACTACAGGTTGAGTATCCCTTATCCAAAATGCTTGGGACCAGAAGTATTTTGGATATCGGATTTTTCCGTATTTTGGAATAATTGCATACCATAATGAGATATCATGGCGATGGGACCCAAGTCTAAGCACAGAATGCATTTATGTTTCATGTACACCTTATACACACAGCCTGAAGGTAATTTTAGCCAATATTTTTTATAATTTCTTGCATTAAACAAAGTGTGTCTACACTCACACAAATCATTTATGTTTCATATACACCTTATACACACAGCCTGAAGGTCATTTAATACAATATTTTTAATAACTCTGTGTATTAAACAAAGTTTGTGTACATTGAGCCATCAGAAAACAAAGGTTTCACTTTCTCAGTCTCACTCAAAAAAGTCCGTATTTCGGAATATTCCGTATTTCGGAATATTTGGATATGGGATACTCAACCTGTATTAATTTTTTTGGGGTCATAAGTAATGTTACCTGAGGGTTGTCTAATAGAGTGGATGCATTGGTTAGCCTTTTTGGCACGTAAGCGATTAGCCAACAAAGTGTGTGCTTTGTTACTTTTGTCATAAAACGATTGGTTAGCCCATCGAAGTGAGCGCTCGATATTTTCCGCCAAAAGTGATTGTAGGCCATCACGTGCTTTAGAAAGTTCGGCTAGAGTTTTTTTTAGAGCGTGTACGTTTGTGTTCCTGATCCAATGTTGCAATGTTATCTGTTAACAAAGCAATTTGGTTTTCCCGGTTTCTCTTACGGCGGGATGCAAATTGGATAATGGATCCCCTGATGCCTTATGGGCTTCCCATATAGTGGCTATACTGCAATCACTTTCTACATTAACCGCAAAATATTCCCGAAGCTCAGTTTTAATTAAGTCTTGGAACTTAGGGATCTTCAATAACGTCTCGTTAAGTCTCCATGTCGGTCTACCGTCAGGGATATCAAAAATGTCAAATGTCGCAACTAATGCTGCGTGATCAGTCCAGGTAAGTGGGGTTATCGAGGAAGAGCAAGCGGTCCGGGAAAGAGGTGCCCAACTCAAAAACATATCAATGCGAGAGTACACATCATGTGGATTGGAATAAAAAGTGTAGTCCCTGGTGGTCGGATTAAGGAAACGCCATACATCGAACAAACCAGCCTCGGCCATGCTCCTGTGTAATACTGAGGAGTTTAGGGTTTGACTACTACGCAAAGGGCCGGATCTGTCCATGTTTGTGAGAGCCATATTGAAGTCACCTCCGACAAGTGTTTTGCCTCGTCTATATGAGTAAAGGTCGTGAAAAAACTTACGGAAGAATTTGGATTGGGCAGTGTTTGGAGAGTACAGATTAGCCAAGGTAACCTCCTCGTGTCCAATTTTTCCTCTCACCATTATATAACGACCTTCATTGTCGCGTTTACAATCTAGGAATTGAAAAGGGACTGACCCTCTTACTAAGATGGCCACCCCATGCCTTTTTGCTGTGTGATTGGAGTACCAGGCCATGGGAAATTGTTTAGATGTCAGGGAGGGATGGGAGTCCGATTTCAAGTGTGTCTCCTGTAAGAAAATCACGTCACCTTTTAATGTTTTAAGAGATCAGTGGAGATGAGAGCGCTTCTGGGGAGTATTCAGTCCCTTGACATTAATGGACAGGCATGTTAACGGCATGGTTGAAGCAAGAGAGGGAGTGGTTCGCTGGAAATCTTTAGGATCCCGGACTCTGCTAGGGTGGACGAGAAGAACAGAAAGGAAAAATAGAAAGGGAAAAATGGAAATGTATATTACTGTATACGAACAATATTTAATAATTAGGTCTATCTGTCTGTGAATACAGAGATGTCAACTTGCAGCTGTACTGTAACGGGGGCCTAAGAGAGGAAGAAAATAGGAGAAAGAGAAACAAATAAGAAAGAAGCAGACGTAGTATCCAATAGGCAGGATACTCGGCTGCCAAGGTTGAGCTCTAGAAAAAAGAAAGAGCTCACTTGCGGGATACAAATGCAGTATAGCAAAAGAGGGTATTAACCCACTGTGTTTGAATGTACCTTTGATCCCTATGAGTTGGGGGAGGATGTATCAAGACAGAGCACTGACGCCCCCCACCCGAAACCATTAATAAACAAAAAGAATGGACCGTCATGTAGCTAACTAAAAGTTAACATTGGGGCGGAACATTCCTGGATACAAAACGCTAAAGAAAAAGTGATTATATTACAGCTAGTATCAATAGAATAATAACACTAGAGCATACAGTAAAGTCGCAGAACAGGTCGGCGGCCAGAGACAGGCTTCATGGCGTCGGAAAAGGAGTCAATCCAGAACCCCATCCACAAGGCCGTGTCTCCGACCCGTCGACCAGACCAGCGAAACAACAACGTAGCAATGCGTGAAGTATTAAGATCCGCCAACAGGAACATTGTGTGAAAAAGGTAAAAGGGTCGTTAGTGTACAAAAATGGTATCTAATACATGGATTACATGGCAGTTGAGCAAAGTTGAGAACAAAATCAAGTATACTAAACGTTACAAAAACACAGAATTTAAACGTAAACGTAAGGAACATCACATCTATGAAGTAGCAGCTGGGGACAGCTGCAGCTTTCGAAGCAGCTTGTCCCCTTCATCAGGAGTGCGGATGGTGTGAACTTTGCCATCAATCTCCACAATGAGGCGAAAAGGAAAACCCCAGCGGTACTTGTAACCATTGTCGCGCAGTGTAGAGGTAACGGGACGTAGATCACGCCGTTTAGCAATGGTCACCGGTGACAAGTCTTGGTAGATCTGAATCCGGGAGTCTTCGAATAAAATTGTGGTTGAATTCCTGCACGCCAGTGTGATACTATTTTTAATCTTGAAGGACAGAAACCGGAGGATAACATCGCGGGGAGGATCCGAATCCTTCGGTTTAGGTCTCAGGGTGCGGTGCGCTCTCTCTATCGAGATGGCAGAATCCGTAAGCGACGGGACCAAGTGAAGGAACAAGCGTCGAAGGTATGGTTCCAGTTCGGATGCTGAGACAGCTTCGGGGATATTGCGGACGCGTAAATTATTCCGTCTCTCGCGATTTTCGCTATCCTCAACTTTATCCTTAAGGAGTTCCAGCTCGCTGGATAGGTAGCTCATGTCCTCGCCCACTTGTTTGCGGAAATTTTGTTGGTGGTCTTCCCGTGATTCCAGCGCGGTTGTGCGGGAGTCTAGAGCCGCCATATCAGATTTTAATTCTCCGATCGCTGACTGGAGAGCTGTCGTGAAAGAGTTCTTAAGGTCTAAGATCATGTTCTGAAGGGATTGAATGTCCGCCTTGGTTGAGGGTGCATCCGTCTGATCCATAATGGGGGTAGGCATCGGTGAGGATGGAGATGAAGTTTCAGACAGTTTTTCCCGGCGTGAGAAGTGTTGCGAGATATCTTGTGAAGCTCCCATTTTTTTTGCTGTGGTGTTCGCTCTGCTCATAATATCTGGTAGGATTAAAACGTCCGGTTAAGGATTGGTAACAAGAAAGGTCCACTTGGATGTTACGTGTTCAACTGTTGGTCCGGGTGAGGGGGAAGTCAGGCATCCGTAATACTACATCATTTACAGGACCTAGGTCCTATTTATCTGTGAAATCAGTGAGAGGGATCCCCAGGAGAGCGTCCCGATTTATCACACTCCTTTCCTTGAGTATATGGAAAGGTATATCCGCATCTGCAGGGTTAAGGATCTGGACAGCTAAAACAATTGAGATAAAGCTGTTAGAGCAAGGAGCTTATTTCCATACAGCTTCAGCAGGGGCAGCACAAGTCAAAGAAAAGGGGCCTGTCCTGCCACCTCCAAGATGGCCGCCGTCAGCAATGTGCAGTGTGTTTCCCCACGGGTTCTCACAGCATTGCCTCCATGGGTCCAAACCCTCCCAATGCTCCTGGTCTCCTCAGCACCCTCAGCCAGACCGCCTCTGTCACTGTCGCGGTCCGCCGGCTGATCACAGCGATGCAGCGCCTGACTCCCGACAGACGCCACATCCAATATGGCCGCCGCCACCGGGCCTCCGCAGCGCTGTTTGTCTCCGGCCCTGCCGCTCCCGGGGCGCCCGGGCTCACCTCGGCCTCCCGTTTAGGTCTCCCCAGGCAAGGGGCACACAGCAGGGCAGCAGGATAAGTTCTTGTGCGTTTTTTAAAGTGGCCGGAAGTCGATCACTCTCGGGCGGGGGTGGAGGTAAATTGAGGTCCCGGCTTCACCTCACAGGGAAGGCCGCAACCTGCAAGCACAGGGCAGGCCTGTGCTCCGGCTCCGCAACTCGCTCCCCAAGTGTCCCTAATCGTAGGAGTTGATGTGGGACAATATAGAGGAGGTTTAGGCAGCGGGAGGGCTATTTTAATGTATTATAGGGGCTCGATCCAGCAGGAGCTCTCCAGGGACACGTCCTCTCAGTCAGGCCACAAGCCACGCCCCCCAGGAGCGCCAATCTTATTGGCCGCATACAGGACAAACAGAGCCTCTGTTTTCCTAATTCTAGCCGTCCTGGCTACATAAATTTTTAAGGCCCTGACTACGTACAGGGATCTGGAATCCTCCAGATCACTTGTAGCCACAGGCACCACAATAGGTTGATTCATATGGAACGAAGAAACCACTTTAGGCAAAAATTGTGGACATGTCCTCAATTCAGCTCGATCCACATTAAAAATCAAGTAGGGGCTCTTGTGTGACAAAGCCGCCAATTCTGACACTCGCCTTGCCGATGCTAAGGCCAACAACATGACCACCTTCCAGGTAAGAAATTTCAACTCAACCTTGTTAAGTGGTTCAAACCAGTGTGATTTTAGGAACTGCAACACCACGTTCAGGTCCCATGGTGCCACTGGAGGCACAAAAGGGGACTGGATGTGCAGCACTCCCTTTACGAACGTCTGGACTTCTGGAAGAGAAGCCAATTCCTTTTGAAAGAAAATCGAGAGGGCCGAAATCTGAACCTTAACAAAGCCTAATTTCAGGCCCATATCCACTCCTGTCTGTAGGAAGTGGAGAAAACGACCCAGATGAAAATCTTCCGTAGGTGCATTCTTGGTCTCACACCAAGACACATACTTTCGCCAGATACGGTGATAATGCTTAACAGTCACCTCCTTCCTAGCCTTTATTAAAGTAGGGATGACCTCTTCCGGAATCCCCTTTTTCGCTAGGATTCGGCGTTCAACCGCCATGCCGTCAAACGTAACCGCGGTAAGTCCTGAAATACACAGGGCCCCTGTTGCAACAGGTCTTCCCTCTGAGGAAGAGGCCAGGGATCTCCTGTGAGCATCTCTTGTAGATCTGAGTACCAGGCCCTTCGAGGCCAGTCTGGGACAACGAGTATCGTCTGTACTCTTCTTTGCCTTATGATCCTCAACACTTTTGTGATGAGAGGAAGAGGAGGAAACACGTAGACCGATTTGAACACCCACGGTGTTATCAGAGCGTCTACTGCCACTGCCTGAGGGTCCCGAGACCTGGCACAATACCTCCGAAGATTTTTGTTGAGGCGTGACGCCATCATGTCTATTTGAGGAGTTCCCCAAAGACGTGTTATGTCTGCAAAGACTTCTTGATGAAGTCCCCACTCTCCTGGATGGAGATCGTGTCTGCTGAGGAAGTCTGCTTCCCAGTTGTCCACTCCCGGAATGAAGACAGCCGACAGAGCGCTTACATGATTTTCCGCCCAGCGAAGAATCCTGGTGGTTTCCGCCATTGCGACTCTGCTTCTTGTCCCGCCTTGGCGGTTCACATGAGCCGCTGCTGTGACATTGTCTGATTGAATCAGAACCGGTAGGTTTCGAAGAAGACTCTCCGCTTGTCGAAGGCCGTTGTAAATGGCTCTGAGTTCCAACACATTGATGTGTAGACAGGACTCCTGGTCTGACCAAAGTCCCTAAAAGTTTTTTCCCTGTGTGACCGCTCCCCATCCTCGGAGGCTGGCGTCCGTGGTAACCAGGATCCAGTCCTGAATCCCGAACCGGCGACCCTCCAGCAGGTGAGCACTTTGCAACCACCACAGGAGAGACACTCTGGCCCCTGGGGACAGTTATTTTCCGATGTAAGTGCAGATGGGACCCGGACCACTTGTCCAGAAGGTCCCATTGAAAAGTCCTTGCATGGAACCTTCCGAAGGGAATGGCCTCGTAGGCCGCCACCATTTTTCCCAGAACTCGAGTGCATTGGTGAACTGACACCCTTTTCGGTTTTAGCAGGTCTCTGACCATGTTCTGGATGTCCTGGGCTTTCTCTATTGGGAGGAAGACCTTCATTTGTTCCGTATCCAGTATCATACCTAGGAACGGTAGTCGAGTTGTCGGAATCAACTGTGACTTTGGTAGATTTAGAATTCAACCATGTTGCTGGAGCACTCTCAGAGAGAGTGCCACACTGCTCAGCAATTTCTCCCTTGATCTCGCTTTTATCAGGAGATCGTCCAAGTATGGGATAATTGTGACTCCATGCTTGCGCAGGACCACCATAATTTCCGCCATTATCTTGGTGAAAATCCTCGGGGCCGTGGAAAGTCCAAACGGCAACGTCTGAAATTGGTAATGACAATCCTGTACAGCGAATCTCAGGTATTCCTGATGGGGGGCATATATGGGGACATGAAGGTACGCATCCTTTATGTCCAGAGACACCATAAACTCCCCTTCCTCCATGTTGGCTATTATCGCTCTGAGTGATTCCATTTTGAATTTGAATCTTTTTATGTACAGGTTTAGGGATTTCAGATTCAAAATAGGTCTGACCGAACCGTCCGGTTTCGGGACCACAAATAGGGTTGAGTAGTAACCTCTTCCCTGCTGGTGCAGAGGAACCTTGATTATCACTTGCTGTATACACAGCGTTTGAATTGCAGCTAACACTACATCCCTTTCCGATGTGGAAGCTGGTAGGGCCGATTTGAAAAATCGGCGCGGGGGCACCTCGTCGAATTCCAGTTTGTACCCCTGGGAAACTATTTCCAACACCCAGGGATTCAGGTCTGATCTGACCCAGGCCTGATTGAAAAATCGAAGACGTGCCCCCACCGGTGCGGACTCCCTCAGGGGAGCCCCAGCGTCATGCTGTGGGTTTTGGAGCAGCCTGGGAGGACTTTTGTTCCTGGGCACCTGTCGAAGCAGGTGCTCTTTTGCCTCTGCCCTTACCTCTGACGAGGAAAGAGGATCCCCGACCTCTTTTGGACTTGTGCGACCGAAAGGACTGCATCTGATAGGGTGTTACTTTCTTTTGCTGTTGGGGAATATATGGTAAAAAATTTGATTTACCTGCTGTAGCTGTGGAAACCAGGTCCGTCAGCCCATCCCCAAACAATACATCACCCTTATAGGGTAGTACTTCCATATGTTTTTTGGAATCCGCATCACCCGTCCATTGGCGAGTCCATAAGGATCTTCTCGCTGAGATAGACATGGCATTGGCCCTAGAAGCCAGCAATCCAATGTCCCTTTGAGCATCCCTCATAAATAAGACTGCGTCTTTTATATGGGCTAGAGTTAAGAATATAGTATCCTTATCCATATTATCAAATTGATCTGTCAGCTCATCTGTCCAAGCTGCAATTGCGCTACACACCCATGCCGACGCAATTGTTGGTCTTAGCACAGCCCCCGTATGAGAATAAATACACTTTAAGGTAGTTTCTTGCCTGCGATCTGCAGGGTCCTTAAGGGCCGCTGTGTCAGGAGACGGACAAAACCCCAACCAGGCCCTTAGGAGAGACAGAGAGAGAGTATGCCAGCACACACCAGCGCTTAAAAACACTGGAATATATATATTGTACCAGATAGCGCTTTTTATATATATAGCCTTAATTCCTACTCACTGCGTTCCAAAGTGCCCCCCTCCTCTTTTTTCCAGCCTGTGAAGGTTCAGCAGGGGAGAGATCAGGGAGACAGCTTTTCCTCATGCAGTTTCTGTGGAGAAAATGGCGCTGGTTAGTGCTGAGGATCAAGCCCCGCCCACCCGACGGCGGGCTTCGGTCCCAGTAAACTTATATAAAAAAATGGCGGGGGATTTGTGGATTTACTGTGCCACAGCCTAATCCTGCTTATATTGCCACAAAATGAGGAATATTGCTGCCCAGGGCGCCCCCCCCCCGCGCCCTGCACCCTTCAGTGCCTTCTTGTGTGTGAGTATTGGGAGCAATGGCGCGCAGCTTACCGCTGCGCGCTTACCTCATGAAGATCTGATGTCTTCTGCCGCCTGATGTCTTCTTGCCTTCTCATACTCACTTGGCTTCTTATCTTTGGCATCTGTGAGGAGGACGGCGGCGCGGCTCCGGGACGAACCCCAGGTGAGACCTGTGTTCCGACTCCCTCTGAAGCTAATGGTGTCCAGTAGCCTTAGAAACATAGCCCAACTTGACAAGCCAGCTCTGTTTCTCTCTCCTCAGTCCCGCGATGCAGGGAGCCTGTTGCCAACAGGACTCCCTGAAAATAAAAAACCTAACAAAATTCTTTAATACAGAAAACTCTGGAGAGCTCTCTGCATTGTACCCTTTCTCCTCTGGGCACAAGATCTAACTGAGGTCTGGAGGAGGGGCATAGAGGGAGGAGCCAGTGCACACCCATAGTCAAAGTTCTTTTTAGGTGCCCTATCTCCTGCGGAGCCCGTCTATACCCCATGGTCCTTACGGAGTCCCCAGCATCCTCTAGGACGTAAGAGAAATACAAACAAATGTTATTTGTTTTCTTTGATATCAAGGGGATTTATTTTGGCAGACTGGGTACCAGAAGGCGAAACAGTGAATCAGTAAATCAACATTGATACAAAAATATTCTAGAAACAGAAGTCAGAGGTCATTGTTGTAGGAAAATTGTGTCATCCTCCATCAGGACAATGTACCAGCCCACACAGCTCTCTCTGTGAAGCAGTATTTGTCTGAGAAACAGATTGCAGTGCTAGAGCACCCTCCATACTCACCAGGGCCCTCATTCCGAGTTGTTCGCTCGCAAGCTGCTTTTAATAGCATTGCACACGCTAAGCCGCCGCCTACTGGGAGTGAATCTTAGCTTAGCAAAATTGCGAACGAAAGATTCTCAAAATTGCGAATAGAAATTTCTTAGCAGTTTCTGAGTAGCTCGGGACTTACTCTGCCACTGCGATCAGTTCAGTCAGTTTCGTTCCTGGTTTGACGTCACAAACACACCCAGCGTTCGCCCAGCCACTCCCCCGTTTCTCCAGCCACTCCCGCGTTTTTCCCAGAAACTGTAACGTTTTTTCACACACTCCCATAAAACGGCCAGTTTCCGCCCAGAAACATCCACTTCCTGTCAATCACATTACGATCACCAGAACGAAGAAAAACCCCGTAATGCCGTGAGTAAAATACCAAACTTCTTAGCAAATTTACTTGGCGCAGTCGCAGTGCGAACATTGCGCATGCGCAATTAGCGGAAAATCGCTGCGATGCGAAGAAAATTACCGAGCGAACAACTCGGAATGAGGGCCCAGGCCTAGCATTATGTGACTTCTTTCTTTTCCTTAAAGTCAAATGTGTGCTCAAGGGAACCCATTTTGCATCAGTTACTGAGGTAAAGAAGAAAATGATGGAGCTGTTGAGACAGCTGACAGATAATGAGCTACAGCACGGTTTTGACCAATGGAAAATATGAATGCAGAGCTGTGTAGATGCGAGAGGGGGGTACATAGAAAGGAAATGGAGTTAAAATGTATTTAATGTAATTAAACATAAATTATAGCCTCAGTCTTGTTATTTAATAGGCAGCTCATTGCTCTATCCCACCATATATGCGATATATGATCTAATAGGAAATAAGCAGCACCCATTGGGGCTGACATGATATAGGATAGGAACAAATCAATATGACTTTTGTCATTATAACTTATTTCTGGTAGAACATAGCACTACCATGGAATAGTTAGAGATACTATCTACTAGTTGAAGGCTAGTATTATTGTAATTACATTTGCTGATAGCTTCCGGCGGATCTGTATGTATTGCTTTAGCTCAGGGGTTCCCATAGCTTTTAGAATCACAACACCCTAGTGGAGATGCTTTCATGGCTGGCGGTCAGGATGCTGCCACACAGGGACTATTTCCCCTCAAGGGTGTTCACAACACCCATAGAGTGGGAATAGAACCTGTGGCGAGCCACTGAGCCCGCTGCGCTCGCCCCCCTCCCCACACACACACACACACACACACCAACATTCTGGCAGCCAGTATCCCGGGGTCGCTATGCTGACCTCATCCCGGGGGGTATTGTATCAGAAGTTTTTTCACGGTACCCCTAGGCAGTGTCGAACTGGGTCATGTACGGCCCACCGGAGGAATGCAGTGGTAGGGGATCATGTTTAGGGGTGTGGCCAGTCAGCAGAGGGGGTGTGGTCGGTCACCTCATTGGTTTGACTAACCATTAGAGTGTGCAACGTCTGGGCCCCTTCTTAAATATATACAGTAAATTCAGCTGCTACATGCATTATAATGTACCAGATTAATAACAGATTAATAACAGCAATGCACTGTAGAAAATACACCATAGTCCAGTATAAGGTAACATATGTATAATGTATAATTCAAGTGCACAATCTGGAACCTAATCCTTAGAGCAGAAGGTGGGCCCCCAGGCAGTAGGGCCCACCAGTGGTTTCCCCTGTACCCCTGTGGACCGGTCCAAGCCTGCCCCTCGGCCAAACGTTTCTTATTGAGAAGTTTTGAAAGAAATATTAAATTAAATATATTGTGTTTATATGTCATCCTTAGGTACAGTTGTGTGGTGAGGGACAAGATTTGCTTCTGTTTGTCCACATATTATATGATTGGCTGTCACCAGCACTGGTTTTACATTTTACATTGAAATTATTTGATTTGTTCCTGGAGCACCAATCCAAGGTACCCCTGCAAGTGTCCTGGTGCACCCCAGGGTACCACGGCACACAATTTGAGAACCACTGCTTTAGCTTCTCTAATATTATTTTCTGGTCTTGTGTTTAATTATTGCAGCAGTGAATGGGGGTGCAGACATAGCCGGCTCTACCATTAGGAAGCTTTAGGCAGAAACCTAGGGGCGCCGGCAACTGAAGGATGTCTCTGTATGCGGCCTTCTCCTTTTACACTGCGCTGGCAGGTCTAATCAGGTGCAGACGCCGCTATCAGGCTGCACCACATAGTGCCTCAGCGCTTCCCCAATGCTGACACGTATAACATCAAGTCATGTGACGGCACATAGGAGGCGGATGTAACTATGACTCCTAAGGGGCACCCCACAGCCGCTACTCATAGCTCTGATGCACCTCTTTCAGATCCCTGGATCCCGGTTCTCCAGCAGCAAGCAGCACCTGACTACGGGTGGTATTCATGTGACCGACGGTCGGGAGACCGACGGTCACATGACCTCCTCTAGCATCCCGACCCCCACTATCCCGATGGTTGGCATGCCGACCAACAGGGACTATTTCCACTCGTGGGTGTCCACGACACCCATAGCCCGCAAGGGGCTTGCTGCACTCGCCCCTCCCCGCCGGGATCCCGGCGTCGGTAAGCTGACCGGCGGTCAGGAGACTGCCGGTCAGCCATACTAAACCCCCGACTACATGTCATGCCAATGCCGAGGGAAAACAAGGAAACTATTTTTACGTAAGTAACCCATGGGGGGTTCTGTGGGACCACAGACAGTACAGCATACATCCCAATTTCCTTGTGCGCCATGGAGGGACATCTTTGTATGCCTTCGGTGCATGCCTAAAAGTAGGGGGCATGGCCTCAGACTAGGAGGCATATGGCCTCTAGCTAGGGTGCGTGGCCTCATGGCAAGTACTGTAATTGCAAGCTACGCCCCCATCTTCATCACTATGGGGGCATGAACAGCGCTCAGTGAGCAGCTGCCATGCCCCCTGTCCTTCTCTGCAGGGGAATAGACACTGTGCGCATGCACACAGCATCGATTCACTGCTGCTCTCAGAGCAGCGAGTGACAGGGGGTTTTCACAACCCTCCCCAAACAAACACACGCCACGGGACACTGCGACCCATGGCTGGACTGCGGGACAGACCGTGAAAAACCGGACTGTCCAACCAAAATCTGGACGGTTGGGGGGGGGGGGGGGGGAGGGAGTATTGTACAGATCTACAGTCCGATGGGTGGTTTGCACTTGCAAAGGCTGGAAAATGCGATTGTATCGCGGATGCGATAACAGCAAGTCCCCTCACGGGCTCACTGTGCTCGCCACACATTTGGCCCGGTGCAGTGGCGTAAGTTCGTCCCAGTTGCCCGGAGGCAAGATAAATAATGGTGCCCCCCCCCCCCGTACTTAGATAAATGTATGCATGTGTGTGTATATTATATATATATATATATAAAAATGTATATACTGTATATATACATTTCATCGTCTTCTATTTTAAATCACACACATCTTAGCAGTCATATCCAGGATTAGAACCCATGACCTGTTACACTGACAGCAGACACTTTACTGATGGAGCTATTTGCTCCTGTATAGGAAGCATGAGAATTCTAACTATATGAAGTAACTTGATATAGTTAGAATTCTCATATTTCCTGTACAGGAGCAAATAGCTTCATCAGTAAGGCGTCTGCTTCCAGTGTAATAGGTTGTGGGTTCTAATCCTGGGTGTGACACTTGTAAAATTTGTATTTACAGTATAATAAAAAGGGTGTGATTAGTAAGGTTCAAGAACCAGTGAGGAAGACGAAAAGATAGTGGCAGCTATCAATTAAATTATTTCAAAGGTGTCACAGAATGGGAGGAGAGGAGCCCCCTTCAGAGCAGGAGCCCGGCGGCAGATGACTCCGTTGCCTCCCAGAGTTACGCCTCTGGCCCGGTGGCTTGCTTCACTCACCACAGGTTCTATTTCCACTCAGTTGGTGGCATGAACAGAGGCGTAACTAGCATGGGGCGAGCAGGGCTCGTGCCCTGGGCGCCGTGGCAGACCCAGCAGAGGGGGGCGCCACCGCCACCTGCACGGCCCGCTCCGCTCGCCCCATTTTTCGCCGGCGGTCTCTCCCTGGCTCCCTAGCTCCGGCTGCTGTGCCTGTCACACTGTACAGGCAGCAGCAGCTAGGACGGAGCCTCCCCCTACTCCCCCCCCCCAAGCAGTGTCTAATTGTTGAGGCGCGCGTGCGCGACCTCGGAGGTGCGCGCGTACGCGACCTCGGAGGTGCGCGCGTACGCGCGTGCGCGACCTCGGAGGTGCGCCCGCGTAGGGCATCGGAGGCGGCAGGTGAGCAGGCAGGCGGCGGCGGCAACAGTAGTAATTTATTGGCAGGGGGGGGGGGTGGTACAGTGTGTGTGTGGGTTAAGTGTGTGTGTGTGTGTGTGTGTGTGTGTGTGTGTGTGTGTGTGTGTGTGTGTGGGACAGTGTGAGTGTAAGTGAATATTGTAGTCCTGTGTGTGGGGTGGGAGGGGGGGAAAGTATGAGAATGTGTGTGTAGTCTGAGTGGGTGTGTGTGGGGTTTGGGGGGTGGCCAGTCTGTGTGTGTGTGTGTAATCTGTAGATTACACACACACACACATACTTTCCCCTCCCCCACCAGAGACGTAACTAGCATGGGGCGAGCAGGGCACGTGCACTGGGCGCTGTGGCAGCCCCAGCAGAGGGGGGCGCCACCGCCACCTGCATGGCCCGCTCCGCTCGCCCCATGCGACATGGATTCCGCCGGCGGGCTCTCCCTGGCTCCCCAGACCCGGCTGCTGTGACTGCCACACAGGCAGCAGCAGCTAGGACGGAGCCTCCCCCTACTCCCCTCCCCCCCCCTCCCCCCAAGCAGTGTCTAATCGTGGAGGCGCGCGTGCGCGGGTCTGCGGAGGCAACAGGTGAGTAGGCAGGCGGCGGCAGCAGTAGTTTATTGTCGGGAGGGGAGGGGGGGTGGTACAGTGTGTGTGTGGGTTAAGTGTGTGTGTGTGTGGGACAGTGGGAGTGTAAGTGAATATTGTAGTCCTGTGTGTGGGGGGGAGGGAGGCGAAAGTATGAGAATGTGTGTGTAGTCTGAGTGGGTGTGTGTGGGGTTTGGGGGGTGGCCAGTCTGTGTGTGTGTAATCTGTAGATTACACACACACACACACACACACACACACACACACACACACACACACAGACTGGCCACCCACAAACTAACCCTAGTTACTAACCCTAGGATTTCCCAACTGATGGTGTGCTGAGTGACGACGCAGGTTG
Organism: Pseudophryne corroboree; assembly: GCF_028390025.1. Classification (NCBI taxonomy): domain Eukaryota; kingdom Metazoa; phylum Chordata; class Amphibia; order Anura; family Myobatrachidae; genus Pseudophryne; species Pseudophryne corroboree. The sequence goes on along the minus strand of NC_086452.1, from coordinate 197,252,486 downwards.
AGGTGATGGTGTGCTGAGTGAGTGACGACGCAGGGGAGGTGATGGTGTGCTGAGTGACGACGCAGGGGGAGGTGATGGTGTGCTGAGTGACGACGCAGGAGGAGGTGATGGTGTGCTGAGTGACGACGCAGGGGGAGGTGATGGTGTGCTGAGTGACGACGCAGGGGGAGGTGATGGTGTGCTGAGTGACGACGCAGGGGGAGGTGATGGTGTGCTGAGTGACGACGCAGGGGGAAGTGATCGTGTGCTGAGTGACGACGCAGAGGTAGGTTATGGTGTGCTGAGTGACGACGCAGGGGAGGTGATGGTGTGCTGAGTGACGACGCAGGGGGAGGTGATGGTGTGCTGAGTGACGACGCAGAGGTAGGTTATGGTGTGCTGAGTGACGTCGCAGAGGTAGGTTATAGTGTGCTGAGTGACGACGCAGGGGAGGTGATGGTGTGCTGAGTGATGACGCAGGGGGAGGTGATGGTGTGCTGAGTGACGACGCAGGGGGAGGTGATGATGTGCTGAGTGACGACGCAGAGGTAGGTTATGGTGTGCTGAGTGACGACGCAGGGGAGGTGATGGTGTGCTGAGTGACGACGCAGGGGGAGGTGATGGTGTGCTGAGTGACGACGCAGGGGGAGGTGATGGTGTGCTGAGTGAGAGACGACCAGAGGCGTAACTTACTTATTTTTTAATTAGCAGACAGCAGCAGCACGTAGGAAGTAGGCCCTGGAGGATTAACGCCTGCACCTGTCACCGTAGCGACCAGAGCCGTCCGCGCTGAGTGGAGAAGATGCCGCAGAAGAGGAGTCCAGCCAGACGCAGGACTGGGGAAGGACATCCAACCTTCGGTCGACCGGGACACTGCAGCAAGGGAGGAGACTGACCAGCAATGGGAGCACCGGCAGAAGACCCTGGCTGGCTTAAAGAAGACGGCACGGAACAGCGGGGAGGATGGCGCAGATCGGAATCCTGCAGCAGGAGAGAATATTCCCCTTTGGAGCGCAGCAGACCACACTGAAAAGGGTGCATCCCCGGTGCGGTGCGGTGCTCTGCATCCCGGGTGGCGCCGAAGATGTGGAGTGTCGGAGGTGGCAGAAGCGCCGCAGCTTGGGGTGAGAAACCGCTGCAACCCTTCCACTGCTAAACTCTGCAATTAGTCGATTAAGGGGGTAGGCTCCCCTCACCACAGTGCCCCACAGGCCTTGTTAATTAAGAGGGTTGAATCCCCTCTCTCTATAATGTGAATTTCGGCTCCTACCGTGTGTTATAATATGAAAGGGGCACCAGTACTAGATAGTATAATGGGTCCTACTACACTGAAGGACACGCCCCCTCCTGAGTGGCCACGCCCCCTTTTCCAGGGAGCGCGCGCGCCTTCGGCGCGCACATAATGCATACCTCCACTTTTTCATATCCCCCTTCAAAAATTAAACTTCGACCACTTTATACACAGTGACACCTATTTGTGTAGGAGATGATGATGTTAAGATGCATGTGGAATTGAAAAGAATGTTCCCAGTATGACCTGTAACAGCTGGTGTGTCATGTTGGCACATCGCCATTAGCGTGCGCACATACTTTCCTTTTGTATTTTATTTATTATTATTTATTTATTTATTTATTTGGGGGGGGGGCGCCATTTTTGATCTTGCCCTGGGCTCCAAAACCCCTAGTTACGCCTCTGGGCATGAACCCACCAACCGAGTGGGAATACCGGTCGGGATTCTGGCTGTCAGTAAAATGCAGTCTGTCAGGTTTTCAGCGTCGGTCTCCTTAATGCCATGATTCCAACATTCGGTATATTGACTGCATCCCCACCAGGGCCGGTTCAAGCCCGCTCGGCGCCCCGGGCAGGAAACGGGGCGTGGCCTATTACAGGGGGCGTGGTCAGTTACGCCCCCTGTACATTACTAGCGCCGCTTGACTGCTGAGCGGTGCGCGATGACGTCATCGCGCACCGCACAGCAAAAGGTCCTCTCCACGAAGGGAAACTAGACGCGTAGCATCTAGTTTCCCTTCATGGAGAGGACCTTTTGCTGTGCGGTGCGCGATGACGTCATCGCGCACCGCTCAGCAAAGGTACACTCCACGAAGGGAAACTAGACGCTACGCGTCTAGTTCCCTTCACAGGAGGCGGGGACACAGCGGGCAGCGGAGGCGGACGGGGGACACAGCGGGCAGCAGTGGCGGATCTTGCCACGGTGCGGCGCCCTCCGGATGGCGCCAGCGCCTTCCGGAAGGCGGCGCCCCGGGCAAAAGTCCTGCTTGGCCGTGGCAAGATCCGCTACTGATCCCCACCTAGTGGCCACCTGCATTTCCCCCCGAGAGGTGATGGCGGTGGGGATTGCAGATTAGGGAGCGTTAGGCTGAAGCTTTCCTTAGGGTGCAGACTGAGACCTTGCACCGGCCCTGGGTGCAGGGTCCAAAAGATATGGACTGAAAATGAGAGTGGGCAGGAGTGGAAGTGGGATGAGTAATAAGCATACAGCTGAGGGCCCCTGAGGGCGCAACTGTCCACATCTTTTGCCTAAAATCAGCGGCATTGTAATGAGTCAAACTGACTCATTACAAGCCGCCTGTGACTGCGTGCGAGCGCTGCCGCCGCGAGGAGCAACTCCGGGGGCATCCGCAGGAGAGGAGGAGGAGGGAGGGGGACTCCGGAGCCGCAGCAGCGCTATGTAATTGGTGGCGGCGCTGCTGCAGCTGTCCCTCTCCTTCTACATAGGCTGGCTGCGATCGCTCCCTCCCTGCTCCTGGCGCACTTCCACCAGGTAGCAGGGAGGGAGTGATCGCGGCCAGCCAATGTGAAGGAGAGGGCCAGCTGCAGCGGAACCGCTGGCAGCACGGCATAGTTGCCTACCGCTGCCCGCAAAGGTGAAGCCATCCCCGCATTCCCTAATGTCCCATTGTGAATCCGGACTGCGCATGTGCGAGTCCAGATGGGACGGGACGGAGCCTGGTGCAGAAGAGCAGCCGCAGGGAGAGGAAGGGGAATAGTGTGTCCCAGCCTTCGGGAACCATGCTATATCTCTCTGCTCCTCACACATCGGCTGGTGGTAGCCCCGCCCCCCTTCAGAACACATGCACCTCCGGCTCCAACACCGTCAGAACTGGATCCGGAGACCCATCTCCGCTGCTGCTAACAGGACATAGAGGTGACAGGGCTGGGGTATAAGTGTGTGAGGGAGGCGGCTGGATGCAGGGCTGTGGTATGTGTGCTGAGTGCAGGGCTGGTGTACATGAGTGTGTGTGAGAGGTGGCTGGGGTGTACTATATGTGTGCTTGGTGGAGGGCTGTGGTGTGTATGGCTGTCGTAATGTGTAAAAAGGAGGACACTGTGTGCCGTAATGTGTAAAAAGGGTACGCTGTCTGCCGTAATTAGTAAAAAGGGGATGCTGTCTGCCGTAATGTGTAAAAAGGGGGACGCTGTCTGCCGCAATGTGTAAAAAGGGTAATCTGTCCGCCGTAATGTGTAAAAGTGGCTCTACCTGGTGTAGTGGTGCTACTGTGCAGCATAATTTGAATAATGGAGACTATTATAATATGTAATATGAATTGGTATTATTTTGTGGCCACACCCCCTTCTCCATGAAGCCATGCCCCTATATTTTTTGCGCGCGGCTGCGGCGCGCACTGCCCCTATTTTACATAGGGGGGGGGGGCACCAATGCCCTCTCTTGCACACAGCGCTAAATGTCTAGTTATGGCACTGGGAGTCAGGATTAATTCTTCAACCACCCCCCTAAAAGAAAAGTCTACGTGCACCCCTGGTTGACTAATAGTTGGTTTTACCACCCTAACGGGGTTATGGGGGACAATATCATTACCCAAATGGGTGGGTTACCAAGGCAGAAGGTGAATGGCTACCTTTTGTTGCTTCTCAGGGTTTTTATAGTTGTGTTTTTGCACTCTGGGCGGTATCCACCTGCAATGCCTGTTGTTGATTGTGTTTGGGTATTGCAGATTGACTGATTTTTGTCCATTCTTTCTTTGCCACCATACATCCTTAAATACTAATCATATTTACATTCAGTAAATAGCTAACAGTTTCTCTGCCAAATCTATGTCTCAGTGTCTTTACTTACTTTAGAGTTTAAGGGTAAGTGGTTTGCACCCATGACACACCTCATTAGATAGAAATCTTATTCTTTTTATTATGTTGAACCTAGCCCCAAGAACAACGATGTACAGGGGTGGATCTAGTTGGCTGTTCTTTATGTTTATTAACCACTCAAAACCTTACCAGTAATAAGGCAAATAATATCCCTTGTTTCTCTGACGTCCTAGTGGATGCTGGGAACTCCGTAAGGACCATGGGGAATAGATGGGCTCCGCAGGAGACTGGGCACTCTAAAAGAAAGATTAGGTACTATCTGGTGTGCACTGGCTCCTCCCCCTATGACCCTCCTCCAGACCTCAGTTAGATTTCTGTGCCCGGCCGAGCTGGATGCACACTAGGGGCTCTCCTGAGCTCCTAGAAAGAAAGTATATTTTAGGTTTTTTATTATTTTTATTTTACAGTGAGACCTGCTGGCAACAGCTTCACTGCATCGAGGGACTAAGGGGAGAAGAAGCGAACCTACCTGCTTGCAGCTAGCTTGGGCTTCTTAGGCTACTGGACACCATTAGCTCCAGAGGGATCGACCGCAGGACCCGTCCTTGGTGTTCGTTCCCGGAGCCGCGCCGCCGTCCCCCTTACAGAGCCAGAAGCAAGAAGATGGTCCGGAAAATCGGCGGCAGAAGACTTCAGTCTTCACCAAGGTAGCGCACAGCACTGCAGCTGTGCGCCATTGCTCCTCATGTACACCTCACACTCCGGTCACTGATGGGTGCAGGGCGCTGGGGGGGGGGGGGGGGGCGCCCTGAGGGCAATATAAACACCTTGGCTGGCAAAATAATCACAATATATAGCCCCAGAGGCTATATATGTGATAAATACCCCTGCCAGAATCCATAAAAAAGCGGGAGAAAAGTCCGCGAAAAAGGGGCGGAGCTATCTCCCTCAGCACACTGGCGCCATTTTCTCTTCACAGTGCAGCTGGTAGACAACTCCCCAGGCTCTCCCCTGTAGTTTTCAGGCTCAAAGGGTTAAAAAGAGAGGGGGGGCACTAAATTTAGGCGCAATATTGTATATACAAGCAGCTATTGGGGAAAATTCACTCAGTTATAGTGTTAATACCCACATTATATAGCGCTCTGGTGTGTGCTGGCATACTCTCTCTCTGTCTCCCCAAAGGGCTTTGTGGGGTCCTGTCCTCAGTCAGAGCATTCCCTGTGTGTGTGCGGTGTGTCGGTACGGCTGTGTCGACATGTTTGATGAGGAGGCTTATGTGGTGACGGAGCAGATGCCGATAAATGTGATGTCGCCCCCTGTGGGGCCGACACCAGAGTGGATGGATAGGTGGAAGGTATTAACCGACAGTGTCAACTCCTTACATAAAAGGCTGGATGACGTAACAGCTATGGGACAGCCGGCTTTTCAGCCCGCGCCTGCCCAGGCGTCTCAAAGGCTATCAGGGGCTCAAAAACGCCCGCTCCCTCAGATGGCAGACACAGATGTCGACACGGAGTCTGACTCCAGTGTCGACGAGGTTGAGACATATACACAATCCACTAGGAACATCCGTGACTTGATCCCGGCAATAAAAAATGTGTTACACATTTCTGACATTAACCCAAGTACCACTAAAAAAGGGTTTGCTCGGCAGAGTTGTAATGCCGAGACCCCTCGGGCAGCCGCCCAGGATGAGCCCACCTTCCTTGTGGAATGGGCCTTGACAGATTTAGGCTGTGGCAGGCCTGCCACAGAATGTGCAAGTTGAATTGTGCTACAAATCCAACGAGCAATCGTCTGCTTAGAAGCAGGAGCACCCAGCTTGTTGGGTGCATACAGTATAAACAGCGAGTCAGATTTTCTGACTCCAGCCGTCCTTGAAATATATATTTTCAATGCCCTGACAACGTCCAGCAACTTGGAATCCTCCAAATCGCTAGTAGCCGCAGGCACCACAATAGGCTGGTTCAGGTGAAACGCTGACACCACCTTAGGCAGAAAATGAGGACGCGTCCGCAGTTCTGCCCTGTCCGAATGGAAAATCAGATATGGGCTTTTATACGATAAAGCCGCCAATTCTGACACTCTCCTGGCTGAAGCCAGAGCCAGTAGCATGGTTACTTTCCATGTAAGATATTTCAAATCCGCCGATTTGAGTGGCTCAAACCAATGGGATTTGAGAAAATCCAAAACTACATTAAGGTCCCACGGAGCCACTGGGGGCACAACCGGGGGCTGTATATGTAGTACTCCTTTTACAAAAGTCTGGACTTCAGGAACTGAAGCCAATTCTTTCTGGAAGAAAATCGACAGGGCCGAAATTTGAACCTTAATGGACCCCAACTTGAGGCCCATAGACAATCCTGTTTGCAGGAAATGTAGGAATCGACCCAATTGAAATTCCTCCGTGGGGGCCTTCCTGGCCTCACACCACGCAACATATTTTCTCCAAATGCGGTGATAATGTTGTGCAGTCACCTCCTTCCTGGCTTTAACCAGTGTAGGAATGACCTCTTCTGGAATGCCTTTTTCCCTTAGAATTCGGCGTTCAACCGCCACGCCGTCAAACGCAGCCGCGGTAAGTCTTGGAATAGACACGGTCCCTGCTGAATCAGGTCCCGTCTTAGAGGTAGAGGCCACGGATTTTCCGTGAGCATCTCCTGAAGTTCCGGGTACCAAGTTCTTCTTGGCCAATCCGGAGCCACGAGTATCGTTCTTACTCCCCTTTGCCGTATAATTCTCAGTACTTTGGGTATGAGAGGCAGAGGAGGAAACACATACACTGACTGGAACACACACGGTGTTACCAGAGCGTCCACAGCTATTGCCTGAGGGTCTCTTGACCTGGCGCAATACCTGTCCAGTTTTTTGTTGAGGCGAGACGCCATCATATCCACCTTTGGTTTTTCCCAACGGTTCACAATCATGTGGAAGACTTCTGGATGAAGTCCCCACTCTCCCGGGTGTAGATCGTGTCTGCTGAGGAAGTCTGCTTCCCAGTTGTCCACTCCCGGAATGAACACTGCTGACAGTGCTATCACATGATCTTCCGCCCAGCGAAGAATCCTTGCAGCTTCTGCCATTGCTCTCCTGCTTCTTGTGCCGCCCTGTCTGTTTACGTGGGCGACTGCCGTGATGTTGTCTGACTGGATCAACACCGGCTGACCCCGAAGCAGGGGTTTTGCCAGGCTTAGAGCATTGTAAATCGCTCTTAGCTCCAGTATATTTATGTGAAGAGACATCTCCAGGCTTGACCATACTCCCTGCAAGTTTCTTCCCTGTGTGACCGCTCCCCAGCCTCTCAGACTGGCATCCGTGGTCACCAGGACCCAGTCCTGTATGCCGAATCTGCGGCCTTCTAACAGATGAGCACTCTGCAACCACCACAGAAGAGACACCCTTGTCCGTGGCGATAAGGTTATCCGCTGATGCATCTGCAGATGCGATCCGGACCATTTGTCCAGCAGATCCCACTGAAAACTTCGTGCGTGGAATCTGCCGAATGGGATTGCTTCGTAAGAAGCCACCATCTTTCCCAGGACTCTTGTGCATTGATGCACAGACACTTTTCCTGGTTTTAGGAGGTTCCTGACAAGTTCGGATAACTCCTTGGCTTTCTCCTCCGGAAGAAACACCTTTTTCTGAACCGTGTCCAGAATCATTCCCAGGAAACAGCAGACGTGTTGTCGGGGTCAACTGAGATTTTGGGAAATTCAGAATCCACCCGTGTTGTTGCAGCACTACTTGGGTTAGTGCTACTCCGTCCTCCAGCTGTTCTCTGGACCTTGCCCTTATCAGGAGATCGTCCAAGTAAGGGATAATTAATACGCCTCTTCTTCGCAGAAGAATCATCATTTCGGCCATTACCTTGGTAAAGACCCGAGGTGCCGTGGACAATCCAAACGGCAGCGTCTGAAACTGATAATGACAGTTTTGCACCACGAACCTGAGGTACCCTTGATGTGAAGGGCAAATTGGGACATGCAGGTAAGCATCTTTTATGTCCAGGGACACCATAAAGTCCCCTTCTTCCAGATTCGCTATCACTGCTCTGAGTGATTCCATCTTGAACTTGAATTTTTGTATGTACAGGTTCAAAGATTTCAGATTTAGAATAGGTCTTACCGAGCCGTCCGGCTTCGGTACCACAAATAGCGTGGAGTAATACCCCTTTCCCTGTTGTAGGAGGGGTACCTTGACTATCACCTGCTGAGAATACAGCTTGTGAATGGCTTCCAATACCGTCGCCCTGTCTGAGGGAGACGTTGGCAAAGCAGACTTTAGGAACCGGCGAGGGGGAGACTTCTCGAATTCCAACCTGTAACCCTGAGATACTACCTGCAGGATCCAGGGGTCCACCTGTGAGCAAGCCCACTGCGCGCTGAAATTCTTGAGTCGACCCCCCACCGCTCCTGAGTCCGCTTGTAAAGCCCCAGCGTCATGCTGAGGGCTTTGCAGAACCCGCGGAGGGCTTCTGTTCCTGGGAAGGGGCTGCTTGCTGCCCTCTCTTACCCTTTCCTCTGCCTCGGGGCAGATATGACTGTCCTTTTGCCCGCTTGTTCTTATAGGACCGAAAGGACTGCGGCTGAAAAGACGGTGTCTTTTTCTGTTGGGAGGGGGTCTGAGGTAAAAAGGTGGATTTCCCGGCAGTTGCCGTGGCCACCAAATCCGATAGACCGACGCCAAATAATTCCTCCCCTTTATACGGCAATACTTCCATATGCCGTTTGGAATCCGCATCACCTGACCACTGTCGTGTCCATAAACTTCTTCTGGCAGATATGGACATCGCACTTACTCTCGATGCCAGAGTGCAAATATCCCTCTGAGCATCTCGCATATAAAGAAAAGCATCCTTTAATTGCTCTAAAGTCTGTAAAATACTGTCCCTATCCAGGGTATCAATATTTTCAGTCAGGGAATCCGACCAGACCACTCCAGCACTGCACATCCAGGCTGAGGCGATGGCTGGTCGCAGTATAACACCTGTATGTGTGTATATACTTTTTAGAGTAGTTTCCAGCCTCCTATCAGCTGGATCCTTGAGGGCGGCCGTATCAGGAGACGGTAACGCCACTTGTTTTGATAAGCGTGTGAGCGCCTTATCCACCTTAGGGGGTGTTTCCCAGCGCGCCCTAACCTCTGGCGGGAAAGGGTATAATGCCAATAACTTTTTAGAAATTAGCCCTTTTCTATCTGGGTTAACCCATGCTTCATCACATACATCATTCAATTCCTTTGATTCAGGAAAAACTACAGGTAGTTTTTTCACCCCCCACATAATACCCCTTTTTGTGGTACTTGTAGTATCAGAGATATGCAAAGTCTCCTTCATTGCCGTGATCATATAACGTGTGGCCCTACTGGAAAATACGTTTGTTTCTTCACCGTCGACACTAGATTCAGTGTCCGTGTCTGGGTCTGTATCGACCGACTGAGGTAAAGGGCGTTTTACAGCCCCTGACGGTGTCTGAGACGCCTGGGCAGGTACCAACTGGTTTGACGGCCGTCTCATGTCGTCAACTGATTTTTGTAATGTGCTGACATTATCACGTAATTCCATAAACAAAGCCATCCATTCCGGTGTCGACTCCCTAGGGGGTGACATCACCATTACCGGCAATTGCTCTGCCTCCACACCAACATCGTCCTCATACATGTCGACACACACGTACCGACACACAGCAGACACACAGGGAATGCTCTATTGAAGACAGGACCCCACTAGCCCTTTGGGGAGACAGAGGGAGAGTTTGCCAGCACACACCCAAGCGCTATAATATATATGGGAACAACCCTATATAAGTGTTGTATCCTTATAGCAGCTTAAATATATTAATATCGCCAAAAAAAGTGCCCCCCCTCTCTGTTTTACCCTGTTTCTGTAATGCAGTGCAGGGGAGAGTCCTGGGAGCCTTCCTCACAGCGGAGCTGAGCAGGAAAATGGCGCTGTGTGCTGAGGAGAATAAGCCCCGCCCCCTATTTCGGCGGGCTCTTCTCCGGAATCTGTGAGATCTGGCAGGGGTTAAATACATCCATATAGCCTCAAAGGGCTATATGTGATGTATTTTTAGCCATAAAAAGGTATTATATATTGCTGCCCAGGGCGCCCCCCCAACGCCCTGCACCCTCCGTGACCGCTGTGTGAAGTGTGCTGACAACAATGGCGCACAGCTGCAGTGCTGTGCGCTACCTCAGGAAGACTGAAAAGTCTTCTGCCGCCTGCTTCTGGACCTCTTCCATCTTCGGCATCTGCAAGGGGGGTCGGCAGCGCGGCTCCGGGACGAACCCCAGGGTGAGACCTGTGTTCCGACTCCCTCTGGAGCTAATGGTGTCCAGTAGCCTAAGAAGCCAATCCATCCTGCACGCAGGTGAGTTCACTTCTCTCCCCTAAGTCCCTCGATGCAGTGAGCCTGTTGCCAGCAGGACTCACTGAAAATAAAAAACCTAAAAACTTTTTCTAAGCAGCTCTTTAGGAGAGCCACCTAGATTGCACCCTGCTCGGACGGGCACAAAAACCTAACTGAGGCTTGGAGGAGGGTCATAGGGGAAGGAGCCAGTGCACACCACCTGATCCTAAAGCTTTATTTTTGTGCCCTGTCTCCTGCGGAGCCGCTAATCCCCATGGTCCTGGCGGAGTCCCCAGCATCCACTAGGACGTTAGAGAAAAGCAGGTAGTGTTTTGTTCCCCCATTAGATGAGTGAATGAAGTGTGTGAAAAAGCGTGGGTTCCCCCGATAAGAACTGGTAATTTCTAAAAAGTTACTGATGGCGTACCCTTTCCCGCCAGAGGATAAGTTACGCTGGGAGATATCCCCTAGGGTGGATAAGGCGCTCACACGTTTGTCAAAAAAGGTGGCACTGCCGTCTTAGGATACGGCCACTTTGAAGGTACCTGTTGATAAAAAGCAGGAGGCTATCCTGAAGTCTGTATTTACACACTCAGGTACTAGACTGAGACCTGCAGATAGGGCTGCTGCAGCGTGGTCTGTGACCCTGTCAAACAGGGATACTAGTTTGCTAACATAAGAGCATATTAAAGACGTCGTCTTATATATGAGGGTTGCACAGAGGGATATTTTGCCGGCTGGCATCCAGAATTAATGTAATGTCCATTCTGTCAGGAGGGTATTAGAGACCCGACACTGGACAGGTGATTCTGATTTTAAAAGGCGCATAGAGATTCTGCCTTATAAGGGTGAGGAATTGTTTGGGGATGGTCTCTGGGACCTCGTATCCACAGCAACAGCTGGGAAGAAAAAATGTTACCTCAGGTTTCCTCAGAGCCTAAGAAAGCACTGTATTATCAGGTACAGTCCTTTCGGCTTCAGAAAAGCAAGCGGGTCAAAGGCGCTTCCTTTCTGCACAGAGACAAGGGAAGAGGGAAAAAGCTGCACCAGTCAGCCAGTTCCCAGAATCAAAATTCTTCCCCCGCTTCCTCTGAGTCCACCGCATGACGCGGGGGCTCCACAGGCGTAGCCAGGTACGGTGGGGGGCCGCCTCAAAAAAATTTCAGCGATCAGTGGGCTCGCTCACAGGTGGATCCCTGGTTCCTTCAAGTAGTATCTCAGGGGTACAAGCTGAAATTCGAGGCGACAACTCCCTCGGGCAGGGAGGCTGTGCTAGAGGCAATTCACAAGCTGTATTCCCAGCAGGTGATAGTCAAGGTGCCCCTACTTCAACAAGGAGGGGGTTACTATTCCACACTGTTTGTGGTACCGAAACCGGACGGTTCGGTGAGACCCATTTTAAATTTGAAATCCTTGAACACATACATAAAAAATTCAAGTTCAAGATGGAATCGCTCAGGGCGGTTATTGCAAGGCTTGACGAGCGGGATTACATGGTATCCCTGGACATCAAGGATGCTTACCTGCATGTCCCCATTTACCATCCTCACCAGGAGTACCTCAGATTTGTGGTACAGGATTGCCATTACCAATTCCAGACACTGCCGTTTGGACTGTCCACGGCACCGAGGGTGTTTACCAAGGTAATGGCAGAAATGATGATACTCCTTCAAAAAAAGGGAGTTTTAATTATCCCGTACTTGGACGATCTCCTTATAAAGGCGAGGTCCAAGGAGCAGTTGTTGGTCGGAGTAGCACTATTTCGGGAAGTGCTACAACAGCACGGATGGATTCTAAACATTCCAAAGTCACAGCTGGTTCCTTCCACACGCCTACTGTTCCTGGGGATGGTTCTGGACACAGAACAGAAAAAAGTGTTTCTCCCGCAGGAGAAAGCCAAGGAGCTGTCATCTCTAGACAGAGACCTCCTGAAACCAAAACAGGTATCGGTGCATCACTGCACACGAGTTCTGGGAAAAATGGTAGCTTCATACGAAGCAATCCCATTCGGCAGGTTCCATGCAAGAACCTTTCAGTGGGACCTCTTGGACAAGTGGTCGGGATCGCATCTTCAGATGCATCGGCTGATAACCCTGTCTCCAAGGACCAGGGTGTCTCTGCTGTGGTGGCTGCAGAGTGCTCATCTTCTAGAGGGCCGCAGATTCGGCATACAGGACTGGGTCCTGGTGACCACGGATGCCAGCCTTCGAGGCTGGAGGGCAGTCACACAGGGAAGAAATTTCCAAGGACTTTGGTCAAGTCAGAAGTCGTCCCTACACATAAATATTCTGGAACTGAGGGCCATTTACAATGCCCTAAGTCAGGCAAGGCCCCTGCTTCAAAACCAGCCGATACTGATCCAATCAGACAACATCACGGCAGTCGCCCATGTAAACCGACAGGGCGGCACAAGAAGCAGGATGGCGATGGCAGAAGCCACAAGGATTCTCCGATGGGCAGAAAATCACGTCTTAGCACTGTCAGCAGTGTTCATTCCGGGAGTGGACAACTGGGAAGCAGACTTCCTCAGCAGACACGACCTACACCCGGGAGAGTGGGGACTTCATCCAGAAGTCTTCCAACTGTTGGTAAACCGTTGGGAAAGGCCACAGGTGGACATGATGGCGTCCCGCCTCAACAAAAAGCTAAAGTGATATTGTGCCAGGTCAAGGGACCCTCAGGCAATAGCTGTGGACGCTCTAGTGACACCGTGGGTGTACCAGTCGGTTTATGTGTTCCCTCCTCTGTCTCTCATACCAAAGGTACTGAGAATAATAAGAAGGCGAGGAGTAAGAACGATACTCGTGGTTCCGGATTGGCCAAGAAGAGCTTGGTACCCAGAACTTCAAGAAATGATATCAGAGGACCCATGGCCTCTACCGCTCAGACAGGATCTGCTACAGCAGGGGCCCTGTCTGTTCCAAGACTTACCGCGGCTGCGTTTGACGGCATGGCGGTTGAATTCCGGATCCTAAAGGAAAAGGGCATTCCGGAAGAAGTAATTCCTACGCTGATAAAAGCCAGGAAAGATGTAACCGCAAACCATTATCACCGTATTTGGCGAAAATATGTTGCGTGGTGTGAGGCCAGGAAGGCCCCAACAGAGGAATTTCAGCTGGGTCGTTTTCTGCACTTCCTACAGTCGGGAGTGACTATGGGCCTAAAATTGGGTTCCATTAAGGTCCAGATTTCGGCTCTGTCGATTTTCTTCCAGAAAGAACTGGCTTCACTGCCTGAAGTTCAGACATTTGTAAAGGGAGTGCTACATATTCAGCCCCCTTTTGTGCCTCCTGTGGCACCTTGGGATCTCAACGTGGTGTTGAGTTTCCTAAAATCACATTGGTTTGAGCCACTTAAGACTGTGGATCTGAAATATCTCACGTGGAAAGTGGTCATGTTATTGGCCTTGGCTTCGGCCAGGCGTGTGTCAGAATTGGCGGCTTTGTCATGTAAAAGCCCTTATCTTATTTTCCATATGGATAGGGCAGAATTGAGGACTCGTCCCCAGTTTCTCCCTAAGGTGGTATCAGCTTTTCACTTGAACCAACATATTGTAGTGCCTGCGGCTACTAGGGACTTGGAGGATTCCAAGTTACTGGACGTAGTCAGGGCCTTGAAAATTTATGTTTCCAGGACGGCTGGAGTCAGGAAAACTGACTCGCTTTTTATCCTGTATGCACCCAACAAAATAGGTGCTCCTGCTTCTAAGCAGACTATTGCTCGCTGGATTTGTAGCACAATTCAGCTGGCGCATTCTGCGGCTGGATTGCCGCATCCTAAATCAGTGAAAGCCCATTCTACGAGGAAGGTGGGCTCATCTTGGGCGGCTGCCCGAGGGGTCTCGGCTTTACAACTTTGCCGAGCTGCAACTTGGTCAGGGGCAAACACGTTTGCTAAATTCTACAAATTTGATACCCTGGCTGAGGAGGACCTTGAGTTCTCTCATTCGGTGCTGCAGAGTCACCCGCACTCTCCCGCCCGTTTGGGAGCTTTGGTATAATCCCCATGGTCCTTACGGAGTTCCCAGCATCCACTAGGACGTCAGAGAAAATAAGATTTTACTCACCGGTAAATCTATTTCTCGTAGTCCGTAGTGGATGCTGGGCGCTAATCCCAAGTGCGGATTGTCTGCAATACTTGTATATAGTTATTGCCTAACTAAAGGGTTATTGTTGAGCCATCTGTTGAGAGGCTCAGTTATATTTCATACTGTTAACTGGGTATAGTATCACGAGTTATACGGTGTGATTGGTGTGGCTGGTATGAGTCTTACCCGGGATTCAAAATCCTTCCTTATTGTGTCAGCTCTTCCGGGCACAGTATCCTAACTGAGGTCTGGAGGCGGGTCATAGTGGGAGGAGCCAGTGCACACCAGATAGTACCTAATCTTTCTTTTAGAGTGCCCAGTCTCCTGCGGAGCCCGTCTATTCCCCATGGTCCTTACGGAGTTCCCAGCATCCACTACGGACTACGAGAAATAGATTTACCGGTGAGTAAAATCTTATTTTCAGAACCATCTGAACTGCTTGATAATTTACATGCATGAGCATAACATTTTCCCCTTTTATAACTTTGGGAGGGAAACTTGAACAACACGTCCCAGGTAGTTCTTATTTCTTCTCTCTATACACTCTGGAACTTGAACCATAGAACTGTAACCATGCTTTAAATATTGCTTTGATCTTTGTCATGATAATTAGCACTTGTTATGCATTTTTTCCCTGCACAGCAACACTAAGGGGTATATTAAATTATCCCCCCCCCCTCACCTTCCTGGACCCGCCCAGCCCACAGAACTACTCCTCAGTGGGGGTCATTCTAAGTTGTTCGCTCGCTAGCAGATTTTAGCAGCATTGCACACGCTAGGCCGCCGCCCTCTGGGAGTGTATCTTAGCTTAGCAGAATAGCGAACGAAAGATTAGCAGAATTGCGAATAGAAAATTCTTAGCAGTTTCTGAGTAGCTCGAGACTTACTCCTACACTGCGATCAGCTCAGCCCGTTTGGTGCCTGGTTTGACGTCACAAACACGCCCTGCGTTCGGCCAGCCACTCCCCCGTTTCTCCAGACACTCCCGCGTTTTATCCTGGCACGCCTGCGTTTTTCCGCACACTCACAGAAAACGTCCAGTTTCCGCCCAGAAACTCCCACTTCCTGTCAATCACACTCCGATCACTTCAACGATGGAAATTCTTCGTTTGGACGTGAGTAAATCTACTAAGTTTTGTGCTAAAATACTTAGCGCATGCGCACTGCGTACCATGCGCATTTTCGCCTTAATCGCTCCGTTGCGAAAATCGGCAACGAGCGAACAACTCGGAATGACCCCCAGTGTGCGGTTCAATTGCTGCAATCTGTGGGTGGTGAGGAGCGGTCTGGGCAGCGTGGATGGCTGGCGCCAGACAGCGCAGCGTGATCTCTGACTTCACATCACGCTGCGCAGTGCACACAGCCGGGGGCAGGGGGAGCCAGGAGAAGGGAGCTGGGCAGCGTCTGAGCCTACCAAATCTACCCGGGGTGAGCCAGATCCCAGATAGCAGTGCATGAACTAGCAAATGGGAGCCTGGGGGAAGGGTAGATACACCACAGAGACAGCGGATTGCCCTGTCATACACGGCCAATGAATGTGGCTATCGTATACGACGCTGATCGCCGATGAGCTTACCGACTTCCAGCAAGTACTGTTAATGTTTGTCTGCTATCTGGGATTCGGCCCCACTCAAGTAGATTTGGTAGGGGCTGCAGCCCCAGCGGTACAACCTCCATTGCTCTTACCTCATGTAGTTGAACTGTGGCTCTCATAATGGGCACTTGATTTTCTAAGCCTAACGTATCTTAAAATAAATGCAACCCACTATTATTAACACATTGGGGGTAATTCAGATCTGATCGCAGCAGCAAATTTGTTAGCTAATGTGCAAAACCATGTGCACTACAGGTGTGGCAGATATAACATTTGCAGAGAGAGTTAGATTTGGGCGAGTTATTTTGTTTCTGTGCAGGGTAAATACTGGCTGCTCTATGTTACAGTGCAATTTAGATTTCAGTTTGAACACACCCCACCCAAATCTAACTCTCTCTGCACATGTTATATCTCCCCCCCCCCTCCTGCAGTGCACATGGTTTTGCCCATTAGCTAACACATTTTCTGCTGTGATCAGATCTGAATTAGGCCCATTGTTTCATGCCACTATAATAATGATAAACACTAAAATGCCATATAATAATAATAATAATAATAATAATGATAATTCTAGCAATAAGTAAGAAAGAAAAATCGTCATCAAATAGGGTCTTGTTGATGACAGAGAAGAAGAATAAAAGCTCATACACACTGTCCGATTTTGAGCTGAAAGCAGCTCACTTGTGGTGTTTTGAGCTGCTTTCAGCTCAAAGCCGCCCAGTGTGTATGCCCCGGCGATGAGAGATGAGCGCTGATGTGCACTCCCGCTTCATCGGCGGTGGACGCCGTTCATCTGCTGGTATCACCAGCAGATGGACGGTGGGGTGAACGGCTTTCCATAGCGTCCTGCTATGGAAAGCCGTTCACCCGCACTGCCATCTCTGGGCAGGGGGGGAAATAGCTCAGTGTGTATGCACCTTAACCCTGAGCAGGAAATAGAGCATTTATTGTTTCAGAGGAGGGGGTCTTTACTAACTGGAGGATGGAGGGGATTAACCCATATCTACGCTGCAATGTACATGCCTAACTGCACCTGCTCAGCTGTAGAATGTAAAATTATGTTACGATGTTGGCAAAAACAGCAAATGAGATAAAACTGAAGCAAAAGAAAATCTAACAATATTTAAAAACAAAAACAAAGTACTGTTCCTTCCTAATACCCAGAAAAACAATCACATAGCTGTAATTCTGGCACCACTTCAATACTGTTATATGAACTATCTGAGGCACTCCCAAAGTTCTGGCATTGCAATTAATACCCTGCCTACACAGCAGTGCTAGTCGGAAAATGACATGGCTGCACGAGGCCATCCTACAGTATGTATGACCCCTCCTCCACACATTACTATGCTTTGCTATTTTTGGCTTGGCACTCTTCCCACTCCAGCCCAGGTATTGATTTCCAAGTGTCTCCAAGGTAGGAGGATATTGATAAATAGACATAATTAAAATAGTTTAATATATTAATAAGGCATTCATCATAATCAGAATAAATTATGCAGCACGTGGCATCCTCCCTGTGGATAATAGAGTTTCTTATTTTATTATATTTTGTATCATCCAGTGCTGTCCATATGGGGTCTTCAATATTTCATTGTGGTACTAAGCATTCCACTAAAGCTCCATTGCTTGGGTGTGGTTCATCAAATCGACAGTGTCTAGGTCGACAATGTTTAGGTCGACCACTTTAGGTCGACAGTCACTAGGTCGACATGGATGGAAGGTCGACAGGGTTTCTAGGTCGACATGTGCTAGGTCGACAGGTCTAAAGGTCGACATGAGGATTTTATTTTTTCTTGGTGTCGTTTTCTTCGTAGAGTGACCGGGATCCCAAATTAATGCACCGCGTCCCCTCGCATGGCTCACTTCGCTCGCCATGCTTCGGGCATGGTGCCTTGGCACACTTTACCGTTCCAATCGTAGTCCACGTGGATCGTTAAGTATGAAAAAAAAAAAAAAAAAAAACATTTTTGAAAAACTCATGTCGACCTTTAGACCTGTCGACCTAGCACATGTCGACCTTCCATCCATGTCGACCTATTGACTGTCGACCTATAGTGGTCGACCTAAACATTGTCGACCTAGACACTGTCGATCTTCAGACCGGATCCCCCATTGCTTATGTTGCTGGATCTGGGTTTTTGTCATTTTCTTATTTTCAAATGAGAACATATATCTGAAAACCTAGAACAGCATGGTACAATGTATATAATGTAAAAAGTATATGTGTCAATTTTGTATTGCAATGACAGAAAATTTGGACTGACAAATGATTTGGAACAAGAGTCATGACGTAACACTGGTATTAGTGAGTTAACTGGAGCATGAGAATAATCTTATGCAATCTGATGGGATTTAACTGAGCGTTATTATACAGGAGGCAGCACCATTTCCCATAACAGTGTATACAATATATAACATTGTATGGCACAAAAACATCACAGTCTTTGTTAATATATGGGCTGGACCCCATACAATTTGCATCTCCCCAGCCATTCCAATCTAAGCACAAGTGATACAAGCAGCATCTATGTATAAAATATAATAATCCTGCGATCTGCAATTTTAGCAGGCATTCACACTGTGGTGAGAGCAACTTGTATACACAGTAAATACCACTGGTACAAAGAAGGTCCCAAGTGTATCCACACTCAGCCATGTTTATAGCTATCCATAGTTTGTCTTCCTACAGACAACTTGAATTTACTGAACCACCCTTCTTTCTGGCTTCTTCTGATACTC
The DNA here is from genome assembly GCF_028390025.1 of Pseudophryne corroboree. Classification (NCBI taxonomy): domain Eukaryota; kingdom Metazoa; phylum Chordata; class Amphibia; order Anura; family Myobatrachidae; genus Pseudophryne; species Pseudophryne corroboree. The sequence continues at coordinate 197,233,668 of NC_086452.1, read as the reverse complement.
AGACATGCATTTTTATTGTCAGCTAAACTTCATTTTGTTTGGCCCGAGATACCACACGGCTTCATTGTGTTCTCTGCATTGGATACAGTTTTATCTAGAGAGCAGTTTGTGTTGTAACACAGGGCAACAAGAATAAACAACCCTGTCTGATTATATAAATACATGGCTGAAAGCCCCAGAATGAAGATTGATCTATGAAGTTGATTTCATTTAGACATTACAATCTATCTGCAACAGTTGAGACCATGCCCCTTAAACCTAAAGGGTCTATTTTATGAAGTAGGGGAATGCCTATTTCCTGGCAAAAGAGAGGGGGCTTATCTCAGCTTCGCTGAATTCAGAGATTTCAATGGTGAAAACCTATTTTGCACAGTTTACATAGAGTTCTATGGGGACAGTGGCCTGAGTCTATTTTAACATAGGGCTGAAAATCACTGTATCTTAGCATGGTGTTAGCAATTCCCAGTAATGGGGACCAGTGGACCAGGGCTATCTTTTCATATGGGCTTAATGGGCAGTTGCCCAAGGGCCCTAGGAGTGCTGATAGCTGAGGTTCCCCCTTTCCAGGGGTACCAGATATTTGAAATTTGGCCCTGGGGAACCAGAGATATCAGACTTCAAAGCAGTGGTCCACATTCGAGCTTGTTAATTGCTCTTCCCAGCCAGATATCTCGGATTCTGTCTGACTTAGAGTTTTTCTGAGAGTATACTCCAAAAGCTGTGTCTCTCCCCTTTTGGTGGATACTGGCAACTTGTCTCTACTATGCCCAGAACCAGAGACTTCAAGCAGCTGGTCCCTGTTCCCCGTTCTAGCTACACACACCTGGTATGCAGTTTTATATTTTCAGCGGTGGATTGCTCTGGCTTTTGATCCTTGATCCCCCAAGTCCCCAGTACCTCCTGAAAAGTGGGTCTCTCTAGTTTTTATCCAATGGAAAGCTTAGAAGTCTATTTCCAGAAACTGGAAATATCTCCTTTCAAACAAGCTGCCCTCCCACAGGAAAATGATAAATACTAAGGACATACCACTATCCACCCCTCCCCTGCATATAATAAACACCCCCTACCACCCTGGAAGTCATATACTGGGGCCCTTTCATTCAGCCCAATGCCCCCTCCACAGTTAAGTGCTCTTCCTCCCACCATCTGTGCAGTAAAGGAGTAATTAGCAGAAATTACTGCTCCAGGATCTACATGCTGAGTGAAAGATAGAATACCCCCCTGCTGCACACGGGACGTCAAAGCTGCCGCTGATAGCACCCCCACACCTACGTCTGGATGAGCGGAAGGGGCCCCAGTGCATTGTGTTGCCCAGGTGGCTACACTGCGATCAAGAATGGTCTGCATTGGACCCAGAGCCACAGGGTCAAACAACTATGCGCAGTGACTGGCCACCCATGCAGATATTATTGGACCTTTTTCGCGGACAGAGTTAGGCTGCCGCCACAGGTAAGGTATGAAAAGCCTCCTTTTAGCGATTTATTTGCTGAGGCATTAAAGATCAACTGAAATGACATCTGCATAAGTGTTATATGTACTGATATACTACACCCACTGAGCCAGTAATAATAAACAGAGACCTAAGGGGCAGATCTATTAAGGCAATTTCCATGAAAAGTTTGTGAAAATTGGACTTCTTGCATGGTTTTTATGATCATTTATTTTTTAGTAATATGTATTAAAATGTTAACACATAAGATAATGGGATGCAGTCAATTTACCTGCAATCAAAATCTCGCCGATCAAAATACCGACATTTAAAATACCGACAAGATCAAAATACTGACATTTAAACTGTCGACGGGTCAAAAATTTGACGTGAGTTTTTCAATATCTTTTAATTGAAACCAACTTGTTCATACTCTTTACCATCCCAGAGGACCTGGAGGGGGAATATAATAGTGTGCCTATCAGGGCCGGTTCTACACCTTGTGCCGCCCAGTGCGAAACTTTCCACTGGCGCCCCCCCACCCCCCCACCAAAAAAAGCAGTAAAAAAATAGGGGCGTGGCTTCATAGGGGAGGGGCCACAGTTATGCCCCCAGATTTGCCCCAAGTAGTTGTGCCCTCCAGTTGATTTGCCCCCAGTAGATTTGCCCCCCTGTAGCTGTGCCCCCAGTAGTTGTGCCCCCTGTAGCTGTGCCCCCATTAGTTGTGCCCCGTCGCTCGTTGCTTTGCCCCCAGTAGTTGTGCCCTGTTGCTGTGCCCCCTGTTGCTTTGCCCCCAGTAGATTTGCCCCAGTAGTTGTGCCCCCTGTTGCTTTGCCCCCAATAGTTGTGCACTCTGTTGCTTTGCCCCCAGTAGATTTGCCCCAGTAGTTGTGCCCCCTGTTGCTTTGCCCCCAGCAGTTGTGCCCTCTGCTGCTGTGCCCCCTGTAGTTGTGCCCTCTGCTGCTGTGCCCTGTCGCTGTCAAACACACAAAAAAAAATTACCACTGCCCCGCTCCTGCTTCCCGACCGCTGCTGCTGCTGCTGCTGATGGAGCGTCTCTGGCCTCCCGCGGCAGCGCCGCACAGACACTAGAGGTCAATAATGACCTCTAGTGTCTATCCCTGGAGCCGGCTGCAGCGGACGCCCACACAGCCCTCGGCGTCCGCTGCAGCCGGGGAGCGGGGTGCGGGTAGGCGGCGGTGCCGCCCCGGGCGCAGGCACTGCTTGCCCGCACCAAGAACCGCTCCTGGTTCCTATGTCGACATACACACCAAAAAAACAATGAAAACCTCATGTCAACTTTTTGACCTGTCGACATTTTAACTGTTGGCATTTTGACCTTGTCGTATTTTAAATGTCGGGATTTTGACCTTGTCAGGATTCTGACCGTTGGTCAATTGTTGTCGGTATTTTTACCGTCGGGATTTTGATTGTAGGTATTTCATACTAAACCCTAGATAACACATTAGATATCTGCCACATAAATTTTTAAACTAAATTACCGCCAGTTTTTCCCCCCCGAAAAGAGATACTTTCCAAATATACAGTATTAAGCTCAGAAAAGGATTTTAATTTTTTAATTTGTTTGCTTTTGTTTTTGCTATCTTTTGATGGAGAGTTAGGTAGAATTTCATAAAAACACAGGGGTAAGCCATCTTTTCTCATCCCTGTGACTCTGTGATGCCCTTTCTCACAACACAGGCACGGCAGCAAATCTTTTTGGCAACAGAAGATTGAATATATTTTCTCTACTTGGCAAAACATCTGATACCTATACACCCATCTACTCCTCACACGATGACACTATGGACCTGAGCTGAACACAATGTCAATGTTCATGTAGTTGAGCTATTTGCAACTGCAGTTGGGCAAAACCATGGGGGTAATTCCAAGTTGATTGCAGCAGGAATTTTTTTAGCAGTTGGGCAAAACCATGTGCACTGCAGGGGAGGCAGATATAACATGTGCAGAGAGAGTTAGATTTGGGTGTGGTGTGTTCAATCGCAGTGTAAAAATAAAGCAGCCAGTATTTACCCTGCACAGAAACAAAATAACCCACCCAAATCTAACTCTCTCTGCAAATGTTATATCTGCCCCCCCCCCACCCCCCCCTGCAGTCTACATGGTTTTGCCCAACTGCTAAAAAATTTCCTGCTGCGATCAGATCTGAATTACCCCTTAAGGGGGGTACACACAGAGCGATGTTCAGATTATTTCTAAACAATCTGACTAGTGTGTAGGGGTCCCGTGTGAAGCTATCGCCGGTGCTAGATTGGCCTGCATGGAGGCACAATCTAGCAGGTCGTTCATTTCACCGCTGGGTGAAATAAGCGCGCCCCCCGTGTCCGTCCCCTTCCTCGCTCAGCACATCACGCTGTGCTGAGCGGGGAGAGAGATGTGTGCTGAGCGGTCTGTGCTAGACCGCTCAGCACACATCTCTGGGGAAATCTCCCCGTCAGTGCGGCCCCTTACAGTTTGGGAAGCAGTGCTGGACTGGCCCACAGGGGTACAGGTGAAACCCCCAGTGGGCCCCACTGCCTGGGGGCCCAGCTCCTCCTATAAGGATCAGGTTCTAGGCTGTGCACTTGAAATACACATAATACATATGTTATCTTATACTGCACTGGACTATGGTGTATTTTGAACAGTGCAGTAATCTTGAAAATGATCATGCATGGAATATATTTATAAAGACACACCGACCATGCACTCTCTATTGCACGGTCCTCAAGGCACCCCAACGGTCCAGGTTTTAGGCATAGCCATGGCTCAGCACAGATGGTTAAATCAAATTGACTGAGGTGCTAAATAAGTCATCTGTGGCTAAGAATGGATAAACTTAAAATCTGGACTCTTGGGGTGCCTTCAGGACCGTGTTTGAGAACCTCTGCTCTAAAGGTTATCCAAACCTCTGTGGTGGCAGGCCACACCCCCACTGGAGGCTGGCCACATCACTACATATGGGCCCTTCCACTGCATTCCCCCGGTGGGCCCTTCATGCCCCAGTCTGACACTGTTGGGAACCATTGCTCTAAAAGTTCAAAACAGGATAAACTGCAAAAAGGATGCTAACAAAAAGGTGCTCAAATCCTAGTCCAGAGTTTCTCAAACTCCACCACTACAGTGCAGGTTTTAAGAGTATCCATGCATGAGTCCAGATGGTTAAATATTATATCTAGAATGCCGGTAGCGAGTCTCCTCGTGGGCTCGCTGCACTCGCCACGCATTGGGTCTGGTGGCTCGCTTCGCTCGCCACAGGTTCTGTTCCCACTTGGTTGGTGGTGTGGACCCACCAACCAAGTGGGAATACTGGGTGGGTGTCGGGATTCCGTTTGTCGGTAACATGCCGGCTGTTGGGATTCCGGCGCCGGTCTCCTGAATGCCAGGATCCCGACAAACAGTTATATTGACTGCATATAGACTGTGTGATATATCATTTATTTATTGAATTGTTGAGGATAAGTGAGCTTACTTTGGTGAGTGGTGGGTTTTCTGTTTGTATGTATGTTTGTATGTATGTATTAGAGTGATGTGGTCATGGGCTACATGCACCCCACCCTGTGAGTGGTAAGTGCATTGCTGTACCCTGCTTCTGGGGTGGTGAGTGCTGTGGTTTTCTATTTGTATATATATATATATATATATATATATATATATACTGTATATTTATATATATATTATATATATATATTGAAGGAGAAATCAGCGGCACTCAGCAGGCTGGATATTCAGATAAAAGAGTCTTTAATTCAGTCCGAATTAAAGACTCTTATCTGAATATCCAGCCTGCTGAGTGCCGCTGATTCCTCCTTCACTATGTTGGATCCTGCCACAGATCCCCAGAGGGCACCTGAGCAAGTATTTCAATATACCCACATTGAGTGCCGAACCCAAACTGCTATATATATATATATATATATATAGGTAGCGGCTGTAGTTCGGCACTCAAAAGTGGGGGTATCAATTTACTTGCTGCGGTGCCCTCCGAGGATCAAAGGCAAGATCCAATGCATAGGCGTGCGCAGAACATTTTATTAGGGGGTGCATGATTGGAGTGGCATGCCTAGCACCACCCACTGGGCATGTCTTGCACCGTATATTAGCAAGATGAGGGAGACAAGTATGTAACCTGCATACGGATTACAAGTCCATATATATATATATATATATATATATATATATATATATATATATATATATATATATACACACACACACACGCATATACTATGTATAACTGGTGTCCCTTTCACATTATAGCACACAGTATGAGCCAAAATTCACATTACAGCACACGGTATGAGCCAAAATTCACATTATAGCACACGGTATGAGCCAAAATTCACATTATAGCACACGGTATGAGCCAAAATTCACATTATAGCACACGGTAAGAGCCGAAATTCACATTATAGCACACGGTATGAGCCGAAATTCACATTATAGCACACGGTAAGAGCCGAAATTCACGTTATAGCACACGGTATGAGCCGAAATTCACATTATAACACACAGAATAAGCCAAAATACATATTATAGCACACGGAATAAGCCAAAATTCACATTATAGCACACGGAATGAGCCGAAATTCACATTATAGTACATAGAATGAGCCGAAATTCACATTATTGCACACAGAATGAGCTGAAATTCAAATTATGACACATGGAATAAGACGAAATTCAGGGAGCGTGACAGCAGGGACATAGGGACAGCGAGAGTGACAGAAGGGACAGGGAGAGTGACACAGACAGGGAGAGTGACAGCAGGGACATAGGGACAGGGAGAGTGACAGAAGGGACAAGGAGAGTGACAGAGAGAGGGACAGCAAGGGCATACAGTAGGGACTAGGGAGAGAGTAAAGCGGCAGGGCAAGATTACCTATTTAACAGTGGCAGTGCTGAGGATGCTGTGATCTGTGGTGGATGAGGAGGCTGTCTGCATGGTGCAGAGAAGTACTAAGGGCAGTGGCGGTGTACTGAAGGAGACAGAGGGCGGCGGTGCATGGAGGAGGAGGCTGTGGTTGGCGGCACTGCGGCTCCTATGAGCGCTGCGCAACTATATCAAATCTGCCGCTGACGGCAGTCAATCAGGAGCGGCATATCAGGAGCCGGCCTAGGACTATTATTCATAATGTGAGTGTTCAGACTTGATGACCACTCACTCACTGTGTGCACCAGGGAAAAGAGAGGGATTCAGGCCAGCCAAGGGGTGGGGGGATAAAATTCTGTATAAAAAGATAAAGGGTTATTACCTTATGCTAATTATATATATATCTATCTATCTATCTAGATAGATAGATAGATAGATAGATAGATAGATAGATAGATAGATAGATAGATAGATAGATAGATCTATAATTAGCATAAGGTAATAACCCTTTATCTTTTTATACAGAATTTTATCCCCCCACCCCTTGGCTGGCCTGAATCCCTCTCTTTTCCCTGGTGCACACAGTGAGTGAGTGGTCATCAAGTCTGAACACTCACATTATTAATAATAGTCCTAGGCCGGCTCCAGTCTACGCCTGTGTTTTGCTGTTGAAAATGGCAGAGCCGGGCACACATGAGTGACTGGAGAGACTGACTGAGCACGGGCGTAAAGTACTACAGCGCAGGGAGGCCGGGGAGGGCGCGCGGTGTGACGTCAGTATGTCACATCGTGAGGCAGACAGTCGGATCATGACGGCGGGTGGGCTGGGCTGTGCGGCCAGCCACCCACCCACAACGTAGCTGACAGCTGTGAGTCTAAGCGGTGGAGTGGGAGGAGGTGACCGTGTGACAGCCCAGGCAGCGATGCAGGTGATCCGATCATCGCTATCAGTGTGCTGCTGTAGTAGCACTGCTACAACAGCAGCACACAGACACCTATGATCGGATCGCAGGCATGATGTGCGGGGGGTGCCGGACATTAGGGGGTGCCTGTGCGCACCAGGCACCACCCGTGCGCACGCCTATGATCCAATGTATAAGCAAAAGAAACAGCGGCACTCAGCAGACTTGTAATAGAGTAAAAAAGTCTTTAATCCGGTCCTACGCCGTTTCGGGGACTACGCCCCGTCTTCAGGGACAAATCATACACAAATACAACCCACAATGTATACACATATATACCCTCCCAAACAGGTACTCAGTACCAGGATTAGACTCACCTGTCCTGCGCCGCCACCAGCGTCCCGTCCGTCAGGGCGTCTGCACTAGTCCCGGAGCAATGACGTCAGGAGACAGCGCCGGGCAAGGAGCCAATCCGAAAGCGTGAGGTCTGCGTTACTAAGTAACCACTGTAACCAAACTGACCCGAGGGTTGGTCTTGCGTGCTGTCATAATAAAACGTAACAAAACAAAAAATTGTAACACTGACTTCACATAACCAGACAATAAACAAATACATCAGTTAAAAAGGCGGGTGACCAGCAAAACAAAGCAATTCCCGGCATCACAACAACTACCCAAGTCTGAGCATTAGTAACATTATAACCAGTAATTATTTGATGTTTCAAATACATTTCACTGTCCTATTATGTATTTAAAGAATTTAAAATTATGCTTAACAGTAAGTAAATGAACCAGTCGGATAGAGCACTATACTGTGCTTACTGTTTATAAAAAACATTGTAGACCCAGTGTCTCATTCAGCCCCCTCGGTGACAGGGTGTCAAGAACATAAATCCACCTGCTTTCCCGTTGCATGAGGACTTTGTTCCGATCCCCGCCCCGATGGGAAAGAGGAACATGGTCAATGATGATAGCTCGCATGCTGGCTACCGTGTGCCTCGCCTGCATGCAGTGTCGAGCAATCGGCTGTTCGCTCGCACCCTTTTCTATCACTTGCTTGATGGCGCTGCGATGCAGTGCCATCCTTTCTCGGAATTGCCTCTGTGTCTTGCCAACATAGGCAAGCCCACAGGGACATTTTAACATATAAATTACATGTGTAGTGGTACAAGTGACTCGGTGACGGATCTTGTATTGTTTCCCCGTTATGGGGTGACTGAAAGAGGACCCTGTCATAAGTGTGTTGCACGTAGAGCAACCAAGGCAGCGGAAACAGCCTACTTTAGGGCGCAAAAAATTAGATTGTATTTGTTTGGTCAGTGGGAAAACATCCAATTTAACCACTTTATCAGCAATACTTTGCCCTTTGGTATAACTGGGGAGTAGCCTAGTACCTTGTAGGGCTGGTAATGTGTGGTCTGTATTGACTAGTGGCCACAATCTCTTAGCCTGACTGACTATAGAGGTGGTGGCTGTGGTATACCTGTTGACCCACGGGATCCTAGAGGCCTCGTGTGTCAAGGCTGTCGATGGAGTTACTACGGAAGTCAATAAGGACTCCCTGGCGTGTCTCATAACTTTAGTCTTACTGGCTAACAATTCCTCTCGTGGGTATCCTCTTGCCTGAAATTTATCCACCATCTGGTCTAGTGTCTCAACTGATTGCTGCGGGTCAGAGATAATACGCCTAGCCCTCAGCATTTGGGAATATGGTAAACCCTTGCGTGTGGAATACGGATGAAAGCTGGCATGATGTAATACCGAATTCCTGTCAGTTGCTGTACCCTGCTTCTGGGGTAGTGAGTGCTGTGGTTTTCCATTTGTATATATATATATATATATATATATATATATATACTGTATGTATATATATATATATATATATATATATATATATATAGTGAAGGAGAAATCAGCGGCACTCAGCAGACTGGATATTCAGATAAAAGAGTCTTTAATTCAGTCCGAATTAAAGACTCTTATCTGAATATCCAGCCTGCTGAGTGCCGCTGATTCCTCCTTCACTATATTGGATCCTGCCACAGATCCCCAGAGGGCACCTGAGCAAGTATTTCAATATACCCACATTGAGTGCCGAACCCAAACTGCTGTATATATATATATATATATATACATACATACATACATACATACACACACACACAGTATATACTTATTTATTTTTAGAAAAAGCCTTTCTAATTGAGATATACATTTCCTAGTACATCTATCTGTAAAAGAAGATAATTGGAACAAAGCATGTATAGATACAGATCATTAGTGCAATCATTAGGCTTTCTACAAAATAATAACTATGATGTTTAGAGTTTATGGATTAAATTTAAAACAGTGGTTCTCAAACTCGGCCCTCAGGTCCTAACCAGTTCACATGTTCCAGGTCACCTAGCAGGTGCGCCGGTGTATTTATTACCACAGGTGGATTGCAATTATGTGAGGAGATATGGAAAACATGAACTGCTTTGAGTCTCGAGGACAGATTTTTAGAACCAAAAACATTTGCTACCTATAGAAAAAAATAAATTGTATTTGTTTTTACTTAATCCATGACTATCAGACTGTACTGTTTCCAGCTTTGTATTCAGCACTGCCAGATTAGAAGATAGGAACATCTCAGAGAAACCTCTCAGTGCTAATTTCAAAGATGAGTGAATCTTGAAGTACATGGCTGTCATTAAATGAGAACTCCACAAGTGACAATTACAGGAGATGACATTATAGGAAAAAGCATCCAAGATTCATGTTCCCAAAACATGTTATGTACCACTTAGGCCGGTATCTAATTGCCAACGCTAACTTACCCATACTTGTCTACCTGACCCTCTCCATGAGGGAGAAAATGCTCTGTTCCTGGACTTTCCTGGTAATGTATGATTGCCATCACCTGTGGTGAGCTAGTTAATTGATAAGAAAGGTGTTTCACCACAGGTGATGGCAATCACACATTACCAGGAAAGTCCAGGAACAGAGCATTTTCTCCCTCATGGAGAGGGTCAGGTAGGCAAGTATGAACTTACCACATGCCAAAAACTGTCTATTTAGCCTGATAGTATTATCGGTCTATCCAATTATAGCCCGTTTTTACAGAGCTGTAAATTACCCATTCTTGGGCAAAAACATTTGGGATCTGGTATAAGGTCCCGGACCCATGTGTTATCACTTAGGGGTCTATTTACTAAGCCTTGGATGGAGATAAAGTGGATGGATAAAGTACCAGCCAATCAGATCCTAACTGCCATGTCACAGGCTGTGTTTGAAAAATGACAGTTAGGAGCTGGTTTGCTGGTACTTTATCTCCGTCCACTTTATCTCCGTCTAATGGTGCCCATACACTTGTGAGATAATCGGTGCTAACCTTCGATTTCGACCGGATCTGTGAGAGAAATCGAAGGATTGTATGCACATTTTAGGTACCTTTCGACGCGATGCGCGGGCACGCCGGTCGAATCTCGCGTCTCAAGATAGTATGTGCTGCACTTAATATTTATCGAATTGCAGTGAGATCGCATGTGTTTTTAAAAACACATGCTTTATATTGCACTGCGATGTGCGATGGGCACCCGCCGGGAGCGGACAGAAACCGCTCCCACTCAGCGGTGACGTGTCCATCACGTGATTACCATGCGATCTATCGCACGATCGCATGGTAATCACTTTGGCAGTTCAGGTGCGATTTCATCGCACCTGAACTGCCAGTGCGATGCCCCACAATGTCGCGTCCCGGGGCATCGCACAAGTGTATGGGCACCATAGACCCCTAAAAAACGGGTCTCTAAGGGCTGCTTATCTGGGATTCTGTTTGCGTGCCTGAGGCACATGAAGCCTAATCCCCAATAAGTGCTGGCGGTCAGGGCTAATTGGATAGCCCCCTAGAGATCAATTAGCTGCAGTAATTTACTGCAGCTAATAGTATACCACCTTAGCATAAAAGGTTTTAAGTGGTAACCATCTAGGCTTACTAAACAACCACAAAAGTGCATCTGCCACTTACTGACAGAGGTAAAGGGGGTACACATGAAAAGATCAGTGCTTAAATTCTAAGCAATCTGACTATCTCTCCTTGAGTATGGCCCACAGCAATAACGATGCGCTGCCCCGCGTGTCGCTACTGCCGGTGTTAGATTGCAGGCAAAATCTAGCAGGTTGCTCATTTCATTGATGGGTGCAATGAGCGTCCCCTTCCCGTCCGCCCCCCCTCGCTCAGCACACATCGCGCTGTGCTGAGCGGGGGTAGAGATGTGTGCTGAGCGGTCACTGATAGATCGCTCAGCACACATCTCTCCCCGTGTGTACGGGGCTTTACAACCATTTTGTGGTGCAACCATTATTCATAAGAATGCGGTCTTCTAATAAACTATGGGGTATATTCAATTAGCAGTGATAACGGACTTTTCACGTGAAAAGTCCGGTTTTCGGGTGAAAAAACTGACTTTTCACGTGAAACGCAATTACAGGCTATTCAATTATCCTGGAAAATTTATCGGTGATCATTTTTTCACTAATTTCACTTCACCTTCTCTGAAGCAGGTGATAAGTTGGGAAAAGTCACTATTTTAAGGTAAAAATGTTTGGATATGGTACAGAACTCCTGGGACACCCCCCTTAATGACTAATTAGGCACGTTGAAGTTTTTAATTATTTTTAATTGGCCAATAATGACATGTCATTTTTGGGGTGAAAAAGTAAAAAGTCATGGAAATTGGGGTTCAAGGTATGGGACGGGTATATTGGGGTGCTTTATGAGTGGGACAGGTGTTTTTTAGGCTTGCAGATGGGAGTAATCGGTCTGTTTCCATTTTTTTTTTTTAAAGTACCCTAAAATGACCCAAATATATACTTATACCCATTTTCATGTACCCCAAATTTAATGAGAGCATTTATTTTGCACAAAAAAAATTGCTTTCTATAATTTTTTTGCATTTTTAAAAAAATGCATATAACAGCCATTTCACACAATTTAAGTCCCCAAAAACGCTCTAATGTGATCTCTAACACACTTCTCTTCTGTTTTCCTATGTTAGTTTAGCATTTTTTGGGGTACAGGCTGATTTCCCCATTTTCACCTGCACTTTTCACTGCAAGAATTTTCACGTGAGACCCGGTCGGAATTGAATAGGTCGAAAAACGGAGCGTTTTCGCGGCAATTTTCGGACGATTTTCCTATGTTAGTTTAGCATTTTTTGGGGTACAGGCTGATTTCCCCATTTTCACCTGCACTTTTCACTGCAAGAATTTTCACGTGAAACCCGGTCGGAATTGAATAGGTCGCGGAATTGCGCGAATTTGCGGATAATTGAATACCCCACTATGACTTGACATAGTAACCTCTATTCATACTTGCCTACCTGACCCTCTCCATGAGGGAGAAAATGCTCTGTTCCTGGACTTTCCTGGTAATGTATGATTGCCATCACCTGTGGTGAGCTAGTTAATTGATAAGAAAGGCGTTTCACCACAGGTGATGGCAATCATACATTACCAGGAAAGTCCAGGAACAGAGCATTTTCTCCCTCATGGAGAGGGTCATGTAGGCAAGTATGCCTCTATTGCACAGGTTCTCAAACTCGGTCCTCAGGACCCCACACAGTGCATGTTTTGCAGGTCTCCTCACAGAATCACAAGTGAAATAATTAGCTCCACCTGTTGACCTTTTAAAATGTGTCAATTAGTAATTAATACACCTGTGCACCTGCTGGGTTTCCTGCAAAACATGCACTGTGTGGGGTCCTGAGGACCGAGTTTGAGAACCACTGCTCTATTGCATCACAAAGGGAAAAATGTACCAGGTGGTGGGTTTGGCAGTATTTTGAAACCAATAGATATTGCTGCGGAGTGATGACAGGTTCATGCTCAAAACTACTGATAAAGGTTGTTTTTACCTTCTAAACTCAATTCGCCATCAACATACCTCCCAACATGACCCTCTCCAGGAGGGACAGAATGCTCTGCTCCTGGATTTCCCTCTTAATGTATGATTGCCATCACCTGTGCTGAAACACCTTTCTTATCCAGTAACCTGTTCAACACAGGTGATGGCAATCATAAATGAAGAGGGAAGTCCAGGAGCAGAGCATGTTGTCCCTCCTGGAGAGGGTCATGTTGGGAGGTATGCATCAATGTTTGTCAGTTTCTAAATGCTGTTGCCACTCAAAACTTTGTGGCTTTGAAGTGCTGCTCTGATTCCTAGGAGCCTTCTCCGTGTTTTTTTTTCATTACCAATACTAGGCCTTGAAGCCTAAGCTGGCAGTGGAAAGCAGGGGGTGTCTCCCCAAATGTCCCACTAACTTGTACTAACTAGTCTTTGCCAACCAGGGCTGTGGTACTAGGGTGACACTATAGCAGGGTGGACACACGGAATGGGGTTACCCTGCCACAACGCTTAACCAGCCCTGGCAGGCCATAGGGTTGGAAACCCTATGGAATTCAGGCCAGCAGAAAAGAAATGTTTACGGCATGCTTCTCAGACCTTTCTCTGACAGGGTAAACCTGCAAACAAGACAATTGTGTATTGATCGGGGCTGCAATGCACCGGATTTGAGTGTGATCCTGCATTGAGTTGGCAGCATGATATAATGTCCTGGACAATCCAGAGATAGAAGAGGTAATGCAGAGTAATTGGATGTATCTTATGCTAGAAAATATAATGCATATTTCTGTTCATATGGTCTGATGTACACATCTTGAGATGTGCATGGCTCTGCATCTGTAGCATATGCTTACACTTATAGACAGGCATATGTCACATGCATATTATTGCACAGTTGCTGCGTACAAAAACGTAGCTTTTTTATGAACAGCGTCCATCAATGAATCCGTCCCTTTCTCCGTAATAAATCGAACATGTCATTTTGTTGTCGGTCTAAGTCAAAACGCCCCTTCCCTCCTCTGTCACCAGGCACAGGTGCCAAAATCATCCAAGTCTGCATAAACGCCCATATGTGCAGCCCACGTATGGGTATGCACAGAACAATATCACGCAAGATATGCAATACAAAATGACATAGTGCTCAGAATCTCTTATCAGTTATTTTTTTTTATAATGACTTAAAGAGGTAAAACATGTTGGTGCTACCCTTCATAGCTTACATTCTATTATAAATGCCTTAATGATTAAGAGGTAAAACATGTTGGTGCTACCCGTCATAGCATTATTTAAAGGTAAACAGCCTAAACATATCTGAGGCAAGTGCCTTTACAGCCGTTATCATTACTTTTGCCTTTCAGAGATCAATATAAGCAGCGCTGTGGGGAGTTTGTATGTTCTCCACGTGTTGTGGGTCTCTTCCAGGTACTCCAGTTTCTTTCCACAACTGTTTTAAAAACACACCAGTCACTGGAAGAAAGGCTCCATGCAAATCACATGTCACATGAATGAGAGCATTGATGCTGGAGGTGTTTTAAGCTAAAGGGTTAATGCACCGCAAAGCTGGTGTAACAATTTCAAACCAATTAAGGGAGCGGCTCATAGCTTCCTTGGATACGGTTGGGATGGAGTGGCTTGGGACAAAGTTTGTGCCTGTGGGAGGGAACTAATGGAATGAATGAGGAGGCAAAAACAGATGAGTGGGAGGAAAGACTACTGTATGTATGTCAGTCAGGCTGCAGTGTTCCCAAGCCAACTGCCCTCTGCCTGTGTCACTGATAGAAATCAGACTGGCGATTATCATTCTTCTAAGCTCCCTGCCACGGGTGGGACAGTCTAATAAAAATATATCAGTTTACCGTGTTTTGCTGTTGTGATCCAATTATATTTTATTGTCCCATTAAGTTCTTGTTAAAGAATGTTTGCCTGCAATGCTGAGCCCAATTATTTTCCACTATGTGAAGCTGTTCTATTAATTTAAAATGTAATTTAGGGGTCCAGCAGCAAAATTGACAATAAAAAAAAAAAAAAAAAAAATATGTTTAAAACTACAATACTTGCACAGATTGCCTCAGTTGTAATTATTACACCAATTGTTCATGCAGGTGCCGGAAACTCCTCTAGTTGGGAGTAAGCATTCTTTGTAAATGCAGTACTAACTTTGTGGCAAGCTTCCGGTATCTATTATATTGGAGATAAAGGGATGATGTCAGAACGTACAAAACCTTTTAATAGAGCTGTCTTTATGGTGACCACAGGATTCTGTGGGTTTGGTCTCCTGACAACATACCTACATAATTTTACCTCACACTGTACAGAGGCTACATCGCAATGTGCATCCATTCATGCACCTGTGTGTGTGTGTGTGTGAGGCACAGTCTGTATCAGTCCACTGTGCCTCAGTCATCTACGGCTGAGGGAATACAAACATGTCACATGTTTCTCTTATTGTCATCAATTAACATACCAAATGAAAACATCATTTGGGTGTTAACATGTTAAGAAATGTAAAAATATTTATGAAGCAGAGAGATGGCTACAGCCAGGGTGTGCACAGCTTCCTTGTGTGGGTGCGATGTCCCAGTCATGCGTATGACATGCAGGTGATAACTCCTAGGGAATGTATCATCAGTATGGAAGAGATATATAGAAATAGCAACGTGAGGACTTTGGGGCCCATTTATTATGGATCGCATATTGAATGCGATCTGGGCAGTATCTTACTACCCAGGATTGCATTGCAATATCCGATCCTATCGTCTGGATGGGACCATACCGCTAGTCGGTATCCCAGACGTCGCAATGCCGACGCCGGAATCCCAACTAGCGGTAATATACTGACACCGGAATTCTGGTGCCACAGGATTTCCTCCCTCTATGGGTGTCCACGACACCCATAGAGGGGGAATAAATCCTGTGGTGAGCACAGCGAGCCACCGTGTCTGCAGCGTGGCGAGCACAGCGAGCCGGCATACCGGTGGTCGGGATCCCGCTGTTGGTATACTGACGGCTGGGATCACGTCCAGCGTCTTTACATACCGATCCCATCAGGATGTATGATGCAGCAAAGACAGAGACAGGGGATCCGAAAGGAGCCTGTCCATGCAATGTGCTGTGATAGCTGCAGCAGGTGCTGCGCATGCGCGGTCAGCTAAAGCCACACATGCAAAGCAGCCACTTCTGGGGAGGATTCCAGGGGAACCCTCTGCTGACTACAAGTGTGGTGAGTAGTCCATAGGCTACAATGGGTCCCCATAGCTGCGGGGACCAATATCCGGATATAAATCCAGATATTGGTGAATTGGGCAGCATCACAGCCCTCATAGATGCAGCTGCGGACGGCAATGGAGGGATTGTAGCTGCTGCCTTACCTCCTTCTGTCATTCGGGAGATACGTAATATTTTCGACTAATGCCCCAAAACTGGTGTTTTCGAGGCTATAGCAGCAACTATGCTGTGATAAATGGGCCCCTTAATCTGTTGGATATATTTCATAGCTCCTTTTCCAACCGTGTACTCAGTGTAAAGACATAGGGGAAAATGTATTAAACCTTTGAGGCACAGATGTACTAAGCCTTGAAAAGTGACACAGTGCAGAGAGATAAAGTACCAACCAATCAGCTCCTGTCATTTTTCATACACAACAGGTAATGTGGCAGTTAGGAGCTGATTGGCTGGTACTTTATCTGTCTTCGCTTTATCACTCTCCAAGGCTTTGTATATCTGCCCCTGAGAGCAGGGGCGTATCTAGAGAGGAGGCGGCCCATGTGCAAGCTCCGTCAGGGCCCCCTCCTCTCTAGTCGGCGACAGCACTGTGACTCTGGGCACTAGGGCCCCTAGGGGACCCTAGCGCTGTCCCAGAGCCTAGAGTATATGCGCAGATCTCCGGGAAAATGGCATGGTGGCCATTTTCCCAGAGACTTTCCTCCTGCGCATGCGCGAAACACTGGGAATATGGCACCGACCATTTTCCCAGTGATTTCTGCAGCGCTGCTGCTTCGCTGCGGGACTCTGGAGGGTAAGTATTACAAATAATGGGTGCCATCAGTAATTGTGGGGCCAGCGACTGACATAATAGACAACCCCCCCCTCCTCCGCACCAAAAAAATAAATAAAAAAGAGGAATAATAAATAAATAAATGTGCACATACTCTCATCAGGGGGGTTATGCTCATTGTCAGGGGTTTTGCTCATTGACAGGGGTTTTGCTCATTGTCAGAGGAACCCATTCCTGGCTGCCACATGTCCGTAGTCCCGGTGGAGGCCACTGTACACGCCTGTCTCTTCAACCTTTTGAAAGTGTCACTCCCAAAATGGCCGCCACCTCCTCTACCATTTAAAATAACTCCTCTGAAGTGGCGGCCATTTTGGGAGGGACATTTTCAATACTTCCAGCTGAGACCTTCTCAGCAGTGGGTGGCGGTGGGAGGCCCTCCACTCCCCCGGGCCCAGGACAGTTGTGCCCCTAGCACCCCCCTGATGACGGCCTTGCCAACTGAGGTGTATCTAGTGGTCCAAGCGCCCCTGGCAGAGTAAGGGACTGCCTCCCCCCTCCCAGGGACACAGAGGGGTAGTTACAGGGAGGGTGTGAGCAGGAACACAGAAAAGGAGTTACAAGGAGGTTGAGGGGAGGGACAATGATTACCCTTTTAGACCAAAGTCCCAGGTCCAGCCTGGGTCACTGAACACAAGTTTCACGCCGCAGACTAGACCCGGGATATTGTATTCCCGGGTCACTGGACCAGGGTTAACTCTTTCACATCAATCCGCAACCTGGGTTAACCCACCAATAACCCTGGTTTTTGCGGCAGTATGAAAGCGGTATGTGGGGGAGTTACAGGTAGGATGAGGGCAGAAACACTGAGGGGATACATACATACCTAGAGATGTGCACCGGAAATTTTTCGGGTTTTGTGTTTTGGTTTTGGGTTCGGTTCCGCGGCCGTGTTTTGGGTTCGACCGCGTTTTGGCAAAACCTCACCGATTTTTTTTTGTCGGATTCGGGTGTGTTTTGGATTCGGGTGTTTTTTTCAAAAAACACTAAAAAACAGCTTAAATCATAGAATTTGGGGGTCATTTTGATCCCAAAGTATTATTAACCTCAAAAACCATAATTTACACTCATTTTCAGTCTATTCTGAATACCTCACACCTCACAATATTATTTTTAGTCCTAAAATTTGCACCGAGGTCACTGGATGACTAAGCTAAGCGACCCTAGTGGCCGACACAAACACCTGGCCCATCTAGGAGTGGCACTGTAGTGTCACGCAGGATGTCCCTTCCAAAAAACCCTCCCCAAACAGCACATGACGCAAAGAAAAAAAGAGGCGCAGTGAGGTAGCTGTGTGAGTAAGCTAAGCGACCCTAGTGGCCGACACAAACACCTGGCCCATCTAGGAGTGGCACTGCAGTGTCACGCAGGATGTCCCTTCCAAAAAACCCTCCCCAAACAGCACATGACGCAAAGAAAAAAAGAGGCGCAATGAGGTAGCTGTGTGAGTAAGATAAGCGACCCTAGTGGCCGACACAAACACCGGGCCCATCTAGGAGTGGCACTGCAGTGGCACGCAGGATGGCCCTTCCAAAAAACCCTCCCCAAACAGCACATGACGCAAAGAAAAAAAGAGGCGCAATGAGGTAGCTGTGTGAGTAAGCTAAGCGACCCTAGTGGCCGACACAAACACCGGGCCCATCTAGGAGTGGCACTGCAGTGTCACGCAGGATGTCCCTTCCAAAAAACCCTCCCCAAACAGCACATGACGCAAAGAAAAAAAGAGGCGCAATGAGGTAGCTGTGTGAGTAAGATAAGCAACCCTAGTGGCCGACACAAACACCGGGCCCATCTAGGAGTGGCACTGCAGTGTCACGCAGGATGGCCCTTCCAAAAAACCCTCCCCAAACAGCACATGACGCAAAGAAAAAAAGAGGCGCAATGAGGTAGCTGTGTGAGTAAGCTAAGCGACCCTAGTGGCCGACACAAACACCGGGCCCATCTAGGAGTGGCACTGCAGTGTCACGCAGGATGTCCCTTCCAAAAAACCCTCCCCAAACAGCACATGACGCAAAGAAAAAAAGAGGCGCAATGAGGTAGCTGTGTGAGTAAGATAAGCGACCCTAGTGGCCGACACAAACACCGGGCCCATCTAGGAGTGGCACTGCAGTGGCACGCAGGATGGCCCTTCCAAAAAACCCTCCCCAAACAGCACATGACGCAAAAAATTAAATTAAGAAAAATTAATTAATTAATTAAATTAAGAAAAATTAAAGAAAAAAGAGGTGCAAGATGGAATTGTCCTTGGGCCCTCCCACCCACCCTTATGTTGTATAAACAGGACATGCACACTTTAACCAACCCATCATTTCAGTGACAGGGTCTGCCACACAACTGTGACTGAAATGACGGGTTGGTTTGGACCCCCACCAAAAAAGAAGCAATTAATCGCTCCTTGCACAAACTGGCTCTACAGAGGCACGATCTCCACCTCATCATCATCCTCCGATATATCACCGTGTACATCCCCCTCCTCACAGATTATCAATTCGTCCCCACTGGAATCCACCATCTCAGCTCCCTGTGTACTTTGTGGAGGCAATTGCTGCTGGTGAATGTCTCCACGGAGGAATTGATTATAATTCATTTTAATGAACATCATCTTCTCCACATTTTCTGGATGTAACCTCGTACGCCGATTGCTGACAAGGTGAGCGGCGGCACTAAACACTCTTTCGGAGTACACACTTGTGGGAGGGCAACTTAGGTAGAATAAAGCCAGTTTGTGCAAGGGCCTCCAAATTGCCTCTTTTTCCTGCCAGTATAAGTACGGACTGTGTGACGTGCCTACTTGGATGCGGTCACTCATATAATCCTCCACCATTCTTTCAATGGTGAGAGAATCATATGCAGTGACAGTAGACGACATGTCCGTAATCGTTGTCAGGTCCTTCAGTCCGGACCAGATGTCAGCATCAGCAGTCGCTCCAGACTGCCCTGCATCACCGCCAGCGGGTGGGCTCGGAATTCTGAGCCTTTTCCTCGCACCCCCAGTTGCGGGAGAATGTGAAGGAGGAGATGTTGACAGGTCGCATTCCGCTTGACTTGACAATTTTGTCACCAGCAGGTCTTTGAACCCCAGCAGACTTGTGTCTGCCGGAAAGAGAGATCCAAGGTAGGCTTTAAATCTAGGATCGAGCACGGTGGCCAAAATGTAGTGCTCTGATTTCAACAGATTGACCACCCGTGAATCCTTGTTAAGCGAATTAAGGGCTCCATCCACAAGTCCCACATACCTAGCGGAATCGCTCCGTGTTAGCTCCTCCTTCAATGTCTCCAGCTTCTTCTGCAAAAGCCTGATGAGGGGAATGACCTGACTCAGGCTGGCAGTGTCTGAACTGACTTCACGTGTGGCAAGTTCAAAGGGCATCAGAACCTTGCACAATGTTGAAATCATTCTCCACTGCGCTTGAGACAGGTGCATTCCACCTCCTATATCGTGCTCAATTGTATAGGCTTGAATGGCCTTTTGCTGCTCCTCCAACCTCTGAAGCATATAGAGGGTTGAATTCCACCTCGTTACCACTTCTTGCTTCAGATGATGGCAGGGCAGGTTCAGTTGTTTTTGGTGGTGCTCCAGTCTTCTGTACGTGCTGCCTGTACGCCGAAAGTGTCCCGCAATTCTTCTGGCCAACGACAGCATCTCTTGCACGCCCCTGTCGTTTTTTAAAAAATTCTGCACCACCAAATTCAAGGTATGTGCAAAACATGGGACGTGCTGGAATTTGCCCATATTTAATGCACACACAATATTGCTGGCGTTGTCCGATGCCACAAATCCACAGGAGAGTCCTATTGGGGTAAGCCATTCCGCGATGATCTTCCTCAGTTGCCGTAAGAGGTTTTCAGCTGTGTGCGTATTCTGGAAAGCGGTGATACAAAGCGTAGCCTGCCTAGGAAAGAGTTGGCGTTTGCGAGATGCTGCTACTGGTGCCGCCGCTGCTGTTCTTGCGGCGGGAGTCCATACATCTACCCAGTGGGCTGTCACAGTCATATAGTCCTGACCCTGCCCTGCTCCACTTGTCCACATGTCCGTGGTTAAGTGGACATTGGGTACAACTGCATTTTTTAGGACACTGGTGAGTCTTTTTCTGACGTCCGTGTACATTATCGGTATCGCCTGCCTAGAGAAGTGGAACCTAGATGTTATTTGGTAACGGGGGCACACTACCTCAAGAAATTGTCTAGTTCCCTGTGAACTAACGGCGGATACCGGACGCACGTCTAACACCAACATAGTTGTCAAGGCCTCAGTTATCCGCTTTGCAGCAGGATGACTGCTGTGATATTTCATCTTCCTCGCAAAGGACTGTTGGACAGTCAATTGCTTACTGGAAGTAGTACAAGTGGGCTTACGACTTCCCCTCTGGGATGACCATCGACTCCCAGCAGCAACAACAGCAGCGCCAGCAGCAGTAGGCGTTACACGCAAGGATGCATCGGAGGAATCCCAGGCAGGAGAGGAATCGTCAGAATTGCCAGTGACATGGCCTGCAGGACTATTGGCATTCCTGGGGAAGGAGGAAATTGACACTGAGGGAGTTGGTGGGGTGGTTTGCGTGAGCTTGGTTACAAGAGGAAGGGATTTACTGGTCAGTGGACTGCTTCCGCTGTCACCCAAAGTTTTTGAACTTGTCACTGACTTATTATGAATGCGCTGCAGGTGACGTATAAGGGAGAATGTTCCGAGGTGGTTAACGTCCTTACCCCTACTTATTACAGCTTGACAAAGGCAACACACGGCTTGACAAATGTTGTCCGCATTTCTGGTGAAATACTTCCACACCGAAGAGCTGATTTTTTTGGTATTTTGACCAGGCATGTCAATGGCCCTATTCCTCCCACGGACAACAGGTGTCTCCCCGGGTGCCTGACTTAAACAAACCACCTCACCATCAGAATCCTCCTGGTCAATTTCCTCCCCAGCGCCAGCAACACCCATATCCTCCTCATCCTGGTGTACTTCAACACTGACATCTTCAATCTGACTATCAGGAACTGGACTGCGGGTGCTCCTTCCAGCACTTGCAGGGGGCGTGCAAATGGTGGAAGGCGCATGCTCTTCACGTCCAGTGTTGGGAAGGTCAGGCATCGCAACCGACACAATTGGACTCTCCTTGTGGATTTGGGATTTCGAAGAACGCACAGTTCTTTGCGGTGCTTTTGCCAGCTTGAGTCTTTTCAGTTTTCTAGCGAGAGGCTGAGTGCTTCCATCCTCATGTGAAGCTGAACCACTAGCCATGAACATAGGCCAGGGCCTCAGCCGTTCCTTGCCACTCCGTGTGGTAAATGGCATATTGGCAAGTTTACGCTTCTCCTCCGACAATTTTATTTTAGATTTTGGAGTCCTTTTTTTACTGATATTTGGTGTTTTGGATTTTACATGCTCTGTACTATGACATTGGGCATCGGCCTTGGCAGACGACGTTGCTGGCATTTCATCGTCTCGGCCATGACTAGTGGCAGCAGCTTCAGCACGAGGTGGAAGTGGATCTTGATCTTTCCCTAATTTTGGAACCTCAACATTTTTGTTCTCCATATTTTAATAGGCACAACTAAAAGGCACCTCAGGTAAACAATGGAGATGGATGGATACTAGTATACTTATGGATGGACTGCCGAGTGCCGACACAGAGGTAGCTACAGCCGTGGACTACCGTACTGTGTCTGCTGCTGATATAGACTGGATGATAATGAGATGAAATCAATATAATATCACTAGTACTGCAGCCGGACAGGTATATATATTTATTATGTAATGACTGATGACGGACCTGCTGGACACTGTCAGCTCAGCAGCACCGCAGACTGCTACAGTAAGCTACTATACTATAGTAGTATATACAAAGAAGAAAGAAGAAAAAAAAACCACGGGGAGGTGGTATACAATTATGGATGGACTGCCGAGTGCCGACACAGAGGTAGCTACAGCCGTGGACTACCGTACTGTGTCTGCTGCTAATATAGACTGGATGATAATGAGATGAAATCAATATAATATCACTAGTACTGCAGCGGGACAGGTATGTATATTTATTATGTAATGACTGATGACGGACCTGCTGGACACTGTCAGCTCAGCAGCACCGCAGACTGCTACAGTAAGCTACTATAGTAGTATGTATCAAGAAGAAAGAAAAAAAAAACCCACGGGTAGGTGGTATACAATTATGGATGGACTGCCGAGTGCCGACACAGAGGTAGCTACAGCCGTGGACTAACGTACTGTGTCTGCTGCTAATATAGACTGGATGATAATGAGATGAAATCAATATATATGTATATATAATATCACTAGTACTGCAGCCGGACAGGTATATATATTTATTATGTAATGACTGATGACGGACCTGCTGGACACTGTCAGCTCAGCAGCACCGCAGACTGCTACAGTAAGCTACTATACTATAGTAGTATGTACAAAGAAGAAAGAAAAAAAAACCACGGGGAGGTGGTATACAATTATGGATGGACTGCCGAGTGCCGACACAGAGGTAGCTACAGCCGTGGACTACCGTGCTGTGTCTGCTGCTAATATAGACTGGATGATAATGAGATGAAATCAATATAATATCACTAGTACTGCAGCCGGACAGGTATGTATATTTATTATGTAATGACTGATGACGGACCTGCTGGACACTGTCAGCTCAGCAGCACCGCAGACTGCTACAGTAAGCTACTATACTATAGTAGTATGTACAAAGAAGAAAGAAAAAAAAAAACCACGGGGAGGTGGTATACAATTATGGATGGACTGCCGAGTGCCGACACAGAGGTAGCTACAGCCGTGGACTACCGTACTGTGTCTGCTGCTAATATAGACTGGATGATAATGAGATGAAATCAATATAATATCACTAGTACTGCAGCCGGACAGGTATGTATATTTATTATGTAATGACTGATGACGGACCTGCTGGACACTGTCAGCTCAGCAGCACCGCAGACTGCTACAGTAAGCTACTATACTATAGTAGTATGTACAAAGAAGAAAGAAAAAAAAAAAACCACGGGGAGGTGGTATACAATTATGGATGGACTGCCGAGTGCCGACACAGAGGTAGCTACAGCCGTGGACTAACGTACTGTGTCTGCTGCTAATATAGACTGGATGAATGAGATGAAATCAATATATATGTATATATAATATCACTAGTACTGCAGCCGGACAGGTATATATATTTATTATGTAATGACCGATGACGGACCTGCTGGACACTGTCAGCTCAGCAGCACCGCAGACTGCTACAGTAAGCTACTATACTATAGCAGTATGTACAAAGAAGAAAGAAAAAAAAAAAACTACGGGGAGGTGGTATACAATTATGGATGGACTGCCGAGTGCCGACACAGAGGTAGCTACAGCCGTGGACTAACGTACTATGTCTGCTGCTAATATAGACTGGATGATAATGAGATGAAATCAATATATATGTATATATAATATCACTAGTACTGCAGCCGGACAGGTATATATATTTATTATGTAATGACTGATGACGGACCTGCTGGACACTGTCAGCTCAGCAGCACCGCAGACTACTACAGTAAGCTACTATACTATAGTAGTATGTACAAAGAAGAAAGAAAAAAAAAAACCACGGGGAGGTGGTATACAATTATGGATGGACTGCCGAGTGCCGACACAGAGGTAGCTACAGCCGTGGACTAACGTACTGTGTCTGCTGCTAATATAGACTGGATGATAATGAGATGAAATCAATATATATGTATATATAATATCACTAGAATTGCAGCCGGACAGGTATATATATTTATTATGTAATGACTGATGACGGACCTGCTGGACACTGTCAGCTCAGCAGCACCGCAGACTGCTACAGTAAGCTACTATACTATAGTAGTATGTACAAAGAAGAAAGAAAAAAAAAAAACCACGGGGAGGTGGTATACAATTATGGATGGACTGCCGAGTGCCGACACAGAGGTAGCTACAGCCGTGGACTAACGTACTGTGTCTGCTGCTAATATAGACTGGATGATAATGAGATGAAATCAATATATATGTATATATAATATCACTAGTACTGCAGCCGGACAGGTATATATATTTATTATGTAATGACTGATGACGGACCTGCTGGACACTGTCAGCTCAGCAGCACCGCAGACTGCTACAGTAAGCTACTATACTATAGTAGTATGTACAAAGAAGAAAGAAAAAAAAAACCACGGGGAGGTGGTATACAATTATGGATGGACTGCCGAGTGCCGACACAGAGGTAGCTACAGCCGTGGACTAACGTACTGTGTCTGCTGCTAATATAGACTGGATGATAATGAGATGAAATCAATATATATGTATATATAATATCACTAGTACTGCAGCCGGACAGGTATATATATTTATTATGTAATGACTGATGACGGACCTGCTGGACACTGTCAGCTCAGCAGCACCGCAGACTGCTACAGTAAGCTACTATAGTAGTATGTATAAAGAAGAATGAAAAAAAAAAAAAAACCACGGGTAGGTGGTATACAATATTATATATATATATATATATATATATATATATATATATATATTATATACAATTATATATATATATATATATATATATTAAACTGGTGGTGGTGATTGATTATTAAACTGGTGGTCAGGTCACTGGTCAGTGGTCACACTATCAGCAACTTGCAAGTAGTACTCCTAAGCAGACAATCATAAAATATATTATACTGGTCTGGTGGTCAGTGTGGTCACAATGGCAGTGTGGCACTGACTCTGGCAGCAAAAGTGTGCACTGTACGTTATATGTACTCCTGAGTCCTGCTCTCAGACTCTAACTGCTCCCCACTGTCAGTGTCTCCCCCACAAGTCAGATAATTAATACAGTCACACTATCTAATCTATATCACTTCAGCAAGTAGTAGTAGTATAGTAGTACTCCTCCTAATAATGCTCCCCAAAATTACTACTACTGTGTCTCTCTCTACTGTCTCACTCTCTTCTCTAAACGGAGAGGACGCCAGCCACGTCCTCTCCCTATGAATCTCAATGCACGTGTGAAAATGGCGGCGACGCGCGGCTCCTTATATAGAATCCGAGTCTCGCGATAGAATCCGAGCCTCGCGAGAATCCGACAGCGGGATGATGACGTTCGGGCGCGCTCGGGTTAACCGAGCAAGGCGGGAAGATCCGAGTCGCTCGGACCCGTGTAAAAAAACATGACGTTCGGGCGGGTTCGGTTTCCGAGGAACCGAACCCGCTCATCTCTAATACACACAGCTTAGAACCATACTAAAGCAGATTAAAAACACTTAGCTTTTCAGAGTATTTTTATGATGGTACTACAAGTCTCAGTACATCCATTTTACAAGGTGTGCTGGAACTTGTAGTCTCGATACAGATGGACAGGCAGTCAGTGGTCTAGTCAGTGGCATCACAAGCCGGGTGCGGGGGGTGACGTCCGCACCCGAGTGTCACCCACGGACACCAAACTGCCCGCTCTTCTGCAGTGACAGGAGCCGGGTGCTGCAGTGTGATATTCTTCAGCAGGATTTGGCTCCTTTCACAGATGAAGAGCTGGCACCCACACAGCCCAGTCTCCGGGGGCAGCCAGCATCTCCAGGGATGCTTGACATGCCCACGGAGTGACGAAATGGAGATCTCAGTGAGGCCATGTTCCCTTTTGTCAAGCCACACCTAGTAACGCCTCTAGGTCTAGTTATCCTTATGGCCCCTAGACTTCTTACCTCTCCATACAGAGCTCCAGATTATGTTGTATCCTGTGATCTGGACTTCCAGGTGAGGCAGCTACCACATGGATAGCATGCTGTAGTGCTGACTGTAGTGGCTTGCATTTGGCAGACCGCGCAAGACTGCTGGGAAGGGGAGCGGAAGAGGAAGAGTAGTTGCCTCGCTTCCTCCCCATACCCAGAAGCACCCGGTCCATCTGCAGTCGTGACTGTGGTCCAGCCCTTGGTTTTGCCTATAATGGCCAGCTCCCCTGGCACGCGCCATTCTAGCAAATTGGTAGATACCCCCCTTAGCCATTCAGATTCTGGGGGAGATGAAGTAAGCATTGAAAAGTGATACATTTCACAGTGATAAAGTACCAGCCAATCAGCTCCTAACTGCCATGTAATAGGCTGTGGGGTCTTTTTCATGAAGCAGCGAAAAACGTGGAGAAGTGAGCCCATGGCAAACAATCAGCTGCTCTGTATGATTTATATAGTGTGCAAATTATAAATGTTACTTCAATGCTGATTGGTTCTTGGTTCTTCTCCACTGGCTCATTTCTCCACAGTTTACACTGCTTCATAATAGACCCCTCTGTTTGAAAAATGACAGTTAGGAGCTGGTTGGTTGGTACTTTATCACCGTGAAATGTATCACTTTTCACGGCTTAGTACATCTCCCCCTCAAACTGCCATGTTACAGTCTGTTTGAAATATGGCAGGAGCTGATTGGTTGGTACTTTGGGGGAGATGTACTAATTATCTCTTTCATCTCTTTGATACATGTCCCTCTATACTCCCTACAATAGCACCTAACCCTCGGTTGCTGCCACCCTGATGCTTATTTCAGATTTTGCGATCGAAAGAGGAGGCACCATAGGAGGCACGTCCTACATGATGTATGATACATCACACAGTGGACTCGTCTTCCCCACATACAGAGAAAGTAGCCATGTTGTAGCCACGACCAGTCCAGTACTAATGATTAAGCAGCTGTTTACATTGAACCAGTAGTATCAGTAGGGCACACTGCACTATGGGATTCTCTGACGTTCAGGGTAAAGAAGCCTGATGCCCTGCATCTCTCCTAGAGATTTATTTATCATATAGTTGTTGAGGTTGAAAAAAGACCATTGTCCATCGAGTTCAACCTATAGTGCTATTCTACCAACTTAACTTTGTTTACAGATGATATCCTTGGATGCCATTTTCAGCTAAAAATGTATCTAACCCTTTTTTTAACATCACGATAGATTCAGACATTACCACTTTCTCCAGCAGTGTGTTCCATAATTCATAATTCATGAAACAGCCACAATAAAACATTACCCTATGAACTTATCAATGTTATAGAGGTTGGAAAACTCTTCCAAAAATTAGCTGTCCTGGCAAAGAAGTCTTCAGTGGTGTAAAGATGGTCAAAGTCGGCATCTCACTTCTTGCACATTCAGACACATTTCTGTATACCAGGGAAGGGCTTGTAGCAGAATTTGCATAAGGTCACAGACGTGCAAACGGCAAAGATGCCGACACATTTGGTTACGGAATAGTGAATTTATCATATATGTTTGTTAATGTTGCCAACAAACTTTCATATTTTCATATCATATATTCAATGTATAGTGTCATTTAACCACTTAACTGACGGTTTTTCCTTCAAAACCATTTATAACATTGTTTTTAGATTTTTTTTTATATATTTAATATAGTTTAAATAGTATTTTTTTAAATATTGAAATATTATATTATGCACATCTGCAGAACGGATCTCCTCATCAAAAACTGGGTGACACAGTGGGGTGGCACAAGTGGTAAATTGATTAATGTATATTTATAGTAAGCCCATCTACCCTTTAGTATCTGGTATTTTCTTCTTCCTCATTCCTTGTGCCATACAACACCTTGATAATACCATACTGTATGTGCCATGTGATATCCTCTGACATGAATCACTGCCATGTGATTAGTGGTGGGCGCACATTGTTTAGACACCTTGGACAAACATACCAAACTCTGCCTCTTCCCTATATATTATCTTAAGGCTGCTTCATAGTGATGTTGGGCATTTTCCCCTGCACAGAAAGCAGATGCCTGTTCTGCTTACTAATCGTCTCTGCACTATTCATGACCAGTATTATTTGTACTCGTCATTCAACTGGTCGCTTTCTATTGTGCAGGGTTTCTTTTTTTTATCTGTCCCAATACCTTCTTGTCTTCTTCCCCCATCCCCATCTTCCCCTTTCCTTACCACTGTATTCAAGGCTGTTGTCCTCTGTACTTAACCTTGGCACACGGATTTGGGAGTTTGGATTCACAGTGTGATGCCCATGTGAGTGAGCTACTTTATAGGCAGATGTTATGACTGGTGCCACTCGAGTGTCATGACTGGCCAGCCGATTCTCCAGATATGCCAATGTGAAATTTGCCACCAGTGA
Organism: Pseudophryne corroboree; assembly: GCF_028390025.1. NCBI lineage: Eukaryota > Metazoa > Chordata > Amphibia > Anura > Myobatrachidae > Pseudophryne > Pseudophryne corroboree. The sequence continues at coordinate 197,204,389 of NC_086452.1, read as the reverse complement.
CTTGTAGTTGCTTCAGCATGTGCGGTTACTCAGACACAGTATTCCCAACAGCAAAGTGAAAGATTCAGTGATACGACACTATGTAGCTCTTTGCTTTTACGTACATACACAGTTATTAATATTTCATGAAACAGGTTAACATGAGCCACACAGGGCCGTAGGTCTAAGAACACAGAATATCAGAACTAGAAGTTAGTTTTAATTTCAAGAATAACTTCAAAGCTTACAAAAAAAGTGAGAATTATAAAGAGTGTATGCTTATTTAAAGGTACACAGACAATTTCAGACAATAAAAAGGATAAAAACATAGTTAATATATCACCTCAGAATTGAGCAATGTTCCGGATAAGGTCTCCCCGAGAGCAGATGGGCATCTGAGCGATCTGGCTACCTTAAGCAAATGACACAGGCTGTACTGTTTGCCTAGTTAACAGACCCATTCTTTCATAATTCCTATTTCACAGAAGATGGCTGCTTCCACGTCATAGCACGTGGGGAGAGACAGAAAGTATGAGATTTCATTATTTCCCTGGTACCAAGTGTGATTTCTGAACCCTTTCCTCAGAATGTTACTGTCAAATAGGGGTGACACCATGGGCAGCATGAAAGAAGACATGGTCACAGGATCTCTTCTTTTCCTTCCTGCTCTAGCATACTAAGGTAACTTGCTTAGTTTTTAGATTGCCTACAATGGGGGTCATTCCGAGTTGTTCGCTCGTTATTTTTTTCTTGCAACGGAGCGATTAGTCGCTAATGCGCATGCGCAATGTCCGCAGTGCGACTGCGCCAAGTAAATTTGCTATGCAGGTAGGTATTTTACTCACGGCATTACGAGGTTTTTTTCTTCGTTCTGGTGATCGTAATGTGATTGACAGGAAGTGGGTGTTTCTGGGCGGAAACAGGCCGTTTTATGGGTGTGTGCGAAAAAACGCTACCGTTTCTGGGAAAAACGCGGGAGTGGCTGGAGAAACGGAGGAGTGTCTGGGCGAACGCTGGGTGTGTTTGTGACGTCAAACCAGGAACGACAAGCACTGAACTGATCGCACTGGCAGAGTAAGTCTCGAGCTACTCAGAAACTGCACAGAGAAGTCTTTTCGCAATAATGCGAATCTTTCGTTCGCAATTTTGATAAGCTGAGATTCACTCCCAGTAGGCGGCGGCTTAGCGTGTGCAAAGCTGCTAAAAGCAGCTTGCGAACGAACAACTCGGAATGACCCCCAATGTTATTTAATTCAGCCCCCTGCTAGTCACACCAGTTATCCAATACACTGGCACATTTCTTTGGCATGCTAATTGGATACAGGACATCAGCCATATCCTCTGAAGCTCAATTAGTGCCTGCATAAATGTAAACATTCTGGCCTGCTAGGAATTTTTTTTATAGCTGATGTGCAAATCATTTAGTTATATGATACAATTTTTAAACATATATACATGGGATCATAACCCATACTGTTACTAGTACCATTGTTAATTATGCCCATTCCAATATGAAATGAGCTTTATAACTACACCGGGTAATACCAAAACCTATAAACAAAACATAAAAGGGGTAGGTGTTCACAGAATTGTGTGCAACCTGGTTGGGACGTTTGGAATTTAAGAAGTCAGACTGCTACAAGAATTGTGTTATGCACTCTGCTTCACATACTGATTGTTCATAATTGATGATACTCTTTTATGTAAGCTTAGAGTTCCCGGTTGGCCTTCCTCACCATTCAAGTACACCCATTTTACATCTCTCTCTTGTCATGCTGTATGTCTCATCATCTGTCCTCCCCCTCCCTTCCGCCCCTATTCGTTCTTCCGCTTGTTTTTAGAACTTGTTTTAAACTCTTGCAATATGTTTATTGGACATCCTGTGTCATTTATTGTTTGATATTGTTACAGTTTATTTGTTGTTCTCGTGCAATGTTGCTGTGGATGATGAGTGTTGTCTCTGCACTCATATATTGTATCTCCTTTTCAGTAAAAACAGTTAACACCAAAAAAAGTGTTAGGTGTAGTGTACTTTAACACAGGGGAATAAAGGACTTCCCCAAAAATCCCAAGGGGTTAAATAGTTATTTGTGCATTTCTCCAGCACTGGATATGACATAGTTTTTCTTAATGGAGTAGGAGCCGTGGCGTATCTATAATGGGTGCAGTGTGTGCGGTGCACATGGGCCTCTATGTCCAGAGGGGGCCCACACCGCACACACACACACACTGTACCCATTTCTTCTATACTTACCTTTCTGGTGTCCATTAGTCTCTGTGTGTGGCCCCACTCCTCTCCCGTAGCCAGCTGTTAGTGCAGTAGAGACTCTGGCACAGTGTCTACAGCGCTTGCGCAGGACTCCGGAAAAATGTCCACTGCACCATTTTCCCGGACACATGCTCAAGCGCTGCTGTCTCTGGCACTGTGCCAGAATCTCTAGAGCTCAGAGCACTAACAGCGCTGCTGGCTACGGGAGAGGGGCCCACACGCGGAGACTGCGCACGGGTCCCCTCCTATGTAGATACATCCCTGACTAGAAGTAATTATTTAGACCAACATTGTGCGAACCTGAATAAGAATTGCGTGGGCTCTAATTGTGGTCGGAGCTTTTCCCATATAGTGGAGATCTAGGATCCAGGTTCCACTGCAGTCGACACTACCAATGTTGGATGCAGTAGAGCATTTTTTTATTCTGTGTATCAGTTTGTGGCACATTGTGCAAAATGTATTGGGCGTTCCTGGATGGTGATGGGGAGGTGGTTAATTGACGCATGTAGATGGTCCACCTTATAGACACATTATGGGAGTGTTGTGGGCATATTGTGAAACTGGTTTCTAAACCCCTCACATAGGAGGCCACACTCAGACAGAGAAACTGCACATGCCATAGGGCTTTTGTAAATTATGAAGACTCAGCATTTACAGACGCTGACAGTGAACGTCTCACTCCTTGCACATTTGGAAGCACAGATGTACACCAGAGAAGGGCTTTGTAGCGACATTTGAATAAAGGGCCTAATTCATATCTGATCGCAGCATAAAATTTGATATAACATGTGCAGAGAGAGTTGGATTTGGGTGGGTTATATTGTTTCTGTGCAGGGTAAATACTGGCTGCTTTATTTTTACACTGCAATTTAGATTTCAGTTTGAACATACCCCACCCAAATCTAACTCTCTGTACATGTTATATCTGCCCCTCCTGCACTGCACATGGTTTTGTCCATTAGCATACCTCCCAACTTTGTTCTTCAGCAGAGAGGGACATCTGCGCGTGCGAAGCGCGTGCCCGCGATAAAAGGGACGTGGCCTATGAAAAGGGGCATGGCTTCATGGGAGGGCCCGCAATCACGAGCCACGCCCCCATTTTCGGCAATGAGGGGGCATGCGCACAGCGTCTATTCACCGCTGCTCTACTAAGCGGTGGGGGCGGGACAGTTGGGAGGCTCCTCCACTCGCTGCCCCCCCCCCCCACCGCTGGACTGCGGCCCGTGGGTGGGAAAGCAGGACACTCCCAAAAAAAGGGACTGTCCCGTGAAAATGGGGACAGTTGGGAGGTATGCATTAGCTAATAAATTTGGTGCTGCGATCAGATCTGAATAAGGCCCAAAGTCACAGACGGGCACCTGCCCAAAAAAATGCTGAAATATATGCATCTCCATCCATCCAAATCAGGCACCTAATCTCTTCCTCATATAATAATGAGAAATTGATGTATAAAAAAACATCACACAAGTGGTTAGTAACTACATTTTATTTAATTAAATAATTAAACAAATGTCTGGGGTGCTTATTCCTTCAGTTCCAGAACAATCGCGTATAAGGATACATATAAAGTTATATGTAGGATCAGGGCTTAAAGAGGTTCTGGAGATGTTGTGGAACTGATCTTTCCCTGCCACCTTACGTCCTAGAGAATACTGGTGTCCATTTAGTACCATTTAGGAGCCATGGGCACTTTAAGAATTTGATAGTGTGGGCTGGCTTCTCCCTCTATGCCCCTCCTACCAGACTCAGTTTAGAAAATGTACCCAGAGGAGGCGGTCACGCTAAAGGAAGCTCCTGAAGAGTTTTCTGCATTTATTTTATATGTTTGTTATTTTCAGGCAGGGCTGGTTGGCACTAGCCTACCTGCTTCGTGGTGCTTAGGGAGAGGGGGGGACGGCCAAACTTCCCAAAGGGTTAACAGTCCCGTTCCCTGCTGACAGAACACTGAGCTCCTGAGGGAACTATTCACAAGCCCCACCACGGCGAGCGTACATTCCTGCAGCACGCCACCACCCCTAACAGAGCCAGAAGAATGGAGAGTAGCGAGTACTGAGCCGGCTTCCCGGTTACGGGGCGCTGGCCATTATGGCGGCACGAGGTAACGAGACGCACGGCTTCTAAACGGGGCGGAATGCGTCTCCAGACAAAGTACACAATTGTGCCTCAGTACACTGTACACTGTACCCATACTGGCAACACAGCCTTAAAACGGTTTCTGTCCATTTAAGCACCAAATTCCTCAGCCAGTATAAAAAAAGCGGGTAGACCGTGCGCCATTGAAGGGGCGGGGCTTCACTATGAGAGGATCCAGCAGCTCACCAGCGCCATTTTCCCTCTGCAGTGGGCACAGATGCTGACTGACAGGGACGCGCAGCTCCTCCAGTGTGACTCCAAATTACCTCAGCGGTACCAGGGGGAGGAGCAATTACTAGTGTACTAAGTCCTCTATCAGGACTCTACTTAGTCTGCGACCTTACCGGCTAAGCTTGGCATTAGCGGTAAGGTCGCAGTGGGGGCTGGCTCCAAACAACTCTGTGTCTCCCTGAAGGGCTCTTTGTGGGTTAATTGTGCTTAACCTTTTCCTGTGTGTGTATGTGCTGTCACATTTACATTATGTCAGGCAAAGAGTGTGTTTCTTGTACAGCGGAGTGTTCCTCTTCACCAGGGGGCTCACTACTGGGTACTCAGGGTTCACAAGCTAGTGGGGCTGAACCAGAGTGGGTTGATTCTCTGAAAGGAATGATCTCGATTTTTTCTACAGAATTGTCCTGCATTGAGAAAGAGACGCAATACTTAAAACAGACTGTGGATGAGTTTATGAACAGAGACTCAGTCCCCAAAACAATGTCTCAATCCCCTGCCAGTTGTCCGCAAAAGCGATCTCTGGCCTGTCATGACTGTGGTTTTGTGAACCCGGTGTTAGTGAAGTCTGTGCGGGCAATTGGAGGACTATGTGAATATTAGGCTGGTCTGTAGGAATCAGTGAGAAGAAGGAGCAATCCCTGACCGGGGATCGAACCCGGGCCTCGGCAGAGGAAGCCGTATCCTGACCACAGGATCACCAGGGACTTTGATAGCAGGATGAATGTATAGGTGAGACTGTACTGGAAATAGTGTCACAGGAGTAGGTGCTTATGTACTCGAGGTTACTGGCAAGATGGTAAGACGGACTGGTTACTGGCGAGACTGGGATGCAACTGTAATGCGTGCTGGTACCGGATATAACTGGAAACGCAACTGAAAGTAGGACGATGACTGTGGCTATAACTCTAATATGAGGCTGAAGAACCCTGCGGCTGTGACGGTAGAACACTGCAGCTGTGGTTTCCAGTTGAGACTGTGGAACACTGCACCGTGCCTTAAGATGAAACACTGCAACTGTGCCTTTAAGTGGAGATGGTGGAATACTGTACTGTGCTTTTAAGATGAAACACTGCAACTGTGCCTTTAAGTGGAGATGGTGGAATACTGTATTGTGCCTTTAAGATGAAACACTGCAACTGTGCCTTTAAGTGGAGATGGTGGAATACTGTACTGTGCCTTTAAGTTGAAACTCGTGGAAATACTGGATATCAATGGCAACATAAATGTAATCCAAACTGGGTAACAAAGAAACAGAGTTTTTACAGGAACCAAAGTACAAGGGTTACCTTTAGGGAGCTCAGCTTCTAAGCTCACACAGAGCTGTGTGTGACACGAGGAACTGGCCCAGTTTCCAGCTCAGTCTCCCGACTTATACTTCCTGGTCCTTGGTGATTGGTGAGCAGTGTCAGGTGATGCAGAGAGTCTCAGGCTGGCAGAGGATTGGACAGCTCTGGGTCAGGTGAACAGTCACTGTCATGTGAGTACTCTAGACTAGGCTGTGATGTGGAGTGAGGCCTAGCAGGCCGAGAGAACACTGAAGCCTGAACTTCTGCAAAACATAGGATGCTGGCTTTTAGGCCTAAACTTCAGATTGCTGAATTCAGACTCACACAGGAGATCACCACAGGTGGAGCTCGTTAACTATTACCTTCCAGGCAGAGAACTCAGGAAACTCATGGTGCTGACAAGCTGTTTATCTCAGTGAGCAAAAAGGCACAGGATCCGGGACAGATGGCAGGGGTAAATCACCAAATACGAGAGCTACAGTCAGGATCGTGACATGGCCCATATCCAGGAGTCTGACTCTGACACTGAAGGGTCAGACTTGGAGGAGAGTGAGGTAGACTTGGAGGGGGGGAATGCGGCTCTGTCACAGGGAATAGAGGCTCTTATAGAAGCTATCAGAGATGTTCTGCATATTCCTGATAAGGTGTCAGAGGAGTGTGAGGAATCTTATTTTAATGTAAAAGAGAAGTCCTCAGTCACTTTTCCTGTGTCAAAGGAATTGAATACCCTGTTTGAAGAACCGTGTGTTAATCCTGATAAGAAATTTCAGATCCCTAAAAGGGTGCTCTCCTCTTTTCCCTTTCCTCTGGAGGATAGAAAAAAATGGGTAAATCCACCGATAGTGGACGCATCAGTCTCTAGGCTGTCACGAAAAATTGTATTGCCTGTTCCTGGTGCAGCCTCCCTTAAAGACATGGCTGATTGTAAAATTGAGACTACACTCAAATCATTGTACACAGCTGCTGGGGTGGCCCAAAGACCCATTATTGCATGTACGTGGATCATAAAAGCCATTGCAAAATGGTCAGGTAACCCAATTGAGGGATTAGATCCCTTGTCTAGGGGGGATGTTTTACTCCTGCAGCATATACAGGACTCTGCAAACTTTATGGTGGAAACCATAAAAGAGATAGGCTTGCTTAATGCATGCACCACCGCTATGGCAGTGCCGGCACGCATGGGCTTGTGGCTACGCCAGTGGACTGCTGATGCGGACTCCAGGAAAGGCGTGGAAGGTCTACCATTCACATGAGAGGCCTTGTTTGGAGATAAACTAGACAAATGGATCTCCAAAGATACTGCGGGTAAGTCTACCTATCTTCCTTCCGCAGCCTCCCCAACTGAGAAGACTTGTTCAGCTTCTAAGTTAAAGTCCTTTTCGGATGGCCAAGTTCAAAGGCAAATCCAGAGGTGCTTCTACATCCTCCAGCGGCACAGGAGGTAAACCACGCAAGCCAGCAACTGCAGGTGTTCATGACCAGAGCCCAGGCTCTGATTCCTCAAAGCCTTCAGCATGACGGTGGACCGCAATGCCTGGAAGGCTGTCAGGTGGGAGCCCGACTACAATTCTTCAGTCAGATCTGGTCAAGTTCTTGACAGGATCCCTGGGTCATAGATCTTGTTTCCCAGGTCTACAGACTGGAGTTCCAAAAGATCCCACCTCACAGATTCTTCAAATCAGGCTTGCCAGTTTCACAAAAGGCAAGTATACCTTTACAGTATGCCATCTAAAAACTGGTACAGACTTTGGTCATTGTTCCAGTTCCACCTCATCTGCTCAACAAAGGGTACTATTCCAACTTGTTCGTAGTACTGAAACCAGACGGTTCAGTAAGACCGATTCTGAATCTCAAGTCTTTGAACCCGTAGTTACGAGTGTTCAAATTCAAGATGGAGTCTCTGAGAGCGGTAATCTCGGGTCTGGAGGAGGGGAAATTCCTAGTGTCTCTGGATATCAAGGATGCGTACCTTCACATTCCTATCTGGCTGCCTCATCAGGCATATCTACGGTTTGCACTGCAGAACTGTCACTACCAGTTCCAGGCCCTGCCCTTCGGTCTCTCCATGGCACCAAGGGTGTTCACCAAGGTTATGGCAGAGATGATGTTTATACTCCACAAGCAGGGAGTGAACATAATTCCGTACCTGGACGAACTTCTGATACAGGTGCCATCCAGGGAGAGGTTGCTGGCCAGCATTGGTCTCTCAACCAAACTCCTCCAGGATCATTGGTGGATTCTGAACCTTCCGAAATCTCACAGAGCCAACACGGAGGCTCCCATTCCTGGGAATGATACTGGACACGGAGTCGCAGAAAGTGTTCCTTCCGTTGGAAAAGGCATTGGTTCGGGAAGTCCTGAAGCCAACCTGGGTGTTGGTGCCTCTTACGTGTCTCTTCAATACGGAAGGTTTCACGCAAGACCCTTCCAGCTAGAACTGTTGGACAGATGGATGGTCATTCCGAGTTGTTTGCTCACTGCCGTTTTTTGCAGAATTGCGATCAGGCTAAAAACCGGCAATTATGCGCATGCGTATGGGCCGCAGGGCGCACACGCTAAGTAATTTCACACAAAACTATGCAATTTTACACACGGCCGAGCGACGCTTTTCATTTGCTCTGCTGATCGGTGAGTGATTGACAGGAAGTGGGTGTTTCCGGGTAGATAATGTCAATTATCTTAAAACATAAAGCTATACACTATTACCGTGGAGCCGCTATGGCCGCTAGACTTATTACACACACTACGGACTAAGTACGCTATTTGCGCACTGAGTAACGTATGGGTACGCACTTAGCGTGGCAGACGCTAAGCCGTGGGCGCGACGCACGAGCGGCACGTACGCTCACAGATTCACGCTTCGTACCAAGCACGCTATTGGCGTACTGAGTACCGTACTGCTACGCTATTAGTGTATCACGAGCGGCACGGACGCTCACAGAATGATATACAGTAAACCTTGTTAACAAAACAATGTATGGATGTGCTTATACTCTAAACCTTAGTAGTCAAATATTGTAACGATGTGACGCCTAAAAACCTTAACAATGTGTATGCTGTTAGAGCGATTAAGACGCTAAGAAAGCCCTTTGCAGTAAAGTGAAAACACAACACCAGGTTTTGCTAAAACCACAGGGCTCTAACACCACAGTGGATTATTCAGAGAAAAAGGGGAAAACAGATACAAGTTATACACTACAAGCTAACAAGGAAATCTAACAGAATAACAGAGAACAATGATGGCTACAGAGAATATACATACGTGGGAAATCGTTCGCAAGCGCGACCTGGATCCAGTCCATAGCTATTCAGGTAGAAAGCCTTCAGAGTCTTGAGGCTGGCCAGGCAACAGTGGTCTTTTTATACACAACATGCATACACAATACAATGGTCCCTGTAATCTCATTGTTCATTGGACACAGGGATGTGTCTCTACATTACAGCAAAGGTCATAGGTGGATTTGAACAGGTGGGCTGTGTCTTTCCCCAACTGCTCTGGTGGGAGGTATCCTCAGGATTCCCGCCGCATGTGTAATTTACAGCAAATACAGTTAATGTTCATAATCTACTTCTGTACATAACTATACGCAGGAGCGAGCGATCCTTTCCTAACTAACACCAGAATGTTACCCTTAAAATACCCTACAGCTGGATACTAGACACCACCTTTCAACCTTTATCTGACCCTTCCTATCATGCAAAGAGGAATCTCTCTGTCCAGGAACTGTTTAAACTAATCATACTCGCTGACATGGTCTAGGGGAATATTATCTACAAAATGCACTATTTGGGTTAAATATGCTACGTTCGAGTCGCACGCTACACGCTCACAAACTCCGCCGTAAATACACATATCATGCGCACGATCGCCGGAGCGATCTTACGCAACTTGCGGGTATGTGTACGCACGGGGGACCAGGTGCATGAGCAGCGTGCATGTGCATTAGGGGTTAGTACAAGGGATATGCATCATGATATTTTTCGACTTTGACAGTCCACCCTTTGGCAGTCAACAATAACTGCCACTATCTAAACAATTAAGCAGAAAAATATACAATACAATGAAATACCTATAAATGATTGGGTAGAGGGAGGAGAGGAGAAGGTGGGAAATGTATGGCCTAGTGGGATAGCAAAAGCATGTATGTATGAACTTAATGTCTGGGGGGGGTCATGTATCATCGTACCGTACATGTTCTAGATAAGCTTCGAGGTATTGCGAAGTATACATTAAATCCTTCTTATCCCGTATTAAGGGTCTGTAAGTGGGCTAACAAACACTACCGAGCTCTTTTCGGCTTCTTGTTCCAACAAATGGGGTGCACATTAGTTGATGATACATGGAGGGGGGGAAAACATGTGAGTCCTAATATATGTACCTATATCACCTGTCGACTATGTGTGTCACTACCTGAAGATCGTAGAGATGAAGATAAGAAACATATGTCACAAATACATTCATATGATAATGTGTGTAATTGTCCTTGGGTGTCTGTTGGAGTCTTGTCCGGATAGGTGTATCCTTGCTGTGGGTGATAAGCAAAGTCTTTCAAGTGTCCATCTGAAGTCTTTTAAAGTCTCTAAAGTGTCTCGCAAAGTCTGTGGAAATGTTCATCAAAGGTCTGTAGAAATGTTCATCAAAGGTCTGTAGAAATGTTCATTAAAATCTTCTTCCGAGTGGATGTCTTGTAGTTCTCTGTGCTCAGGTGCCGTGACAACAGTCCTGCCTCTCAACCTTCCCGGAACAGGCACTCCAGTGATACGATATTCTTTCCGAATCAGCGACTTTTCTGTAGGGAGCATAAATCTTGCATTACCATTTGTTTAACTGTTGTGTGACATACCATCCGTAGAACATGAAAAAACAAAAAGAGAGAGAATAATAGAAAAGAGAAAAATTCTCAGATTTTCGTTCACCATCAGGCTGTCACACCAACATGTCTATCGGTATCTCTGCACAGTCTCCCCCACCAGTATTTACACTCTCCACCCTCTGTGCATGGCCAGGCACAATGATGCTGGTAAGATATACTGGGGTTGGGCAGACCTCTGAAAAGACCAAATAGACATGTGACGTTTGAGCTGTAGTTCTGCTGGTGAACGTCAGAGATGAAGAGGAAACATTTAAAGATAAATCACAGAGTTTACCTGGCCGCCCCTGTATCTACAAGATATGATCTACCACCTATACTTCACTGGCTGCAGACTACAGGTGCGGCCCAACATTTTTCTTATATGATACCTGATTCCAATTACGTGTGTCATAACTTTGCTTGTGTTCTTGTCTAGGGGGTCTGACTTTGTGTGCTGTTACAGTTGCTGGCATAATGCCCTTCCCTTTTACACAGATAACAAACTCTTGGCTTCCTCCATGTGCCAGGGGCCTGGGGTTTTTGTCGAGTTGATGCCTCTTCCAGTGCTTGGATGCTCATCACCATCAACCGCTCTCCCTGTGCTTCCCTGGTTCTTTGGATATTACGGTCATGCTCGATAGCGGACTCTCTTAATGCAGCCACCAAGATACCTCTCCAGTTAGGTTGAGTGGTTTTAATACGGACACAGCTACCTCTCTATGATGCACATTATTCTTAATGTCTTCGATCTCAGTATATCTAGCCATTTCCTGCAGTGCTCGATGGAAATAGTCAGAAGCAGTTTCACCTTCTTTTTGTCTAATGGAGAAAATTTTATTCCACTTGACAACAGTTGGGAAATATATTCCTAATTGCAGATTGATTTGTCGTACATTCTCCTGAGTGTATTCCTCAGTGAGAGGTACCTCTGCGTCTAATTTACAATCAGTTATGAATTTTGCAGGGTCAATATTGGAGGGTAGACATACTCGTAGCACTGTTCGCCAATCTTTGTTTGTGGGTTCGGTGGCATTACCTAATTCTTTAATAAACTTCTGGCATGCAACTAGATCTTTCCTGGGATCGGGAAATTCCGACATAATCGTCTTCAATTCTGCCCGGGACCAGGGACAATGCATAGCAATGTCCTTGACGGGAGTGACTCCCTGAGCGTCAGTCCTCCCATTGGGGACTGCGATCACCCTGACAGGATTTAGTTCAATTACACCATTTTGTGTTGACTCTACAATGTGAGGTGCAATTGTCTGTGCATAATGTACAATACCGTACTTACCTGTGGACACGACCTCACCTGACCCTCCGTTAGGGGGCTTTACTACTGCTCTTACCGATTGGGCCGTGCCCACCTGGGTGTCCTGTATGGTGGCTGCTAGAGAAAGTGCCGACATCGTGCTGGGCTCACTTTCTTGCTTGTAATCCTGAGGGAAATTTAAAATGGGGTGCAACTTGCACGGGTTAGAATTTATACATTTATCAGTTTTACTCTTGTCGTCATTAATACATTTATTACGTTTACTCTTATTGTCATTAATACATTAATTAAGTGCACTAATATCGTCATATACCAGTATGCCATTCTCTGTAGCCATCATCTCTCCTGTAATGTGCGGTGGTTGTGCAGTTGCTATCAGTTTCCTGCTAGGGTTAGAACCAGCTGTGTAAGCTAGTTCCCTCTGCATATCACTTTCTTGTTGCAGCCCCCAATTGATAATGTCAATTATTATCTTAAAACATAAAGCTATACACTATTACCGTGGAGCCGCTATGGCCGCTAGACTTATTACACACAGTACGGACTAAGTGCGCTATTTGCGCACTGAGTAACGTATGGGTACGCACTTAGCGTAGCAGACGCTAAGCCATGGGCGCGACGCACGAGCGGCACGTACGCTCACGGATTCACGCTTCGTACCAAGCACGCTATTGGTGTACTGAGTACCGTACTGCTACGCTATTAGTGTATCACGAGCGGCACGGACACTCACAGAATGATATACCGTAAACCTTGTTAACAAAACAATGTATGGATGTGCTTATACTCTAAACCTTAGTAGTCAAATATTGTAATGATGCGACGCCTAAAAACCTTAACAATGTGTATGCTGTTAGAGCGATTAAGACGCTAAGAAAGCTCTTTGCAGGAAAGTGAAAACACAACACCAGGTTTTGCTAAAACCACAGGGCTCTAACACCACAGTGGATTATTCAGAGAAAAAGGGGAAAACAGATACAAGTTATACACTACAAGCTAACAAGGAAATCTAACAGAATAACAGAGAATAATGATGGCTACAGAGAATATACATACGTGGGAAATCGTTCGCAAGCGCGACCTGGATCCAGTCCTCAGCTATTCAGGTAGAAAGCCTTCAGAGTCTTGAGGCTGGCCAGGCAACAGTGGTCTTTTTATACACAACATGCATACACAATACAATGGTCCTTGTAATCTCATTGTTCATTGGACACAGGGATGTGTCTCTACATTACAGCAAAGGTCATAGGTGGATTTGAACAGGTGGGCTGTGTCTTTCCCCAACTGCTCTGGTGGAAGGTATCCTCAGGATTCCCGCCGCATGTGTAATTTACAGCAAATACAGTTAATGTTCATAATCTACTTCTGTACATAACTATACGCAGGAGCGAGCGATCCTTTCCTAACTAACACCGGAATGTTACCCTTAAAATACCCAACAGCTGGATACTAGACACCACCTTTCAACCTTTATCTGACCCTTCCTATCATGCAAAGAGGAATCTCTCTGTACAGGAACTGTTTAAACTAATCATACTCGCTGACATGGTCTAGGGGAATATTATCTACAAAATGCACTATTTGGGTTAAATATGCTACGTTCGAGTCGCACGCTACACGCTCACAAACTCCGCCGTAAATACACATATCATGCGCACGATCGCCAGAGCGATCTTACGCAACTTGCGGGTATGTGTACGCACGGGGGACCAGATGCACGAGCAACGTGCATGTGCATGAGGGGTTAGTACAAGGGATATGCATCATGATATTTTTCGACTTTGACAGGGTGGTAACTGAGCGTTTTCTGGGAGTGTGCTAAAAAACGCAGGCGTGTCAGACGAAAACGCAGGAGTGGCTGGGGAAAGGGGGGAGTGGCTGGCCGAACGCAGGGCGTGTTTGTGACGTCAAACCAGGAACTAAACAGACTGCAGTGATCGCAAGATAGGAGTAGGTCTGGAGCTACTCAGAAACGGCATGAAATTTTTTAGTAGCAATTCTGCTACTCTTTCGTTCGCACTTCTGCTAAGCTAAGATACACTCCCAGAGGGCGGCGGCTTAGCGTTTGCACTGCTGCTAAAAGCAGCTAGCGAGCGAACAACTCGGAATGAGGGCCATGGTCCGGATAGCATCTTCACATGCACCAGAAGATCCATCTGTCGTAAAAAGCAAGGATCTCCCTTCTTTGGTGGCTACAGACTTCTCACCTCGTCGAGGTTCGGAATTCAGAACTGGATTCTGTTAACCACTGATGCAAGCCTCAGAGGTTGGGGAGCAGTCACTCAGGGGGTGCAGTTGAAAGGAAGATGGTCAAATCAGGAAGTCATCCTTCCAATCAACATTCTGGAACTCAGGGCCATATACAACGCCCTTCTGCAGGCATCACATCTTCTTCAAAATCGGGCCACTCAGGTCCAGTCGGACAATGTGACAGCAGTGACGTACATAAACCGATGGGGTGGAATGAAGAGCAGAGCAGCAAGGACAGAGGTGTCAAGAATTCTCCTCTGGGCAGAAAGAAACGCTGTGGCATTGTCGGTGGTCTTCATTCCGAGTGTAGACAACTGGGAAGCAGACTTCCTCAGCAGACATGACCTGCACCCGGGGGAGTGTTCAGATGTTTGACAAATCGATGGGAATATCCACAGATCGACATGATGGCTTCTCGGCTTAACAAGAAGCTCAATCCCGACTATAATCCAAGCTGGGAAGGGGGTAACGTCTAAGCATTACCATAGTATCTGGAAGAAATACGTCTCTTGGTGTGAGAGCAGAAATTGTTCTGCGGTGGACTTTCATCTGGGATGTTTCCTGCTTTTTCTGCCTACGTCTGGGCTCCATAAAAGTCCAGATTTTGGCCTTGTCCATTTACTTTCAAAGACAATTGGCTGCTCTCCCTGAGGTCCAGACGTTCTTGAAAGGTGTTCTGTATATCCAACCTCCCTTTGTGCCTCCTATGGCACCTTGAGATCTCAACGTGGTGCTGCAGTTCCTCCAATGGGACTGGTTTGAACCGTTATAGGAGATGGATGTAAAATATCTTACGTGGAAGACCATCACTGTTGGTCTTGGCTTCAGCAAGACGTGTGTCAGAATTGGGGGCTTTGTCTCATAATAGTCCCTATTTAATTTTCCATGAGGACAGAGCTGAACTCAGAACTCGTCAGCAATTTCTTCCTAAAGTGGTGTCTGCGTTTCACATCAACCAACCTTATCACTGACCTGGTCGAAGGGTGTTGTAGACTCAGGGCTTCTTCCGGTGACTGGGAAGAGGAACCGCTACTGGGTCGCAATAGAGATGGCCGGATGTAGGTCTTCTTCATACAGGATGAAGACGGTAAGCAGGAAGCACGGAGGAATGCTTGAAGGTCTCCTGAAAAACAAGACTAGTAAAAGTGCTAAGTGCTGAGGTACAGAGGTGCTGGTATTGAGGTACTGAAGGCACTGAGGTGCTGAGGCACTGAGATGCTGGAGGTGCTGAGGCACCGAGGTACTGAGGTTCTGTGGCACTGAGGTGCCGAGGCACCGAGGTGATGAGGTTCTGTGGCACTGAGGTGCTGAGGCACCGAGGTACTGAGGTGCTGAGGTTCTGTGGTGCTGAGGCACCGGGGTGCTGAGGTTCTGAGGCACCGAGGTACTGAGGTTCTGAGGCACTGAGGTTCTGAGGCGCCGAGGCACTGAGGTGCTGATGGCGCTCAGGCGCCTTGGTGGCACGGAGGTGCGTGATGGCGCTCGGGCGCTTGGAGGCACGGAGGTGCTTGATGGCGCTCGGGCGCTTGGAGGCACGGAGGTGCGTGATGGCGCTCGGGCGCTTGGAGGCACGGAGGTGCTTGATGGCGCTCGGGCGCTTGGAGGCACGGAGGTGCTTGATGGCGCTCGGGCGCTTGGAGGCACGGAGGTGCGAGATGGCGCTCGGGCGCTTGGAGGCACGGAGGTGCGTGATGGCGCTCGGACGCTTGGAGGCACGGAGGTGCGTGATGGCACTCGGACGCTTGGAGGCACGGAGGTGCGTGATGGCGCTCGGGCGCTTGGAGGCGTGGAGGTGCGAGGAAACACTGAGACACTGGAGACACGGGTATACTGGAAAGCACAGCGGAAACAGGAATAAGGAAGCTCTGGAGATCACGGCTTCTGACAGGCAGAATGATGATACACAGGCGCCGGCTCCCTGCTCGGCGTCTGGCTTTGAACCTCCCGCCTTAGTCTGATTGGCGGAGCGGGCAGATGACGTCAGCCCCGCTCCGCCTACCTAATCCAGAACAGCAGGGCGGCGCCCTCGCTCCGGGAGCCGCCGGAGAGACCCGCCGACCCGACGCCGGACCCCCGAGGCCGCCGGAGGAGAGAGACGCCAGGAGACGAACGGATATCACCGACAGCCCTAATCCGCCCTAAACCGCCACAGATATTTCCATCTCCTACATCCCAGCCTAAGGATTACCCAGCTGCGCTGTCGGAGGAGCATCCAGGCAGCGCAGCACAGAACGGCTTGTGGATTGGAAACGGCGGAGGTCCGGTGAACATCCGGCCGGTCGGACGGCTATAGCATTCACTGGCACGGGTGAGATTGCTACGAGTGAGACGGCTACTGCATTCACTGGCACGGGTGAGATTGCTACGAGTGAGACGACTACTGCATTCACTGGCACGGGTGAGATTGCTACGAGTGAGACGGGGTTTTATTTATTTATACATTATCCCGTCATTTTAGCCACCCACACCTATGGCCTCACTAGGCTAGGGGCTATTTGAGCCATTCGGGACTTTGTTTTAGTATTTTATTTATTCATATTAATCATCTTAAATACGGGACTGTAATTCTACGGCATTGGCTGCCCATACTAACGGCTGCTTAAGGATAGGTGCCTTTATCGAGACTTTTCAATAACATTGGTCAAAAGGACGGGACTGGTTTCTATTCATTTGCTAAAACATTTAGCATTCACATCAGCAGCCATACGAGGTTAAGAGCTAATGAGCCGTACGAGACTTTTGGATACATATATAACGGCTAACCACTACCAGTTTAAATCGTTATTGGAAGAACTCTGAGTTTTTATTTTATATGCAATTTTATGATATCCTACAGGCAATACATCTTCCATGTGTATACGCCATTGATTTTTGATACATTTTGTTTGTGCACAATTTATTAATTATTAATTAAGGCTGGCCAGCCAGTGTTCTTCAGGATTCTATATATTTGTATCCATTATTGGTTTTCTGGAATACTAACCATATATGAGTAATTAACTAGATGGTTATATATTTCATGATTGTGTTATTTTATTCATTTTAATATTATTTTCAATATCCTATTGTGGTCACTCTAAGGAATATATTTATAATTAATTTATTTGGTATTAACTACAATTAAATAATATTTAATAAAAACAAAAATAAGAAAATAAAAATAATTAATCCAAATAATTTTTGATTGGCTCTTCCTTTTGCGCACGTTTTGGTTCTTTTTTCTTGTTATTGCTATTTTTTTGGGGTTGACAGCTTCCCCATTTTTCCATATTGTGCGGCATCAGGAAGTTCATCTAGGTTGTAAGTCACGGGCGCCTCTCTTTCTTTTCTTGTGATTTTTATCTACTGTTGTCGAGGCGGCCCGTTTCTTATACCCTGGAGAACATTTGAGCATTATTTATTGTTTATATATAATTTGGTTATAGTTTAGTAAAATATCTGACTATATAATGCCTTCATTGAAATGTCTAGCAGAACGGCTTGAAAGAAGACAGAATTATTTAAAAGAGGAGTCTAATTATCCAGAACAGACAATGAGTACAGATAAGACAGATATGTTTGCTTTATTTAATGAATTAGAGGACTTATTTATTTCTGAGACTCGTCATTGGTGGGATCAAGTTACATTACAAAAGTACCTTGATAAAGAGATGATCCCAAGGGGTCTCAGAATATTTAAGACTTGTTCTTTTAAGGATGACTCTGATTTTACTCAGGAGTGGAATGGAGTTTTGGACAATTGTTCAAGAAGCTTAATGAAACTTCTAATCAAACATAGGGAACAAAAAGTGGCTAAAATTCAGGAGGAGATTGAGAGGCTACAGGATTCTCTATTTGCCTTCTCAAAACATCCTGAATTTGAAGCTAAAGATACCAAATTGAATAGGAAAGTGGAGGATTTCGAAAAAACTCTTATTGCACTTAAAGATAAGAAACTACATAGAGATAGGAGCGATTATCAGACGGATCAAGTACGTACATTTAATAGGAGATACAGGACACCCTCTAGAAATAGACGACCTTCAATGTCTCCAATTAGATCCCCTAGAGAATCTATCACTACTCATTACAAACAAAGAGCCAATTTAGGGACCTTTGGGTCCTTTAGAAATACACAGGAAAGGAGGAGGAAAAATAGCTATAGACAGAGCTATGATGCAGGCAATTCTAGGAATTATTGGGGAAATAGAAGAAATGAGAGGAACTCATGGAGAGATAGTAATTTTTCAGAAAGATCCAACAGGGGGAACTTTAGAACAGGTGACAATATTAACAGGTCTAGACACATGACTAGATATGATCCTTCAAATGAAGACTTCTCGGACTATGGAGTTAGATCAGATCAAGTTAAACCACCCTCGGTTCATTTTTTAGACAGGAGAAATACATCACCCCGAGGATTACATCAATTGAACCAGAGAGAGTCAATAAGGAGCAGATTCACCCCAAAAAGGAGAAGGGAAGAAGAGTACGAGGTTGTAGAGGAGGAGCTAAGAAACTAAATAAACAGTCAATTAATGCGAAAAAATCAAAGGAATCTGAGAAATCATTAATCACGAAAGGCATTTTCAATCTTTCCTCTAAGACCCTTACTTCAGGAGAAATTATTCTCCTTAGCAAGGGTCTGAAGTTTGCCCCAGAGACAAAACCTAATTTATTCACATTGTTTGTTGATTTAAATAAATTTACCAGAACTCTAAGCCGCAAAAGATATTTTACAATTAAATCTTTACAAAGACAAAAAATTGATGGTACTCCAATATGTTTGGATAAGGATGATATCCTGTCACTAGACATTTTGGAGTCCCTATTAGAGGAGAACACAAATAAGATTTACTCAGAACCTATTAAAATATTTGACATTGCAAATTCTGATATAGCCAAAACAATTACATTTAAGAAAGCGTCAGATTTCTATCCACTTCAACATAGAGGCCCATTTGTTGAGGGCTTCTATACTACTACGATGCGAGACTTTAAGAGTCTCTGTGACAAGCAAGATAAAAAGACGTTTAAAGACAATTTGTCTAAGTCAGAAAGATCAGCACTTAAGAAACTTACCAAGGATAAGGATATTATAATCAAACAAGCAGATAAGGGGGGAGGTCTGGTCATTCAGGACCAGACTGAGTACCTAAAGGAAGCTTATAGACAACTTAATGATGAATCCTTTTATAGGAAATTGTCTTCTGATCCTACAGGTAATTTCTTGGTGGAATTTAGATCTCTTATTGACTCAGCACTAGAGCAACAAGTTATCACTAAAGATATCTGGTACTATTTGTGGACACCATATCCTATTACTCCAACTTATTACCATCTTCCAAAAGTACATAAATCTATGGTCTCCCCTCCAGGACGACCGATTATATCTGGAGTGGGATCCCTTACAGCGAACCTTTCTTCCTTCATAGATGCACATCTACAAAAATATGTCACTTCTCTCCCCTCATATATCAAAGATACCACTCATTTTTTGCAGAAATTAGAGGAGGTTAAATGGAGAGACACATATATATTATCAACTTGTGATATAGAGTCTTTATATACCAATATATCACATGAATGGGGTTTATTGGCCATTAATCATTATTTAACACGTGATCCAGAAGTTTCTGAAAATTTGAGACATTTTATATTACATTCCATTAGGTTTATTTTAGAACATAATTATTTTTCTTTTGATTCCCGATTTTATTTACAGGTCAAAGGGACTGCCATGGGAACTAGGTTCGCGCCAAGTTTTGCCAACCTCTTCTTAGGCTGGTTTGAACACCATCACATTTTTAACGGCCTCATTGGCGCGAACCTAGTTCTCTATGGCAGATATATTGACGATATATTTATTATTTGGGAGGGTGACATAGGATCATTATCAGATTTTAATACCTATCTTAATTCAAATTCCTTGGGTCTGAAATTTACATATAATTTTAGTCCAAATAGTCTTAATTTTTGGGATATTACCATTTCTATTACAGACTGTAGAATAGAATCTTCCACCTATATCAAGGAGGTGGATTGTGGTAATTACCTGCACTATAGAAGTGGTCATTATTATCCTTGGAAAAACAATATTCCTAAAGGCCAGTTTCTCCGATTACGTAGGAACTGTTCCACAGAAGTATCATTCAAGTTACAAGCGAAGGATATGTACACATCATTTGTTAGACAGGGTTACCCCACCCACCTCCTTGATGGGGCATTAGAGGCAGCTTCAGGTTGCTCTAGATCATTGATGCTGGATTCCACTAGGAAATTGCCCCAAAAAGATATGAGGTTCAGCCAGGTTCCTACATTCATTACACAATATAATTCAGCTGCGAGCCAAATCAAGAAGATAATTTCTAAGAATCTCACTATCCTACAGTCAGATCGTTTTTTAGAGGGTGTCATTACGGATAAGAATCCTGTTATATTCAAGAAAGCACAAAACTTGAAACAGAGGCTGGCGCCAAGTATGTTTAAAAGAGCATCTACATTGCCTAGTGTGGATATTAATGAACAGGAGTTTAGGTTACCGCCCAGACCAAAAGGGTTTTTTAAATGTGGGAAAGAAAGATGTATGACCTGTTCATATGTGGACCATAAATGCACTATGATTACCTCGCATGTCACAAAAGAGGAATTTGAGATCACTGCCTTTTTAAACTGTAGATCCAATTACGTGATATATGTGATTCAGTGTTACTGCGGGATCCAATATGTAGGTAGGACGATACGCCCCCTACATATGCGGTTTCTCGAGCACAGGCGCAATATTTTGAAAGGTCTGAAGACACATACCCTCTCTAGTCATATTGCTTCATGTCAAAAGGGGAAACAAGGTAATTTTATACTGAGAGCAATTGAACAAGTTAAGCCAACGAGTAGGGGTGGTGATAGATTCAACAAGTTGTGTAAGCGGGAGGCTTTTTGGATCTTCCAATTACAAACATTATCCCCACAAGGTTTAAATGACACAGTTGAGCTTAATAATGTGTGACTCTTTTAATCCCTATTAATTAAGATCGCTAGGATCCTAGAATTTAGCGTATGACCAAGTAACAGGTTTTTAGTTGGTTTTTTATGACACCATCATTTTTACAAACTCCTTTTTCTTCTCTCCTTTTCTCTTCTTCCTTCCTTTACCATTATAGGTTGTCCTAGTTGAATGAATGTAAATTTAAGGTAATTGAATTGGTAGTTCCATTACCCGATGTTTCACTAGGATTTTATTAGCAGTTAGATTACTAGTCTATTTCTATATTTATACGAATAGGGAGTTTTACATCCTCTTTCTATGTATGACCATGCAACATATTTCTATGTATATTTTTCATATATCGATAATGTATTTTAAGCTACAAAGGTTTTTTGGTATATGCCATTTGAATCAAAAATATATTAATTTATTCAAATGAGGTTGAGTTTGTAGCTTAGTGCGTACTCTTATTATATTATATATTAGTTTACTTATTATATCTTCTTTTCTCCATAACCTAGTAGATGAGTATTATATCATCAATTTGTGGATTTGGAGGTGTCATGTTTGGATCTTGTAGGCAAGGTTGACATTCGTTAGACAGACGTTTCTTGGATGAGTCTAAATATATCTCTCCTTTTTAGGTTAGTTCTTCCTTGTGTTTTCCCCGCAGACGGGTCACATGATGTGACGCAGTCCAGATTCTTATGCTGATATATATGTATTTATTCATTTTTCATATTTATCATTATTTATATTTATTTTTATTCAATATAAGTTTTCTATATACATTCTTCATTTGATAACTATAGACAACAAATGAAATATTAGGCATGTACTGATGTACAGATAAATGGGTATTTATATATATATATATTTTTTATTTATTTATTCATTTATTTATTTTTTACACATGTCAACACACTTATAGATAACTAGTATTTTTTATATATGAATTATAATAATTATTACTGTTTAATTTGCACTTATATAGGTTTTTTCTACTACACTATTTATATGTTTATATTGATTCTATGTGGTACACCATACTAATCTATGTTTATACACCTTAAGACACGCCACTCCTGAGCATTCATGTTTCTGAATGATTAAATAATAATGATATTAATCTTTAGTTTATATATTCACAATATATTTTTTATATATATTCATTTTATATATTCATATTATTTTATATACATTGGTTTTTGATTTAATTCTAAATATATTTAAGTACGATACTAAGAGATTTATACATAGGTATTGAAAAGTATATTGGACTCTTTCACTTTAATTTGATTCCTATGGGTGAATGGTTTGAAATTCATCAGCTGTTTCTGTTTAGACAATTAACGGGGAGCTTTAAATATAGTCAGATGAGGACTCTTTTTCATTACACTTCCTCTGATGAAACGACCAGTGCCTACGGTCGAGAAACGCGTTAGGTTGAACGGCTTTGGAGTGATCCACGGATATACACCATCTCTCTGCTATTTGGAGACGAACGGATATCACCGACAGCCCTAATCCGCCCTAAACCGCCACAGATATTTCCATCTCCTACATCCCAGCCTAAGGATTACCCAGCTGCGCTGTCGGAGGAGCATCCAGGCAGCGCAGCACAGAACGGCTTGTGGATTGGAAACGGCGGAGGTCCGGTGAACATCCGGCCGGTCGGACGGCTATAGCATTCACTGGCACGGGTGAGATTGCTACGAGTGAGACGGCTACTGCATTCACTGGCACGGGTGAGATTGCTACGAGTGAGACGACTACTGCATTCACTGGCACGGGTGAGATTGCTACGAGTGAGACGGGGTTTTATTTATTTATACATTATCCCGTCATTTTAGCCACCCACACCTATGGCCTCACTAGGCTAGGGGCTATTTGAGCCATTCGGGACTTTGTTTTAGTATTTTATTTATTCATATTAATCATCTTAAATACGGGACTGTAATTCTACGGCATTGGCTGCCCATACTAACGGCTGCTTAAGGATAGGTGCCTTTATCGAGACTTTTCAATAACATTGGTCAAAAGGACGGGACTGGTTTCTATTCATTTGCTCAAACATTTAGCATTCACATCAGCAGCCATACGAGGTTAAGAGCTAATGAGCCGTACGAGACTTTTGGATACATATATAACGGCTAACCACTACCAGTTTAAATCGTTATTGGAAGAACTCTGAGTTTTTATTTTATATGCAATTTTATGATATCCTACAGGCAATACATCTTCCATGTGTATACGCCATTGATTTTTGATACATTTTGTTTGTGCACAATTTATTAATTATTAATTAAGGCTGGCCAGCCAGTGTTCTTCAGGATTCTATATATTTGTATCCATTATTGGTTTTCTGGAATACTAACCATATATGAGTAATTAACTAGATGGTTATATATTTCATGATTGTGTTATTTTATTCATTTTAATATTATTTTCAATATCCTATTGTGGTCACTCTAAGGAATATATTTATAATTAATTTATTTGGTATTAACTACAATTAAATAATATTTAATAAAAACAAAAATAAGAAAATAAAAATAATTAATCCAAATAATTTTTGATTGGCTCTTCCATTTGCGCACGTTTTGGTTCTTTTTTCTTGTTAGACGCCAGGCCATCCAGGACACCCGCAGAGGCAAGCGCGGCCGCCGCTGCCTGCGGGGTGTGACAGTACCCCCTCCTCCAGGAGTGGCCCCTGGACACTTTCCGGGTTTAGGTGGATGTCTGGAATGGAAGATCCGAACCAGTCGGGGAGCCATTACCTCAGTAGCATTGATCCAACTTCTCTCTTCAGGACCATAACCTTTCCACTCTACCAAGTACTGTAGTTTTTTATGAAAATAACGAGAGTCAAGAATAGCTTTGATTTCAAATTCTGTCCCAGCTTCAGACACTGTAGTAGTTGGCCTAGGAGATGCTGAGTGGAACCGATTTAGAATGAGGGGGCGGAGGAGAGAGACGTGGAAGGAGTTTGGAATTCGAAGGTGGGAAGGCAACTCCAATTTGCAAACGACCGGGTTCGAGACTTGCCGCACTGAGAAAGGACCAATGAACCTTGGGGCAAATTTCATGGTGGGTACTTTCAAACGAAGATTGCGGGTAGAGAGCCATACCTTGTCACCAACCTTATATTGAGGAGCTGCTCGTCGTTTCCTATCCGCAAAGAATTTATAGCGACCGGAAACCCTCTTAAGATTGGCATGAACTCGGCTCCAAATTTGAGTGAAATGTCGGAGAGTTGAAGCTGCAGCAGGAACTTCTTCTGGAGGACAAATGGGCAACTCCGGAACTTGGGGATGAAATCCATAATTAATAAAGAATGGAGACTCACCAGTAGAAGAATGATAAAGATGGTTGTGGGCAAACTCAGCCCACGGCAACAACTCCACCCAGTTATCTTGAGAAGGGGAAAGGTAAATACGGAGAAAAGTCTCTAGATCCTGATTGACGCGTTCAGTTTGCCCATTAGTCTGTGGATGGTAAGCAGAAGAGAATTTGAGCTTAATTTGTAGAGTTGAACAGAGGGCTCTCCAGAATCTTGCTGTAAACTGTACTCCCCGATCTGAGACTATTTCCAGAGGTAACCCGTGCAGGCGGAAATGCTCTTGGATAAATAACAGGGCCAACTTGGAAGCGGAGGGTAATCCGGTCAACGGAACAAAATGTGCCATCTTAGAGAATCGGTCAATGATCACCCAAATGGTGTTATGACCCTTAGAGAGCGGTAATTCAGTAACAAAGTCCATCGAGATATGAGTCCAAGGCCTTTTAGGAATGGATAAAGGATGCAACAAACCCGCAGGCGACAGACGTGGAGTTTTGTGCTGAGCACATTGAGGACACGAATTGACATACTCTTGAACATCTTTTTTCATAGTGTCCCACCAGTATGATCTTCGCAGAAATTCCCACATTTTCTGAACTCCCGGATGACCAGAAAACTTAGAAGTGTGTGCCCACTGCAACAGTTTCGGTCGAAATTTAACTGGTACCGACATTCTTCCAGGAGGAGGACCCAACCTAGTGGGAGCTGCAGAAATAGAGATGGGACTGAGGATTAATGCCTTCCCCATTGCATTCTCCTCATCAGAAGCCATCACTGAACGGGATAGGGCATCCGCCTTGGTATTTAGAGTTCCAGCCCGATACTTGATGATAAAGGAAAATCTGGTAAAGAAGAGCGCCCATCTTGCCTGACGGGGGTTCAAACATTGGGCCGTCTTTAGATACAGTAAATTCTTGTGGTCCGTAAAAATTGTAATTAAGTGTTTAGCACCCTCCAGAAGATACCTCCATTCTTCCAACGCAGATTTAATTGCCAGTAGCTCTTTGTCTCCGATGGTGTAATTTAGTTCAGCAGGGGAGAACTTGCGAGAATGAAACCCACACGGATGCAACTTCCCATCTGAGGCGTACTGCGAGAGTACAGCACCTATGCCTACCGTAGAAGCATCAACCTCCAAAAAGAATGGTTTTAGGAAATCTGGCTGCTGAAGTACGGGAGCAGATATAAAGGCGGTCTTCAACTGTTTGAACGCTGCTACTGCTTCAGAAGGCCAATTGCTTGGGTCAGCCCCTTTCTTAGTCAGAGCCGTAATAGGTGCCACGATGGTAGAGAAACCTCTTATAAATTTCCGATAATAATTTGCGAATCCTAGAAATCGTTGCACTGCTTTTAAGGAAAGAGGTTGAGTCCAATCCCGGATGGCCGAGAGTTTCTCCGGATCCATACGCAATTCAGTTCCAGAAATAATGTAGCCCAAAAATGAAATAGAAGGAACGTCAAAGGTGCACTTGGAGATCTTGCCATAAAGATGATTCTTGCGCAACCGAAGGAGTACTTCCTTAACCTGTAGTCGGTGCTCAGAAAGATTCTTTGAAAAAATCAGAATGTCATCCAAATAGACTACTACATTTAGATACAACATATCCCGAAAGACTTCATTAACGAATCCTTGAAAGACAGCGGGGGCGTTGCTGAGGCCAAATGGCATTACCAGGTACTCATAATGCCCGTCTCTAGTATTGAAAGCCGTCTTCCACTCATCTCCTTGTCGAATACGTATCAAGTTGTATGCTCCTCTTAAGTCAAGCTTAGTAAATACTCGAGCTCCACGCACTCTGTCGAAAAGCTCTGTGATGAGCGGCAGAGGATACTTGTTTTTAATGGTGACTTCATTTAAACCACGATAGTCAATGCATGGTCTCAGCCCTCCATCTTTTTTCTTTACAAAGAAGAAGCCAGCTCCCGCTGGAGAAGTGGAGGGACGGATGAACCCCTTCTGCAAATTCGACTTAATGTACTCTGACATAGCTTGCGTCTCTGGAACCGACAAAGGATAAGTGCGACCTCGGGGCGGCATTTTCCCAGGAATGAGCTCAATGGGACAGTCCCAAGCCCTATGCGGAGGTAATTTATCAGCCGCCTGTTCCGAGAAGACATCTAAAAATTCTCGATAAGCCTCAGGAACTAACTCCACGTCCAACTTGGCCGATGCACGGAGTGGAACGACAGGAGTAAGACAATTCAATCGGCAGAAAGGACTCCAAGAAATTATTTGTGTCGACCCCCAGTCGACATGAGGGTTGTGTAGCCTGAGCCAGGGAAGACCCAAAACGAGATCATGAGACATTTCCTGAATAACTAGAAACTTCAGTTGTTCACGATGTAAAGCTCCCACTTGTAGCTGAATTGACTCAGACTGACTCGTAATCAAGGCGTTAGGAATTTGAACACCGTTAATGGCTGTAATAGTAATAGGTCGCTCGACCAACTGTAATTTCAAACCCAAACTCTGGGCGCAGGGGAGAGAAATAAAATTCCCCGCAGCACCTGAATCCAAAAGAGCCAAAACGGTTTTGACTTCTGTTTTAGTAGACAAAGATACTGAGAGTAAACAGTCCACTTCTGGAGAAGATTGAGAAACCACACCCAGCTTGACTTCCCCGGAACAGGCTAGGATTGCCCGTTTCCCGGGCGAGCTTTGCAAGACTTGAGGAAGTGATCCGCGGCTCCACAGTAGAGACAAAGTCTGTTCTCACGCTGACGCTGTCGCTCCTCTGGAGACAGTCGAGACCGATTAATCTGCATGGGTTCGTCTGGAGCTGTCGTAACCGATGGTTTAGACGGAGGAGCCTGGAATCTGCACCGATCAGACCGAGAACGTTCGCCAACTCGTTCCTGCATGCGGAGATCCACTTTCACACAGAGCGAGATCAACTGTTCCAAAGAATTTGGCAAATCTCTTGTAATCAATTCATCTTTAAGTCGGTCGGACAGCCTGTTCCAGAAAGCGGCCCGTAAGGCATCATTATCCCAGCGCAATTCGGAAGCTATGGTCTGAAAATGAATAACATACTGGCCCACTGAACGAGAGCCTTGTCGAACTCTGAGAAGATCTGAAGAGGCAGCGGCCGTTCTGCCAGGCTCATCAAAGATCCTGCGGAAAGATGAGATGAAATTAGTGTAGCTGGAAACCAAAGGATCAGATCGCTCCCATAAAGGAGACACCCATTCCAGCGCTGAACCCTCAAGCAAGGAAATAATGTATGCTACTTTGGATCGATCCGTGGGAAAGTTGTGTGCGAGGAGTTCAAACTGCACCTCGCACTGGTTAAGAAAACCACGGCAATTCTTCGGGTTGCCGTTGTAGCGAGAGGGAGTGGGAAGCTGAAGGCGTGACCTGGTACCGGACACTGCGTGAGCATTATCAGGAACGACTACCGGAGTGGGTACTGGAGCTGGAACCGGAACTACTGAAGCCAGGGAAACCTGAATTTGATCCAACCTGCCGGATAGTTCTTGGAGATACCGCATCACCTGGTTTTGCGCCGCTTCCTGACTCTGAACACGGGAAACCAGATCTTGGATGGCACTTGCTTCTGGGTTCCGATTCCCCGGGTCCATGAGGCCTGTGTATACTATCACTGACCTGGTCGAAGGGTGTTGTGGACTCGGGGCTTCTTCCGGTGACTGGGAAGAGGAACCGCTACTGGGTCGCAATAGAGATGGCCGGATGTAGGTCTTCTTCATACAGGATGAAGACGGTAAGCAGGAAGCACGGAGGAATGCTTGAAGGTCTCCTGAAAAACAAGACTAGTAAAAGTGCTAAGTGCTGAGGTACAGAGGTGCTGGTGTTATTGAGGTACTGAAGGCACTGAGGTGCTGAGGCACTGAGATGCTGGAGGTGCTGAGGCACCGAGGTACTGAGGTTCTGTGGCACTGAGGTGCCGAGGCACCGAGGTGATGAGGTTCTGTGGCACTGAGGTGCTGTGGCACCGAGGTACTGAGGTGCTGAGGTTCTGTGGTGCGGAGGCACCGGGGTGCTGAGGTTCTGAGGCACCGAGGTACTGAGGTTCTGAGGCACTGAGGTTCTGAGGTTCTGAGGCGCCGAGGCACTGAGGTGCTGATGGCGCTCAGGCGCCTTGGTGGCACGGAGGTGCGTGATGGCGCTCGGGCGCTTGGAGGCACGGAGGTGCTTGATGGCGCTCGGGCGCTTGGAGGCACAGAGGTGCGTGATGGCGCTCGGGCGCTTGGAGGCACGGAGGTGCGTGATGGCGCTCGGGCGCTTGGAGGCACGGAGGTGCGAGATGGCGCTCGGAGGCACGGAGGTGCTTGATGGCGCTCGGGCGCTTGGAGGCACGGAGGTGCGTGATGGCGCTCGGACGCTTGGAGGCACGGAGGTGCGTGATGGCACTCGGACGCTTGGAGGCACGGAGGTGCGTGATGGCGCTCGGGCGCTTGGAGGCGTGGAGGTGCGAGGAAACACTGAGACACTGGAGACACGGGTATACTGGAAAGCACAGCGGAAACAGGAACAAGGAAGCTCTGGAGATCACGGCTTCTGACAGGCAGAATGATGATACACAGGCGCCGGCTCCCTGCTCGGCGTCTGGCTTTGAACCTCCCGCCTTAGTCTGATTGGCGGAGCGGGCAGATGACGTCAGCCCCGCTCCGCCTACCTAATCCAGAACAGCAGGGCGGCGCCCTCGCTCCGGGAGCCGCCGGAGAGACCCGCCGACCCGACGCCGGACCCCCGAGGCCGCCGGAGGAGAGAGACGCCAGGCCATCCAGAACACCCGCAGAGGCAAGCGCGGCCGCCGCTGCCTGCGGGGTGTGACAAACCTATTGTGGTTCCAGTAGTCTTTGGATGTTGTGAGGACTTTGAAGGTGTATGTGAAGAGAACAGCTCGTCACAGAAAAACAGACTCGCTGTTTGTTCTTTATGATCCCAATAAGATAGGGTGCCCTGCTTCAAAGCAGTCTATTGCACGCTGGATCAGGCTTACTATCCAGCATGCTTATTCCACGGCAGGTTTGCCATGTCCAAAATCTGTTCAAAACATTCAAACACGTTTGCTAAGTTCTACAAGTTCGATACTATGGCCTCTGAGACCCTTCAGTTTGGTCAATCAGTTCTGCAGGAATTTCAGCACTCTCCCACACGGTTTGGGAGCTTTGGTACATCCCCATGGTACTAAATGGAACCCCAGTATCCTCTAGGACGTAAGGGAAAATAGGATTTTAATTACCTACCGGTAAATCCATTTCTCGTAGTCCGTAGAGTATACTGTGCACCCGCCCAGTGCTTCGTTCTTCCTGCAATGTTACTTGGTTAAGTAATGTTGGTTCAGCCGTTGCTGTTCCTGTTTTCAAGTTTGGCTTTCCTCTTGTTGTGTGTGCTGGTTTGGAATCTCACCACTATCCTTATCTATCCTTCTGTCAAAGTGTGTACGTCTCCTCGGGCACAGTTTCCTAGACTGAGTCTGGTAGGAGGGGCATAGAGGGAGGAGCCAGCCCACACTATCAAATTCTTAAAGTGCCCATGGCTCCTAGTGGACCCATCTATACCTCATGGTACTAAATGGACCCCAGTATCCTCTACAGACTTTGAGAAAAGATTTTACAAGTAGGTAATTAAAATCTTATTTTCAGCATCCCCCTGCAAACTATAAATTTGTGCTCTACCTCCCATATTTTATAAATGGAGAGTGGTCCCTGTCCCTCCAGCAACTCCATGCCATGTCCCTCCAGCAGCTTCCCCGCCTCTCTGTGTCCCTCTAGCCCCCTCTCACCTTGTCTTCAGCATGCTTCTCTTTGGGGCTTTTCACTTCTGCGGCGGTGATGGCATGACATCACATATGCAGTGCTGGAAATGGAAGCTGCTGGGACCTGAGGAGGGGTTGAATGCCATCCGACAGACACAGCGTGTGTGAGTACCAGAAGGGGCACGCTGCAGGTGGAGGAGGACTATGGAGCCATCAGGACATAAGGAAGGGGAAAGTGGCTGCAGCTCATCAGTGACACTAGCACCGTCTGCATCATCTATTGACATGGGTGGTGGGACTTCTAAAAACTATTTTAAAAATGATCTATTTCACATTGTCCTCATAGAAAGTTTTATGATGGTATCAATTAAAGCATCCTTAAAATGGTTAAAGCAGGTTGTCCAAGACCTTCATCCATTGCACTTCCATATTGATGATGCCAAGCAATCCACCCTAAACTGATCCCGGTGGCGTGCGGTTATTAGAGATGCCCTGCCTTTTCCTGTCCTGCTTACTCTACCTGCGCTAATGACAATTAAGTCTAAGTCTAAAGGGTATATTTACTAAAGTGAAGGTTTTTAGAAGTGTAGATGGTGGCCATAGCAACCAGAATGTAGCTATTATCTAATATACAGTGCTAGATAAATATGAAGAAGAATCTAATTGGTTGCTATGGGCAACATCTTCCCTTCTAAAAACCTGCACGTTAGTAAATATACCCCTAAGTCTAAAATTGCCTTTAGACTGTAAGCTCTCAAGAGCAGGGCCCTCCATCCTCTTAGTTTCCCACTCAGCACTATCCTCGTCTCTAGTATAGAAAGGGTCAAAGTCATAGATTGTGAGTGGGAGCCACAATCTACGACTTTGAGCCTTTCTGTTTTTCGACCCTGTCTGACCTCCTATAGCGCTGGGTCATTATGCACTTCTGTTATTAATAGTCACTCATTTAGTTCGATTGTTACAGTATCTCACTTATTCTGGGCCCTGTATTGTCTGTTTAACCTTTTAATATTGTATTGTTTGTTTATACTATTGCAATGCTTCTTGTACAGAGCTATGGCAACTATTACAAACAGAATATATGAATAATAATAATTGAGTTGTCGATTAGTGTGTTAGTTTATCTCAACTCCTGAATCTGTAGCTACAGTATGTTGAATTGATGCAAGTTATAGGGTGGTTAAAGGAAAGACATACAAAAAACCCCAAACCTTCCTTTAATTATCTATATGAGCTAAATATACACAAACACAATAGACACACTGCAAGTGCATTCTAAAAGCGTGTGGCTGCTAAGACCAGGCTGAGGGCTGAGTGAGAAATAAAAATATGGCAGGCTCAGTGAGAACAAAGGAAATCTTAGGTCATTGGTATTAGTACTGCGATAATCTTTTAATCTCCCAGTTGATACAAGCAGGGATCATCAACCACAGGAAAGGACCTCTGCTGGTGACTAACCACTGCCATCTCTTGGCTGCTTAAAAAAAATTTCATCATGATTTATCATAGCGAACATTACATAGAACATAGAATTTGATGGCAGATAAGAACCAGTTGGCCCATCTAGTCTGCCCCTATTTTACCTTTTGGTAACCTTAACCCTATTTGAACCTTAGTTCTTTGTAAGGATATTCCTATGTCAATCCCAAGCATGTATAAATTGCTCTACTGTTTTAGCCTCTACCACCTCTGATGGGAGGCTATTCCACCTATCCACTACACTTTCTGTAAAGTAATTGTTCCTCAAGTTGTCTTTGAACCTACCTCTTTCCAGTTTCAGTGTTCTAATACTTAATTTCCTTAGAAGAATGTCTTCCTCCTACATCTTGTTAAAACCCTTGGTATATTTGAAAGTTTCTATCATGTCCCCCTTCTTCCTTTCTCTGCTCCAAACTATACATGTGAAGATCTTTTAGTCTTTCCAGGTAAGTTTTGTGATGTAGGCTATACACCATTTTAGTTGTCCTTCTTTGTACAGTCTCTAATTAGCCCAGTCAAAATAGGTTTTCACCTAAAAATAATTCCAACAGTTTTGAAACTTGGCACACTTACTTAGAGGTGTCAAATGATGAATTACACAAAAGTCCTGATGAATCGGAGGTGAGCTCTAGCGGCTGTGACCTGAAACATGTCACTTTTTTTGTTTTTATCTCAGAATCTTTTGGTCCTAGCACATATGTAGTCATATACAACAATAAAGCTTATCAGTCATAATAGGTTTTCACCTAAAAATAATCGATAATACAATTTTTTATTTCACAGCTTTGAAATGAAATACTTAAACAAAAAGTCAAATTTTAAAAAAGGGAAGTAGTTAAAGTAGTGAAAAAAGTTTTTGGTAGTTCTTTCACTCGAATCTGGGTTTTTTGCTTGAGGAGAGTCCTGCTTCTTCTGGTGAAGTGAACTATGCACTATGCACACTACAACAAAACCCCAATTTTATCAGTCTAATTGAGAAAGTACAAGAAAAACTGAATCAGCTCAAAACTAACGGACCAACACCAACCCTTTGGATCTAATTGTTCGATATTATAACATTGCTAAAGGATTACATTCACGCAGAGCAGTCAGGTGATTGGAATGGCCACCTGAACTGTGTCAAGAATATGATTCCCTACTTCCATGCGTATGGACATTTTTCTTACGCCAAATCATGTCACCTATACTTGCAGGACATGATAAAGATACCCTCTATGATGACTCCAGATGAATTCCACAACTTCATGCAAGAGAGCTACTTCACAATGCGGAGGACTGACCGATTTTGGACTGGGGTGTGGTCAGACCAGACAACTGAGCAAACCCTGATGCGTGGGATAAAAAGTATGGGTGGCTTGATGCTGTCACACGCCAGGGGCAGCGTCCGCCGCGCTTACCCCTGCGTGGCTGCTGGTCCGTTTGGCGGTCCTCGGGTCCCAGCGTCTAGCTGGCGCGACTCCCGGCGGTTCCCCGGAGCGTGGGCGCCGCCATGACAGCCGGCGTCACGTGGGCGGGGAGCAGGTGATGTCACGAACCCGCTTCACCAATCTAGTAGAGGCGGGAGATTCAAAACCGGACGCCGGGCAGAGCCTCGGCGCCTGAGTATCGTCTCTTTTCTGAAGTGGATGCCAGAGCTCCCGTACGCAGTGTGTTTCCCAGCAGCTATACTCCAGTGCATCTAGCATTCAGGGTGCCTTCCTGCAGCACAGTCTCCAGTGATCTGAGCAACTAGTGTGTTCCTCTGCAGTGCAGTTGCCAGCGCTCCCTGGATTCAGCTAGGCCTGCGGGCCGAACCAACTTTAGTGTTTCCAGCGTTCAGTATCATTTACCATCGCTCACAAGTTCCTCATTCATCAGTGTCCTTAAACATCGCTCACCAATTCCTCAGTGTCATTCACCATCGCTCACAAGTTCCTCATTCATCAGTGTCCTTAAACATCGCTCACCAATTCTTCAGTGTCATTCACCATCGCTCACAAGTTCCTCATTCATCAGTGTCCTTAAACATCGCTCACCAATTCTTCAGTGTCATTCACCATCGCTCACAAGTTCCTCATTCATCAGTGTCCTTAAACATCGCTCACCAATTCTTCAGTGTCATTCACCATCGCTCACAAGTTCCTCATTCATCAGTGTCCTTAAACATCGCTCACCAATTCTTCAGTGTCATTCACCATCGCTCACAAGTTCCTCATTCATCAGTGTCCTTAAACATCGCACACCAATTCTTCAGTGTCATTCACCATCGCTCACAAGTTCTTCATTCATCAGTGTCTTTAAACATCGCTCACAAGTTCTTCATTCATCAGTGTCTTTAAACATCGCTCACAAGTTCTTCATTCATCAGTGTCTTTAAACATCGCTCACAAATTCTTCAGTGTCATTTACCATCGCTCACAAGTTCTTCATTCATCAGTGTCCTTAAACATCGCTCACAAGTTCTTCATTCATCAGTTGAACATTGCTCACGAATTCTCCAGTAACTTTTTGAGATTGCCCACAAGTTCACTTTCTTTCATGTGCCGCTGTATTGCTCCCTTCCCTTAATAAAGTTCCTCAGCATTCTTTCACCAAACCAAACTATCAGAGTCTTGTATGAGGAAATCCTATATCCGACCATCCCTGCTCCGACCCACCTGTGGTTCCTTTTCCCGACCATCGGAAGAACTCCCGAGTCCACAACATCACCAACCCAGGTCAGTGACAGTATACTCAGGCCACATGGACCCGGGGGATCGGAACCCAGAGGCAAGCGCCATCCAGGATCTGGTTTCCCGAGTTCAAAGTCAGGAGACGGCACAAAGCCAAGTGATGCAGTATCTCCAGGAGTTATCTGGTCGGCTGGATCAAATTCAGGCTTCTCTGGCTTCAGTAGTTCCGGCTCCAGCTCCAGTACCCGGTCCTGTGGTTGTCCCTAGTAATGTTCAATCCCTGTCTGGAACCAGGTCACGCCTTCAGCTTCCCACTCCTTCTCGCTATAATGGGAATCCAAAGAATTGCCGTGGTTTTCTCAACCAATGCGAGGTACATTTTGAACTTCTTTCACACAACTTCCCCACAGATCGGTCCAAGGTGGCGTACATTATTTCCTTGCTTGAAGGTTCAGCGTTGGATTGGGTGTCTCCGTTATGGGAGCGTTCTGACCCGTTGCTTTCCAGTTACACCAATTTCATCACGTCATTCCGTAGGATCTTCGATGAGCCCGGCAGAACAACCGCTGCTTCTTCGGATTTGCTCCGAGTCCGACAAGGCTCCCGTTCAGTGGGACAGTATGTGATTCATTTCCAAACCATAGCCTCGGAACTGCGCTGGAATAATGATGCTCTCCGGGCCGCTTTCTGGAATGGGCTCTCTGACCGTCTAAAGGACGAACTGATCACTAGGGATTTGCCAGATTCCTTAGAAAAGTTGATCTCACTCTGTGTAAAGGTGGATCTTCGTATGCAGGAACGAGGTGGCGAACGTAATCGGACAGAACAATTCAGATTCCGGTCTCTCCCGACTAAGCAAACGATCACTCCAAGTCCAGACGAACCTATGCAAATTAATCGATCTCGGCTGTCCCTGGAAGGGTAGACTCTGCCTCTACTGTGGAGCTGCAGATCACTTTCTCAAGTTTTGTAAGTCCCGTCCGAGAAACGGGCAGTCCTAGCTTGTTCCGGAGGAGTCGAGTTAGGGGTTACATCTAAACCTTCTCCGACAGTGGACTGTTTACTCTCCGTGTCTCTGTTTTCTGGGTCTATTGCCAAACCTGTTAAGGCCCTGCTGGACTCCGGGGCTGCAGGGAATTTTGTTTCTCTTTCTTGCGTCCAAAAAATAAGATTTTACTTACCGGTAAATCTATTTCTCGTAGTCCGTAGTGGATGCTGGGGACTCCGTAAGGACCATGGGGAATAGACGGGCTCCGCAGGAGACTGGGCACTCTAAGAAAGAATTAGGACTACTGGTGTGCACTGGCTCCTCCCTCTATGCCCCTCCTCCAGACCTCAGTTAAGGAAACTGTGCCCGGAAGAGCTGACATTACAAGGAAAGGATTTTGGAATCCAGGGTAAGACTCATACCAGCCACACCAATCACACCGTATAACTTGTGATAACATACCCAGTTAACAGTATGAACAACAACAGAGCATCAGCCAACCTGATGCCATCATAACATAACCCTTTATTAAGCAATAACCATATACAAGTATTGCAGAAGAAGTCCGCACTTGGGACGGGCGCCCAGCATCCACTACGGACTACGAGAAATAGATTTACCGGTAAGTAAAATCTTATTTTCTCTAACGTCCTAGTGGATGCTGGGGACTCCGTAAGGACCATGGGGATTATACCAAAGCTCCCAAACGGGCGGGAGAGTGCGGATGACTCTGCAGCACCGAATGAGCAAACACAAGGTCCTCCTCAGCTAGGGTATCAAACTTGTAGAATTTTGCAAAAGTGTTTGAACCCGACCAAGTTGCTGCTCGGCAAAGCTGTAATGCCGAGACCCCTCGGGCAGCCGCCCAAGAAGAACTCACCTTCCTTGTGGAATGGGCTTTTACTGATTTTGGATGCGGCAATCCAGCCGCAGAATGAGCCTGCTGAATCGTGTTACAGATCCAGCGAGCATTGGTTTGCTTTGAAGCAGGAGCACCCAGCTTGTTGGATGCATACAGAATAAACAGCGAGTCAGTTTCCCTGACTCCAGCCGTTCTGGCTACATAAATCTTCAAAGCCCTGACTACATCTAGTAACTTGGAATCCTCCAAGTCACGAGTAGCCGCAGGCACCACAATAGGTTGGTTCAAATGAAAAGATGACACCACCTTTGGCAGAAATTGCGGACGAGTCCGTAATTCTGCCCTGTCCATATGGAAAACCAGATAGGGGCTTTTACATGACGAAGCCGCCAATTCTGACACACGCCTAGCCAAAGCTAAGGCCAATAGCAAGACCACTTTCCACGTGAGATATTTTAACTCCACGGTCTTAAGTGGCTCAAACCAGTGAGAAAGAAAATCTGGACCTTGATGGACCCTAATTTAAGCCCATAGTCACTCCTGACTGTAGGAAGTGAAAGAAACGGCCCAGCTGGAATTCCTCTGTAGGGGCCTTCCTGGCCTCACACCAAGCAACATATTTTCGCCATATACGGTGATAATGTTTTGCTGTCACGTCTTTCCTAGCCTGTATCAGCGTAGGAATAACTTCATCCGGAATGCCTTTCACCGCTAGGATCCGGCGTTCACCGCCATGCCGTCAAACGCAGCCGCGGTAAGTCTTGGAACAGACAGGGCCCCTGTTGCAACAGATCCTGTCTGAGAGGCAGAGGCCATGGGTCCTCTGTGAGCATTTCTTGCAGTTCCGGATACCCTGTCCTTCTTGGCCAATCTGGAACAATGAGTATTGTTCTCACTCCTCTTTTTCTTACGATTCTCAGCACCCTGGGTATGAGAGGAAGAGGAGGAAACACATAAACTGACTGGAACACCCACGGTGTCACTAGAGCGTCCACAGCTATCGCCTGAGGGTCTCTTGACCTGGCGCAATACCTTTGTAGCTTTTTGTTTAGGCGGGATGCCATCATGTCCACCTGTGGCAGTTCCCATCAATCTGTAATCTGTGTGAAGACTTCTTGATGAAGTCCCCACTCTCCCGGGTGGAGGTCGTGCCTGCTGAGGAAGTCTGCTTCCCAGTTGTCCACTCCCGGAATGAACACTGCTGACAGTGCTCTCACGTGATTTTCCGCCCAGCGAAGAATTCTGGTGGCTTCCGCCATCGCCACCCTGCTCCCTGTGCCGCCTTGGCGGTTAACATGAGCCACTGCAGTGATGTTGTCTGATTGAATCAGCACCGATTTGTGACGAAGCAGGGTCTCCGCTTGACTTAGGGCATTGTATATGGTCCTTAGTTCTAGGATATTGATGTGAAGGCAAGTCTCACGACTTGACCACAGACCCTGGAAATTTCTTCCCTGTGTGACTGCCCCCCACCCTCGGAGGTTTGCATCCGTGGTCACCAGGACCCAGTCCTGAATGCCGAATCTTCGGCCCTCGAGAAGGTGAGCACTCTGCAGCCACCACAGAAGAGACACCCTGGCCCTGGGGGATAGGGTGATCAGCCGATGCATCTGTAGATGTGATCCGGACCACTTGTCCAACAGATCCCATTGAAAGGTCCTCGCATGGAACCTGCCGAAGGGAATAGCCTTGTAAGATGCCACCCTCTTTTCACAGGACTCGCGTGCAGTGATGCACCGACACCCAGGGCCGGCGCTACCATTAGGCAGCTTTAGGCAGCTGCCTATGGGCGCTGGCCACTGTAGGGCGGCATGCTCCACTTAAATATATTTTACTAAAAAAATTATATTTTTCTAAGTAAGCCCAGACCAGGGGCGGCCGCAGCGAGGGTCTAGCCGGCCACAGCCGTCAGTCACCTCACCTACTACGCCAGTGTGTTGATTTCCCTGCTCCATGTCTCTAACAGAAATAGACGGAGCTGCGCGTATGAGAGAGAAGGTCAGGAGACGGGCGCCGCCCACACTGACAGCCTAACACGCATCCTAGGCGCCGTCAGCACTAACATGCCGTGCGCTTGTGAATAACACCCTGTGTGGCGCCCGTCTCCTGACCTGCTCTCTCATCCGCGCAGCTCCCTCTATTTCTGTTAGAGACATGGAGCAGGGAAATCAACACACTGGCGTAGGTGAGGTGACTGATGGCTGTGGCAGGCTAGACCCTCGCCGCGGTCGTCCCTGGTCTTTGTTTACCGTTTACCTAGCAAAATATAATTTTTAGAGAGGAGGAGCAGGGGCAGGGCTGTCGGCATTATGCGGAGGAGAGTCAGAGGCGTCATTAGGAAGGTGTCACAACTGAGGGCCTGAGCTGACGGAAGGCAGCCTCAGTTGTAGGGGCTGAGATGTACCGGAACCTGGGAGGTTGTATCAGACCCCTGGACATGTAAGTAACATGAAGAGAAACCGCCCGAAGGCGTGACCATGGAGGCATCTGATAGGTAAGAAATGGCGTCCAGATACCCGGATCGTGACAGCACCCCCCCCTTTAGGAGTGGCCCCAGGACACTTCTTTGGCTTTTGAGGAAACTTGGAATGGAATCTCCGGACCAAGGCAGGAGCATGGACATCAGAAGCATTGGTCCATGAACGTTCCTCAGGGCCATAACCCTTCCAGTCAATAAGATACTGAAGTTGACCGTAACGGTGACGTGAGTCCAGGATCTTGGCTACTTCATACTCAACGCCTCGTTGAGTTTGGACTTTCGGAGTTGGAGGAAGTGAGGAATGAAACCGATTCAAGATTAGCGGTTTCAACAGGGAAACATGGAATGTCCTGGGTATTTTTAAGAAGGGAGGCAACTGGAGTCTGTAAGCAACAGGATTGATGACTTGATCAATTTTAAAAGGACCGATGTAGCGAGGTGCAAACTTCATACTGGGAACTCTTAACCTCAAATTCTTCGTGGATAACCATACCCGATCACCCACCTTGAGAGCAGGAACTGCTCGACGCTTCTTATCCGCAAACTTCTTGTACCTGAACGATGCCTTGAGCAGAGCTGATCGTACGCTCTTCCAGATATTGGCAAACTGATGCAAGGTGATATCCACTGCGGGAACAGACGTTGCTGGAAGCGGTTGGAACTCAGGGACTTTAGGGTGGAATCCAAAGTTGGTGAAGAATGGTGTTGAAGAAGATGAAGAATGATACTGGTTGTTATGACAGAACTCGGCCCAGGGAAGTAATTGAACCCAGTCATCTTGAGAGGAGGACACATAGATGCGGAGGAAGGACTCCAAGTCCTGATTCACCCTCTCAGTTTGACCATTGGTCTGAGGATGGTAAGCCGTGGAAAACTTTAGCTTGACTTGGAGGACTTGACATAAACTACGCCAGAATTTGGCTGTGAATTGAACTCCTCGATCTGAGATAATTTCTTCTGGAAGACCGTGGAGTCGAAAGATCTCTTGTATGAATACTTGAGCCAACTTGGAAGCTGACGGAAGACCGGTAAGAGGAATGAAGTGTGCCATCTTGGTGAACCGGTCAACTACCACCCAGATGGTATTAAACTTGTTGCACATGGGCAAATCTGTAATAAAATCCATCGACAAATGGGTCCATGGTCGACGGGGAACAGATAGTGGAACCAGTTGCCCCGCAGGCGACTGGCGGGATACTTTATGTTGAGCACACTTTGGGCAAGATGCAATAAACTCCAAAACGTCCTTTTTCAGAGTTGGCCACCAATAGGACCTAGAGATAAACTCCAGGGTTTTTTGGATACCTGTATGTCCGGCAAAGCGGGAAGCATGGGCCCAATGCATGAGCTTCTTCCTTAATGTCGGCTTCACAAAACTTTTCCCTGATGGGGGCGTAGAGTCCATCCCTACCGTGGAGAATGCCAACGGATTTATAATAGGATGCTTGTCTGAAGACTCTGACTCATTTTCTTGCTCCCATGAGCGGGAAAGGGCATCGGCCTTGCGATTCTGAGAGCCCGGACAGAACTGGAGTTTAAAGTCGAACCTGGAAAAGAAAAGTGCCCATCTGGCCTGACGAGGGTTGAGACATTGTGCGCCTTTCAGATATAGAAGGTTCTTGTGGTCTGTAAGGATGGTGATTGAATGAGAAGCTCCCTCCAACAGATATCTCCACTCCTCTAGAGCGAGCTTGATGGCTAGCAACTCCTGGTCGCCAATGGCATAGTTGCGCTCCGCTGGGGAGAACTTCCGTGAGAAGAAACTGCAAGGATGTAAATGGCCATCTTTAGCCCTCTGAGATAACACCGCTCCTACTCCAACGGAGGAGGCATCCACCTCTAAGATGAAAGGAGAGTCGATGTCAGGCTGTTTCAGGACAGGCGCAGAGATGAACCTCTGTTTTAAAAGATGAAAAGCTTGCATGGCTTCTTCAGACCACTTGGACGGGTTAGCACCCTTCTTGGTGAAAGCAGTAATAGGCGCCACAATGGTGGAAAAGTCTCGTATAAACTTTCGGTAATAATTGGCGAACCCTAAGAACCTCTGGACCCCTTTGAGGGTTAAGGGTACCGGCCAATTCTGGATTGCTTGTAGTTTCTCAGGATCCATCTCTAGTCCGGAACCGGACACAATGTACCCTAGAAACGGAATGGACTTGACTTCAAAGACGCATTTCTCTAATTTGCAATAGAGATGATTGACACGGAGACGGGACAGAACCTCCTTTACCCAAAAACGATGTTCCTCTAAATTGTTGGTAAAAATGAGGATATCATCTAGATAGACCACGACATGACGGTATAGAATGTCTCTGAAAATCTCATTGACGAAATGCTGGAAGACAGCTGGAGCATTGCTCAATCCGAAGGGCATGACGAGGTACTCATAATGTCCGTCACGGGTGTTAAATGCGGTCTTCCACTCGTCACCCTCACGGATCCGGATGAGATTGTATGCACCTCTCAAGTCCAGCTTTGTAAAGATGGTAGCTCCGCTAACTCTGTCAAAGAGCTCAGTAATCAGGGGTAAAGGATAGCGGTTCTTGATGGTAATGTCGTTCAAACCTCTGTAGTCGATGCACGGCCGCAGACCACCATCTTTCTTTTTTACAAAAAAGAAGCCTGCGCCGGCTGGAGAAGAAGAAGGTCGAATGAACCCCTTTGCTAGGTTCTCTTTAATGTATTCCTCCATAGAATGCGTCTCAGGCAGAGACAACGGATAAGTTCGGCCTCGAGGTGGAACCTTCCCTGGAACGAGATCAATCGGGCAGTCCCATTCTCTATGAGGAGGAAGGATATCAGCAGAAGCTTTACTGAACACATCCGTGAAATCTTGATATGGAGGAGGTGGAACATCAGATGACCTGGGGGAGGAAGAACAGACAGGCAACACTTTAAACAAACATGTCTCAGCACAGGAGGGACCCCATGCCAGAATTTGCGTAGTCGTCCAATCAATTGTAGGATTGTGAAGACGGAGCCATGGAAGGCCCAGGACCACAGGATGTGTGGCTCTTGGAATCACTAAAAGTGAAATAAGTTCGGAATGAAGAACTCCCACTCTCAGACGAACTGGTAGAGTCCTTAGAGCAATAACTGTATCAAAAATTTTACTGCCATCCACGGCAGTTAAGGAAAAGGAGGAAGGAAGTCTCTCGGTGGGTAGGGACCACCGTTTAACATAGGCTTCGGTAATAAAGTTCCCAGCTGCTCCGGAATCCAGGAGGGCAATGACGTTCTGATAACGTTGAGCAACTTGAAGCGAGACTGGGAGATTACAATCTTGAGGAGATGGAGAGGAGATCATTACTCCTAGCCGGCCCTCTCCTTGGCGAGCTAGGATTTGGAGTTTCCCGGACGTTTGGGACAGGCATTAATAGTGTGAGACGGTGCTGCACAATACAGACAGAGAGACTCAGAGAGACGTCTTCGGCGCTCAGCAGGAGTTAAACGGGAACGGCCAATTTGCATGGGTTCATCTTTAGTTGGTGACAGTTGGCGAGGAGGAGGAGCAGAAGATTTTGGAGCAGATGATCTTCCACGCTCAGTTGCTCTCTCTCTGAAACGTAAGTCAACTTTCGTACAAAGTGAGATTAGCTCATCTAACTTGGAGGGTAAGTCTCTGGTAGCTAACTCATCTTTAATACGCTCGGATAAACCATGCCAGAATGCAGCATACAGGGCCTCGTCGTTCCATGCCAGTTCAGATGCCAGAATCTGGAACTGTATAAGATATTGTCCTACAGTACGTGATCCCTGGCGTAAACGGAGAATCTCAGACGAAGCTGAAGTTACCCGGCCTGGCTCGTCGAAGATGCGCCTGAATGTTGACACGAATGCAGTGTAAGAAGATAGCAGGGTGTCGGACCTCTCCCATAACGGTGATGCCCAGTCGAGGGCTGAGCCACTGAGAAGAGAGATGATGTAGGCAATTTTTGTACGGTCACTGGGAAAATTGCCAGGTTGTAGCTCAAACTGAATCTCACACTGGTTGAGAAATCCCCTGCAGAATCTTGGAGATCCGTCAAATTTTGCTGGCGTTGGAAGATGAAGACGTGGAGCAGAAACGGGTAAGGTGGGTGGGGTTATAGTTGGAGTCACTGTGGTTGACGCCCCAGATGCGCCTGATCCACGGAGAGTTGTCTGAATCCCATCCAGCCGAGTAGAGAGATCCTGGAGACAGCGGATGATGTGGCCCTGTGCAGCCTCCTGATGTTCAAGTCGGGCTGCCAGTTCTTGCATCGGCCTGGCCGCTTGATCCTGGTCTCCGGCTGGATTCATTTGGTCAGTGCTTACTGTCACAACTGAGGGCCTGAGCTGACGGAAGGCAGCCTCAGTTGTAGGGGCTGAGATGTACCGGAACCTGGGAGGTTGTATCAGACCCCTGGACATGTAAGTAACATGAAGAGAAACCGCCCGAAGGCGTGACCACGACAACTTGAGTAAAAGTCAATGATATTTATTTATGACAAACTCCATGCATCACAGTAGCAGTAAAAAGAAACATAAAAATCAGCAGAGAAATAATAATACAGTTCCTGGGTACTACAGGGTGGCAGGGGCCACAGAGCTCTGGTGGTATGAGACAGTTCTTATTATCTGCAAGTTGGAAAGTCCTTACCAGGCTCAACTGTAGCAATGAGGAAAGCCCAGGGTCGTACCAGCTGGTGTTCCAGGGAAAGCTGGACTGCTGTAGATAAAATGCTGCTGTGGGTACTGGTTAGAACCAGACAGGTGTTGGCACGGAGTGGATACTGGCTGGAACCAGTTAAATAATAAATAAAGCTTGAGAGCGATGCAATATAGATGAAATGTAGAATTTGAGAGCGGAGAAATAATAATACCGGTGGAGAGTGGTAAACTGCAGAAAGGACACCGGCCCTTTAAGAGAAGCTGTACACTACTGGAAGCTGAGCTGGAAGCAGGTGATGTTGTAGCTAGAAACAGGTGAGTCCAGAACGGATCGGAGAGTCAGGCTACACCGCAGATGGAATGCTGGTGCGGGTCTCTATAGCAGAAGTCTGGAGACAGGAGCTGGAACCTGGAAGACATTCACAGAAGAGAGACAAACTGGAACTAGGTTTGACAACCAAAGCACTGACGCCTTCCTTGCTCAGGCACAACCTATTTATACCTGCAGCAAGGAAGGCATTGGCTAGGCAATTATGCAAATTAATAATACTGACAACGGATTGGTAGGAAAGATCAGCTGACAGAATCCAAGATGGCTGCGCCCATGCAGACACTTGGAGGGAAGTTTGGATTGTAATCCATGTGGTCTGGAAAACAGTAATGGCGGCGCCGGCCACCGGAGACAGGAGACGCCAGGCTGACAGATGCACATCCGACCACGCGGACACAGCGGAGGCCGCGGCTGACGTAATCGCCACTCTGAATGCAGAAGCTCAGGGACGGCGGCGGAGGCCGCGGGAGACGCCATGCCAGATGTATAAGGCGTTACTGTGACTGCGTCCAGAGAGACAGGAGAGGATGCGGGAATGTGCACATCAGGATAACAGATGGGATCCGGTCCTGGAGCGCTGAGCCAGCCTTAGGAGGCATCTGATAGGTAAGAAATGGCGTCCAGATACCCGGATCGTGACAGAAGGATTCCGCTCCAGACAGCATTTCAAGTTCTCCCCTGGCTGCCATCAACGAGCCCTCCCCCTAACATTATCGTCACTACTGCTGCCGGAAGCCACAAGATGAGCATAGAATGGGCAGAGGGGAGACGCTGCGGATGGTGATGTCTACTGCATCTGAAAGGCAAGAGAAGCCTCCCTGCCACCCTGCGTCTCCCTATCCCCCTCCCTCCCTGCCGCCCCACGCCTCCCTATCCCCTCCCTCCCTGCCGCCCCGCGTCTCCCTATCCCCTCCCTCCCTGCCGCCCCGCGCCTCCCTATCCCCTCCCTCCCTGCCGCCCCGCGCCTCCCTATCCTCTCCCTCCCTGCCGCCCCGCGTCTCCCTATCCCCTCCATCCCTGCCGCCCCACGCCTCCCTATCCCCTCCCTCC
Organism: Pseudophryne corroboree; assembly: GCF_028390025.1. Lineage (NCBI taxonomy): Eukaryota > Metazoa > Chordata > Amphibia > Anura > Myobatrachidae > Pseudophryne > Pseudophryne corroboree. The sequence continues at coordinate 197,159,613 of NC_086452.1, read as the reverse complement.
CTGCCGCCCAGCGCCTCCCTATCCCCTCTCTCCCTGCTGCCCCGTGTCTCCCTATCCCCTCCCTCCCACCCCGCGTCTCCCTATCCCATCCCTCCCTGCCGCCCCATGTCTCCCTATCCCCTCCCTGCAGCTCCACCTCTCCCTATCCCCTCCCTCCCACCCCATGTCTCCCTATCCTCTCTCTGCCGCCCCGCGTCTCCCTATCCCTTCCCTGCAGCTCCGCGTCTCCCTATCCTCTCCCTGCCGCCCGCGTCTCCCTATCCCCTCCCTGCAGCTCCGCGTTTTCCTATCCACTCTCTTCCGCCCCGCGTCTCCCTATCATCCTGCGTCTCCCTATCCCCTCAATGCTGCCCTTTCAAGATTCTACTACGGGGGCCCACAAAGCAGGAATGTGTAGTCAGGGGAGGCAGTGCCATCCCTACCATTAATGATTAAAATAATATAAAGAAGATACTTATGACACATATTCTGTGTCATAAGTAATCTCTTTATATTATGATAAGCATTTTAAATCTTTAAATCACTTTGGGAGGCACAGATAGCAGTGCCTCCCGTTAACAATTGGAATGGGAGAGAAAGGGGGCGGGGCCAAGCACAGGGTTGTAAAAACCCATTAAAAAACTGCGGGGGAAGCGGCACATATGCCAGTGCCTCGTTGACAGGGAAAACCTGCCCCTGTCAGCGAGGCAGATGTGATTGGACAGCGGATCCAGTACTGGATCCGCTGGTCCAATCACCCATAGGCATTGAGGTCAAGCTGCGGCGGGACCCGACGCTACAGTGGAGCTGCCTGCCACTTCACCCGATGTTGGAGTTGCCTACAGCAGCGGCAGCTCTGCAGACAATGGGCAGCGCTGTTACCTCTATTTCCGTGCCCTCAGCATCTCCGGCAGCATCTGCTTCCTCCGGGACTGAGGAACCAGGACCACTAAGGCGAGGGGGGGGGGGAGTTGTGCTTGGTGGTAAGTGTCTGGGCAGCTCACCCCCAGATCACTTGGACTGCAGCTCCCCCCCTTGTGATCTGGGGGTGAGCTGCAGTCCAAGTGATCTGGGGGTGAGCTGCAGTCCAAGTGATCTGGGGGTGAGCTGCAGTCCAAGTGATCTGGGGGTGAGCTGCAGTCCAAGTGATCTGGGCAAGATCACTTGGACTCCAGCTCATCCCCAGATCACTTGGACGCAGGGACATGGAAAAATAAATAAAATAAATGTAAAAACATGATATATTTATATCACAGCTGCCCGCCGCTGACCAGCGCTCACTGCTGCACCGCCATTGAAAGCTGACCACCGCAGACCACAACTGGCGGCGATCAGAGGGACATCAACACCGCAGCGACGAAGGACAGCTTAGTACCGCTGCATCCCCTGCAGACCATGGGCTCATCTGCCACCGACAACCACAGTCCCTTCCGCACCTCTGCTGCACATATCAGGTAATATTCTCCTGCTTCCCTATGTCCTCTGCGGTCACTTTCCCTGTCCCTGTTGTCACTCTCTGTCACTACTGTCTCTTTCCCTGTCCCTGAATTGTGGGTCATACCGTTTGCTATAATGTGAATTTCGGCTCATACCATGTGCTATAATGTGAATTACGGCTCATACAGTGTGGTAAAATCAGAATTTTGGGTCATAGCGTGTTCTGTAATGTGAATTTCGGCTCATACTGTGTGGTAAAATATGAATTTTGGCTCATACTGTGTGCTGTAATGTGAATTTCGGCTCATACTGTGTGGTAAAATATGAATTTCGGGTCATACCGTGTGCTGTAATGTAAATTTCGGCTCATACCGTGTGCTGTAGTGTGAATTTTGGCTCATACCGTGAGCTATAATGTGAATTTCGGGTCATACCGTGTGCTATAATGTTTATTACGGCTCATACAGTCTGGTTAAATCTGAATTTTGGGTCATAGCGTGTTCTGTAATGTGAATTTCGACTCATACTGTGTAGTAAAATATGAATTTTGGCTCATACTGTGTGCTGTAGTGTGAATTTTGGCTCATACCCTGTGCTGTAGTGTGAATTTTGGCTCATACCGTGAGCTATAATGTGAATTTCGGCTCATACTGTGTGCTGTAATGTGAATTTTGGCTCATACCGTGTGCTGTAATGTGAATTTCGGGTCATACCGTGTGCTGTAGTGTGAATTTTGGCTCATACCGTGTGCTGTAGTGTGAATTTTGGCTCATACCGTGAGCTATAATGTGAATTTCGGCTCATACTGTGTGCTGTAATGTGAATTTTGGCTCATACCATGTGCTGTAGTGTGAATTTCGGCTCATTCCGTGTGCTGTAATGTGAATTTCGGGTCATACTGTGTGGTATCAGGTGAAAGGGGCGCCAGTACTAGATAGTATAAGGGGTCCTACTACACTGAAGGACACGCCCCAATTTGAGTGGCCACACCCCCTCTTCCGGAGGCACGCGCATAATTGCAACCTTCACTTTTTCATACCCCCACTTCAAAATGTCCACTTCGACCACTGTATATGTATGTGTATATATATAATCTCAGTGCCTCCCCAGCCAATGACCTCACCACACGTCACTGCCACAAAGTTCTAGTTACAACCCTGGTGCCTATCTATAATACTGTATAAAACAACAGACTGTGGTATTATACTATATATGGATGTGGGGCTGGATGCTTTTTAACTTGTGTCCATTTAATATAATATTTATCAGGTTTTCTTTTGCTGTTACTTGGCTGCTTCAGGAGGATCAACATACTGTTAACACAGCCTCTAGATAACATGACCACTCCACTGTCCAAGCAACAGGGGAAGGGGAGGGCTGGGAGGGGGGAGGGGAGGGGGGGGGGGTCTGGGTGTAGACAGAAATTTTGCCTAGGGTGCCGAGAAACCTTGCACCGGCCCTGCCGACACCCGTTTTGGTTTAAGAGGTCTCTGACCAGTGTCATGAGTTCCTGAGCCTTCTCCGTCGGGAGAAAAACCTTCTTCTGGTCTGTGTCCAGAATCATGCCCAGAAAGGGCAGACGCGTCGTAGGAATCAGCTGCGACTTTGGAATATTCAGAATCCAGCTGTGCTGTTGTAACACTTCCCGAGAGCGTGCTACGCTGATCAGCAACTGCTCTCTGGACCTCGCCTTTATGAGGAGATCGTCCAAGTATGGGATAATTGTGACTCCCTGCTTTCGCAGGAGCACCATCATTTCCGCTAATACCTTGGTAAATATTCTCGGTGCCGTGGAGAGACCAAACGGCAACGTCTGGAATTGGTAATGACAATCCTGTACCACAAATCTGAGGTACTCCTGATGAGGTGGATAAATGGGGACATGCCGGTAAGCATCCTTTATGTCCAGATACACCATAAAATCCCCCTCTTCCAGGCTTGCAATGACCGCTCTGAGTGATTCCATCTTGAACTTGAACCTTTTCAGGTAAATGTTCAAAGATTTTAAATTCAAATGGGTCTGACCGAACCGTCCGGTTTCGGTACCACAAACATTGTGAAATAGTAACCCCTTCCCTGTAGAAGGAGGGTAACCTGCACCACCACCTGCTGGAGATATAATTTGTGAATTGCCTGTAACACTAATTCCCTCTCTAAGGGGGAAGCTGGCAGGGCTGCCGGTGAGGGGGCATCTCCTCAAAGTCCAGCTTGCATCCCTGAGACACAATATCTATTGCCCAGGGATCTAACAGGGAGTGAACCCACTTGTGGCTGAATTTACGCAGGCGTGCCCCCACCGGGCCTAGCTCCGCCTGTGGAGCCCCAGCGACATGCAGTGGATTTTTGTAGAGGCCGGGGAGGACTTCTGTTCCTGGGACCTAGCATTGTTGTGCAGCTTCCTTCCTCTGCCCCCGCCTCTGGCAAGAAAGGACGCACCTCAGACTTTCCTGTTTCTTTGTTCGAAAAAGGCTGCATTTGATAATGTCGTGCTTTCCTAGGCTGTGCAGGAATATACGGCAAAATATCAAAATTACCAGCTATAGCTGTGGAGACCAGGTCCGAGAACCCTTCTCCACACAATCCTCAGCCTTACATATGCCTCTTTAAGTCGGCATCATCTGTCCATTGCATATTCTACAGGACACGTCAAGCAAAAATCGACATAGCTTTGTCTCTAGGACCCAGTATACTCATGTCTCTTTGGGCATGTTTTTATTTTTTATTTTTTATATATATATATATATATATATATATATATATCTCTTAAGACAGCATCTTTAATATATATATATACATATATATATCTACATACTAGGGTCTCAATCTCTGTTGATAAGGTAACTGTCCACGCTGCCACAGCGCTATAAACCCATGCCGACGCCATCGCCGGTCTGAGTAGTGTACCAGAATGTGCACGCTATCTGCAGGATCCCTGAGAATAGCTGTTACAACAGGGCTACCTTTTGTGACACCCTAGGGTAAGATTCCCATCGTATCCTGGCCCTAGTGGGGAAAGGATACTGCCTGAGAATTCTTTGTGGGAAACTGCAGTCTCTTGTCTGGAGATTCCCGCTCTTTTTCATCATGAGAGGAGGGAAATTTACCTCATCTTTCTTACCCTTAAACATGTGTACCCTTGTGTCAGGGACAGATGAGTCATCAGTCATATGCAAATCATCTTTTATTACAATAATCTTATTGAATACTTTCCTGCCATTTTGGCTGTAACTTTGCATTATCGTAGTCGACACTGGAGTCAACCTCCGTGTTGATATCAGTGTTTATTATTTTGGATAGTGAGCATTGAGAGACTCTGAAGGTCTCTGCGACAGAGGGACAGACATGGCTAGATTTCCTGTCTGTTCTCTAATCTTTTGTGCCATAAATTCACCTTAGCACTTACACATATCCAAACAAGTGTCGGCGTTGTCGACGGAGACACCCTCTCACACACATATTAGCTCCATCTCCTCCTTAGGGGAGCCTTTTACCTCAGACATGTCGACACACGCGTACCGACACACCACACACACAGGGGATGCTCTATTTGAAGACAGTTCCCCCACAAGGCCCTTTGGAGAGACAGAGAGAGAGTATGCCAGCACACACCCCAGCGCTATATGACCCAGGAATCACACAGTAACGTAGTGTTAACCCAGTAGCTGCTGGATATACTGTTTTTACGCCAAATTTATGTGCCCCCCCTCTCTTTTCACCCCCTTCTATCGTGCTTCTGCAGGGGAGAGCCTGGGGAGCTTCCTCTCAGCGGAGCTGTGGAGAGAAAATGGCGCTGGTGAGTGCTGAGGAAGAAGCCCCGCCCCCTCAGCGGCTGGCTTCTGTCCCGCGATTTTGTGTAAAAATAATGGCGGAGGCTCATGCATATTACAGTGCCCAGCTGTATATATGCCCTATTTGCCAGGAGGTACTCAATTGCTGCCCAGGGCGCCCCCCCCTGCGCCCTGCACCCTACAGTGACCGGAGTGTGTGGGTTGATGTGGGAGCAATGGCGCACAGCTGCAGTGCTGTGCGCTACCTCATATGAAGACAGGAGTCTTCTGCCGCCGATTTTGACGTCTTCTTGCTTCACCCGCCGGCTTCTGTCTTCTGGCTCTGCGAGGGGGACGGCGGCGCGGCTCCGGGGATGGACGACCAAGGTTAAGTTCCTGTGTTCGATCCCTCTGGAGCTAATGGTGTCCAGTAGCCTAAGAAACGCAACCTAGCCGCAGTTAGTAGGTTTGCTTCTCTCCCCTCAGTCCCACGTAGCAGAGAGTCTGTTGCCAGCAGAAGCTCTCTGTAAATAAAAAACCTAACAAAATACTTTCTTATTAGCAAGCTCAGGAGAGCTCACTAAAATGCACCCAGCTCCGTCCGGGCACAGATTCTACCTGAGGTCTGGAGGAGGGGCATAGAGGGAGGAGCCAGTGCACACCAGTAGTCCTAATTCTTTCTTAGAGTGCCCAGTCTCCTGCGGAGCCCGTCTATTCCCCATGGTCCTTACGGAGTCCCCAGCATCCACTAGGACGTTAGAGAAACTGGGTTTACAGTTACAATCCGTCGAACGACCCATTACGCTGACTGCCATCAATGGTACCCAAATTTCTAATGGTCTTATTTCAAGTCGCACAGTGCCAATCAAACTGCAGGTTGGAGCTCTACATCAAGAACATCTGGAGTTCCTAGTGATTCGGGAGATGCCTCACGATCTGGTTCTTGGTCTTCCTTGGCTTAAAGTACACAACCCTCACGTCGACTGGAAGTCGTCACAAATAGTATCCTGGAGTTCATTCTGTCATTCTAATTGTCTCACTCCTGTCTACCCGCTCCGTGTATCTTCCAAGTCGTATGAGGAGCTCATTCCGGAGGCCTATCGGGAGTTCGCAGACGTGTTTTCGGAACAGGCAGCCGATCAGTTATCACCCCATAGACCCTGGGACTGTCCCATTGAGCTCATCCCAGGGAAGATGCCACCCCGGGGGCGCATTTATCCCTTGAGATTGCCCGAGACCCAAGCCATGTCGGACTATATCAAGTCTAATCTGCAGAAAGGATTCATTCGCCCCTCTACTTCCCCGGCGGGAGCAGGCTTCTTTTTTGTGAAGAAGAAGGACGGAGGGTAGAGACCATGCATTGACTACCGCGGCTTAAATGAGATCACCATTAAGAACAAATATCCTTTGCCACTCATCACGGAACTATTTGAAAGGGTTCGCGGAGCCCATGTCTTCACGAAGCTCGACTTAAGGGGAGCTTATAATTTGATTCGTATTCGACAGGGGGACGAATGGAAGACGGCCTTCAATACCAGGGACGGGCATTACGAATATCTGGTAATGCCGTTTGGGCTCAGCAATGCCCCTGCCGTCTTCCAAGGTTTTGTGAATGAAATCTTCCGAGATATGTTATACCTAAGTGTAGTGGTATACTTGGATGACATTCTGATATTTTCTAAGAGTCTCACGGAGCATAGAATTCAGGTCAAGGAGGTACTTCTTCGTCTACGAAGGAATCATCTCTACGGTAAGATCTCCAAATGTACCTTTGAGGTTCCTTCAATTCCATTTCTTGATTACGTCATCTCAGGTACGGAGCTTCGCATGGATCCGGAAAAAATCACTGCTATTCGGGACTGGACTCAGCCTCTTTGTTTGAAAGCGGTACAAAGATTTCTGGGTTTTGCGAATTACTACCGGAAATTCATAAAGGGATTCTCTACCATTGTGGCACCTATTACTGCTCTAACCAAAAAGGGGTCTGACCCAAGTCACTGGTCTTCTGAAGCTGTAGCAGCGTTCGCCCAGTTGAGAGCAGCCTTTATGTCCGCTCCGGTACTCCAGCAACCGAATTTTTCAAAACCATTCTTCTTGGAGGTCGATGCTTCCTCGGTCGGCATCGGTGCCGTGCTTTCACAGTACTCCTCTGACGGGAAGTTACATCCGTGTGGTTTCCATTCTCGCAAGTTCTCTCCTGCTGAACGAAACTACACCATCGGAAACCAGGAACTCTTGGCAATAAAATCTGCCCTGGAAGAATGGAGATATCTATTGGAAGATGCTAAACACCTAATTACGATTTATACTGATCACAAGAACTTGCTGTATCTCAAGACAGCCCAGTGCTTGAATCCCCGTCAAGCTAGATGGGCGCTCTTCTTCACTCGATTCTCGTTTGTCATTAAGTACCGGGCCGGGATGTTTAACACCAAGGCTGATGCTTTATCTCGTTTCTTGACGGCTTCAGATGAGAAGAATTCCGTTGGAAAGGCTTTGATTCTCAGTCCAGTCTCTATTTCGGCAGCTCCCACCGCTTTGGGTCCTCCTCCTGGGACAATGTCTGTACCAGCTGAATTTCGACCGAAGTTGTTGCAGTGGGCTCATACCTCCAAGTTTTCCGGTCATCCTGAGGTCCAAAAAATGTGGGAGTTTCGAAGGTCATACTGGTGGGACACTATAAAGAAGGACATACAAGATTATGTCAACTCATGTCCTCAATGTGCTCAGCACAAAATTCTTCGTCTGCCTCCTGCAGGGTTGCTTCATCCACTGTCCATTCCTAAGAGGCCTTGGACCCATATTTCTATGGACTTTGTCACCGAACTGCCCCTCTCCAAGGGTCACAATACCGTCTGGGTGATTATTGACCGTTTTTCTAAAATGGCACATTTTGTTCCTTTGACCGGGTTACCGTCAGCTCCCAAATTGGCTTTATTATTTATCCGTGAACACTTCCGCCTGCATGGGTTACCTCAGGAAATAGTCTCTGATCGGGGGGTGCAGTTCACTGCAAGATTCTGGAGGGCTCTCTGTTCAGCCTTACAAATAAAGCTTAAGTTTTCATCTGCCTACCATCCTCAGACCAATGGGCAAACTGAACGCGTCAATCAAGATTTAGAGACTTTTCTCCGCGTTTATCTCTCTCCTTCGCAAGATGATTGGGTGGAACTGTTGCCCTGGGCTGAGTTTGCCCATAATCATTTGTACCACTCTTCCACTGGTGAGTCCCCATTCTTCATTAATTATGGATTCCATCCTCAAGTTCCAAAATTACCTGTCTGTCCTCCAGAAGATGTTCCTGCTGCAGCTTCTACTCTTCGGCACTTCAGTCAAATCTGGAGTAGGGTTCATGTTAACCTCAAGAAAATCTCCGGTCGCTACAAATTCTTTGCGGATAGGAAGCGACGGGCAGCTCGCCAATACAAAGTTGGTGATAGAGTATGGCTCTCTACCCACAATCTCCGTTTAAGAGTGCCCGCTATGAAGTTTGCCCCGAGGTTCATTGGTCCTTATCCCGTGTTGCAAGTTCTGAACCCGGTTGTCTGCAAATTGGGTTTGCCTTCCCACTTTCGGGTACCAAATTCCTTCCATGTTTCTCTCCTTCGTCCCCTTATTTTAAATCGGTTCCATTCAGAGTCACCTAGGCCAACCTCTGTAGAGACTGAAGCCGGAACGGAATTTGAAATTAAAGCTATTCTTGACTCTCGTTATCTTCACAAGAATCTGCAGTACTTGGTGGAATGGAAGGGTTATGGCCCTGAGGAGAGGAGCTGGGTCAAAGCTACTGAAGTTACGGCCCACCGACTGGTGCGGATCTTCCATTCCAGACATCCAACAAAGCCCGGGAAGTGTCCAGGGGCCACTTCTGGAGGAGGGGGTACTGTCACACGCCAGGGGCAGCAGCCGCCACGCTTACCCCTGCGTGGCTGCTGGTCCGTTTGGCGGTCCTCACCTCCGGCGGTCCTCGGGTCCCGGCGTCTGGCTGGCGCGGCTCCCGGCGGTTCCCCGGAGCGTGGGCACCGCCATGACAGCCGGTGTCACGTGGGCGGGGAGCAGGTGATGTCACGAACCCGCTTCACCAATCCAGTAGAGGCGGGAGATTCAAAACCGGACGCCGGGCAGAGCCTCGGTGCCTGAGTATCGTCTCTTTTCTGAAGTGGATGCCAGAGCTCCCGTACGCAGTGTGTTTCCCAGCAGCTATACTCCAGTGCATCTAGCATTCAGGGTGCCTTCCTGCAGCACAGTCTCCAGTGATCCGAGCAACTAGTGTGTTCCTCTGCAGTGCAGTTGCCAGCGCTCCCTGGATTCAACTAGGCCTGCGGGCCGAACCGACTTTAGTGTTTCCAGCGTTCAGTGTCATTTACCATCGCTCACAAGTTCCTCATTCATCAGTGTCCTTAAACATCGCTCACCAATTCTTCAGTGTCATTCACCATCGCTCACAAGTTCCTCATTCATCAGTGTCCTTAAACATCGCTCACCAATTCCTCAGTGTCATTCACCATCGCTCACAAGTTCCTCATTCATCAGTGTCCTTAAACATCGCTCACCAATTCTTCAGTGTCATTCACCATCGCTCACAAGTTCCTCATTCATCGGTGTCCTTAAACATCGCTCACCAATTCTTCAGTGTCATTCACCATCGCTCACAAGTTCCCCATTCATCAGTGTCCTTAAACATCACTCACCAATTCTTCAGTGTCATTCACCATCGCTCACAAGTTCCTCATTCATCAGTGTCCTTAAACATCGCTCACCAATTCTTCAGTGTCATTCACCATCGCTTACAAGTTCTTCATTCATCAGTGTCTTTAAACATCGCTCACAAGTTCTTCATTCATCAGTGTCTTTAAACATCGCTCACAAGTTCTTCATTCATCAGTGTCTTTAAACATCGCTCACAAATTCTTCAGTGTCATTTACCATCGCTCACAAGTTCTTCATTCATCAGTGTCTTTAAACATCGCTCACAAATTCTTCAGTGTCTTTCATCATCGCTCACAAGTTCTTCATTCATCAGTTGAACATTGCTCACGAATTCTCCAGTAACTTTTTGACATTGCCCACAAGTTCACTTTCTTTTAAATTTACAAACGTTAATGTACTCTTTTGAAATTGTGCTTCACCACTATATGCACTTTTCTTTTTCCTCTTTTTTGGAATTTCATACATGAGGACTACTGACTACAGTGGCTCTCTGATCTTCATCTTATGCGCTAGGTTGTATGTATCGGTGCCATATTTCTCTTTTCATGCAAAAAGGCATACCTTCCCTTCGATACCATTTGCAATGTCCTTAACAAAGATATTAAAGAGCACTGGCCCATGTACAGATCCCTGGGGTACACCATTTGTATACTTTCCCTCCTGAGACTGCACTCCAATGGTCGACATATTGGGGGTTTATTTTGTTCCAAATCTAGGATTTTACTGGACATCTGACCACCATCAGTAGAAACTTCTACCCTTGCTTCACTTGCCACACTTTGTGTAGGTTACTACAGGTATTTCCAATAGATGATCACATGGATAGTACACAAAGCAGATGTTGAAAGAACATGTGTTGACCATTGAAAACAGGTGTCGACCATTTATATGTTGACTATGTTCATGTCGACCCTTTGAACCTGTCGACCTTTTGTACCTGTTGACCTTAAGTACCATCTACCTTTCACCTGTCAACCTTTCGTACCTGTCAACCTAATGCATGTCTACCATGTGTCAACCTGTTGACTGTTGACTAATACATTGTCAATCTATCATCTGGATACCTTCCTGGGTGACTTCAATATCCCACTCACTGCTGCTGCCATGAGGCACTTAACCCTCTTTTCTTCATGGCCTCTTAAGGGATTTCCTCCTCTCACTATAATGGGGAACCCTTCATCTAATTTTCTCCCACCTCTGTGCTATCTGAATCAGCACACAACTGAAGATGTCCGTCTTGTGCCAACTTCCTCCATTTTATATTCATTGTCTCATCCTTCAATCCTCCCCTCTCTCTAAATAATCCCACTTCAAGTCTTGTATTTATTCTCAGTCCTAAAACCCTTGCTGCATCTTAACCATGTTCAACTTTCTCTTCTGCCCCCACTCAACATGTTTCCACCAATTTTTTTTTTAAACTCTTTATTTGTACAAAGAAAAAAAGACAAATGCATAATACAAAAGTAGATGCACAATAAAAAGTAGCACACAATTTTCCTCTTTTTTTTAATGTAAACAGAGGAGTCCCTTAAGAAGGGAAAAACACATGAGTAGGGAAGAAGTAAAAAGAAAGAGAGAGTAAAAAGAAGAGCGGGGATAGAGGGAAACGCAAAAACAAAAGGTAAAAACACGGTCAATCTAAGCTAAGCAGTATAAAAGGCACACAGTGTAACAATACATTAAGCACAGTCATAGCATAGTAAACATATGAAAAGGGGGAGTATACAGCTATAAAAATGAAAGAGGGACATCCGAAGGGAGGGCCCGAAGACAACAATGCTGGTGTATTTGGAAGGCTTGAGACAAATAATTTTAATTAAAGTCAGGGTGGAGGGGACATTGCAAGCAACCAGGGACCCCAAACCAATTCAAATTTGTGCGGACAATCATGAAGATAGTAGGTAATTTTCTCCATATTAGCCACATACCAAACATAATTATGCAGAGCCGGAATAGTGGGAGTGGCTGGAGCCTTCCAATTCCTAGCAATTAAAGATTTGACGGCAACTAAGGCATGAGAGAACAATTTATTCAGGAGTGGATCTAAGTCTGGAAAAGGACGAGCTAATAAAAATACCCAAGGGTCCAACTCCAACAAGAGTGGGAGGCCAGAGAGGGACTTCAAAATATTGAGTACTTTATTCCAGAAGTGAACTATATAAGGACAAGTCCACCAAATATGAAGAAGGGTCCCTCCTCTGACCACATCACCGCCAACATACAGGAGTAGCAGAAGGAAATATTCTAGACAATTTGTCCGGGGTATAGTACCACCGATAGTATAGTTTATAAGACGTCTCCTTGAGTCTGGTTGAGATAGAGCTTTTAGCTATGCCCTCTCGCACCTCCTCCCAACAGGAATCTTCCGGGGTAGGGCCAAGATCTCTCTCCCACTCCCGCTCACGGCGAGTCTGCGAAACAGAGGAAACTCCAACTAATATAGAATATATAAGCGAAAGCAACCCGATACATAAGGCGTTCTCGGTACAGAATTCAGAGGGAGTAAGATCCCGCATAGCATCAGTCTGAGGTAAAGATAGGAGGAAGTGGCAAATCTTAAAATATTAAAAAAAGGATGGGTATAGGGAGAAGAATTTACGTTTAAGATCATCTAGTGTCATCCAGGAACCCTGGGAACAGAGATCATGTACTATATGGACACCAGCGCTATGCCAGAGAGCAAATCGAAAAAGAGATACACCAGCGGGAAAAGCAGGGCTGTCCAATAGGGAGGTAAGAGGAGAGCAGGCGGAGGATAGTTTATATTTCACTAGAGAGTTAGTAAAGTGAGAGATGGAATTTAAGAGAAGGAAAAGAGTTAGTCAGAATGAGTTGATAAGGCTTGTCCAGACACCATAGAAAAGCCAGTGAACAAAGGCCCAGGGAAAAGGCTTCCAAATCCACCCAGGCAATAGCACCCTGGGGGGCAAAGGAAGCTACAATTTGACTCAGGTGACTAGCAAGATAATAAAATTTAACATCTGGAAAACCCCTACCACCACCCCAGTGAGGGTCCTAAGTACAGTAAAAGCAATTCTTGGGGGTTTATCGTTCCAAACAAACTTCACGAAAGAGGTCTGGTCATCCCTAAGAACCTTCTCTGGAACTTTGACAGGTAAGGTTTGAAAGAGGTAAAGAAGTTGTGGCATAAGAGTCATTTTAATAGCAATGATTCTTCCCAGCCAGGATATGATATGGGTCCTCCATTTTGCAAGATCGGACTTAATCTTACTGAAAAGGCGCAGAAAATTCTCTGAGTACAAAGAGTTATAGCGGGACGTAATAAACACACCCAAATACTTACTTAATATTATGGGTTTGCCAATGAAGATCATAGGAAGAATGCTTCGGATTTAGTAAAATTTATTTTATAGCCCGATAGAGCTCCATATTCCCCTATAATCTGATACAGGGCTGAGAGAGAAGATTGAGGCTGAGTGAGAGACAACAATACATCATCGGCAAATAGTGAAATTTTAAAATCCTGCGGGCCTACCTTCACCCCACGCACTCTATCAGAGTATCTTATCATGGCAGCCAGGGGCTCTATAACCATGGCAAACATCAAAGGGGAAAGAGGGCACCCCTGTCTTGTGCCATTTGTTAGCGGAAAGGGAGCTAATAGTATCCTGTTAGTAAGAACCCTGGCTATAGTGGAGGAATAAAGAGCTGATACTTCCATTAGGAATTCTGCCAATAAACCAAATGCCTGTAGGGTTTGAAACAAAAAGGGCCATGAAATACGGTCAAATGCCTTTTTGGCATCTAGTGAGAGAATAATAGATGGAGTGTGTCTGCGATTCAACATTTGTATGAGGTCTATCACCTAACGTCCAGGAATAAAGCCCACCTGATCATAAAGATCAGATCAGGGAGAACACCATTGAGTCGTGTAGCTAAATTGTTTGCGTAGAGTTTAATATCTAAGTTCAATAGGGATATCGGCCTGTAATTAGCGCAATCCTGAGGATTTCTGCCTTCCTTATGAATAACTATCACTCTAGCTTCCAGCATAGTGCTGGGGAATGGGGTGCCGTGGAGCACAGCATTAAACAAAATCCTAAGGTGAGGGATCAAAATGGAAGCACATTTTTTATAATATGAGGCCGAAAAACCATCAGGGCCTGGGGCCTTAGAGGATTTAAAGTTCCTCAAGACCGCAGAAATTTCCTCGTAGGTGATATCTCTATTCAACTCTGAAGAAGCAGATTCAGAAAATTTAGGCAGGCGGGCGCGCTGCAAGAATTCTGAAATCAAAGCATCCGGAGGGCCAGGACTTAAAGTAGTAGAATTTAAATTATAAAGTTTATCATAGTAGTCCCGGAATGCCCTATTTATAGCATCGGGTGCATATGTTACCACACCAGAGCCTGTTTGCACAGCCAAAATCTTGTTCTGGGAGCCAGAATTCTATCCGCTTTATCACCCTTCTCATAAAAAGTCTGGAGAGTCTTTGCTGTGCGTTCTGACAAGAAAAGCGAAGTCTTGGATTTAACCTTAAGCAAAAGCTCTAAATTAACAGGGGTGGGAGAGAGTTTATGTTGTCATTCCAGCACCTGAAGTCTAGTAGTAAGAGAAAGGAATTGGGATTCCCTTGTCTTCTTAAATCTAGAGGCTTTACAAATCAGATGGCCCCGTAAGACAGCCTTATGAGCGTCCCATAATGTAATAGGGGAAGTCTCCGGCAAATCGTTATTTAAAAAAAAAATCAGTAAGACATTGTTTAATTTAGGCAGTAAGTTCCCGACTGTGTAGGAGGGAGTCATTCAGCCTCCAAGAGGCAGGAGGGGGGTGGGGGACAATAGCCAGGAGATCAGCCGTAATCGGGCAATAGTCAGACCATATCATAGGAAGTATACATGCAGAGGTGAGTTTAGAGGATAGGTCCCAGCTGAGAAGTATCATATCAATCCTCGAGTAGGAATTATGTACAGAGGAATAAAACGTATAGTCCCTAGTCAAAGGTTCAATTAACCTATATGAGTCATAAAGTAAATGGTGTTTCAAAAAGGAAAGCAAGGCCAAAGTGGCAGAAGAAGGTGGTTTGGGAGTAGAGGAGAGAGAAAGGGAGGATCTATTCTATCTAGGGAGGCGTCAAGAACCTTGTTAAAATCACCTGTTACTATAAGTTCCCCTTTACAGAGTCTAATCAAATGGGAGTCCAAACTCCTAAAAAAGGCGGCTTGATTTTGGTTGGGGGCATACACATTAACAACGGTGCATAGGGTGTTGTTGAGTTTCCCAACAAGAATAAGCCATCTACCGGATTTGTCCATATGGCTGTCCACTAGATCAAAGGTAAGGTGAGCAGCCAGCAATATAGACCCCCTCTTTTTTTGTATGGCATCACAGGCATGGAATGTAAGCAGATAGGATTTAGATTTCAGGTCAGGGTGAAGGGATTTCTTAAAATGGGTTTCCTGTAAAAAAAAAACTATCACTCTTGGCCCGTTTAAGTGAAAGAAAAAGTTTAGTAGAAGGGCTATTCAAACCTTTGACGTTATGTGAATATAGTTTAAGAGCCATGACAGTTGTCACTTTGGGTCGCCTCACGTCCTCCCTCCGGAATCTACATCTCTATAACAAACCAAACAAGAAACATTATAGACTGAAATAGCATTATGTATGCAACAGTAAATAATTGACCGAGAGGAGAAAGAAAGAAGAGCAAAAGAAACAGTGTTTGGGAAAAGTGGGAAAGGAGGGGGTGTTGGGGATCAGAAGAAAGTACATCTGGCCAAACATGTCGGTCAGGAAAGAACAGGAAAAACTAAGTGACAACGACCAGGTTCGGGTATAAAACCCTGTTAAGGGCATTAGGTATAACGGACACTTAACATCACGTGTCCTGAGCCTAAGGACAAAAGTGAAAAAGAGGGCAGGACATTGTGTCCCGTTCCCTACTACCAGGTATGGTAGACAAAGTAATATACGGAATATTCCTAGATATAACCTAAAAATAATGTGGAAATGAAGAGGGCAGTAACAGTTAACCAGGTAAGGGGCATCAGTTCCACACCCAAAAAGCTAAGTCATAGTTAGGAGGAACCGTAGCAATAAACACACCTAACAGGTACTAAGACAGTGAGATAAATCAAGATTCGGTACATATAAGGATGGTGAAAAAAAAAAAAGTGCTAGAAAAGAACATGTAAATAAGAACGTAATACATCACCAAGTCAAATATGTAGTCCATTGTAGTAGAAAACAGGATTGAATGACACAGAGACATAATCAACATCAAGTCGGAGGACCCGCAGAGGCAGATTTCCTTGCAGATGGCACTCTTGTCCAATCTCGATTCAAGGGGCGTCGAGGTGTAGCATTCATCTCCAAGGGTGGAGCATCATGCAAGCACTGCGGTGAATCAGATGAGGTTTATGGAGCAGAGAGACCCAAGGCATCCAGGATCGATGTGCCTCAACCAGATTTTTAGCCAAATAAAGGCAGTTACGGTGCCACACCAGGATGCGAAAGGGGAAACCCCACTGATAACGTATGCCATTTTCCCTAAGAACCGAGGTAATGGGTCTGAAGTCTTTCCTCTTACGTAGAGTAGCAGGTGCAATGTCCTGGAATATTTGGAGTGAGCAGCCTTGGAACTGTATATTGGAGACCTTCCTAGCCTCTTTAAGTATATCCTCCTTGGCTGTATAGTAATGGCAGCGCAGAATAACATCTCTAGGCTGGGTGGAGTCTTGTGAGTGAGATCGGAGAGCCCTATGGTCCCTATCCAATAATAGATGGTCCTCCGGAGTCGGCGGTGAGAGGTGCGAAAACAGTTTTTTAAGGTAGTCATCCAAAGACGCCAGCTCAACCTCTTCAGGAACACCCCTGATGAGAAGGTTATTAGGTCGCGCTCTGTTGTCCTGATCTTCTTGGTGTTCCAGGATAAGCTGAACCTCCTGTTTCAGACCTTGAAGTTCATCACCTAGCCCCTGTTGGGAAGCAACCACTGCATCCACCTTAGATTCCAGTGTCTATCTCCAAGATCGGTAAGGTCAGCGCTAAGAGAAGTAATCATCGTATGTACTTCCGCCTGCACTGCCTGAATAGACTTCATCGTCTCCTGGATTTCACGAAAAAGCATTTGTAGGTCTTTTCGTGTCAATGGGGAATGGTCCGAGTCCTCAGAGTCTGAGACATCAGGGAGTGAGGGGGCAGCCCGACCTGAAGATTTAGCAGCTGAGAAGGCACATTTTTTAAGACTCTGAGTCAGATCCGATCCACTTTGTTTTGGGTTGCCTTTAGGCATGATGACTCTATGTACAGGTCAACATGAGAAAATCACTGTGGTACGTTGTTAGGTAAATCACTGTAGTAGGGAAGTGGTGCTATAATTATTATATCATAGGTAGCATAGAATGAAAGCCCGAGACTCAGGACAATGGTTATAAATTCACATCATGAAAGAATTGAGCCCTCACTGAAAGATTAAATCAAATCAACAAAGTTCACCACTAGATGGAGATCCAGCTCTATTTATCGGCAATAATATTGAAGGGATTCTGAAAGTATAGTGGTGGATAATAGCAACTTGCAGAGTAATTATAGCACAATCAGAGGAGGTTCACCCAGGTCTTAAACACTGAAAGTTGATGTGAGAAATCCCCCACCAGTAGTTATTGTGAGTGAGGCAGGGGATCACCGGCAACAGTAGAAAAGGTGTAAGGACTGCAGCTGCAGCAGGCCAACTCACCTTCTTCAGGTAGCAGGGACCACCAGACACTGTGGTGTAGGAGCAGGCAGGAGGGGAACCTCAATCGCAAACCAGCCAGTGGCAGGAGCTCCTCACAGACTCTCCTATAGGCAGTGAATGGCTGCAGAGAACTGGCAGGCTCCTCACCCAAGATAGCCACCGGGAGACAGGGGGCTGAAGAGAAGCTGGCACTTCTCAGCTCCCAAGCGGCTTATACAGGGCTGGCAGGGCTCCCTGGAGGGCGGAGGCCAGTGGACAAGCCACCGATGATGCACTGCTGCAGGGGGGAGCGCACACAAGCTGGCTCCGCGACCCAGAGCTCCAGTCCTGGACTTCCGGAAGTGTGCAGCGGCCGCAGCTGGAAATAAAGTCCCCGGCTTGAGAGGCCCAGGTAAGCCGCGGCCAGGGGATACAAACGGATCCCGCTGTAGCTTCCCTGAACTCTCCCCACCCGCTCAGGGCAGCTGATCCTTGATGAGATGGAGCAACTGGCGAGCCTGGGAGGGGGTAATAAGGTTATTTCTGGCAATCCAGTCAAGAGCACAAGAAGTACACTTCTTCCTCGTTTGCCCGCTAAGCCATGCCCCCTGTTTCCACCAACTTTTGCATCAAAAATCAATACAGTAAATGATTAAAGACCATGTATATACTATGCCTTAGAGAGAGATAAAGTGTACCAGTATATTATGTAGCCTGCTACAATGAAAATATGAAGTGATACATTCAAGCCTATAGAATGTAGTTCCTTATATGGTTTTGGTTCAATAGATCTACAGTGTCTAGATAGAAAGTCAATAGGTCAACACCAAATGTTCGACATGCATTAGGTGGACATGGACAAAAAGTTGACATGGCCATTAGGTCCACCTGTAAAAGGTTGACACATGAAAAGGTCGATGTGGAAGAAGGCCAACACAACATTTTTTCTTTTTTGGTGTCATTTTCACCATCAGAGCACAGGTGCAGGTTACTATTCCCAATCGTAGTCCACGTGGATGGTAAAGTATGAAAAAGTGGAGAGAAAAAAACTTGTGTCGACCATTGCCATGTTGACTTAATGACCATGTTGACCTTTTGACCATGCCAATGCAATGCATGTCAACCATTTGGTGTTGACCTATTGACTAAAGAATGCAATACACACATTTAAGTTTAATTTCTTTAATATTTACATTTTTATTTTAATTAATAATGGATAGAAATCATCCAATGATGTGGGATCTTAGTATCTTCCATTCCATGGGATGTTAGAGGTGGAAACATGTTCCCTGTGCGATTTGTTCATGAAACCAGGGCTGAATTAAGGGAGGGGTGTCAGGAGTGGATTAAGGGAGGGGTGCAGGAGCAGGGTCCCCACACACAGCTGTTTCAACTGGAGTAATACCCCTCTGCCGGCTGAGATGTTCATTAACAGCAGCTGCCGAGGAGTTCATCCGTCTCCAGTTAGTCTTGCGAGATGGTGAGGTGAAATCCATCGTGACAGTGGCTGTGAGCTGGCCGCATGTGCTGCTACAGTCAATAGTAAGGGACCCCATCCACATGCTTTAATGGCAGGAAGGAGAGGAGTGCGAGCCAGCATTGGAGAAGTATAAACAGCTAAACTAATATCTGTAATCTCTCTCTACTCGTATCTTTCCTTAACTGTTCAAGCATGCAGTGATTAATCCCATTCTCAAAAAACTAAATTCTGACCCTAACTCTAAATCTCTCTCTCTCTCTCTCTCTCTCTCTCTCTCTCAAACTACTATCCCATCTCTCAGCTCCCTTGGCCCTCAAAGCTACTTGAGAGACTTGCCTACACCCGCCTCACACACTTTCTTAACTCACACAACATATTGGACCCACTTCAGTCAGGCTTTTGTTCCCAACACTACACAGAGACAACACTGACTAAAGTAGTAAATTATCTGGTCACTGCAAAGTCTAAAGGCCATTACTCACTTCTCATTCTTCTAGATCTCTCTGCTGCTTTTGATACTGTTAACTACTCTCTTCTCATACAAACACTACAATCCCTAGGTCTTCAGGACACAACCCTTTCTTGGTTCCTATGCTACATATCTAATCGCTCCTTCAGTGTCTGCTTATCTGAATCCACATCCTCTTCGCTATCTCCTTCAATTGGAGTATTGCAAGGCTTGGTCTTAGGTCCTCTGCTTTTCTGAATCTATTCCTCATCTCTTGGTAAACTTATCAGTGTAAACTTATCAATACAAAATATTGAAGACAAAACTGAGGCCCTTTGGGTCACCATAGAAACCAGGGAGAAGGATATTATTCACATTGGGGTGATCTATAGACCACCAGGCCAGGGGCAGGATTTGGACAGGAACCTATTGTTGGACATCACTAAAATGGCTTTAAAGGGAGAAGTCCTAATCATGGGAGACTTTAATTTACCTGATGTAAATTGGGAGGGGTCTTTTGCAAGTTCAGCTACAAGTGGCAAATTTCTAAATTCCTTACAGGGAGCATCTCTCAAGCAATTGGTGAGGGAGCCCACTCGCAAAGACTCAACATTAGATTTAATTCTCACAAATGGTGACAGGATATCAGACATATATGTGGGTGAGCACCTGGGATCCAGTCATCATCAAGCAGTATGGTTTAGTATAAAGACAGGATCCAACTCCTGTCACAAAAAAACAAAGGTGTTGGATTTTAGGAATGCTGACTTTGCAAAAATGGGGAGATGTTTAAGTGATTCATTGGTGGACTGGAGGGACTTGGAAGGAGTGCAGTAGAGGTGGTAAAACCTGAAAAGGGCAATACTAAGGGCAACAGACCTTTGTATCAAAAGGGTTAGGAAAAGCACCAGGGAAAGGAAGCCAGTGTGGTTCACAAAAGAATTATCACTAGTGTGAAAGCAAAAAAGATGGCTTTTAGGAAATACAAACAGACTCAAAATAATAACTACAAAGAGGTGTATCTTGACAGACGGCAGGATGCTAAGAAAGTGATCAGACGTGCAAAGGCAGAAGCTGAGGAGAAAATGGCCCAGTCAGTAGATAAAGGGGCAAAACTTTTTTTAAGTATATAAATGAAAGGAGAAAATCAAATGGAGGAATAATAAGACTTAAGACAGAGAGTGAGAATTTGGTGGAGGGAGACAAGGCCATAGCAGATCACCTAAATCATTATTTTTGCTCAGTATTTACTACAGAAGGAGAAGGGAAAGGGCCACAGTTAAGCTGCAAGGACATTCATAAAAATAAGGTAGATTAAACTACATTTATAGAAGAGAAGGTCCTAACAGAACTTTCAAAACTAAAAGTGGATAAATCAATGGTGCCAGATGGAATACACCCAAGGATACTAAAAGAACTAAAATATGTGCTGGTGGCACCATTAACAGAATTATTTAACCAGTCACTAAATACAGGTGCCATTCCAGAGGACTGGAAAAGAGCGAATGTAGCTCCACTGTACAAAAGGAAGAAGCAAGTAACTACAGACTAGTAAGCCTTACATCAGTAGTAGGGAAAGTAATGGAAAAACTATTAAAAGTAAGAGTTGTGGAATATCTTAAATCAAACAACTTACAAGATCCAAAACAGCATGGATTTACTGGTGGTAGAGCATGCCAAACAAATCTTATTGACTTTTTTGACTCTGTGATGAAAATAATAGATCAAGGGGGAGCTGTAGATGTAGCATATCTAGACTTTAGTAAGGCATTTGACACTGTCCTACATCGCAGACTGCTAAATAAACTTGAAAGTGTGGGGGTGGATTATAAAACAGTTAAATTGATAAGAACCTGGTTGCAGGATAGGAAACAGACAGTTGTAGTAAATGGAGCGCAATCTTTGGAAATAAATGTTACCAGTGTAGTATCCCAGGGATCTGTACTTGGACGAGTTCTCTTTAATATCTTTGTTGGTGACATTGCAAATGGTATTAAAGGGAAATTATGCCTTTTTGCAGATGATACAAATATTTGCAACAGGGTAGACACACCGGGAGGGGTAAAACAAATGATTGATGACCTAGCTAGGCTTGAGAAATGGTCAAGAACATGGCAACTACAGTTTAATGCTAAAAAAATGCAAAATCATGCACTTGGGTTTCAAAAACACAAAGGCTAAGTATAGTATCAAAGGCAGAGGCGTAACTAGGGTTTTCGAAGCCCAGGGCAAGATGAAGAGTGCCCCCACCCCGCCCCCCCAAAAAAAACCACCAAAAGAAGTATGTGCGCGCACCAAAGGGGCGTGCGGCAAAAATGGGCGTGGCCATGCACCAGAAGAGGTGTGGCCACTGAAAATGCCCCACAGTGCCAGTTACATTGCCCCACAGTGCCAGATACATGCCCCACAGTGCCAGTTACAATGCCCCACAGTGCCAGATACATGCCCCACAGTACCAGTTACATTGCCCCACAGTACCAGTTACATTGCCCCACAGTGCCAGATACATGCCCCACAGTGCCAGTTACATTGCCCCACAGTGCCAGATACATGCCCCACAGTGCCAGTTACATTGCCCCACAGTGCCAGATACATGCCCCACAGTGCCAGATACATGCCCCACAGTGCCAGTTATATTGCCCCACAGTGCCAGATACATGCCCCCCTGCTCACTCACCACTGCTTCCCGTTCCCTCTGTGCTATGTGAGGGGAGGAGAGTGCAGCGGTGCCTCTCCTGCCCCTCAACGCTCCAGGTCTCCGG
This sequence comes from Pseudophryne corroboree, assembly GCF_028390025.1. Classification (NCBI taxonomy): domain Eukaryota; kingdom Metazoa; phylum Chordata; class Amphibia; order Anura; family Myobatrachidae; genus Pseudophryne; species Pseudophryne corroboree. Next base: position 197,137,352 of record NC_086452.1, on the reverse strand, counting down.
CGGCGGCTATGTGGCGCCGGTTCGCTAGCCAATCAGAGCTCGCGGACCGGCAGCCAATTAGGAGCCGGTCCGCGAGCTCTGATTGGCTAATGCCGCCGGAGACCGGACACACGCAGCGCTACTGGCAGCACTGCTGGTGCTGGCAGCGGCGGTGAGGGGAGGGAGAGACGCTGCGCTCTCCTCCCCTCACATTGCGGCATGACGGGGGCGAGTGGGGCATGATGCCCTGGCCGCCGGCAGCGCCCCCTCTGCTGGGCCTGCCACGGCACCCAGGGCACGTGCCCCACTCGCCCTACCCTAGTTACGCCTCTGATCAACGGTACTATAATGGAAACTACTGAAGAGGAAAGGGATTTAGGAGTCACTATTTCAAGTGACTTAAAGGCAGGAAAGCAATGCAACAAGCAATGAGAAAGGCAAGTCAGATGCTTGGTTGCATAGCCAGAGGAATCAGAAACAGGAAAAAAAAGAAGTAATAATGCCACACCTGTATAGGTCATTGGTACGGCTTCATCTTGAATACTGTGTCCAGTTCTAGAGACCATATCTCAAGAAGGATATAAATACATTAGAGAGTGTACAAAGAAGGGCAACTAAAATGGTGCATGGCCTACATCACAAAACTTACCCGGAAAGGCTAAAAGATCTTAACATGTATAGTTTGAAGGAGAGAAGAGAAAGGGGGGACATGATAGAAACTTTAAAATATACCAAGGGTTTTAACAAAGTTCAGGAGGGAAACATTCTCCAAAGGAAGAGAAGTATTAGAACTCGAGGACATACACTGAAACTGGAGGGAGGCAGGTTCAGGGGAAATTTAAGGAAAACTTACTTCACAGAAAGGGTAGTGGACAAGTGGAATAGCCTCCCATCAGAGGTGGTAGAGGCTAAGACTGTAGAGCAATTTAAACATGCTTGGGATAGGCATATGAATATCCTTACAAAGAATTAAGGTTCAAAAAGGGTTGAGTACCTAAAGGATAAAAAAGGGGCAGACTAGATGGGTTCTTATCTGCCATCAAATTCTATGTTTCTTTGTTACTCCATGTCCCCTTTGTAAGCAGTGGCGTGCAAAGGGCTGATCACTAGTACCTGTATCAAGTGCAGTTCTAATGGCCAATCTATGATTCGCCGTCCTCTCTTTGAACTGACAATCTGTCTTGCCCACGTAGTATAAACATATACAGCAAATCTTCATGTGCAAGTTAATGGGTATTTTATCCTAAATTTCCTACCGGTCTGTGGGTGAGAGATACTGTACTTTTGGGTATTTGAGACCCAAGTGCATGATTTTGCATTTTTTTGCATTAAACTGTAGTTGCCACGTTCTTGACCATTTCTCAAGCCTGCCTAGGTCATCAATCATTTGTTTTACCACTCCCATTGTGTCTACCCTGTTGCATATCTTTGTATCATCTGCAAAAAGGCATACTTTCCCTTCAATACCATTTGCATTTACTTTCCCTTCAATACCAATCCCACCACTGTGCCTGAAGAACGGCACCCTGTGACTTTGCCTATATGGCCTATGCCCAGGAATGGCTCTGCCATTGAGCAGTTTCTTCTTACAGTCTGAGGTAATAAATCTGGATTGTTGCTGTGACATTGGATGTGAGTTTATTATTGAGTTGTGGGTGTGACCTAATGGTTAGGCAAGGCATGGACAATCATCTATATCTATCCTTACCTTTGGATAGTCTACAGCTAAAATGTCATTCATTGCAATTTTATTAGTGATATTCAATGAATATAGAGCTTATGGAGCCCAGGGAATAAGTATTGTGAATTGTGAAAACTGCAGGAAAAGATATTGCACTGATTCCAAAAACAGACATTTGTAGAGATGAATCAGTGAAACCTATGCTTGAAATTAGGGACACTTGGCAATTACAATGGGGAACAAAGTTAGAAGTAAAACAATTACCAGTTTCATATGAAAGTTTTGATAACCATGTAGAAGGATCCCTGGGGTCTCATGTTTTGTAGAGAGCTCCTCCTTGTGTTGTTGAGCTCTATGCACACACTGAGGTGGAAAGCTGGACTTGTTGCCGCTACTCACAGGGACTTCCACCTTGTCCGAAGAATCTATGTCCATTTGAAATCGGTCTTTCTTTTTCACCTTCATAGCAGCACCTGGGCACTGTTATGCAATTGGTACAAGGTGTAAGTAATTTCTGACGTTAGATAAACATGAATGAGCAGTCTGCAAGAGCAACTACAGTAGCTAGGATAGATAAATAATAAGGCCTCCAGGACCCTGGGGGGACTCACCACAGCACAAGTGTTCAACTGTGGGGATATTGCTCTCTCACACACTTCCCTTGTGCCCGGTGCTGGCAGGAGTCTGGGTATATAGAACTGCTGAGCTAGTTCAGAGCTGCATGTTCCACGGCGGCCGCGAGAGACAGAGTAGGAAGAGCAGGTGCATGGTCACCACCGGGCGGTACCAACTGACGGGATGGAAGGCGAGGTCGGTGCAGGAAGGGTCATAATTAAATTAATTTAGGTAATTGTGGGCGGCCAGTCAGGTGATCGTTTTAGAAAGTAGTACTGTAAATGTAATAGGCACTGTACTTGATTCACGGGCCCCTCTAACACTCGGGGCCTGGCACTGGTGTCCCCTGTGACCCCCCCCCCCCCCCATCCCTGTTGCCGAACCTGTGCGTAACCGATTTTTTGGTCACTACTATATAATGAGGAAAATCACCTGAATTTCTTCACACCAGTTATATAGCTTTTACTGTGTTATTGCAACAGATTAACATGATTAATTATAATGTTTACTGCAATTAATAACTACATAGATTGTCATTTATGTTCTCAATCACTAGGACACTTTGGTACTTTATATACTGAAGTATCCCAAAACTCTATGTAAAAGCTTGGCCTTGAATAATGTGAATTATTTAAGGTTAGCTATGCAGGAAGATTGGACATAAAGATGTCAGACAAAACATGAACTATGAATGCAAATGGGTATTAAAACAGCTAGACATGTAACCTGTAAGGATAAGGCTGACACAATGTTATGTAGAACATTTTAAGTGTAGAATTAACATCACTTACTACTAGTTGTGACATTCTCGATTAATAGTAGAGTTTTCTGGAAATTGTAAGAAGCAAAATACCGCTCTGCTACCTCTCAGAAATAAATATTTCTGATAACACATCAGCCAGTGATGAATCATAGGGGGTCATTCCGAGTTGATCGCTCGCTAGCAGTTTTTAGCAGCCATTTAAACGATATGCCGCCGCCCACTGGGAGTGTATTTTAGCTTAGCAGAAGTGCGTACGAATGTATCACAAATGTTTTTGTGTAGTTTCAGAGTAGCTCAAAACCTACTCAGCGCTTGCGATCACTTCAGCCTATTCAGTTCCGGATTTGACGTCACACACCCGCCCAGCCACGCCTGCATTTTTTTCTGGCACGCCTGCATTTTCCCAAACACTCCCTTAAAACGGTCAGTTGCCACCCAGAAACGCGAACTTCATGTCAATCACTCTGCGGCAACCAGTGCGACTGAAATGCATCGCTAGACCTTGTGCAAAACTACATAATTCATTGTGCCCGTACGTCGCGCGTGCGCATTGTGCTGCATACGCATGCGCTGAACTGCCATTTTTTTGCCTGATCGCTGCGCTGCGAACAAATGCAGCTAGCGATCAACTCGGAATGACCCCCATAGTCTGTTGTGATGTCATCAACTCAGATTCGAGCTTTGGCCAGTGTAGTAGAATAAAATGGTTGGTTAACGTAAGTGATTTATATTTTAAATACAGTGAAAGATACAGCAACCATCAATATCAGGTTTTAAAGATGATGCTAATTATAGTTGTACAGGTATGTTTTAGTCCCAGTTTTGCACCAGATATAAGTTGATAAGGATACCTACTGTATTTTTGCTCCAGATGCATAGTAACTGTAGATATTATGTGGTACACATGATAAAATACATGTGTTGCCGTTTGTATATTCTACCTGTACTTGCGTGGGTTTTATCAGGTACTCTGTTTTTTTTTTTCCACAGTCCAAAAATATACTGCTAGGTTAATTAGCCCCCCCCCCCCCACCCCCCAAAAAAAAGAACCCTAGTGGGAATGTGTGCATGTACATGTGGTAGGGAATATAGGGGGTCATTCAGACTGGATCGCTGCAGCGGCAGCGATCGTAGTCTGAAGCCCTTTGGGGAGTGCGCCTGCGCACCGTGGGAGGTCCAGTGAGATGCTAAAAGCATCTAAGGGCAGCGATCGCCTCTGCCTGATTGACAGGCAGAGGCAGATGTGGGGCGGGAGGGAGTGTGCCAACGGCGTTAGAACGCTGTTGGTGGGGCGCGGTCAGGACAACGCAAGCGTGTCCGGACCATTGCGGGGGCGGGCCGTGGAGGTTGTGTGATGTCACACGCATCCTCTGTGACCCGGGATGCGGGGGTTAGCCGCCTGACAGCGCAGCTAACCTGTGCAGGCAGAGAGCTACTCGCCAGTTGCAAAAGCATTGCCACCGTGCAATGCTTTTGTACCCATGCAGGGGGGCAGGGCCTGATATGCGGGCGGACTAGCCCTGTGCTGGGTGTCCCCCCACATGTCAGTGTAACTGATCGTACTGTAGATCAGATCTGAATGATCCCCACAGATAGCATACGCCACTCTGGACAGAGGGGTGATTCAGACCTGATTGCTGGGCTGCAAACTTTGCTGTCCTGCGTTCGGATAGTCGCCGCCTCCAGGGGGAGTGTAAATTCGCGATGCAAGTGTGCGATTCCATGTGTATGCTGAGATGCAATAATCCATTTTGTGCAGTCTGTGCGCAGCCCAGGACTTACTCCTACAGTGCGATGAGAACAGGCTGGTCGGGGGCCAGAGCTGATGTCAGACTCCCTCCCTGATAACGTTTGGGCATGCCTGCGTTTTTCCGGATGCTCCCTGTAAACGCTCAGTTGCCACCCACAAACGGCCTCTTCCTGTCAATTACTTTGCGAACGCCCGTGCGATTGGATTTTTTTCGCACCATCCCGTGGCTGACCGGCGATGCCCATTGTTGTTGTCCAACATGCATGCGCATTGCGGTGCATACGCATGCGCAGTTACTACCTGATCACTCTCTGTGTGAAAATGCACAGCAGCGATCAGATCTAAATGACCCCCCCCAGGGGCTTATGTGAATGGCCTAATATTCTCTGTAAAGCGCTGCGGAATATGTGTGCGCTTTATAAATAACTGGTAATGAATAAATAATAGATAATTGTTGTGGTTACAAAGTTCTAATGAAAATATGTTGGCAATATATAACAGATATAATTTAAGAATTACAAAAACAAACAGAAAGGAGCGCACTGTTTAGACTGTCACGTAAAACTAGAGACACAAGTATACATTTTGGCAAAAGAATGTAAAAATATTTAAAAACGTATATCATAAACTAATATGGATAAATTAATAATACATAACAAAAAAGTTATATAAATTGATGTATCAAATTATTCAAAAATTCATTTATTAATAAAATTGATGCACAAAACAATAATAATGATCCACTATAATAGCGATGGCCAACCAGTGGCTCTTGAGCTGCATGTGCCTCTTTCTTTATTCAAATATGGTTCCCAACACTCTAAATCATGTGACCACAAGAGATACAGAAACCGCTGCACTCCAGCCAGACACACAGCAGCACTACAGGGACTGAAAACTGAAGGAGCCAGATACTAGAGGGGAGACACCCACTGGAAAACAGAGGACACATAAGGGGCTGCTGCAATGGCACGAGTTGGTGGGGGGGCTGTAGTGATACATGAGGGTGGGCTAGAGTGACGCAAGGAAGAGCTGGCTGGAGTGATACAGGAGGGTCCTGGCAGGAGTGTAACATGGGGGAGCTGACTGGAGTGACGCAGGAGGGTGCTGGAATTAGTGACACGTGGGAGAACTGGCTGGAGTGACATAGGAGGGTGGTAGCAGGAGTGACACATGGGAGAGCTGGCTGGAGTGACACAGCAGGGTCCTGGCAGTAGTGACACATGGGAGAGTTGGCGGAGGTGACACAGGGGGTGCTGGCAGGAGTGACACATGGGAGAGCTGGCTGGAGTGACACATGGGAGAGTTGGCTGAGGTGACACAGGGGGTGCTGGCAGGAGTGACTCATGGGAAGCTGGCTGGAGTGACACATGAGGGAGCTGGCTGGAGTGACACAGCAGGGTCCTGGCAGTAGTGACACATGGGAGAGTTGGCGGAGGTGACACAGGGGGTGCTGGCAGGAGTGACACATGGGAGAGCTGGCTGGAGTGACACATGGGAGAGTTGGCTGAGGTGACACAGGGGGTGCTGGCAGGAGTGACTCATGGGAAGCTGGCTGGAGTGACAGGAGGGTGTTGGCTGGAGTGACACATGGGGGAGTTGAAGTTTATTATGTGAATCTGGCTTTTTCAGTTATTTTATCTGAAAGTTGCTTTTTCAATGGATCTGGTGTTAAAAATGTATTTTATGTCGTTCTGGCTTTTCCAATGCATTTTATACCAGGGGCGTGGTCTAGCAGGCACAAAGCCACATTCCATTTTTGCATGTGCGCCTTTGGCTCGATGTCGGCTCTTTGACGTACATAAGAAGGATTTTTGGCTCTTTGTCACTGACTGGTTGGCCACCCCTGCACTATAATTACTGGAATGAGTCCCCTTAATGTTGGTATAACACCATAGATCATGGTGCAGATAAAGCAAATACATAGGAGGTACCAACTGTGAAACTTACAAATTCCTCATGTAATTTATATGAAAATGACCAGCAGCAGCAGCAGGAGAAATTAGCACATTATAAAATGCTTCTTATCCTCAAAGCAACTTTAAGGATAATAATGTACAATGTAGGGGTTAGAGTCCAGATGCTGACCCAGATCTCACAAGTAATACACACAGCCATAACTAGGGTGGTGCTGCCTCCACCCGCGATTCACCAGTGTATGCACCGTCGCCGCCACTGACCATCCAATGCAATGTATAATAGTAGTGGTGCCTCCGGCACCTTCTTTGCAGCATGCACTGCTGCTAATATACAATACAGCAGGTAGCACTGCAGTGGCATGCCCTGTGCTCTCAGTCCCCTCCCCTTCTCCTGTCATATCTGCAGGGACTGGGAGAGATGTCATGACATCTCTCCAGAGGGACTTCTGCCGCTCACAGGTGCCGAGCCATGGCTGCTGCTGGGCATAACAACAAAGGTATGCAGCATAGCTTCTCCTGGGGGAGGAATGATGATGAGGAGGAATGAGGGGGGCTCTACCGTGGCATAACATGTATAAGCAGCTCTTCTGTGGTGTAACATGTATAAGAAGCTCTACTGAGATGTAACATGTATAAGAGGCTCAGCAGTGGCACAATGTGTATAAGCATCTCTATTGTGGTGTAACTGTATAAGGGTCACTACTATGGCATGTGTAAAAGGGGCTTTGCTCTGGCGTAACATGTATAAGCGGCTCTACCATGGCATAATGTGTATAAGCGGTTCAACTGTGGCACAACGTGTATAAAATAAATAGCTCTATTGTGGTGTAACATGTGTAAGGGGCTCTACCATGGTATAATGTGTATAAAGGGCTCTATTGTGGTGTAATGTGCATAAGTGGCTCTACTGTTGCATAATATGTATAAGTGGCTCTACTGAGGTGTAATGTGTATAAACGGCTCAACTGTGGCACAACATGTATAAGTAGCTCTATTGTGGTCTAACATGTATAAGGAGCTCTACCATAGCATAATGTGTAAAAGGGGCTCTGCTGTGGAGCAACATGTATAAGCATCTCTACTGTGGCGTAAAGTGTATAAGAAGCTTTACCATGGCATAATGTGTATAAGTGGCTCAACTGTGGTGTAATATGTGTAAGTGGCTCTATTGTGGGGTAACGTGTCTAATAGGCTCTACCACACAGGTTCTCAAACTCGGTCCTCAGGACCCCACACGGTGCATGTTTTGCAGGTTTCCTCACAAAATCACAAGTGACATAATTAACTCTACCTGTGGACTGTTTAAAATGTGTCAGTGAGTAATTAATACACATGTGCACTTGCTGGGTTACCTGCAAAACATGCACTGTGTGGGGTCCTGAGGACCGAGTTTGAGAACCACTGATCTACCATGACACATAATGTGTAAAAGGGGTTTTATTGTGGCGTAACATGTATAAGCGGCTCTACTGTGGCGCAACATGTATAAGGGGCTCTACTGAGGTGCAACATGTATAAGAGGCTCTATCATGGCATAATTTGTATAACCAGATCAACTGTGGCATATGTGTAAGCGGCTTGATTGTGTGATGTAACACATATAAGGGGTAGTTCTGTGTGGCATAACGTGAATAAGGAGCTCAGCTGTGTAGCATAACATGTATGTGGGGGACTACTGTGTGGCGTAACATGTCTAAGTGGTTCTACTGTGGTGTAAAGTATATAAGGGGCCCTACTGCGTGGTTGAAAATAACAGAAACTATTGTGCGAGGAAATGTAAATTGATACTATTCTGTGGCCACACCCCTTCCCGATGAAGCTACACCAGCTGTTTCATCAATGTTCTCTATGGGCCTTGTCCCTAAAAACAGTTATTTTTTTATTTTCTCAGTATCAATGCAGCATTATAGCATTGTTTAACCAATATTCATATTCAGAATAATTTACATTAATAATGCATTTTAATCATCTGAGAAATCATTTTACCATATTTTTTCTTATATGGTATTGATTTATCTAAAAAAGTTTGTGATAATAAGAATTTACTCACCGGTAATTCTATTTCTCGTAGTCCGTAGTGGATGCTGGGAACTCCGTAAGGACCATGGGGAATAGACGGGCTCCGCAGGAGACTGGGCACTCTAAAAGAAAGATTAGGTACTATCTGGTGTGCACTGGCTCCTCCCTCTATGCCCCTCCTCCAGACCTCAGTTAGGGAAACTGTGCCCGGAAGAGCTGACACAACAAGGAAAGGATTTGGAATCCAGGGTAAGACTCATACCAGCCACACCAATCACACTGTACAACTTGTGATAACCATACCCAGTTAACAGTAGAGATGAGCGCCTGAAATTTTTCGGGTTTTGTGTTTTGGTTTTGGGTTCGGTTCCGCGGCCGTGTTTTGGGTTCGAACGCGTTTTGGCAAAACCTCACCGAATTATTTTTGTTGGATTCGGGTGTGTTTTGGATTCGGGTGTTTTTTTCCAAAAACACTAAAAAACAGCTTAAATCATAGAATTTGGGGGTCATTTTGATCCCAAAGTATTATTAACCTCAAAAACCATAATTTACACTCATTTTCAGTCTATTCTGAATACCTCACACCTCACAATATTATTTTTAGTCCTAAAATTTGCACCGAGGTCGCTGTGTGAGTAAGATAAGCGACCCTAGTGGCCGACACAAACACCGGGCCCATCTAGGAGTGGCACTGCAGTGTCACGCAGGATGTCCCTTCCAAAAAACCCTCCCCAAACAGCACATGACGCAAAGAAAAAAAGAGGCGCAATGAGGTAGCTGTGTGAGTAAGATTAGCGACCCTAGTGGCCGACACAAACACCGGGCCCATCTAGGAGTGGCACTGCAGTGTCACGCAGGATGGCCCTTCCAAAAAACCCTCCCCAAACAGCACATGACGCAAAGAAAAAAAGAGGCGCAATGAGGTAGCTGTGTGAGTAAGATTAGCGACCCTAGTGGCCGACACAAACACCGGGCCCATCTAGGAGTGGCACTGCAGTGTCACGCAGGATGGCCCTTCCAAAAAACCCTCCCCAAACAGCACATGACGCAAAGAAAAAAAGAGGCGCAATGAGGTAGCTGACTGTGTGAGTAAGATTAGCGACCCTAGTGGCCGACACAAACACCGGGCCCATCTAGGAGTGGCACTGCAGTGTCACGCAGGATGTCCCTTCCAAAAAACCCTCCCCAAACAGCACATGACGCAAAGAAAAAAAGAGGCGCAATGAGGTAGCTGTGTGAGTAAGATTAGCGACCCTAGTGGCCGACACAAACACCGGGCCCATCTAGGAGTGGCACTGCAGTGTCACGCAGGATGTCCCTTCCAAAAAACCCTCCCCAATCAGCACATGATGCAAAGAAAAAGAAAAGAAAAAAGAGGTGCAAGATGGAATTATCCTTGGGCCCTCCCACCCACCCTTATGTTGTATAAACAAAACAGGACATGCACACTTTAACCAACCCATCATTTCAGTGACAGGGTCTGCCACACGACTGTGACTGATATGACGGGTTGGTTTGGACCCCCCCCAAAAAAGAAGCAATTAATCTCTCCTTGCACAAACTGGCTCTACAGAGGCAAGATGTCCACCTCATCTTCACCCTCCGATATATCACCGTGTACATCCCCCTCCTCACAGATTATCAATTCGTCCCCACTGGAATCCACCATCTCAGCTCCCTGTGTACTTTGTGGAGGCAATTGCTGCTGGTCAATGTCTCCGCGGAGGAATTGATTATAATTCATTTTAATGAACATCATCTTCTCCACATTTTCTGGATGTAACCTCGTACGCCGATTGCTGACAAGGTGAGCGGCGGCACTAAACACTCTTTCGGAGTACACACTTGTGGGAGGGCAACTTAGGTAGAATAAAGCCAGTTTGTGCAAGGGCCTCCAAATTGCCTCTTTTTCCTGCCAGTATAAGTACGGACTGTGTGACGTGCCTACTTGGATGCGGTCACTCATATAATCCTCCACCATTCTATCAATGTTGAGAGAATCATATGCAGTGACAGTAGACGACATGTCCGTAATCGTTGTCAGGTCCTTCAGTCCGGACCAGATGTCAGCATCAGCAGTCGCTCCAGACTGCCCTGCATCACCGCCAGCGGGTGGGCTCGGAATTCTGAGCCTTTTCCTCGCACCCCCAGTTGCGGGAGAATGTGAAGGAGGAGATGTTGACAGGTCGCGTTCCGCTTGACTTGACAATTTTGTCACCAGCAGGTCTTTCAACCCCAGCAGACCTGTGTCTGCCGGAAAGAGAGATCCAAGGTAGGCTTTAAATCTAGGATCGAGCACGGTGGCCAAAATGTAGTGCTCTGATTTCAACAGATTGACCACCCGTGAATCCTTGTTAAGCGAATTAAGGGCTGCATCCACAAGTCCCACATGCCTAGCGGAATCGCTCCGTGTTAGCTCCTTCTTCAATGCCTCCAGCTTCTTCTGCAAAAGCCTGATGAGGGGAATGACCTGACTCAGGCTGGCAGTGTCTGAACTGACTTCACGTGTGGCAAGTTCAAAGGGCATCAGAACCTTGCACAACGTTGAAATCATTCTCCACTGCACTTGAGACAGGTGCATTCCATCTCCTATATCGTGCTCAATTGTATAGGCTTGAATGGCCTTTTGCTGCTCCTCCAACCTCTGAAGCATATAGAGGGTTGAATTCCACCTCGTTACCACTTCTTGCTTCAGATGATGGCAGGGCAGGTTCAGTAGTTTTTGGTGGTGCTCCAGTCTTCTGTACGTGGTGCCTGTACGCCGAAAGTGTCCCGCAATTTTTCTGGCCACCGACAGCATCTCTTGCACGCCCCTGTCGTTTTTTAAAAAATTCTGCACCACCAAATTCAAGGTATGTGCAAAACATGGGACGTGCTGGAATTTGCCCATATTTAATGCACACACAATATTGCTGGCGTTGTCCGATGCCACAAATCCACAGGAGAGTCCAATTGGGGTAAGCCATTCCGCGATGATCTTCCTCAGTTGCCGTAAGAGGTTTTCAGCTGTGTGCGTATTCTGGAAAGCGGTGATACAAAGCGTAGCCTGCCTAGGAAAGAGTTGGCGTTTGCGAGATGCTGCTACTGGTGCCGCCGCTGCTGTTCTTGCGGCGGGAGTCCATACATCTACCCAGTGGGCTGTCACAGTCATATAGTCCTGACCCTGCCCTGCTCCACTTGTCCACATGTCCGTGGTTAAGTGGACATTGGGTACAACTGCATTTTTTAGGACACTGGTGAGTCTTTTTCTGACGTCCGTGTACATTCTCGGTATCGCCTGCCTAGAGAAGTGGAACCTAGATGGTATTTGGTAACGGGGGCACACTGCCTCAATAAATTGTCTAGTTCCCTGTGAACTAACGGCGGATACCGGACGCACGTCTAACACCAACATAGTTGTCAAGGACTCAGTTATCCGCTTTGCAGTAGGATGACTGCTGTGATATTTCATCTTCCTCGCAAAGGACTGTTGAACAGTCAATTGCTTACTGGAAGTAGTACAAGTGGGCTTACGACTTCCCCTCTGGGATGACCATCGACTCCCAGCGGCAACAACAGCAGCGCCAGCAGCAGTAGGCGTTACACGCAAGGATGCATCGGAGGAATCCCAGGCAGGAGAGGACTCGTCAGACTTGCCAGTGACATGGCCTGCAGGACTATTGGCATTCCTGGGGAAGGAGGAAATTGACACTGAGGGAGTTGGTGGGGTGGTTTGCGTGAGCTTGGTTACAAGAGGAAGGGATTTACTGGTCAGTGGACTGCTTCCGCTGTCACCCAAAGTTTTTGAACTTGTCACTGACTTATTATGAATGCGCTGCAGGTGACGTATAAGGGAGGATGTTCCGAGGTGGTTAACGTCCTTACCCCTACTTATTACAGCTTGACAAAGGGAACACACGGCTTGACACCTGTTGTCCGCATTTCTGGTGAAATACCTCCACACCGAAGAGCTGATTTTTTTGGTATTTTCACCTGGCATGTCAACGGCCATATTCCTCCCACGGACAACAGGTGTCTCCCCGGGTGCCTGACTTAAACAAACCACCTCACCATCAGAATCCTTCTGGTCAATTTCCTCCCCAGCGCCAGCAACACCCATATCCTCCTCATCCTGGTGTACTTCAACACTGACATCTTCAATCTGACTATCAGGAACTGGACTGCGGGTGCTCCTTCCAGCACTTGCAGGGGGCATGCAAATAGTGGAAGGCGCATGCTCTTCACGTCCAGTGTTGGGAAGGTCAGGCATCGCAACCGACACAATTGGACTCTCCTTGTGGATTTGGGATTTCAAAGAACGCACAGTTCTTTGCGGTGCTTTTGCCAGCTTGAGTCTTTTCAGTTTTCTAGCGAGAGGCTGAGTGCTTCCATCCTCATGTGAAGCTGAACCACTAGCCATGAACATAGGCCAGGGCCTCAGCCGTTCCTTGCCACTCCGTGTGGTAAATGGCATATTGGCAAGTTTACGCTTCTCCTCCGACAATTTTATTTTAGGTTTTGGAGTCCTTTTTTTTCTGATATTTGGTGTTTTGGATTTGACATGCTCTGTACTATGACATTGGGCATCGGCCTTGGCAGACGACGTTGCTGGCATTTCATCGTCTCGGCCATGACTAGTGGCAGCAGCTTCAGCACGAGGTGGAAGTGGATCTTGATCTTTCCCTAATTTTGGAACCTCAACTTTTTTGTTCTCCATATTTTATAGGCAGAACTAAAAGGCACCTCAGGTAAACAATGGAGATGGATGGATTGGATACTAGTATACAATTATGGACGGACTGCCACGGTTAGGTGGTATAAAAAAACCACGGTTAGGTGGTATATATTGTAATACAATTATGGATGGACGGACTGCCTGCCGAGTGCCGACACAGAGGTAGCCACAGCCGTGAACTACCGCACTGTACACTGGTTGATAAAGAGATAGTAGTATACTCGTAACAACTAGTATGACTGACTATGACGGTATAAAGAATGAAAAAAAAACCACGGTTAGGTGGTATATATTGTAATACAATTATGGATGGACGGACTGCCTGCCGAGTTCCGACACAGAGGTAGCCACAGCCGTGAACTACCGCACTGTACACTGGTTGATAAAGAGATAGTAGTATACTCGTAACAACTAGTATGACTGACTATGACGGTATAAAGAATGAAAAAAAAAACCACGGTTAGGTGGTATATATTATAATACAATTATGGATGGACGGACTGCCTGCCGACTGCCGACACAGAGGTAGCCACAGCCGTGAACTACCGCACTGTACACTGGTTGATAAAGAGATAGTAGTATACTCGTAACAACTAGTATGACACTATGACGGTATAAAGAATGAAAAAAAAACCACGGTTAGGTGGTATATATTATAATAATACAATTATGGATGGACGGACTGCCTGCCGAGTTCCGACACAGAGGTAGCCACAGCCGTGAACTACCGCACTGTACACTGGTTGATAAAGAGATAGTAGTATACTCGTAACAACTAGTATGACTGACTATGACGGTATAAAGAATGAAAAAAAAACCACGGTTAGGTGGTATATATTGTAATACAATTATGGATGGACGGACTGCCTGCCGAGTTCCGACACAGAGGTAGCCACAGCCGTGAACTACCGCACTGTACACTGGTTGATAAAGAGATAGTAGTATACTCGTAACAACTAGTATGACTGACTATGACGGTATAAAGAATGAAAAAAAAACCACGGTTAGGTGGTATATATTATAATACAATTATGGATGGACGGACTGCCTGCCGACTGCCGACACAGAGGTAGCCACAGCCGTGAACTACCGCACTGTACACTGGTTGATAAAGAGATAGTAGTATACTCGTAACAACTAGTATGACACTATGACGGTATAAAGAATGAAAAAAAAACCACGGTTAGGTGGTATATATTATAATAATACAATTATGGATGGACGGACTGCCTGCCGAGTTCCGACACAGAGGTAGCCACAGCCGTGAACTACCGCACTGTACACTGGTTGATAAAGAGATAGTAGTATACTCGTAACAACTAGTATGACTGACTATGACGGTATAAAGAATGAAAAAAAAACCACGGTTAGGTGGTATATATTGTAATACAATTATGGATGGACGGACTGCCTGCCGAGTTCCGACACAGAGGTAGCCACAGCCGTGAACTACCGCACTGTACACTGGTTGATAAAGAGATAGTAGTATACTCGTAACAACTAGTATGACTGACTATGACGGTATAAAGAATGAAAAAAAAACCACGGTTAGGTGGTATATATTGTAATACAATTATGGATGGACGGACTGCCTGCCGAGTTCCGACACAGAGGTAGCCACAGCCGTGAACTACCGCACTGTACACTGGTTGATAAAGAGATAGTAGTATACTCGTAACAACTAGTATGACTGACTATGACGGTATAAAGAATGAAAAAAAAACCACGGTTAGGTGGTATATATTATAATACAATTATGGATGGACGGACTGCCTGCCGACTGCCGACACAGAGGTAGCCACAGCCGTGAACTACCGCACTGTACACTGGTTGATAAAGAGATAGTAGTATACTCGTAACAACTAGTATGACACTATGACGGTATAAAGAATGAAAAAAAACCCACGGTTAGGTGGTATATATTATAATACAATTATGGATGGACGGACTGCCTGCCGACTGCCGACACAGAGGTAGCCACAGCCGTGAACTACCGCACTGTACACTGGTTGATAAAGAGATAGTAGTATACTCGTAACAACTAGTATGACACTATGACGGTATAAAGAATGAAAAAAAAACCACGGTTAGGTGGTATATATTATAATACAATTATGGATGGACGGACTGCCTGCCGAGTGCCGACACAGAGGTAGCCACAGCCGTGAACTACCGCACTGTACACTGGTTGATAAAGAGATAGTAGTATACTCGTAACAACTAGTATGACTGACTATGACGGTATAAAGAATGAAAAAAAAACCACGGTTAGGTGGTATATATTATAATACAATTATGGATGGACGGACTGCCTGCCGACTGCCGACACAGAGGTAGCCACAGCCGTGAACTACCGCACTGTACACTGGTTGATAAAGAGATAGTAGTATACTCGTAACAACTAGTATGACACTATGACGGTATAAAGAATGAAAAAAAAAACACGGTTAGGTGGTATATATTATAATACAATTATGGATGGACGGACTGCCTGCCGACTGCCGACACAGAGGTAGCCACAGCCGTGAACTACCGCACTGTACACTGGTTGATAAAGAGATAGTAGTATACTCGTAACAACTAGTATGACACTATGACGGTATAAAGAATGAAAAAAAAACCACGGTTAGGTGGTATATATTATAATAATACAATTATGGATGGACGGACTGCCTGCCGACTGCCGACACAGAGGTAGCCACAGCCGTGAACTACCGCACTGTACACTGGTTGATAAAGAGATAGTAGTATACTCGTAACAACTAGTATGACTATGACGACGGTATAAAGAAAGAAAAAAAAATACCACGGTTAGGTGGTATATAATTATACAATTATGGATGGACGGACTGCCTGCCGAGTGCCGACTGCCGACACAGAGGTAGCCACAGCCGTGAACTACCGCACTGTACTGTGTCTGCTGCTAATATAGACTGGTTGATAAAGAGATAGTATACAACAATATACTACTATACTGGTGGTCAGGCACTGGTCACCACTAGTCACACTGGCAGTGGCACTCCTGCAGCAAAAGTGTGCACTGTTTAATTTTAAATTAATATAATATTATGTACTCCTGGCTCCTGCTATAACAACCTGCAGTGCTCCCCAGTCTCCCCCACAATTATTATAAGCTTTTATACATTGATGTGCAGCACACTGGGCTGAGCTGAGTGCACACAGACTGAGTCACACTGTGTGACTGCTGTGTATCGTTTTTTTCAGGCAGAGAACGGATATAGCAGAGAACGGATATATTAAATAAAAGTTAACTTAACAACAACTGCACTGGTCACTGTGGTAAACTCTGTCTGCACAATCTCTCTCTCTCTTCTAATCTATTCTAATGGAGAGGACGCCAGCCACGTCCTCTCCCTATCAATCTCAATGCACGTGTGAAAATGGCGGCGACGCGCGGCTCCTTATATAGAATCCGAGTCTCGCGAGAATCCGACAGCGTCATGATGACGTTCGGGCGCGCTCGGGTTAACCGAGCAAGGCGGGAAGATCCGAGTCGCTCGGACCCGTGAAAAAAAAAAGTGAAGTTCGTGCGGGTTCGGATTCAAAGAAACCGAACCCGCTCATCTCTAGTTAACAGTATGAACAACAACTGAGCCTCATTTAACGGATGGCTCATAACAATAACCCTTTAGTTAAGCAATAACTATATACATGTATTGCAGAGAGTCCGCACTTGGGACGGGCGCCCAGCATCCACTACGGACTACGAGAAATAGAATTACCGGTGAGTAAATTCTTATTTTCTCTGACGTCCTAGTGGATGCTGGGAACTCCGTAAGGACCATGGGGATTATACCAAAGCTCCCAAACGGGCGGGAGAGTGCGGATGACTCTGTAGCACCGCATGAGCAAACTCAAGGTCCTCCTCAGCCAGGGTATCAAACTTGTAGAACTTAGCAAACTTGTTTGACCCCGACCAAGTAGCAGCTCGGCAAAGCTGTAAAGCCGAGACCCCTCGGGCAGCCGCCCAAGAAGAGCCCACCTTCCTTGTGGAATGGGCTTTCACCGATTTTGAATGCGGCAATCCAGCCGCAGAGTGAACCAGCTAAATCGTGCTATAGATCCAGCGAGCAATAGTCTGCTTCGAAGCAGGAGCGCCAACCTTGTTGGGTGCATACAGAATAAACAGCGAGTCAGACTTTCTGACTCCCGCCGTTCTGGAAACATACATTTTCAAAGCCCGGACTACGTCCAGCAACTTGGAATCCTCCAAGTCCCTAGTAGCCGCAGGCACCACAATAGGCTGGTTCAAATGAAACGATGATACCACCCTAGGGAGAAATTGGGGACGAGTCCTCAATTCTGCCCTGTCCATATGGAAGATCAGATAAGGGCTTTTACATGACAAAACCGCCAATTCTGACACACGCCTAGCCGAAGCTAAGGCCAATAGCATGACCACTTTCCACGTGAGATATTTTAGCTCCACGGTCTTAAGTGGCTCAAACCAGTGGGATTTCAGGAAATCCAACACAACGTTAAGATCCCAAGGTGCCACCGGTGGCACAAAAGGAGGCTGAATATGCAGCACCCCCGGACAACGTCTGAACTTCAGGCAGTGAAGCCAGTTCTTTTTGAGAGAAAATGGATAGGGCCGAAACCTTGACCTTTATGGATCCTAATTTTAGGCCCATAGTCACTCCTGACTGTAGGAAGTGCAGGAATCGACCCCGCTGGAATTCCTCTGTAGGGCCTTCCCGGCCTCACACCAAGCAACCTATTTTCGCTATATACAGTGAAAAAGTCTTGCTGTCACGTCTTTCCTAGCCTTTATCAGCGTAGGAATAACTGCATCCGGAATGCCCTTTTCCGCTATGATCCGGCGTTCAACCGCCATGCCGTCAAATGCAGCCGCGGTAAGTCTTGGAACAGACAGGGCCCCTGTTGCAACATGTCCTGTCTGAGAGGCAGAAGCCCTGAGTCCTCTGAGAGCATTTCTTGCAGCTCCGGGTACCGAGTCCTTCTTGGCCAATTCGGAGCAAAGAATATTGTTCTCACTCCTCCTTTTATTACAATTCTTAGCCCTTGGGTATGAGAGGAAGAGGAGGGAATACATAGACCGACTGGAACACCCACGGTGTTACTAGTGCGACCACAGCTATCACCTGAGGGTCCCTTGACCCGGCGTAAAACCTTTTTTAGCTTTTTATTGAGGTGGGACGCCATCTAGTCCACCTGAGGCAGTTCCCATCGATTTGCAAACTGCGTGAAGACTTCCTGATGAAGTCCCCACTTTCCCGGGTGGAGGTCGTGCCTGCTGAGGAAGTCTGCTTCCCAGTTGTCCACTCCCGGAATGAACACCGCTTACAGTGCGCTTACTTGATTCTCCGCCCAGCGAAGAATTCTGGTGGCTTCTACCCTCGCCACCCTGCTCCTTGTGCCGCCTTGGCGGTTTACATGATCCCCTGCGGTCTGACTGGATCAGAACCGGTTGGTCGCGAAGCAGGATCTCCGCTTGACTTAGGGCGTTGTATATGGCCCTTAGTTCCAGGATATTGATGTGAAGGCAAGTCTGTTGACTTGACCACAGACCTTGGAAATTTCTTCCCTGTGTAACTGCCCCCCACCCTCGGAGGCTTGCATCCGTGGTCACCAGGATCCAGTCCTGAATGCCGAATCTGCGGCCCTCGAGAAGGTGAGCACTCTGCAGCCACCACAGGAGAGACACCCTGGCCCTGGGGGATAGGGTGATTAACCGATGCATCTGAAGAGGTGATCCGGACCACTTGTCCAGTAAGTCCCATTGGAAGGTCCTCGCATGGAACCTGCCTAAGGGGATGGCCTCGTATGATGCCACCATCCTTCCCAGGACTCGAGTGCAGTGATGCACTGACACCTGTTTTGGTTTTAATAGATTCCTGATCAGTGTCATGAGCTCCTGAGCTCTCTCTATCGGGAGATAAACCCTTTTCTGGTCTGTGTCTAGGATCGTGCCTAGGAGAGGCAGATGAGCTGTAGGTACCAACTGCGACTTTGGAATATATAGAATCCAGCCGAGTTGCCGTTACACTTCCAAAGTGATACGCTGTTCAGCAACTGCTCTCTTGATCTCGCTTGTATGAGGAGATCGTCCAAGTACGTGATAATAGTGACACCTTGCTTCCGCAGGAGCACAATCATATCCGCCATTACCTTGGTTATGACAATCCCGTACCGCAATTCTTAGGTACGCCTAATGAGGTGGATAAATTGGGACATGAAGGTATGCATCCCTTATGACCCGATTCACAATAAAGTCTCCTCTGTCTTCTGGCTCTGCAAGGGGGACGGCGGCGCGGCTCCGGGAACGGACGATCGAGGTCAGGCCCTGTGTTCGAACCCTCTGGAGCTAATGGTGTCCAGTAGCCTAAGAAGCACAAGCTAGCTGCAAGCAGGTAGGTTTGCTTCTCTCCCCTCAGTCCCACGTAGCAGTGAATACAAACAAAAACCAAATTGCGCTCAACAGTCAAAATATATGTATTTATTATAAAATATATAAAATACAGCAATTCTCCCGGGAGTGCAATAATTATAAATGAATAATCATAAAATGTATACGGTACAGAATCACTGTGTCCTGATATGTTACTAATTAGCAGATATTGTGAAATAATTGCAACAATATGGCCACAAACAATATGATGTATTGAGCAGTGATGGTAATAATAATACTCTTTTATACACCATATAGGTCTGTATGCTGGTAACAACTAACTTGTTGTATAAAGGTCCCCAGACAGTCCTTGTTCCGTGCAAGCATCTATTGGTTTGCAAAAAGGTTACCTTGTAAAGGATTATTATGGATGGGCACTCAAGTGCATGTAACGGTGAAAGGATGAATTGTGTCCACTGAACAAAGTTCGCTGTGGCGGTGTTTTGGCAGGGAGAGCCCGGAGTAATGTTTCTATAGCCAGCCGTTTTACCCCCGCACGGGGGAGGGGAGAACGGTGTCTGAGAAAGCCGTCGGGTTTGGAATGGAATGTAGCCGTGCACAGGCTGTGAAACCCAGATGGCTAGATGTACTCTGTGACACGGTGTACTTGCGTTCTCACCCACAAAAGGCTGTGCTTACCTCCCACGGGCAGCTCCGACTGAGCCTCCCTCCGATTCACCTGATGTAGACACGGGACTGTTGGAGCCACAGATATGTTCCCCTGGCCGTATGTGCGAAGTTGCCACACTCTAGATGGTGTTATCGGAGTTGCGTCTCCTGGCTCAGCTTCAATACGGACTCGCTTAGGTAATCCACCGGCTGTGTCAGAAAGGCACCGGAGCCCCGGCGCTTGATCGTCAGTACGGTGATGTAGCTGTGCAGTGTAGCGGCCGTCAGGAACCAAACTCCTGTGTGGGCTGATATTGTCTGGACTTCAATGAATGAAGGGTACACCTGTATCCTTAACGCGTTTCAACGCCAACAGGGCGTCTTCTTCCAAAAAGGCAGGTATAGCTGGGAGTGAAAATGTCCAATACTTATACCTGCTACACAAGTGCAATTAATTTGGCTCATTAGGTCAAAAACGATCTCAGTCATTATAGACATGTGAGGAGCCAGCCTTTTTACTCTGTAGCAGATAATACAATTATAACTCATATAAACAATATATAGGACATTTGTAGCATAAGGATGCCTATATACATCCGTACCTCTAGATTTAAAATAAGTAAATACCAATCAATATACACAAGTGTCTATAACGACACATTATGAGACTGGGAAATGTAGATATTTGAAGCAATGGTCGCTACTAAAAAATGGTTTATATTTCTATTTAGAACTATATAAACCTATATTAAATGCACACTATTTAATATAATCTCTGACTCTGGCAGTCTCTTTGCAATACTGCTGAGAATTATTTAATTTGCTCTCTCTCCTCATTGTTCCAACCTAAGTGTGTATGTGTTGGTACCCTTTCCCCTATCTAGAGATTATAGTATACCATATGCTATTAAATTAGCTTACTTTATACGATCTCCTCTGTTTGATGCTACCGAACAATAAAGTAGTAGCAATAGTAAATAAATGAGTGCAGCGAAATAGTGTGCATTTAATATAGGTTTATATAGTTCTAAATAGAAATATAAACCGTTTTTTAGTAGCGACCATTGCTTCAAATATCTACATTTCCCAGTCTCATAATGTGTCGTTATAGACACTTGTGTATATTGATTGGTATTTACTTATTTTAAATCTAGAGGTACGGATGTATATAGGCATCCTTATGCTACAAATGTCCTATATATTGTTTATATGAGTTATAATTGTATTATCTGCTACAGAGTAAAAAGGCTGGCTCCTCACATGTCTATAATGACTGAGATCGTTTTTGACCTAATGAGCCAAATTAATTGCACTTGTGTAGCAGGTATAAGTATTGGACATTTTCACTCCCAGCTATACCTGCCTTTTTGGAAGAAGACGCCCTGTTGGCGTTGAAACGCGTTAAGGATACAGGTGTACCCTTCATTCATTGAAGTCCAGACAATATCAGCCCACACAGGAGTTTGGTTCCTGACGGCCGCTACACTGCACAGCTACATCACCGTACTGACGATCAAGCGCCGGGGCTCCGGTGCCTTTCTGACACAGCCGGTGGATTACCTTAGCGAGTCCGTATTGAAGCTGAGCCAGGAGACGCAACTCCGATAACACCATCTAGAGTGTGGCAACTTCGCACATACGGCCAGGGGAACATATCTGTGGCTCCAACAGTCCCGTGTCTACATCAGGTGAATCGGAGGGAGGCTCAGTCGGAGCTGCCCGTGGGAGGTAAGCACAGCCTTTTGTGGGTGAGAACGCAAGTACACCGTGTCACAGAGTACATCTAGCCATCTGGGTTTCACAGCCTGTGCACGGCTACATTCCATTCCAAACCCGACGGCTTTCTCAGACACCGTTCTCCCCTCCCCCGTGCGGGGGTAAAACGGCTGGCTATAGAAACATTACTCCGGGCTCTCCCTGCCAAAACACCGCCACAGCGAACTTTGTTCAGTGGACACAATTCATCCTTTCACCGTTACATGCACTTGAGTGCCCATCCATAATAATCCTTTACAAGGTAACCTTTTTGCAAACCAATAGATGCTTGCACGGAACAAGGACTGTCTGGGGACCTTTATACAACAAGTTAGTTGTTACCAGCATACAGACCTATATGGTGTATAAAAGAGTATTATTATTACCATCACTGCTCAATACATCATATTGTTTGTGGCCATATTGTTGCAATTATTTCATAATATCTGCTAATTAGTAACATATCAGGACACAGTGATTCTGTACCGTATACATTTTATGATTATTCATTTATAATTATTGCACTCCCGGGAGAATTGCTGTATTTTATATATTTTATAATAAATACATATATTTTGACTGTTGAGCGCAATTTGGTTTTTGTTTGTATTTTATGCTTTTTGGAGGGATTGGCATTCCCTCTCCAAATCGCTGCTGACAGTCACATACATCACTACTCACCGAGCGCACAGCTGTATTACCTTTGTTGTACTCCACGTAGCAGTGAGTCTGTTGCCAGCAGATCTCACTGAAAATAAAAAACCTAACAAATACTTTCTTTTCTAGCAAGCTCAGGAGAGCCCACTAGGGTGCATCCAGCTCTGGCCGGGCACAGATACTAACTGAGGTCTGGAGGAGGGGCATAGAGGGAGGAGCCAGTGCACACCAGATAGTACCTAATCTTTCTTTTAGAGTGCCCAGTCTCCTGCGGAGCCCGTCTATTCCCCATGGTCCTTACGAAGTTCCCAGCATCCACTAGGACGTCAGAGAAATTTATTTTTAGATTCATCATTTTGGCACAATTTCTATGTGCCTTTAGATGTGTTATCTTTCTGAATAATGCACTCCTTTTCCTGCTCATTTATAATAATATATTAATGTATATTTTTATGTGTACCAGTACCCTATATATAGTATTTTTGGCACAATTTTAATACATTTATTTTGCATCACCTGTTTCAAACTTGTACAGACAGTGAGAAAGAGAGTGGGAAGGGACAGTAACTATTGGAGGCAGGGTGCCCTACAACATTTCTGCAGGCAAAATCAGGACAAAATAATGGGCCTATTCAATTAGGTGCGAGGTTTCATTGCAGCCTCTGTGTCTCCGCAGAATGTTACAGGTATTAAACTATGGGTACAGCTACCCATTCAGGATACTTATCTCTCCATCTGTGTCACAGAAAACACTGGGAAACGGTGTGGATGGCTTTTTCTTAAACATTTGCGCATGTGTACTACTGAATCCACCGGGAGTGGCCCATACACTGTAGACTCTGGCATAGTGCCAGAGTCTACTCAGGACATGGCGAGGAAGGGGAGGACCGAACATGGGCTAACCACTCTACTAAGCCGCCCCTGTGCTGAACATCAGTTGTTTTTGCCTACAATGTTTTCTGTACTGTAATATGCAGAATTGTGCACAAGTATGCATTGCTGGGCCTTGATCGGCAATGTGTCACAGAAGTGCAAAGCATTGAAATGCATCTAAAAGTAAAACCTGTTCTATTCCTATGCCCATTTGCATTCATAATTATCAATATTATAATGATCTTTTTTAAGTGTTTTTAAGTCCTTTAAGTGTTGACAAACTAAGAAGCACTGTTCTTTGAGGAGTTTATGACCAGGGTCTCTAAGATGAGTAGCAGGTACTAACTAACCAGGCCCGGGCCAGCTGGTGAGAAAGAAAATGGTCTCTGTTGCAGCACACCGTACCTCTTCTGAGCACTGCGCAGTCTTTTCCATAGGGTTTTTTGAGTAAGAGGAGGCATGATCATGCCTCCCAGATTTGGCCCCTGGCTGTCTCAACTACCCTGTTCTTGATATAAACAAATTATACATAATGATATGAAACGGTAGGTAAATATGGCCAAGAGCTTACAATCTAAGAGCTTTAGGAATAGCAGACATCAGTATAACAAAGGTAGCTTCTGGTCAGGTAAGCTTGTGGCTATTGTAAGGCAGCAACATTATCAGCAACCAATAGTAAAATAGACTTTAGGGGGAGATGTACTAAGCAGTGCCAAAAGTGGAGAAGTAAGCCATGGCAACCAATCAGCTGTTATGTATTTTATAGTATGCAAATTATAAATGTTACGTCAATGCCAATTGGTTGCCATGGGCAACTTCTCCACTGGCTCACTTCTCCACTTTTATCACTGCTTAGTACATCTCCCCAGACTGGCATTTCAGTGTAGATATCGGTGATGCATTGTGGTTGGAACTAAGGGGGTAATTCCAAGTTGATCGCAGCAGGAAATTTTTTAGCAGTTGGGCAAAACCATGTGCACTGCAGGGGGGCAGATATAACATTTGCAGAGAGAGTTAGATTTGGGTGGGTTATATTGTTTCTGTGCAGGGTAAATACTGGCTGCTTTATTTTTACACTGCAATTTAGATTGCAGATTGAACACACCACACCCAAATCTATCTCTCTCTGCACATGTTATATCTGCCTCCCCTGCAGTGCACATGGTTTTGCCCAACTGCTAACAAAGTTCCTGCTGCGATCAACTCAGAATTACCCCCTAAGACAGGCAGTAACAGGTAGTAAGTGAAACAGGTAACATGAACTAGTCACTGTAGAAATTTTAAAACATTCAACTGAAGCCAACCAGAACTGTCTACCCCCATTTATCTTATCTGTGCTTGCAGCAGCCGCAACTTATTATCACCACCTTTGGTAGCAGCTGCTGCCAAGGCCGCCATGATAAATTCAGGCCCAGTTATTATTTGGAGGGTGCGACTAAGGTTGGGGGGTGTTAACATTTGTTGTGAACATCAGGCCCCCTCTGTAGATTCTGCTGCTGAAGCGGGTGTGGCCACACATCTTTGGCAGGTCAGTGCCACCGTACTTTTCTTTCCACCATCTCACCTCTCAGTGCCCCTGGATGCTGCCACCACGCGAGGCAATGGCGATCACTGACAGAGCAACCGAGACGGTGACAGCAATAACAGTTGAACTTACTGGACCTCATACAGAGTTAGAAGAAAGTCCAATTTTGTTGAGTAAAATATGTATCTTCATACTGTGTAGGTGCTTGAAAAATGTGTAAGCTCCTGGGGGGATCTTCCTGAGTCAAAATGGAGACACCAGTAATTGTTACAGTATATTACCTTTCAATAGGGCCTAATAACAAATTTGCACAAATTTGTTTGATGTAGGAATAGAGAAGATGCAAGTATAGAAATTTACAGGGAACCCAGATATAATGACGACATGGTTGAGCAATCTAGTCCACAAGGTATTTGAATGATGGACTGAGCAACATTTTGACTTCTTGTAACTATGAATTTTCCCAGTTTCATGAGTATCTTCAGTCTAGCTTAGGGGTGGGCAACATGCGGCCCGCGAACCGATTCTGCCTGGCCCGCTGTCCCATACCACTGTGCAATGACAAGCGGCCCGGCTGAGCCGCTTGTCATTGCGCTACGAAGCTGGTTGATTCTATTTCGGAGTGGGAGAAGGGACCTTCTGACGTATCTAGGGGAGGAGACACGTCACCAGGGGGAGGAGCTACAGGCGAACAGGGTACCCGAAAAGTACGCTCGCCTCGCTCCGCTCGCCACCTGATTACTAAAGGTAATAGTTGGTGTTGTGGATAGTAGAGGAACTATCCCGCTGGCCTATCTCCTCCCCCTTGTGTCGTAACTCCTTCCCCTAACGGAAAAGGTCCCTTAGCCCACTTGATTCTAGCATCTACCCTACGAAGCTCCGAGATGCGGCGCCGCTGAGGAAATACCCGGTCTGCTGACCGGGATTTTCTCTGTGACATCAGGCGCTGACGGCATAGGGGGCGGAGCCACGGCAGGAGCGTGCAGCGGGTAGCAGCAGCGGCTTTGCGCAGCGCAGCGGGTCTGGCAGAAGGCGGTGGATAATATGGGCAGCAGATCTGCCACTGTGAAAAAAATGCATCAAAGGTAAAGCTGCTATATGGGTCCGGGGAGGGGGGGGGGGGGGGGAGAGAGAGGAGGAGGAGGGAGGAGAGGAGGAGGGTAGAGACTGCTGTATAGGTTCAGGGGACGGGGGGTAGAGACTGCTGTATAGGTTCAGGGCAGGGGGGTAGTGACTGCTATATGGGTTCAGGGGTGGGGGAAGGGGGGTAGAGACTGCTATATGGGTTTAAGGGAGAGGGGAGGTTTGAGACTGCTATGTGGGTTCAGGGAAGAGGAGGAAGGGGGGGGGGGGGGGGGGGAGCTACTAACCAGCTGTGAATACGATTGATAACAGCATTACACAGGATGCTGTTTGTTTGTTTTCAGCAGTTTTTTATTTTTATTTTTTTATTACTGGATGTGTTTTTTAGACATTTGTATTTTGCCTGTAAAAAACTACGTATGCGGTGTAATGTATATTGTGGTGTGTGTGTTTTTATAGTTATATATATACAGGTTGAGTCTCCCTTATCCAAAATGCTTGGGACCAGAGGTATTTTAAATATCGGATTTTTCCGTATTTTGGAATAATTGCATACCATAATGAGATATCATGGTGATGGGACCTAAATCTAAGCACAGAATGCATTTATGTTACATATACAACTTATACACACAGCCTGAAGGTCATTTTAGCCAATATTTTTTATAACTTTGCGCATTAAACAAAGTGTATCTACATTCACACAATTCATTTATGTTTCATATACACCTTATACACACAGCCTGAAGGTCATTTAATACAATATTTTTAATAACTTTGTGTATTAAACAAAGTTTGTGTACATTGAGCCATCAGAAAACAAAGGTTTCACTATCTCACTCTCACTCAAAAAAGTCCGTATTTCGGAATATTCCGTATTTCGGAATATTTGGATATGGGATACCCAACCTGTATTAATACTATGTTTTTATATATATATATATATATATATATATATTAATACTATGTTTATATATATATATATATATATATATATATATATATAAAAAAAAAACTATGGGCCTAATTCAGACCTGATCGCTAGGGTGTGATTTTTGCTCTGCTACGATCAGGTAGTCGCCGCCTACAGGGGGAGGGGGTAATTGCTGTGCAGGGGAGCGATCGCATGCGCAGGGGAGCGATCGCATGTGCAGGAGAGCTGCAGAAACAGAAGTTTGTGCAGTCTCTGCGCAGCCCAGGACTTACTCTTCCAGTGCGATGATCGGGGCCGGAGCGGACGTCAGAAACCCTCCCTCCAAACGCCTGGTCCCGCCTGCATTTTTCCGTGCACTCCTCTAAACCGGTCAGTTGCCACCCACAAATGGCCTCTTCCTGTCAATCACCTTGCGATCACCTGTGCGATCGCTTTGTTCGCACCATCCCATCACTGCCTGACGCTCCCCAGCGCGGCGGACCGATGTGCCTGCGCACTGCAATGCATGCGCAGTTCAGACCCGATCACCCGCTGTGCGAAAATACACAGCAGCGACCGGGTCTGAATTGGGCCCTATAACGGGTCTCATTTTGCAGCAACTGCTGACTAAGGGGCTGATTCAGACCTGATCACTGTGCTGCAAATTTTGCTGTCCTGCGTTCGGGTAGTCGCCGTCCCCAGGAGAAGTGTAAATTCACCCGTGCAAGTGTGCAAATGTGTACACAGAGCTGCAAAAATCTACTTTGTGCAGTCTCTGCGCAGCCCAGGACTTACTCCTACAAATATTTGTCATTCATATTAGTCCCCGCCCTTGTGTGTGGCCCTCGAATATTCACTGGAAGTGTTAAGCGGCCCCCCAGCTGAAATAATTGCCCACCCCTGGTCTAGCTGCTTCTTTCAGTCTTTACAAATCAGGCATCTATACAGTTCAGTAGCAGCAATGACTTCCCCTATCATCTTCTTTTAGAGATAAGCAAACTTTTCTGTTACGCAAGTACCCTCCCTAGCTCTTCAGTATACATAGTGGTGTGAGAAGAGCTTTTGCCCCTTTCTCATCTCCTTTAATTTTTGCACATTTGTCACACTTAGGAGGTCATTCCGAGTTGTTCGCTCGCAAGGCGATTTTAGCAGAGTTGCTCACGCTAAGCCGCCGCCTACTGGGAGTGAATCTTAGCATCCTAAAATTGCGAACGAAGTATTCGCAATATTGCGATTACACACCTCGTAGCAGTTTCTGAGTAGCTTCAGACTTACTCGGCATCTGCGATCAGTTCAGTGCTTGTCGTTCCTGGTTTGACGTCACAAACACTCCCAGCGTTCGCCCAGACACTCCTCCGTTTCTCCGGCCACTCCTGCGTTTTTTCCGGAAACGGTAGCGTTTTTTCCCACACACCCATAAAACGGCCTGTTTCCGCCCAGTAACACCCATTTCCTGTCAATCACATTACGATCGCCAGAACGATGAAAAAGCCGTGAGTAAAATTACTAAGTGCATAGCAAATTTACTTGGCGCAGTCGCAGTGCGGACATTGCGCATTAAGCGGAAAATCGCTGCGATGCGAAGATTTTTACAGAGCGAACAACTCGGAATGAGGGCCTTAATTCCTTCAGATCCTCAAACAAAACTGAATATAAGAAAAGGACATCATGAGTAAACACAAATTATGTTTTTTTAAATGATCATTTCACTTATTGAAGGAAAGCAAGTTATCCAATACCTTTATCACACTAGTGAAAGATGACCCCCCCCCCCCCCCCCCTATTCCCCAAACTAAGTAAAGGCCCCCATACATCTAACCCTCTTCTCTTACCATCGGTGACTGGGGAAATTCTTTATTTTTAAAAATCCCTGATTTGCCGATCCCAGCCATTTTTGGTCAGGATCAGGGATTCAAGACTTTTAATCATGTTTAATATTGCTAATTCCCAAACCCAGCCACTGGGGGATCGGGAAATAGCGGCAATCAGTTGCTAATGTATGGGGCCATAACACTTAATACATGCTCTCTGTTACAGTGTAATGTTTGTCATCTTGTTAGTGTAGACAAGGTTCCCCTCAGGCAGTGCATGAATTGCCTGATGTTACGGACACTCAAATCACCAGCACAAACGAGAGAAATTAACATATTCAGATTTTTTATTTCTAACAAGCCAGTCTCTCTATTCTATAATAACAGGTGGTTACAATGGTTCACATTGTATGCAGTCATGTGACACACCAGTATCCCACTATCAGCTGTCCTACTACACACCATTATAGGTTCATGTAGGCTCCCTGCATGATTTTCTTTTTATTGGGCTTATGGAATGAAAGTCTGAATGATAGAACACATTTTTTACAACCCAGACCAAATCCTTATTAAGTATACAGACAACTGTACTGTATATTAAAGATACATACAAGAAAAAGCAGTTATCAAAATGATCACATTTGAAAATATGTAAATTCTGCTGCCCAATAGGTATTTCTGAATACCAAATGAATGAATTATAAATAATGCACATCGGGAGAAAACTCCCCAATGGGGGCGCATAGGATTACTAAATGAACCATATAAAGAGATTTCAGTTTAAAAAACCATCAATTCAATATACAATCATAAACACACAAGTCTTCTTTTCAAAACAATAAAAAATGCTCCTTTGCGTATCAAATAAGCGCGACCAATGTCACTAATAAGGATGGTGAAATCACTATAGATGTTTAAAGTGCCTGATATAGAAGGTTTTAGTCTTAACTTTAATAATCATTGACTATAAAGTTTCTCAAATAAGCAGTTGCATTTGGCACAAAATCCTAGTGGAATATATATCATATGCAGGTAGACATCTGTCAGTGGGAAGCAGTTAGCGTCCCGACAGACGGGATCCCGGCGGTCGATATACCGACGCGGGGATCCCGAAGTAGGAGATACAGACGCCGCATGGGATGCCAGAATCATATTACTGACAGCTGGCATCCCGATCATCCGGAGTGCAGAACGTTCTGGTGTCCTGCCACGGGGGTGGGGGTGGGGGGTTAGGTTTAGGCAGAAGGGGGGTTAGGCTGCAGGGCCGGGAAGGTTAAGGTGTAGGTACCAGGGAGGGAGGGATAGGCACATAGAAGGGGAGGGTTAGGCTTAGGCAGCAGGGAAGGGAGGATTAGGGTTAGGCACAAAGCAGAGAGCGTTAGGGTTAGGCACCCACAAGGAAGGGTTAGGGCAGAGGCGGGTTAGGGGACTTACTGTGTGGCTCTCTGGATTCTGATGGACGGGATGCCGCTGTTGGTATTCTAACCACCGGCATCCTGTCCTTCAGCAAATTATACTGATCCTCTGTAAGTCACTGGTGTTGGAGTCTTTAGTGCAATGTTAAAATCCCTTTCAAATCAGGGTTTAATTATCCAAGCAGGTGATACCTTATCTGAGTCATCAGCAGATTGCCATCAATGCAAGATTGGTGCAAGGTCTAGAAAGCAAGCCAGCAGATCCTGGAAAGGATTCCCAAGCTGTCCATCAGTGTATAAAGACAGTGTGCTGGTCCAAACACAACTGCTGTAGCAGGCTCCAAAAGGCAATACTGGCACAATCACCTGCATGCACTGTGCTCCTAATACTGCCACAGCTCCTCTACACAGAGCCATGGTTGTGGATAAGGGCTGCAAGTGGCTTAGGCAGTCATCCCAAGCATACCTCCCAACATGACCCTCTTCAGGAGGGACAGAATGCTCTGCTCCTTGCAATCACCTTTCTTATCCAGTAACCTGTTCCAAACAGGTGCCAGCAGTCATACATTAGGAGAAAAGCCCAGAAGCAGAGCATTGTGTCCCTCCTGGAGAGGGTCATGTTGGGAGGTATGTCCAAGTAGTGATAGGTCGAGTAGCGCTATTCCTTGACATGTTCCTCTGCCATTACCATTTCATAAGAAGGTAAAAGGACTTTGTACTCAGTCTGATATTTATTTTATTGTTTTAGATGGAAGAATTGTGTGTTTAGGAATTTATGATTGTATATTAAATTGATGTTTTTTTCAAAACAAAAATGTCTTTATAAGCTTGATTAATAATCCTATGCCCCCATCTGCATTATTTGTACTGTAATTGCCCTGATACAGCAGCTTGTGGTCTGATAGGAAGTGCAGTGCACAATAATAACCACAGGTGATCACTGCCTCCTCAGTCATGCCAGAAGTGACACAGCCACCTGACTGGGGATCATTGGGTCGACCTGCAGACGGATAACAGAGTCAATAGGTCGACAAGTGCAAAATGTCAACATGGAAGTTGACAAAAGCAGACAAGTGTTTTTTTGTAATGTCATTTTGTATGTTTAAAACACACGTAAGCCAAATTTGTGGAAACGTGTACCATCCTGGGCTCGCTATGCTTCAGGAAGGTCACTATTCCCAATCACAGTGCAAGTGGATGGAAAATTATGGAAAAGTACTCGTGTTGACCATATGGATGTCGACCATTTGAACCTGTCAACATTAAGCACTATTGACCTTTTACATGTCCACCATATGGGGTCGACCTATAATCCGGAACTCATGCCCAGCTACTGAAGCCAATGTAACATGGCCAGCTATGTGGGTGAAAAAAATGGAGTATCTTTTTCTGATCTGTCCATTTCCAGATGCAGCCATGTATTCTGCTACTAGGCTCTCATGCCAAGCGGAAGGATCATGTTTGGCAAACTTTAAATATAGATTTGTGTTATAGCTAAAGCAACTTGTATACTAGATATATTATACTTGATGTTGTACAGACACCAGTGTACTTGTATGTGTGATAGACAGAGACATACAACAAAGGTGAACTGGTTTATATTGATAAACAGGTAGAAGTCTGCAGAGGAAGTCAGGGTGTAAATATAAAATAACTAAACAAAACCCTAAACGTCTAATTTTATTTGGAGTATTGGCACTAACAGGTATTTGTCACGTCACTTGTGCAGCAATAAAACATTAACTTAAACTTAATTTAATGCACCTCAAAAGGTCAGATTATTTTTCATATAGAATCAGGATATGAGACTATAAAAAAGCAAATTATTTCTATATGCTGCCCCCTTGTGTCATGCTTTGCGCACTGCATGCCATGCTGGACTCGAGAGATTTACACATCGGCCTCTCTATCCACTTGAATGGTTGAATTATCATCAGACATTCTTATTCTGAAGGCCAATTCCATGGCATTCTATAATATAGCTATCTGTGTCTGGTTCTTCACACTTCTTCACTGTAAACTTGGCCTGTTGGGAAAAACAAAACATTCTTACTACTATTCAAACATTGCTCATAGTATACAGTCACCAGTAATCCGCTTCAGTTCACTCACAGATAACAGTAATTATATAGTAAAAAGGTCAAGCCCAGTTTCACATGAATAAAGCTGGGTATACATTATGCAATTGTCCCTATCTGCTGATTACGGGTAGATCAGGCCAATAACTGCATAGTATATGGCCATGACCAGTCAGTGGCGATGGGATGGTTGGCCATAAGAAATTTTCCAACATGCCCGACTGATCCAATCATTGCTAGGCCGCACCTGGCCGTATATGCACTGCTCCGGCCAATTGCAGCACATTTCCCCTGATCCTTCTCACAGTGTATGGGACAATATCTGCTGGGTTTTAGCTTGTCCGATAAAAGGTCTGACAATGTATGCACAGCATCAGTCACACTTTCTGGAGACAGATCTAGAATATATCTGCATCAAGAGCACATGGCTTTATTTATGAGCACCAGTTGTTGGCAAGGGAATTCTATTAATAGCTAACAGCCCAACTGAAAGTCACTAAAAATAAAACCCCACAGCACTGTGCAGCGTGGAAAGTGCGGATTACCTCATTTGTCACAGTCTACTAAAACCTTCTTGCCCTGTCCAGCACTGCCTATTCACTAAGTCACGCATGTCACCTGACCAGTCATGATCCGGAATCTCCTACAGCTGCTGTCCAGCACAGCAAGAGTGCCGCCATCTTGCCTAAGGTCAGCTGATTAGGCATACACAGGGTTCCTACAAATGACTTCCTGCACATGACTCGCACATCTAATCCACACTCCGTGTACATGGCTCCTTGCCACCTGTACCTTGCCAGTACAAGAAGTCTCTATAGGTAGGACTCCTGGGTCCCCTGTGGCAGAACTGGTTCCTATTTCCCGAGCTCTAGCCTCTTAAACTGTAACATGCATTATTTACCTGATCTTCTATTCTGTGAATTCATACTGTATCAGTGCTCCCTATTCTTCAACTGAAAGTTACCATCTGTTCCTGCTGTAATCAGTGCATCCACCAACACCAGTGTGCTGTCTGCACCCTGCAGATACACCTGTGCTTGTTCCAGTCTGCTTCCAAGCCTACTGCATGCAATTCTCCTCACTACAAACCACCTCTGTCCAAGTTATTCAGCTGCTACTGCAGATACACATGTAATAGAAGGTTCACAGACTGATACATCTAGTATTCACTATGCACTTATTTGTAGAGATGAGCGGGTTCGGTTTTACTCTGATTTACTTGGTTCTCAAAATGGCATCTTATTGGCTCACAGATGTCTCGAGTTTTAAATAGCCAATAAGATGCCGTTTTGAGAACAGAGTAAATCAGAGTAAAACCGAGTAACACCCGAACCCGCTTATTTGTATTAAGGGCCTAATTCAGACCTGACCGTAACACCAACTTTGTTAGTAGATGGGCAAAACCATGTGCACTGCAGGAGGGGGGCAGATATAACATGTGCAGAGAGAGTTAGATTTGGGTGGGGTGTGTTCAAACTGATCTAAATTGCAGTGTAAAAATAAAGCAGCCAGTATTTACCCTGCACAGAAACAATATAACCCACCCAAATCTATCTCTCTCTGCACATGTTATATCTTCACCCCTGCAGTGCACATGGTTTTGCCCATCTGCTAACAAAGTTGCTGCTACGATCAGGTCTGAATAAGGCCCTAAGTTTTAAGTATTGCTACCAATCATGTAGCATACTGTTTAACCTAGATTTGCTCTTTTCTCCTTCTAATTCATATTGGTTAAGTGTATGAGCAGTAGTATCATTTAGCCACCTTGTTTCATTCATTCTAGCCATAGTCAGTCCTGCCCTGAGTCCCCAGCTCCGGGTATGTTACAAACTCAAAACCTGACAGCTTTATTTATATTTCTTAACAGACATAGTCTGAAAGTTCTTTCTTGGGGTTATAACTTGAACAAGATGATCTAATAACTATTCTTACCTTAGTGAGGCTCTCTGTGAAATGGATGGCAGTCTGTGTGTGCAGGGTCACAGGTCCCGTCTTCAGCTGGGAGACCCCATCTGCCAGAGCCATAAAAATAATCAACTGCAGAAAAAAAATAATAATACATAAATAAAACTAATCAGTATCAGAGAAATCGGATAGTCTGCTACACTAAAGGTGTATACACACATTGAGATTCGGGCTATGCCCGATTCTCACTATGCAACAGGGACTGTGGTCGGTATCGCAAGCATAGATGACTGTGCTTGCGATACTGGCTCTGTGCGATTTTGGCTAACTGTCAATTTTGACTATACTTTTATACTAGATACTAGTCACCTTGCGATCCTGATAGACTGTGCAGGCAAGTCACAGTCTATCTAGGCTTGCGATGCCGACCGCGCGGGACAACGCATCAGGATCGCAAGGTGACTTTCACCTTTGCGTTTTGCACTAACTTTCCTTGCGATTTTGACTATATAATCAAAATAGCAAGGCAATATCTCACCGTGTGTACACACCTTTAGTATAAGGTAGATAAAGCAGAACCATTTATTTCACACTAGGACTATATCACACGTATGATATAACCTATGCCGCTGCATATGGCAATGTTTCAGTGCTGAGCCTGACTTAGTGGAGATAGGTTTGGAATGTTAGGACATTCTTGCTTGTAAATTAAATTGATTTGGCAGCAATAATAAATGGTGGCATCATTTCCTGTTTGATGTTTTTCATATATTTTGGATTGTACTGTTCCAACACCAGTGATGCTGTATACAAGATTTAGGGGGCCCAAGCAGTGAAAGGAGTGAAGAAGGGGACCAGTGGAGAAGTTGCCCATAGCAACTAAAAGACTTTGAAGTAGCATTTATTAAGTATATTCTATAAAAAGAAGATTTTACTTACCGGTAAATCTATTTCTCGTAGTCCGTAGAGGATGCTGGGACTCCGTAAGGACCCTGGGGAATAGACGGGCTCCGCAGGAGATAGGGCACTTTAAGAAAGCTTTGGACTCTGGGTGTGCACTGGCTCCTCCCTCTATGCCCCTCCTCCAGACCTCAGTTAGGGAAACTGTGCGCAGAGGAGATGGACAGTACGAGGAAGGATTTTTGTAAATCTAAGGGCGAGATCCATACCAGCCACACCAATCACACCGTATAACTTGTGATAAACTACCCAGTTAACAGTATGAACAACAACATAGCCACGGTTCAACCGATAAACTATAACATAACCCTTATGTAAGCAATAACTATATACAAGTCTTGCAGAAGAAGTCCGCACTTGGGACGGGCGCCCAGCATCCTCTACGGACTACGAGAAATAGATTTACAGGTAAGTAAAATCTTATTTTCTCTAACGTCCTTGAGGATGCTGGGACTCCGTAAGGACCATGGGGATTATACCAAAGCTCCCAAACGGGCGGGAGAGTGCGGATGACTCTGCAGCACCGATTGAGCAAACAGGAGGTCCTCCTCAGCCAGGGTATCAAACTTATAGAACTTGCAAAGGTGTTAGACCCCGACCAAGTAGCTGCTCAGCACAACTGTAATGCCGAGACCCCTCGGGCAGCCGCCCAAGAAGAGCCCACTTTCCTAGTGGAATGGGCCTTAACCGATTTCGGTAACGGCAATCCTGCCGTAGAATGCGCCTGCTGAATCGTGTTACAGATCCAGCGAGCAATAGTCTGCTTTGAAGCAGGAGCGCCAACCTTGTTGGCCGCATACAGAACAAACAGAGCTTCAGTCTTCCTGATTCTAGCCGTTCTGGTCACATAAATCTTCAAAGCCCTGACCACATCCAGGGACTCGGAATCCTCCAAGTCCCGTGTAGCCACAGGCACGACAATAGGTTGGTTCATATGAAAAGATGAGACCACCTTTGGCAGAAATTGAGGACGAGTCCTCAACTCTGCCCTATCCACGTGAAAAACCAAGTATGGGCTTTTATGTGATAAAGCCGCCAATTCCGAAACACGTCTAGCCGAAGCTAATGCCAACAACATGACCACTTTCCACATGAGGTATTTCAACTCCACAGTTTTGAGTGGTTCAAACCAAGGTGACTTGAGGAAACGTAACACCACGTTAAGATCCCAAGGCACCACCGGAGGCACAAAGGGAGGCTGAATATGCAGCACCCCCTTCACAAAAGTCTGTACTTCAGGAAGAGAGGCTAATTCTCTTTGAAAGAAAATGGATAAGGCCGAAATTTGGACCTTTATGGACCCTAATTTTAGGCCCAAAGTCACTCCTGTTTGAAGGAAGTGAAGCAGACGGCCCAAATGGAACTCCTCCGTAGGAGCAGCTCTGGCCTCACACCAAGAAACATATTTCCGCCATATACGGTGATAATGTTTTAACGTCACGTCTTTCCTAGCCTTGATCAGGGTAGGAATGACTTCCTCCGGAATTCCTTTTTCCGCTAGGATCCGGCGTTCAACCGCCATGCCGTCCAACGCAGCCGCGGTAAGTCTTGGAACAGACAGGACCTCTGCCGCAGCAGGTCCTGCCTTAGAGGAAGAGGCCACGGGTCTTCTGTGAGCAACTCTTGCAGCTCCGGATACCAAGTCCTCCGTGGCCAATCTGGAACAATGAGGATTGTTCTGACCCTGCTCATTCTTATTATTCTCAACACTTTGGGTATGAGAGGAAGAGGAGGAAACACATAGACCGATCTGAATACCGCCTGAGGGTCCCTTGACCTTGCGCAATACCGCTTTAGCTTTTTGTTGAGACGGAATGCCATCATGTCGATTTGAGGCAGTCCCCATCGATCCGTGATCTGTGCGAAGACTTCTTGATGAAGTCCCCACTCTCCCGGATGCAGGTCGT
Organism: Pseudophryne corroboree; assembly: GCF_028390025.1. Lineage (NCBI taxonomy): Eukaryota > Metazoa > Chordata > Amphibia > Anura > Myobatrachidae > Pseudophryne > Pseudophryne corroboree. The sequence continues at coordinate 197,099,988 of NC_086452.1, read as the reverse complement.
GCCTGCTGAGGAAGTCCGCCTCCCAGTTGTCCACCCCCGGGATGAACACTGCTGATAGCGCGCTTACGCAGAGCGGAAGGCCATGTAGAATCCTGGTCGCTTCTGCCATGGCCACTCTGCTCCTTGTTCCGCCTTGCCGGTTTATATGAGCCACTGCCGTGACGTTGTCCGACTGAATCAGAACCGGTTTTCTCCGAAGCAACTCCTCCGCTTGACACAGGGCGTTGTATATGGCCCTCAACTCCAGGATGCTGATGTGGAGACAAGTCTCTAGGTTTGACCTGAGACCTTGGAAATTTCTTGCCAGTGTTACTGCTCCCCAGCCTCGGAGGCTTGCGTCCGTGGTCACCAGGACCCAGTCCTGAATGCCGAACCTACGACCCTCTAACAGGTGAGCACTGTTCAGCCACCACAGGAGAGATACCCTGGTCCTGGGAGACAGGTGATCCTTTGATGCATTCGTAAATGGGACCCGGACCACTTGTCCAAGAGGTCCCATTGAAAGGTCCTCGCATGGAACCTGCCGAAAGGGATGGCCTCGTATGAAGCCACCATCTTCCCCAGGACCCGCGTGCAATGATGCACTGAAACCTTTTTTGGTTTTAATAGGTTCCTGCCCATGGCTATGAGCTCCTGAACCTTTTCGATCGGGAGAAAAACCTTTTTCTGGTATAAGTCTAGAATCAGTCCCAAAAAGGTCAGACGCGTTGTAGGGACTAGCTGGGACTTCGGTATATTGAGAATCCAGCCGTGTATCTGCAACGTCTTCATAGACAGAGACACGCTGTCCAGCAACTTCTCCCGAGATCTCGCCTTTATGAGGAGATCGTCCAAGTATGGGATAATTGTGACCCCCTGCCTGCGCAGGAGCACCATCATTTCCGCCATTACCTTGGTGAAAATCCTCGGGGGCGTGGAAAGCCCAAACGGCAACGTCTGAAATTGGTAGTGACAGTCCTGCACTGCAAATCTCAGGAACGCCTGATGAGGGGGGAATATCGGAACATGAAGGTATGCATCCTTTATGTCCAGGGACACCATCCAATCCCCCCCCCCCCTCCAGGCTGGCGATGACCGCCCTGAGTGATTCCATCTTGAACTTGAACCTCTTCAAGTACAGGTTCAGAGATTTTAGGTTTAAAATGGGTCTGACCGAACCGTCCGGTTTCGGAACCGCAAACAGGGTTGAGTAATATCCCTTCTCCTTGCTGGAGATGAGGAACTGTGACAATCACCTGTTGAATATACAATTTTTGGATTGCCACCACCACTAGCTCCCTCTCTGACGGGGAAGCCGGCAGAGCCGATTTGAAAAACCGGAGAGGAGGCAAGTCTTCGAATTCCAGCCTGTATCCCTGAGAAACAATCTCTAATGCCCAGGGATCCACCTGAGAGTGAACCCAGACGTGGCTGAAAAACCGAAGACAAGCCCCCACTAGATCTGCCTCCCCCCGGGAAGCCCCAGCGTCATGCGGTGGACTTTGCAGAGGCAGGGAAGGACGTTTGCTCTTGGGAACTAGCTGTGTGCAGCTTCTTTCCCCTGCCTTTCCCTCTGGCAACAAAGGACGATCCCCGTACCTTTTTGTTTTTATTGGAACGAAAGGACTGCATTTGATAATGAGGTGCCTTTTTTGTATGCTGCGGGGGGACATAAGGTAAGAAATTCGACTTACCAGCCGTAGCCGTAGAGACAAGGTCCGAGAGGCCGTCTCCAAACAACTCCTCCCCTTTGTAAGGCAAGGACTCCATATGCCGCTTTGAATCGGCATCTCCCGTCCACTGTCGGGTCCACAAGAGCCGCCTAGCAGAAATAGACATAGCATTTATTCTGGAGCTTAATAAACAAATGTCTCTCTGAGCATCTCTCATATACAAGGCAGCATCTCTGATATGCTCTATGGTCATTTGAATAGCATCCCTATCTAAGGTGTCAATCTCCGTAGATAAGGAATCTGCCCATGCCACAACCGCACTACAAACCCAGGCCGACGCCATAGCCAGTCTAGCAATAGTACCTGAATGAGTGTAAATGTGCTTCAAGGTAATTTCCTGCCAGCAGTCAGCAGGTTCCTTGAGGGAAGCCGTATTCGGAGAAGGCAGTGCCACCTTTTTGGACAAGCGTGTCAGCGCCTTGTCTACTTTAGGCGAAGATTCCCAGCGTATCCTATCAGTTTGTGGCAAAGGATACGCCATAAGAACCCTTTTGGGAACTTGTGGTCTCCTATCCGGAGATTCCCAAGCCTTTTCGCACAATTCACTTAGTTCAAATGAGGATGGAAAGGTGACTTCAGGCTTTTTCCCTTTATACATGTGTACCCTCGTGTCAGGGACCGGGGGTTCTTCAGTAATATGCAAAACCTCTTTAATGGCAATAATCATGTACCGAATACCTTTTGCCACCTTCGGCTGTAATTTTGCATCTTCATAGTCCACACTAGAGTCAGTATCTGTGTCATCGATCTGGGATATGGTGCGCTTCTGAGACCCCGAAGGGCCTGGCGCCACAGGGACAGGCATGGACTGGCTACCTGACTGATCCCTAGCTTCTGCCTTGTCTAACCTTTTATGCAATAGATTGACATTTGCATTCAAGACATTCAGCATATCCACCCATTCCGGTGTCGGCGTTGCCGACGGCGACATGACATTCAAGCACTCCCCCTCCACATTAAGCGAGCCTTCCTCGTCAAACATGTCGACACACGCGTACCGACACACTTCACACACACAGGGAACCCCTTTCCTGAAGACAGTATCCCTGTCAAGGCCCTTTGGAGAGACCGAGAGAGAGTATGCCAGCACACACCCCAGCGCAATGATCCTGGAGACCAACACAAAATGTTTTTCCCCAGCCGCGCTGTATAATATGTTATCCGCCAATTATGTGCCCCCCCCCCCCTCTTTTAAACACCCCTTCACCGTGTGTAAGCAGGGGAGAGTCCGGGGAGCTTCCTCTCAGCGGTGCTGTGGAGAGAAAATGGCGCTGGTGAGTGCTGAGGGAGAAGCCCCGCCCCCTCGGAGGCGGGCTTCTGTCTCGCTCAAACTTACAAAAATATGGCGGGGGCTCTTTTATATACATGTACAGTGCCCACCTGTACATGTATATTGTCTTTTGCCATAAGAGGTGTTTATATTGCTGCCCAGGGCGCCCCTGCGCCCTTACAGTTACCGGAGTGTGTGAGGTGTATGGGAGCAATGACGCACAGCTGCAGTGCTATGCGTTACCTCCATGAAGCTGAAGGCTTCTGCCGCCTGACGACTTCTGTCTTCTAGCTCTGTGAGGAGAACGGCGGTGCGGCTCCGGGGGTGGACGCCCAGTAAGAACCTGCGTTCACCCCCTCTGGAGATAATGGTGTCCAGTAGCCGAGGAAGCAGAGCCTATCTTAGACAAGAAGGTCTGCTCCTCTCTCCTCAGTCCCTCGATGCAGGGAGCCTGTTGCCAGCAGTGCTCCCTGTGAAAAAGTAGAAAAAAAATCCAAACAAAAATGCTTTTAGGCAGAGAACTCAGGAGAGCTCTCTGCAGTGCACCCATCCTGCTCTGGGCACAGTGTAAAACTGAGGTCTGGAGGAGGGGCATAGAGGGAGGAGCCAGTGCACACCCAGAGTCCAAAGCTTTCTTAAAGTGCCCTATCTCCTGCGGAGCCCGTCTATTCCCCATGGTCCTTACGGAGTCCCAGCATCCTCAAGGACGTTAGAGAAATGATGGGTCCATGCCGATTGGTTGCTACGGGCAACTTCTCCACTGCTTGAAGCATATAGCCCATAATAACAGCATTCCTGTGCTTTTCCAATTTTCCTAACAATTCTCACCATTACTTTAGGGGCACGTGTGGCACCACTAATACCCATTTCACATCTCCAATGCCAGATACCACCCGGGAATTAGAAAGGGGTTCCTGCCCAGGTGGGATCCGGCATTGGAGACTCTCCTACCTCTTCTGCTGGCTTTCAGACCCGGCATATTGGCGGTTCGGTTGCCACAGCGGCGGGGGGCGGAGCCGGCAGCGGGGATGGAGGAGTTCATCTCAGCGCTGCCTCTCCCTATCTTGTAAACGGGTCCCGTATCGTCTCGACCCGGGAGTCCATTTACAGAGCCACTGACCCGGTATTCAACCTGGGCATAGCACTGCTTATAACCCAGGTTGAATTACCGGGTCAGGCGACCCGGGAAATCCGACATGGCGCTTTCTCACCGCACACTGACCCGCGTCGACCCGGCAATATGCTGGGTCGATACCGGGTTATTCGTGCGGGGTGAAAGGGGTATTACAGAGCAGGGTTTTTTTTAGTTGTTGCAACTGCTCTCTTGTTTGTGACCAACCACCAGGCAACAGGATCTATTTTTATTTATTGTTTGGCGTAATGAAACAAGACCCATTATAGTTTTCCAGTAAAAAATGGATCACGGGTAGTAATAGTGCTGCACAATGGTTGTTTCACTTCTTCACAATGAGAACCAATATCTTTGGAACAAAAGATCTTTAACACTTTAGTATATGTTACGGCTATATAGCAAATTATGTATATTTGCATGTGTCATTTTTCAATTCAAAGACTCTTACACATACCTGGTCCTGCAAGTACTCGTCAACACAACCTCCATGACGCAGGTTCCGGAGAAGGATCTCCGCAGCCTCTGCCCCGACACGATCTGCAGATACTCCTTAAAAAATCAAACACGTGGAAAGTACAATATTACAGATAGATAACAAACCGTGTAGTTGATCTAAACAACTAAATGCAGGTGTCCACTATAGACTGGGCAATGATGAAAAAAAACATGGGATTTATTAATATTGCAGTTCTGACATCCTGTACATTGTAATATTTTGCTTCAACCATTTCTACCAGAGCCATGTACTGCAGACTCGGTTGGGTGTCAAATGATTTCACCTTTATTATGTCAACCTCTTACTAAAATAAAGTTGGAAAATAAATATCTGGATGATGAATTTACCTCTCTTTCCCAGTGATGACCCTGCAAACATACAACCAGTGGAAGTCTCTGCAATAATACTAGAAAACAAGAAGAAAAATAGAGTACATTTTAGGTTTCCTCTTCATCTTCTTCTCCTGCAGCAAAACATTCTAGCCAGAAAATGCTCGGAAACAACTTACATAATCCCACTCCCATTTCCCACAGCTTTGTCTGCGGGTTCTTGTACGCCTTGGATATTCACATATAGCTCCTTTAGTTCCCGCCGTATGCAGCGTACTGCAGCTGAAATCATATCCTTCACCATCTGGCAAAGAGATTAGACAATATGCACTGCTTGATAAATGTTTCTCTTGAATACTCCATTGCATTGTCAAGAGAAAGTGAAACACTAACTCTGCCAAGCATGCACAAGTCCAGAACTTGTGGGGGCAAAGCCAACCTGGCATCGTGCACAAGCATGTAGGTCTATGTTAGAGCATGTACATACACATGTTCTACCAAAAGGCAAGCTGTGGCAGAGTAAGACCCATATCAGTGTTTCCCATCTGTCACCAGAGGAAGAAAGCCTTCTCTATGAAATTGCTTTCACCTATGTATACAAGTAGAGAACCGATAACGGGAGAACCACCCAATCACTATGGGCATGTGATAAGGGTGCTTCCTGGCTCACCAAAAAATTCTTGACTGTAGCTTAGAACTGCCGCCATGCTATATAGACTGCAACTGGCATAAAGTCTAAAGGCCATAATCAGAGCTGCATGCAAGTGTACAGCATTGAGGTCACCAAAATAAGTAGATACACCTGTATTCAGACTTGCACCGCACCTCCTCTATAACTGGCTCACAGAGCAGCCATCATCACTATCAGTGCAGACTTGCACCTGCCTATATTTGGAGGAATAGACTGCAGACAAATCAGACAGCTCAGGGTAAGGAGTAACAGATTGACAGTCAGAAGGTCAACAGTCAATAGATAGACAGGTATAAAAGTTTATGTGAAAAAGGTACAGTACAAAATGTCGACAGGTACAAAAGGTCGACAAGTTTTTTGGGTGTCATTTTGTAGGTTTAACCATATATCATCCAAATCAGTTGAAACGTGTACCCTAACCACCTGTTAGTTAAGGAGGCTTGCTCTGCTGCACTTGCCCCAAGGTTACTAAGGTAATATATTACATGGATAGTAAATTCAGCAAAAGTTTTTAAAATCTCCCCTCCCCCTCCCCCCAAAAAAGTGTTGACCATTGCCATTTTGACCTTTTACATGTTGACCTTTTCGACCATATGGTGTCGACCTACTGACTGTAGAGCTATTGTCCGCCGCATCTCTATGTATGCACATCTCTGCGTAACCTTCAAGTCCACCTATATGCTCATGACACACCCTCACTCAATGGGGTAAATTTACTAAGATGGGAGTTCTATTTAAGATGGGATGTTGCCCATAGCAACCAATCAGATTCTACTTCTCAGTTATCTAGCACCTCCTAGTAGATAATACCTGGAATCTGATTGGTTGCTATGGGCAACATCCCATCTTAAATAGAACTCCCATCTTAGTAAATTTACCCCAATGTACCCAATGCATGAATGCCCAGTTGTCACCCTCTTACGCCCATCTAATGCGACTGAGATATACACGACTCTGAATCAATCATAGATGCATGCACCCGTCCCAGACGCAGATGCTAAAAATCGTGAGAGGAGTTTGCAAAAACAGACTTGTATGCAACGCTGAATCTGGCCCTAAGTGTGTAACAGATGTGACATAAAATGTACACAGTTGGCAGTTAATGGGTGAACTCTGATGTACGGACACTGTCCGTTGTGTGCGGTAAATTGGTTATGGGCTTTTTTTGGCTTGTAATTGATGTAAGATAATAATCATAGTTTCACTGGACAATCAGAGAATAATTACATTTGGTAATATGTCTAACGGAAGCTTGTCCCCTAATCATTTCTAATGGCTTTTTCCAAAAAATATAAACTTTAAAATGTTTTAGTCATGGAAGGAGTTTATAATGTAATCTCTCACGAGCAGAGCCCTCTCCCCTCATGTGCTTCTACTTCTCTTACTTATGTTTTCTCCTACTCCCTATGACGGCACTTAACCCTCGATTTCTGCCACCCTGATGCTTATTTCACGGTCATGTCCCCTGATGCAGCAATTGTTATATACCATGTACTTGTCCTATATTGTCTTGTACCGCAAGTCACTGGTTTCTTGTTTTGCTCATTTATGTACTTGGTAAGGTGCTGGAGAACCCTTGTGGCACCATATAAATAAAGTATAATAATAATAATAATAATATTGTCTTCACGCATACTTCATGGAGGGTTGTCACCATATTTGTAGTTAGTGTAATGCTAGGTACATACTAGACACTTGCAAATGATGCAATGTCGTCAACGATTTCCCTTGAACTCCCGGACAAACGATACAGTGCATACACACTGTGCAATTAAAAGATATAGTCTGCGGCCACATCCAGGAGTATGCAGTTGTTGATGATATCCTCAGATTGAGCTGCATGTAGGGAAGATCTGAAGATGCGACGGACTTCGCAGGAGCGTGCATAGTGCGTACACACTTGGCGGTTTGTTGTTCTGATGCGTCGGAATCGCCCACATCGTTCAAAAAATTGTCTAGTGTGTAGGGGCCTTAAAGAAGGCTGACGAAATGCAGCCAAAAAAGCAGCTCTCCAGAAGAGCATCTAAAGGATACTATGTTTGAGCCATAATGGATACAGGGGGATATTCAATTACCACCGATGAAGCTTCGGGTGATATTGACAGAGGTTTCATCAATAATTTTTCACCGGGGGGAAAAACATCCTTTTCACCCGAAAACATGCAGGTTCTGTGAAACCTGTGTGTTTTCCGTATAAACAGCCTCGTTTTCAGGTGAAAACTTGACTGTTTTGGGGGATTTTGCTTCTCCTGCCGGAAGCAGGTGAAACAAATCCCTTATAAAGCCGCGACGCGGCTTATCGTGGCTAATTTAATAGCCCCCCCCCCACCGGCGATACTTTTACACTTGACAGTCAGTGCAGGTTATTAAATATATCCCCCACAGTCCGACAGACTGTTTTCCATCCATGCTTCAGTGGATTTATGATTTATTCGAGCAATCTGTGGATCACATCAATATACTAATGTACTAATAGGTTTCACTGTGTGGAAGTTCAGTATACCAATTAAATGTGGTTTGCTTTTTATGGATACAAAAGAGTTACTATTTTCCCAAAAAATTTCAAGCATTCAGTTTGTCTGTGGAATATGGAATATATAACAGATTATTTTGCGCTAGATATCACAATTCTATTATCTATTTTTGCAGCCATTTGTGATTTATGTTTATTGACGTTCAGCTGCCATCAATCAACTGTATGCAAATTATTATTTTATGGAATAAGGACATTGGATATGTGTTTTTAGAAATATGATTTTTGACATAGCATTGCTGTAGTCTTCAGTATGATAAAGCTGGCAACTATACATCACCCTGGCCAAAGTCTGTAGACAGTTACTTATATAAAATGCCATACTGACCTTATAGGGAAGAACTCCTGCTACAAAAGCTCGGCCATAGATCTTTGTGACTGTCCCCCGATCTGTCAGGTTAATAGGGGTTAAATACTTGACCGGGGAAACACGGACTAGAATCTCCCCTCCACCGCGAGGGTAGTAACCCCTAGGCAGGAGAAAGAAAAATAGCTGTGTTCAAGTAGCACTAATGACAAAGTCACCCTCAGTATATGCAGTGACCAAACTGCTCATGTGTGCTGTATTACAAACAGGTAGATTTACTCAGATTTGACCAAAAGTAAAAACTATTTTGAAAAATACAAAAAAGTATGACCTTTAAACATTCAATCATGGTTTTACCTTCCAGTGTCGTGGTTTACGTTAATTGTTTTATGATCCCCATATAAATTTTTTTGAAAATTTGAATGATGTATAGGGTTTTTTTGTGGGTTAGATATGCAAGAGTTTTTAGTTTACACTCTTTAGCTAGGCAAAAACATAAATAAATACCAAAATTATATTCTTTCCATTATTCATACGCATGATTACTTTTACATTTTGAGAGAAATACCAGAAAATGAACCTGTACTAATATCTACTGTATAATAGCAGTTACAATTACAGGTTGAGTATCCCATATCCAAATATCCGAAATACGGAATATTCCGAAATACGGACTTTTTTGAGTGAGAGTGAGATAGTGAAACCTTTGTTTTCTGATGGCTCAATGTACAAAAACTTTGTTTAATACACAAAGTTAATAAAAATATTGTATTAAATGACCTTCAGGCTGTGTGTATAAGGTGTATATGAAACATAAATGAATTGTGTGAATGTAGACACACTTTGTTTAATGCACAAAGTTATAAAAAATATTGGCTATAATGACCTTCAGGCTGTGTGTATAAGGTGTATATGTAACATAAATGCATTCTGTGCTTAGACTTAGCTCCCATCACCTTGATATCTCATTATGGTATGCAATTATTCCAAAATACGGAAAAATCCCATATCCAAAATACCTCTGGTCCCAAGCATTTTGGATAAGGGATACTCAACCTGTATATCCATGTCAGCATGGATCAAGTGGTAATGCTCATCAGCTTTTCCAACTAGAACCAAAGGCCAGTCAACCTTCAGTACATACGTAGTGAGAACACTGGAATTAAAGGAGCCCATACATCAGCAATCAACTAGGGCAATTTGCAGATGATTGTGCAAATAAATCTGCAATGTATGGGGTTCAGAGATCACAGATTTCAACCACAAATCTGTTGGGATTGTTAAATCCATTTTTTCAACATGCTTAATTTCACAGATCAATTGGGACTGTAGATTGCTAGTGTATGGGCAACAGTTAGCAGATATGCATATTGTTTCTAGTAAAGGGGCCCATACAACTGCAATCGCAATTTATTGTCTCACAGATCCTGAGATTATTTTTCCTCAATTTATTGTTTTTACAATCCATATAAAACTTTGCCATACATTACAGATATTTCTCTGACGTCCTAAGTGGATGCTGGGACTCCGTAAGGACCATGGGGAATAGCGGCTCCGCAGGAGACTGGGCACAACTAAAGAAAGCTTTAGAACTACCTGGTGTGCACTGGCTCCTCCCACTATGACCCTCCTCCAGACCTCAGTTAGAATCTTGTGCCCGGCTGAGCTGGATGCACACTAGGGGCTCTCCTGAGCTCCTAGAAAAGAAAGTATATTTCAGGTTTTTTATTTTCAGTGAGATCTGCTGGCAACAGACTCACTGCTACGAGGGACTAAGGGGAGAAGAAGCGAACCTACCTGATTGGAGCTAGTTTGGGCTTCTTAGGCTACTGGACACCATTAGCTCCAGAGGGATCGAACACAGGACCCGACCTCAATCGTTCGGTCCCGAAGCCGCGCCGCCGTCCCCCTTACAGAGCCAGAAGCATGAAGATGGTCCTGAAAATCGGCGGCAGAAGACTTCGGCAGTGTCACGTTTTACTGTCACGGTGTCTGTGTCCTGTTTTTATTTGGGTATTTTTTCCCCAGTAGAACTACAGGTACCAGCGGGCCCGTTTTTCTCCCGCATGCTGGTACTTGTGTTTCTCCAAGTACCAGCTTGCGGGGGAGGCTTGCTGGGACTTGTAGTTCTTCTGGAAAAAACAATATTCTTGTCATTTTACTCTAGGCTATCAGCCTCCCATCCGCAGCCATTGGATGGGGGGGGACAGCCTCGGGATTCACCCCTGGCCCTTGGGTGGCTGGGGGGGGGGACCCCTTGATTGAAGGGGTCCCCACTCCCCCAGGGTACCCCGGCCAGGGGTGACTAGTTGGATATTTAATGCCACGGCCGCAGGGCACTGCATAAACGTGACCCCCGGCTAGTGGAGCCCGATGCTGGTGTAAAAAATACGGGGGACCCCTACTCTTTTTGTCCCCCGTATTTTTTGCACCAGCACCAGGCGCAGAGCCCGGTGCTGGTTTTAAAAATACGGGGGATCCCTGCCCAATTTTCCCCCCGCATTTATGGAACCAGGACCAGCTCGAAGAGCCCGAGGCTGGTTATGCTTTGGAGGGGGGACCCCACGCCATTTTTTTTCCGTGTTTTTCCCGTTTTTTCCCGTTTTTTTAAATCGCGGCAAAATCCGGCAAATCGGCCGCTTTTCGCCCGCGGGACTGTCGAATCCGTTTTTCATTGAATATGGTGAATTCCGGCAGCCACCTGCCGGAATTCACCTGTCGAATTGTGTCGAATTTAAAAACGGCGATAATTTGCCGCGATTCGCCGTGAATTGCATATACCCCTCTGTCTCCCCAAAGGACTTTGTGGGGTCCTGTCCTCAGTCAGAGCATTCCCTGTGTGTGTGCGGTGTGTCGGTACGGCTGTGTCGACATGTTTGATGAGGAAGGTTACGTGGAAGGCGAAGCAGGTGCCGATAAATGTGATGTCGCCCCCTGTGGGGCCGACACCAGAGTGGATGGATAGGTGGAAGGTATTAACCGACAGTGTCAACTCCTTACATAAAAGGCTGGATGACGTAACAGCTGTGGGACAGCCGGCTTCTCAGCCCGCGCCTGCCCAGGCGTCTCAAAGGCCATCAGGGGCTCAAAAAAACGCCCGCTACCTCAGATGGCAGACACAGATGTCGACACGAAGTCTGACTCCAGTGTCGACGAGGTTGAGACATATACACAATCCACTAGGAACATCCGTTGCATGATCTCGGCAATGAAAAATGTTTTACACATTTCTGACATTAACCCAAGTACCACAAAACAGGGGTTTTATATTTGGGGAGAAAAAGCAGCCAGTGTTTTGTTCCCCCATCAGATGAGTGAATGAAGTGTGTGAAGAGGCGTGGGTTCCCCCGATAAGAAACTGGTAATTTCTAAAAAGTTACTGATGGCGTACCCTTTCCCGCCAGAGGATAGGTCACGTTGGGAGATATCCCCTAGGGTGGATAAGGCGCTCACACGTTTGTCAAAAAAGGTGGCACTGCCGTCTTAGGATACGGCCACTTTGAAGGAGCCTGCTGATAAAAAACAGGAGGCTATCCTGAAGTCTGTATATACACACTCAGGTACTATACTGAGACCTGCAATTGCCTCAGCATGGTTAGTGCTGCTGCAGCGGGGTCTGTTACCCTCTCAGGACAGGGATACTATTTTGCTAACCATAGAGCATATTAAAGACGTAGTCTTATCTATGAGGGATGCACAGAGGGATATTGCCGGCTGGCATCCAGAATTAATGCAATGTCCATTCTGCCAGGAGTGTATTAGGGACCCGGCAGTGGACAGGTGATGCTGACTTTAAAAGGCACATCTGCCTTATAAGGGTGAGGAATTGTTGGGGATGGTCTCTGGGACCTCGTATCCACAGCAACAGCTGGGAAGAAATTTTTTTACCTCAGGTTTCCTCACAGCCTAAGAAAGCACTGTATTATCAGGTACAGCCCTTTCGACTTCAGAAAAGCAAGCGGGTCAAAGGCGCTTCCTTTCTGCACAGAGTCAAGGGAAGAGGGAAAAAAGCTGCACCAGACAGCCAGTTCTCAGGATCAAAAATCTTCCCCCGCTTCCTCTGAGTCCACCGCATGACGCTGAAGCTCCACAGGTGGAACCAGGTGCGGTGGGGGCGCGTTTCGGGAACTTCAGCGACCAGTGGGCTCGCTCACAGGTGGATCCCTGGGTTCTGCAAGTAGTATCACAGGGATACAAGCTGGAGTTCGAAGCGACTCCACCTCGCCGTTACCTCAAATCAGCCTTGACGGTTCGGTGAGACCCATTCTAAAATTTAAATCCTTGAACACTTATATACGAAGGTTCAAGTTCAAAATGGAATCGCTCAGGGCTGTTATTGCAAGCCTGGACGAAGGGGATTACATGGTATCACTGGACATCCAGGATGCTTACCTGCATGTCCCCATTTACCCTCCTCACCAGGAGTACCTCAGGATTGTGGTACAGGACTGTCATTACCAATTCCAGACGTTGCCGTTGGTCTGTCCCCGGCACAGAGGGTATTTACCAAGGTAATGGCCGAAAGGATGATACTCCTTCGAAAATAAAAAAAGGGAGTTATAATTATCCCTACTTGGACGATCTCCTGATAAAGGCGAGGTCCAGGGAGCAGTTGTTGGTCGGAGTAGCACTATCTCGGGAAGTGCTACAACAGCACGGCTGGATTCTGAATATTCCAAAGTCGCAGCTGGTTCCTACGACGCGTCTACTGTTCCTGGGTATGGTTCTGGACACAGAACAGGAAAAAAGTGTTTCTCCCGGAGGAGAAGGCCAAGGAGTTGTCATCTCTAGTCAGAGACCTCCTAAAACAAATACAGGTGTCGGTGCATCAATGCACGCGAGTCCTGGGAAAGATGGTAGCTTCTTACGAAGAAATTCCATTCGGCAGGTTCCATGCAAGGATCTTCCAGTGGGATCTGTTGGACAAGTGGTCCGGGTCGCATCTTCAGATGCATCGGCTGATAGCCCTGTCTCCAAGGGCCAGGGTGTCGCTGTTGTGGTGGCTGCAGAGTGCTCATCTTCTAGAGGGCCGCAGATTCGGCATACAGGACTGGGTCCTGGTGACCACGGATGCCAGCCTTCGAGGCTGGGGGGCAGTCACACAGGGAAGAAACTTCCAAGGACTATGGTCGAGTCAGGAGACTTCCCTACACATAAATATTCTGGAACTAAGGGCCATTTACAATGCCCTAAGTTAGGCTAGACCCCTGCTTCAACACCAGCCGGTGCTGATCCAGTCAGACAACATCACGGCGGTCGCCCATGTATACCAAAAGGGCGGCACAAGAAGCAGGATGGCGATGGCAGAAGCCACAAGGATTTTCCGATGGGCGGAAAATCATGTGTTAGCACTGTCAGCAGTGTTCATTTCCGGAGTGGACAACTGGGAAGCAGACTTTCTCAGCTGGCACGACTTCCACCCGGGAGAGTGGGGATTTCATCCAGAAGTCTTCCAAATGATTGTACACCATTGGGAAAGGCCACAGGTGGACATGATGGCGTCCCGCCTCAACAAAAAGCTAAAAAGATATTGCGCCAGGTCAAGGGACCCTCAGGCGATAGCTGTGGACGCTCTGGTGACACCGTGGGTGTACCAGTCGGTTATGTGTTCCCTCCTCTTCCTCTCATACCCAAGGTACTGAGGATAATAAGAAAAAGAGGAGTAAGAACTATACTCATTGTTCCGGATTGGCCAAGAAGAGCTTGGTACCCGGAACTACAAGAACTGATCTCAGAGGACCCATGGCCTCTGCCGCTCAGACAGGACCTGCTGCAGCAGGGGCCCTGTCTGTTCCAAGACTTACCGCGGCTGCGTTTGACGGCATGGCGGTTGAACGCCGGATCCTGAAGGAAAAGGGCATTCCGGAGGAAGTCATCCCTACGCTGATTAAAGCTAGGAAAGAAGTGACCGCAAACCATTATCACCGCATATGGCGAAAATATGTTGCGTGGTGTGAGGCCAGGAAGGCCCCAACGGAGGAATTTCAGCTGGGCCGTTTTCTGCACTTCCTACAGTCAGGGGTGACTATGGGCCTAAAATTGGGTTCCATTAAGATCCAGATTTCGGCTCTGTCGATTTTCTTCCAGAAAGAACTGGCTTCACTGCCTGAAGTTCAGACATTTGTTAAGGGAGTGCTGCATATTCAGCCCCCTTTTGTGCCTCCAGTGGCACCTTGGGATCTCAACGTGGTGTTGGATTTCCTAAAGTCGCATTGGTTTGAGCCACTTAAAACCGTGGATTGGAAATATCTCACGTGGAAAGTGGTCATGCTGTTGGCCTTGGCTTCGGCCAGGCGTGTGTCAGAATTGGCGGCTTTGTCATGTAAAAGCCCTTATCTGATTTTCCATATGGATAGGGCAGAATTGAGGACTCGTCCCCAGTTTCTCCCTACGGTGGTATCAGCTTTTCATTTGAACCAACCTATGTAGTGCCTGCGGCTACTAAAGACTTGGAGGATTCCAAGTTGTTGGACGTAGTCGGGGCCCTGAAAATTTATGTTTCCAGGACAGCTAGTGTCAGGAAAACTGACTCGCTATTTATCCTGTAGGCACCCAACAAGCTGGGTGCTCCTGCTTCAAAGCAGACTATTGCTCGCTGGATCTGTAGTACGATTCAGCTTGCACATTCTGCGGCTGGACTGCCGCATCCTAGATCAGTGAAAGCCCATTCCACGAGGAAGGTGGGCTTTTCTTGGGCGGCTGCCCGAGGGGTCTCGGCTCTACAACTTTGCCGAGCAGCTACTTGGTCGGGGTCAAACACATTTGCTAAATTCTACAAGTTTGACACCCTGGCTGAGGAGGACCTAGAGTTTGCCCATTCGGTGCTGCAGAGTCATCCGCACTCTCCCGCCCGTTTGGGAGCTTTGGTATAATACCCATGGTCCTTACGGAGTCCCAGCATCCACTTAGGACGTCAGAGAAAATAAGATTTTACTCACCGGTAAATCTATTTCTCGTAGTCCGTAGTGGATGCTGGGCGCCCATCCCAAGTGCGGATTGTCTGCAATACTTGTATATAGTTATTGTTTAACTAAAGGGTTATTGTTGAGCCATCTGTTGAGAGGCTCAGTTATATTTCATACTGTTAACTGGGTATAGTATCACGAGTTATACGGTGTGATTGGTGTGGCTGGTATGAGTCTTACCCGGGATTCAAAATCCTTCCTTATTGTGTCAGCTCTTCCGGGCACAGTATCCTAACTGAGGTCTGGAGGAGGGTCATAGTGGGAGGAGCCAGTGCACACCAGGTAGTCCTAAAGCTTTCTTTAGTTGTACCCAGTCTCCTGCGGAGCCGCTATTCCCCATGGTCCTTACGGAGTCCCAGCATCCACTACGGACTACGAGAAATAGATTTACCGGTGAGTAAAATCTTATTTTTTCATTGATTTGCAGATCATTTTCAGTTAAACAGATCTTCCAATCTTGAAAGACTCATCAGTTTACTAGAAACAGTCTGCATATCTGCTGATTGCTGGTGTATGGGCAACAATCTACAGCCCCAATTGATCTGTGAAATTAAACACGTTGAAAAACCTGGTTTATCAATCACAAATCGATTTGTGGCCGAAATCTGGAATCTATGAACATAATATATTGCAGATTTATTGAACAATCAGCTGCAAAACGTCAGATTGTCCCAATTGATGGCTGATGTATTGGCCCCTTAAGACTGGAAACTTGACATAGTTGTTGGGGCAAATTGATAACTGTCATATGGTGGGTGAGGGGCATATGCAGAACCACAATCCCCTCATCTCCATTATGTTAAAATTATTAACATGACTTTTCCAAATGTAATTTTGCCTAAGGGGCTATTATCTGTATCACTGAAATTGTTGCTACTGTAGGACCACATAACCTTCTATACACTGCAATTCATGCAGAACTTTTATATTAATTATAGATGATTTTAGAGATTTAACAGACATATTAGCATGTCTCAGCAGCACATAGCTCATTAGTTCCCATATGTGGTCCTCAAGGAAACCCAACAGTCCAGGTTTTAAGGCTATCCATGCTTAGGCACAGGTGGCTTAATTAGTACCGCAGTCGGTTTGATTATACCATTTGTGTACAAG
Organism: Pseudophryne corroboree; assembly: GCF_028390025.1. Lineage (NCBI taxonomy): Eukaryota > Metazoa > Chordata > Amphibia > Anura > Myobatrachidae > Pseudophryne > Pseudophryne corroboree. Next base: position 197,083,440 of record NC_086452.1, on the reverse strand, counting down.
CAGGGATATCCCTAAAACCTGGACTGTTAGGGTACCTTGAAGATCACATTTGAGAACCACTGACATAGCTGGTCTGCATTGCTTCTCACCTTCTCCTGATGTCACAATCCAACTTAAAGGAGAAATGTTCTGCAATTGGCTTGAAGACCTGATGGGGTGGAGGGAAAAATACCACAGAAAAAAGTACCAATTATTGATTCAAATGTATTATTAGGACGGAAATACAGATAAATAAAGAATTAGTGTGCTCTGTCCCAAATAAATATGTTTGTCTCCAGGACATGATGTAGATGGCATCCCGACGTACGGGATGTTAGCAGTCAGAAAACAGACGCTGGAATCCAGACGCCTGTCAGAATGCCAGCGCCAGAATCCAGTCAACCAACATCCTGAATGCAAGTATGCCGGGGAGGGTTAGGGTTAGGCTGTGGGAAGGGGTGTTCATTTACTTTGTCCCACCTGTTGGGATTTAGGCAATCGCGATGCGGTGTCTGTATTCTAACCACCAGCATCCCCACCCTTCTGTCCTTAGCATATAAAATGTCTACATAAATCTATATTCCCTTACTGCACACACAGAGCTGAACTGCAGATGTGTTTATGAGCGGTTTAATGTATAGTAGTAAAGATTCATGCACGTCTGCCGTTTATGTCCTGTTATCACTATATACAGCACTCTAAGTATATGCGTAGGAGTAAATCCAATTAACTCACCCATAGCGTTATCAACGGTAGGTTTTACCATAACAATTATTTCTCCGGCAGGGTCCACAGGTTACCCATAGGATAACATCGGGATGTCCCAAAGCAATTTAGTGGAGGGGGCGCTCCTTATTGGACAGGAGAATCCTTCGCCCGAATTCAGCGTCCTGAGAGGCAAAGGTATTAAAGGCATAATGTTTAATGATTGTGTTAATGGAAAACCATGTGGCTGCCTTACATATCTGTTCTGCTGAAGCACCAGGTTGTGCTGCCCATGACGAACCTACTTTACGAGTAGAGTGAGCAGAGACATTAGCCGTAACAGGGAGATCAGCTTGAGAGTATGCTTCTGAAATGGTCATCCAAAACCACCTCGCCAGTGTCTGCTTATCAGCAGGCCATCCTCTCTTGTGAAATCCATAGAAAATGAAGAGAGTGTCTGTCTTTCTGATGGCACTGGTACGATCCACATAGATCCTTAAGGCGCGGACTATGTCCAACTATGCATCTCCCGCAGAAAGGTCCGGGCTCTGAAAGGCTGGGACTACAATTTCTTTGTTAAGGTGGAATGTAGATAGTGATACCACCTTCGGAAGATACCCAGATTTGGTTCTGAGAATCGCTCTATCTGGATAAAAATCAGAAACGGAAGCCGACATAACAATGCCCCTAAATCTGAAACTCTTCTAGCTGAATCAATAGTCAGTAGATAGAGAACTTTAGCTGTCAACCATAAGAACTGCTCGTTTAAGTGGTTCAAATGGGGCAATATTAGTACTACTTAAATCCCAAGGTACTGTAGGAGGAACAAAATAAGGTTGAATGTGCACCATTCTCGGGAATAAAGTGCACACATCCTGTAGGTTAGCAATTTTCTTTTGGAACCATACAATCAATGCTGACACTTCCCCTCTCAAGGAAGCCACCCGAAAACCTTTGTCCATTCCTACCTGAAGGAATGCCAGGACTCTGGAAACTCTGAATGCCCTAGGGTCAAATTTCTGGTTACTGCACCATTGAATATCGAACTTGCCATATTCGGTGATAAATGCAAGCTGAGAAAGGTTTCCTTGCTCTGAGCATTGTGTGAATTACCTGTTGTGAGAATCCTATTGCTTTCAGGATGGAAGTCTCAAGAGCCACGCCGTCAAAGACAGTCGATCCAGGTGCTTGTGATAGCAAGGACCCTGATACAGTAGATCTGGACGTTGAGGGAGTAGGAATGGAACAACCATCGACAGCCTCTGCAGATCTGTGTACCAATGTCTTCTGGGCCAAACCGGAGCTATCTGTATCACGGCTCCCTTCTTTCGCATTACCCTGGGCACAGGGTGATCGGTGGAAACATATAGGCCAGACGAAAGTCCCATCTTACTGACAGGGCATCCACAAAGGTCGCTTTGGGATCCTTTATTCATGACCCGTATGCGGGAACTTTATTGTTCTGGTGTGATGCCATGAAATCTATTTCCGGTAACCCCCATTTGTCTACCAGAATTTGGAAGACCTCTGGGTGTAAACCCCACTCGATTGCATGAATGGCGTGTCGACTGAGAAAATCCGCTTCCCAGTTTAGGACTCCCGGAATGAACACTGTGGACAAGGCTGGAGTTCTGCCCACTGTAATGTGTGACTTCCCTCCTTCATTGCATTCTGGCTGCGAGTTCCTCCCTTATGGTTGAGGTACGCTACTGCCGTTGCATTGTCCAAGCGGATCTAGTCTGGTTTCCCCTGGAGGATGTCCTTTGCCTGAATAAGAGATATATATATATATATATATATATATATATATATATATATATATATATATATATCCCGAAGTTCCAATATATTTATTGACAGACAATTTTCTTCTTCAGTCCACTGCCCCTGGAAGCAACTCCTTTCCGACACCACTCCCCAGCCCTGAAGGAGTCAGTTGTCAGAATTTCCCAATCCGATATCCAAAAGGGTCTCCCTTTGTCCAGATGGGATGTTTGTAGCCACCAGGCTAATGACCTCCTTACTTCCAGAGGAAGGACCATAGTCTGCTTTTTTATTGTCTGATGAAAGCCATTCCATTTGGAAAGGATCATATGTGGCAGAGGCCTCAAATGGAACTGAGCATACTCCACCATGTTGAATGTCGACACCATCAACCCCTCACTCGTATCGTGGCGTGAATGGATATCCCTCGATTATGTAGCAGAACCTGAATTCTTGACTGAATTTTGGATATTTTGTTTAGAGGTAAAATTAGTCTCTGAAGATGTGAATCCAGTACAGCCCCCAAATGAGTCATCCGTTGTGATGAAACTAGGGACGACTTTGCCCAATTTATGAGCTGTGTCTCTCTAAACAAGCAATTGTCTGTTGCAGATGACACTGAAACAATTACTGAGACTGTGCCAGGATGAATAAGTCATCGAGGTATGAAAAAATCCCCTGCTGATGGAGAGAAGATGCCATCACCACCATAATTTTGGGGAATACTCTGGGAGCTGTGTCCAGTTCAAATGATAGGGCCTGAAACTGAAAATGATGCTGGAGGATAGCAAACCTAAGATAGCGTTGATGGGACAATGCTATAGGAAACTGTAGGAAAACATCCTAGATATCCAGGCATACCATAAAATCCTCCGGCTCCATGGCCAAAATAATGGAACATAAAGTCTCCATATGAAAATGAGGCACCCAAATGTACTTGTTCAGCACTTCGAGATCGAGTATAGGCTGGAACGACCCATTTGGCTTCTGGACTAGAAACATGTTGGAATAAAAAACCCTGTCCTCATTGTGCAGGAAACACTTAACCGTGAGATACCACTACTTGCACCCAGGCATCTGTGGTAGACTGCTGCCAGATCTGTGCAAACTGAAGAAGTCTGCCTCCCACCCTGGGGTCCCTCAGGTGAATGCCCGCACCATCAGGCTGATGACTTATCTTCTGATTTGGATGCCGGTCCTCTGGTAGCTCAATGTTTTTTAGTCTTACTAGACTTGTCAGATTGAGACTATTTGCCATCACCCTTTCCTTTTGCTTTTCCTTGAGTCCGAAATGGCAGAAAAGCTGGACATCTAGGCTTAGATTTGGGTGTGAAAGGAACTTACTTTATTGGAATCTGCTTCTGACTCCAAAATACTGTTTAATTCTTTAACAGAAAGAATATCTCCAGTAAAAGGCAAAGGGGTATATTCAATTGAAGTCGAAAGCTGCAGTCTGTTGAAAAGACGTCAGTTTGACTTTTTTAGGTCAGAAGGGGTTCCGACCTATTCAATATATTCGACAAGTCGAGGAATTCGACTTGTCGAAAAGCACGTGGATCGGCGGAATAGCTGCCGATCCATGTGCTTGTCGGTTTTGGCCCCCTTTGCGACCATCTCACTTCGACTTTAAAAAAAGTCGAAGTGAGATGCGGGAGCAGTGACGGGGAGAGCAGCGGGCAGCCAGACGGGGAGAGCAGGAGGATGTCACAGCAGCGTCCACCCGGCTCCAGCCAGCGAGACCTCGCTTGCTGGAGCCGGGTGGACGCTGCCGTGAGCAGCAGCTGTGATGCGGAACCGTGGAGAGGGACGGGGAGAGGCAGAGAGACGAGGGGGGAGAGCCGCAGGCAGACGGGGGAGAGCAGCGCTACAGCAGCAGCTATATAGCTGCTACTGTAGCGCTGCTCTCCCCCGTCTGCCTGCAGCTCTCCCCCATCTAAGCTCCTGCATCTCAATTCGACTTTTTTTAAAGTCGAATTGATAATGCATTCAATATCCCAGGTCGGATCCATTCCGACAAATGAGTGTCGGAATGGATCCGACTTCAGTTGAATATACCCTAAAGACTGCAGAACATTCTTGGATGTTTCCATGCTTTCCATGTACGTACCCAGACCATTCTGCGAGCTGCTACTGCTGAGGCGGATGCCTGAGAGACAATTGGAGGTCAAAAGGAATGAAAAGTGGTACTCTTTGCCTTTGCTGCAGAAGGATTAGTACTTGGGAAAAACGCAGTCATAGCAGTTGCCAAGTCAGTCACAATCTTATTCAGATCCTCCCCAAAAAGGATGTCTCCCTTAAAAGGGAGCACCTCCAAGGTCTTTCTGGAGCCTAGGTCTACCTTCCAGGACCTCAACCACAGAATTCGGCGAGCCAGTATAGACGTAGTAGATGCCTTGGCCGCCATTACACCTGCCTCAGAGGCCACTTACTGAATATAGTGGGAGGCTATGGTAATATGAGACAGACATTATCTGGCAGTGTCAGAAATATCCTGAGGCAGCTCATCCTCAATTGCCTGAACCCATGCTTAAATTCCTTTCGCGTCACAGGAGGCTGCTATAGTGGGTGTATGTACAGCACCGGTAAGAGTAAATAGACTTCAGGCATCCCTACACACGCTTATCCGTCAGTTCCTTCAGTGAGGTAACAGTGGTGACAGGCAGAGTAGATGACACCACAAGACGGGCGACATGAGAGTCCACCGGCGGTGGAGTTTCCCACTTGTTACTCAACTCTGCAGGGACAGGATAAAGAGCTAGCATCTTTTTAGACAGGGAAAATTTCTTTCCTGGAGACCAGGATTCCAGACGTATGTCAATTAAATGGTCATAATGTGGTAAGACTACTTTAGTAACCTTCTGATGTTTGAACTTATCAGGTTTCTTAGACGCAGTAGTGGGATTGATCTCATCATCAATTTGGAGAATCAGCTTAATAGCCTCCACTAGGTCAGGATCATCAACCTGGGCTGTAGATTCCTCATCAGAAGAGACTGTATCAGTGTCTGATGGATCAGTATATTCCCCATGCTCATCAGAAGAACTATCCAAAATATTAGTGGATTGTGAGGAAGAAATGGCCCGCTTAGATGACCCCTTGACCCCAGAGGGACATGGGGTAGACTTTTGTCTAACCAAAGATTGATTTAATTGTTGTAACTGGGTAGACAGAGTGTCCGCCTATGGCGGATTAACTACAGGGACAATATGTGGCTGCAATGGCACAGGAGGTCCCACAAGGGGCGTCACAAGCGTATTCAGGATACTTGAGAACGCTGCCCAAGGTGGTTCCTGATTGGCCACAGGCTGACTGGGAGATGTATGGCACCCAGTGCCTGAACCATCAGCTAAAACTTCCCCCTCAGGTAAATCCTTGGTGCCAGCACTGCATGATACAGAAGCGTCCGCAGATTTCCCGCCCTGTGTGGCAGACATTATAGGAAATGTAGCCTTAGAGCGTAACAGTACAATATAGCCAGACAAAGACAATACCTGCAAATAACCCCCTGATTTATGCGACAGTAAATACAGGGCACAAACAGAGGATCAAAGTGGTAAGAGGTGACTGAAATACACAGTAAAAAACCCCAAACAGTATATACTGTGTAGCACTTAAATATATATTATATATATATATATATATATATATATATATATATATATATATATATATATATATATATATATTTTACACACACATACATGTATACACATACACACACCTAGCCCCCCAGGGTACAGAATATAGTGATGGCAAGAAGTGTGATACGTGAGAATGAAATCCACACTGCACCTACAGGCACACTCAGTCACAGGTACAATGCAGAAATTTTTACAGACAAACAATAAAACTGCACTGGACTATAAAATTAAATATAGATATGTATGTATATAGATAGATATTACAATGCACAGTAGATACTGGATGTACATCACAGAATACTTGTACTAAATATTCAGGTAGCAGTACACTAAATATTCAGGTAGCAGTACAACTATGACTGTCTAAAATGACATGTAGAATGACATGTAGAATACTTAAGTGCCTGTAAATGCACAGCGCTGATGAGACAGGTGGCTTTACAGAGGAGACAGTGCCCAGCAGTCCTGGAGATAAGCCCAGCTACTTGTGGAAAGATGGCGCCAAAATCTCTGTCGGGGAGTGAGGGAGTGTGAAATGCAGCTCCAGGCCGGGAACACCAGCAGTAGATGGCGCCCGGAGCTGGGGGAGAGGCTACAGGTCAGCGCCTTATTCCCTATGCTGTCCTCACCACCGGGTACTGTGGAGCCTATGTAAAATGCATTTTTCGTAAATCCGACCTGTGCTCCCTGCCCAGGTTGATATAGTGGGGTCCCTGTGCAGCACAGTGTCCATGCCAGCGGCGCGGTCCATCTCCTGGGACCGCGATTTACCGGCGGGTCCCACCTGGGGGACCCTCTTACTCCTTCCTGATGTGCAGCCACGCGATCCAGGCGAGCGTCAGCGGTGGTGTGCCTGAAGACCAGTGTGCCGCCGCTGCAAATACCCTGGAACCTGGCCGCGGGAGTATGCAGCGCTGCTGGGGAGGTGCTGGAGCCGCAGAATGTCAGACTGACAAACAGTGCTGCGTCCCTTGAATCTTCTTTAAAAAGCTCTTCTCAGGGCTGCCTAGCGCAGCCCCCCCTGTTAGTGAACTGCTCTGCAGGCATCAACTCTCAAACTGAGCTCCAGTGCCCGGAGGCGGGGTTATAGAGGAGGCAGTGCAGTGCATCCTGGGAACAGTCAAAGCTTTAGCCTGTTGGTGCCTCGGATCAAGATACAACTCTACACCCCAATGTATTCCTTGTGGAATCCGAGTGTACCCCGCTGCAGAAATTAATTTCTGCCATGAAATATTAAAAATCATATCCAGGGACAGGCGTTCTGATAGGAGCTAGTCCTAGCAATGTGTAAGCTAAAGTAATTGCATCAGGGATCACTTTATGCTGCGAACCTATTGCGCATGCACGGTTATTAGACAGCACATGCCCCAGTGGCTGTTACAGCGTGGGGAGTGGGTGAGAGGACATAGGGGAGGGGAGGAACATATGAAGTGGGAGGACAGAAGGGCGCAGGGCTGGTCACAGGAGGGGCCAGCCAACAGTAACTAGCCACACTGTAGATGCTGGGGCTGGGTGCAGGGGGGAGTAGGGCCCTGGAGGCAGGAAGGGAAGGGCTGTGGGGAGGGAGGAGGTGGAGCAGCCGGAAATGGTATTATCTCTGTTCTGACACTGCCCTTATTAACTGAAGTTGGCAGCCATACTGCACCCTGCGAACCAGTACTTTGACTAGCGCCTCTCAAATATTGGAGGGGCCTAGGGTAGCCATAATGTAAGCATTCCTTTGTACAGTATAAGAGCATCTGCATCTAATACATACTGGTCTACCTGACCCCCTCCATGAGGGACAAAATGCTCTGTTCCTGGTCTCTCCTGGCAATGTATGTATGATTGCCATCACCTGTGGTAAGCTAGTCAATTGATAAGAAAGGTGTTTCACCACAGGTGATGGCAATCATACATTGCCAGGAGAGTCCAGGAACAGAGCATTTTCTCCCTCATGGAGAGGGTCAGGTAGGCAAGTATGATCTAATAGCCTCGCTGTAGAAGCTGTTACAGGTCTTAATGTGTTTTTTATGGGCTCGTTGATGCTTTAGTATATGAATGTTTGAATTGAACGTTCTTTATTTTAGATGTTAGTATCAACAAATTAATCTCTTTATTAATCAGGGCCAGATAACGATGGGGCGGACAGAGCTACAGCTCCAGGCCTCCACATAAACAAGGCATAATTATGACAGCATGATCATGATCAGCCTAACTGGCCACGCAATCTGCTATAAATTATAGGTATTGCAATGTAATTTCTAGTTCTCACAATACAGGTTGAGTATCCCATATCCAAATATTCCGAAATACGGACTTTTTTGAGTGAGATTGAGATAGTGAAACCTTTGTTTTCTGATAGCTCAATGTACACAAACTTTGTTTAATACACAAAGTTATTAAAAATATTGTATTAAATGACCTTCAGGCTGTGTGTATAAGGTGTATATGAAACATAAATGAATTGTGTGAATGTATACACACTTTGTTTAATGCGCAAAGTTATAAAAAATATTGGCTAAAATGACCTTCAGGCTGTGTGTATAAGGTGTATATGTAACATAAATGCATTCTGTGCTTAGATTTAGGTCCCATCACCATGATATCTCATTATGGTATGCAATTATTCCAAAATACGGAAAAATCCCATATCCAAAATACCTCTGGTCCCAAGCATTTTGGATAAGGGAGACTCAACCTGTATTATGCAATTTTTCTTTTTGTGATTATTTAGAGACCCATGGGTGCTGATAGTGTACGTGGTGTACACAACCATGTGACTCTGGCAACACCCACACATCACTAGTCACAGCTCCTGCCCTTATTAGTATAGGTCCTTTAACATTTTCAGCCCCAGACCCATTTGGCCCTTAATCTGGCACTGAGTGTAGTACAATATAAGGTTAATAGTGGGGTGAAATGGATTATAGTGTTGGTTTTATTAGATTCTATTAAGAGTAGGTTCAGATGATGATGATCAGGATGGCACTGATGTAGCAGTAATAGGCTAAAGCAGTGTTTCCTCTTTCCTCAGGGCTCTTCCTAATAGTGCAGATTTAACGCTCGCTTTACTGGAATACAAGTTACTTAACGAGTGCCCCAGGGGGTAATTCAGAGTTGATCGCAACAGCAAATTTGTTAGCAGTTGGGCAAAACCATGTGCACTGCAGGTGTGGCAGATATAACATTTGCAGAGAGAGTTAGATTTGGGTGGGTTAAATTATTTCTGTGCAGGGTAAATACTGGCTGCTTTATTTTTACACTGCAATTTAGATTTCAGTTTGAACACACCACACCCAAATCTAACTCTCTCTGCAAATGTTATATCTGCCCCCCTGCATTGCACATGGTTTTGCCCAACTGCTAACAAATTTGCTGCTGCGATCAACTCAGAATTACCCCCTCAGTCATTTAGTAATTTTAATTCAAGATGTGATGTTCAAGTTTGGATATACTTAAAAACTGTGTGAGAGGGGTTTGGGAATGACTGATCTTGAGGGTTGATACAGGATATATACAAACAAATTCAGTCAGGCAATAATCAGACATAGGAGTTTCCCTGAGATGGGGAAGTGATTAGATAATAAATACTAACCATTGTAGTGTAGTCAATCTGTGGGGCCATCTCTGCATTTGTACCTCCTTTGAAGATTAGCTCAGATGGGGTCTCAGCAAAGAGAACACAGGGAAGGGAAACCTGCAGCAGCAAGCACACACTCCTACAGAGAAAAGCGGTGGTATGAGGTGTGGTGAACAGTGCCTGGCGGATAGTTAGAGAGGCCGGCAGTATTGATGGATTACATTTCTAATGGGGACTACACACGGAGCAATTTTGGCACATTATCTCTGCGATCTGACTAGATTGCTAAGAAATGAAGCACAAATCGCTCCGTGTGTAGTGTTGCCAGCGACAGCGAGGCGCGGTCCCGCACGTCGCTATCGGGCATCTAGATCATTCAAGCATGCTTGAAATATCTAGATAGATCGCTTAGCAAGAGATGCCAAATCACCTGTGTGTAATGAAGCCAGTGATGAGCGATTTGCGTAACCCGAACAACTCCCTGAAATATTTTTTTGTTCTTAAAGAAATCGCCTACACTGAATCGCTTAGCACACATCTCTGACACATCGCTCACTGTTTATGGCCGATCCCGATTCTGCTAGCTCAAGACAAATCTCATACACTGAATCGCTCAGCACAAATCGCTGGCCAAAATTGCTCCGTATGTAGTCCCCATTAGTATCCAACTGACATTAATATTTGAAGACTAGAAAATAAAATCAATACAGTACAATGCCTGTATCCACAGATATTGGGTATGCAGTGTTTGTTAGTGACATTTCCATATACATACTGACCCAGCAGTCTTTGTATCAGCCATCAGTGCTCCCCCTTTTATCTTTCCAGGTGTAAAGCTTATCTCAGTGGACCCTATGTCTGCTTTTTCCAACTGCCCACCACACAGATCCCGAACAGTCTCCAGTCCAGAAAGGTGTTGTGGCCTGAAATATAGGTGACAATGAGTACATATTTATCATGTGTATGTATGTCTACTTTAAAGGATTCCATATTCCACTGGTAATCCAGGTGATGCCATGCTGAAGTAGGAACAGCCTGCTAAAGGGTCACGACCATAAAGTTAACATATATGAGACCTACTAATCCCATTCACAAACATATATTCAAGCGTTCCCAAACTTTGACCTAAATTGAGATATTGCATGTAAAATTGCTATGTGGCTGAATGTGAGCTCTATTGTAAGCATGAGCTCAAAAAGATTGCGCATCAGCATCTGAATGGAACTGGTCCAGATGCCAACCATAATGGTTACTAAATCCGTGCATGCAATGACTATCTCGTCATGCATGCCATCACTGTCTGACCGTGCTACTGTAAATGAAACTGGGTACACACCTATACAATAGTCGGCCCATTCTCCTAATATCCGAAGAACATACTGTACACTGTACATGTACGCTAAGCCGATGCAGCCGATGCGTTTGCTTGTAACACTCCTGCAATGGTCATGACTGGGAGGTTGCACCTTATGTATTGAACATGTGACCTCCCAATCCCCATCACGCTGTGCCGAGTGGGGGGAGAGATGTGTGCTGAGCGTTCTGTGCTAGATCGCTCAGCACACATCTCCCCGTGTGTACGGGGCTTAAGGCATCTCAAACATTTTCAGTTGTGATCAGCTACAAACACGTCTCCACATGTATTTGCAATGTTGTTTAGCTTTTTACCTATATGCATGCATGCATGCATACATACATACCAGTATATCATGCAATAAGGCAGATCTTGCTTGCTTACACATGGAGCAGTATAACTAAATCATGAATGCTTATCACGATTGTTGTGGTGAACTAACCTTCCAGCAGAACTGGTATGTGTTAGTACAGAAAGCAATAAAGTACATTAATACTGTAAGATGTGTTGTCAGTTTGGACTGATGTAGTCAAGGTGAATAAACTGAACCATATTTGCCATTACACACAAAACACACAACCCACAGTGTTGGATTGTAACTGTGGAGGCAGAGTGGTTCCCAGACCTTACTCATGCAGTCAGTGGAGAATGTGATAATGTATTGACAAAACAAGGAAAAAACTGCATAGCAGTGAGGTATAGTTCTTTAGTGTGCATAGTGGAAACTGTATGCATCTCTCTTCTAACTGAATGGGTACATACATTAGCAGGATACCATTAACCAAAAATTCCACTGTGACCCTCAGCCGCTAGAGAAATAATTTGGCTAGTCAGTGGGTCTCCCCAGAGGCAAATCACATAGGGGTAGATTTACAAAAAAATATGGAAAGTGGACATGTTGGCCATAGCAACCAATCAGATTCTACCTATTATTCCTCTATTGCATTCTAGAAAGTGATATACAGAATCGGATTGGTTGCTATAGGCAGCACTTCCACTTGTCTGTTAGAAGCCTTAGTAAATCTAACCCACAGTGTGAGAAACAGGAAGAGAAAAAGAAAGGACTCTTAGTGTGGGCTCACTTAAGTACAATAGAAAATAAGGGGTATATTCAATTGCAGTCGAAAGCTGCAGGTGTTGGCCCCCTTTCCGACCATCTCAATCCGACTTTAAAAAAAGTCTGATTGAGATGAGGGAGCTCAGAGGAGGAGATGTGGAGGGGGGAGGGGGGGGTGGGGGGGACCAGCAGGGAGACAGGGGAGAGCAGTGCTACAGCAGCGTTACAGGAGAATGTTACACAGCCGCCGCTCACGGCAGCGTCCACCTGGCTCCAGCAAGTGAGGTCTCACTTGCTGGAGCCGGGTGGACGCTGCTGTGAGGTCTGGCGGCGGTGCCCCATCCTCCGGCTACGTTGCTCTTCCCCGTCTCCCCCTCAAGGTTTATAAAATTTGTGAACTTGAGATCTGCCCGGTAGCTTGGCTACTAGATAAACATAAAAGCAGACTGCTGTAAGGTTATAAGTCAGGAAGCTATATGTTATAGACTTCACATCATAACATGCTTCTCACAAAAAGGTGTAGCTAATTACGTGAGGAATTTACCGTCGACCCGAATATAAGCCGAGGCACCTAATTTTACCACAAAAACCTGGGAAAACTTATTGACTCGAGTATAAGCCTAGGGTGGGAAATGCAGCTGTAGCCGTACACAGCCCTCAGTGCCAGATATGCCCCCATACTGCCAGATATGCCCCCACAGTGCCAGATATGCCCCCACAGTGCCAGATATGCCCTCATACTGCCAGATATGCCCCACAGTGCCTGATGTGCCAGATATGCCCTCATGCTGCCAAATATGCCCCACAGTGCCAGATGTGCAAGATATACCCTCATGCTGCCAGATATGCCCTCATGCTGCTGCCAGATATGCCCCTCATGCTGCTGCCAGATATGCCCCTCATGCTGCTGCCAGATATGCCCCTCATGCTGCTGCAAGATATGCCCCTCATGCTGCTGCAAGATATGCCCCTCATGCTGCTGCAAGATATGCCCCTCCTGCTGCTGCAAGATATGCCCCTCATGCTGCTGCCAGATATGCCCCTCCTGCTGCTGCCAGATATGCCCCTCCTGCTGCTGCCAGATATGCCCCTCATGCTGCTGCAAGATATGCCCCTCCTGCTGCTGCAAGATATGCCCCTCCTGCTGCTGCAAGATATGCCCCTCCTGCTGCTGCAAGATATGCCCCTCATGCTGCTGCAAGATATGCCCCTCATGCTGCTGCAAGATATGCCCCTCCTGCTGCTGCCAGATATGCCCCTCATGCTGCTGCCAGATATGCCCCTCATGCTGCTGCCAGATATGCCCCCCCCCCAAGTGCCAAATATGCTCCCCCAGTGCTGTTACTTACCCCTCCGTCGATCCCGCACTGTCTTCTGAAGGAGGGACACGGAGCGCACAGCGCGCGGCTCTCCTGTGTCCCTCCTGCATCTCCGGCGGCCGCGGCAGGTCTATTAAAGGAAGTGCCGGTTCGTGATCAGAGGTCACGAACGGGTACTTCCTTTAATAGACCCACCGCTGCCGCCGGAGATACAGGAGAGCCGCGCGCTGTGCACTCCCTGTCACTGTGCACTGACTCGAGTATAAGCCGAGGTGGCTTCTTCAGCACAAAAAAAAGTGCTGAAAAAGTCGGCTTATACTCGAGTATATACGGTAAGCTGCGGTGGCTCCAGAGGTAGGGCTGCAGCGCAGTCCAAAATTTAAACAGGGGAGCTACACCAACTGCCAGTAAGTTCCAGCCGGCAATGTTTGCCAGCGGTTCGGGTGACAGTTGGTGTAGTTCCCCTAATTGAATTTTGAACTATGCTGCAGCCCCACCTCCGGAGCCGCCTCTAATCAGTTGTCACAAAAGGTGACTCTTTCTTAAGTGTGCCCCCATAAAGGGTCCTTTCTTTTCAATCCCTGTGGCAGATGTACAGTATTAAGCCTGGAGAAGTGATAAAGCAGTGATAAGTGAAAGGTGATAACGCACCAGCCAATCAGCTCCAATATGTAAGTCGACAGTTAGGAGCTGACTGGCTGGTGTGTTATCACCTTCCACTTATCACTGCTTTATCACTTCTCCAGACTTAATACATCTGCCCCCCTGTTTTAATACCTTTTACATCCACTAATAAACTTAAATTTTGGGGAAAAAGTTCTTGTTATTTGTGGCACAGTATGTAGAACATGTGGGCCTGCTGTTTACATCATGCTACCTGGGCAAGGGGGTTTCAGAGACCTCTAAAGAAAATATGATCTCTATAGTGGCCCACTGCATATATTACAAATTATGATAGTTTATATGGTGATCCTGGGTGCAAATACACAAATGGAGTTGTGTCATCACCCCAGCCTATGGTGGTTTTAATAAATAGAACTTTTCTCAACACCGTTTTTTTCTCTTTTATATGTACAGTACAGAAGCAATACGCTTGACCTTTAAATACTATATATATATATATATATATATATATATATATATATATATAACTGAGTAATACAACTACCGCAGTCCTGGTGTACTTCGGCCTGCTCGGATCTTCAGAACACGCACCCGCAGCCCCAGGAGACAGCTCAGAGAAGTGCAGATTCGCAGGATCTGGCCACCCTATATATCCAACAAAAAGATGACCATAGAGTTAAGTAAATAATGAATAACATAAGAAACTGGTTATTCCCAGCACAGTGGTTAGCTTTTCTGTTAAAGCAATGGTTTCATGGGGTTACTTTCCAGCCAGTACAATGGACCAAATCAAATTATTTTTGGTCAATGTAATAGGCAAAACCAGTGCTGGTGGCTGCCAGTCATAACATATGTAGGCAAACAGAAGCAAATCCTGTCCCTCACCACATAACTGACCTAAGGATGACATATAAACATAATTTACTTAAATTTATTTTTTTTGTGTAAATTTCACAATAAGAAATGTTTGCCCTAGGGGTGCCGTGAAAAAAATGTGTGATGCTCTAGGGTACCGTGACTGAAAATAATTTGAGAACCACTGTGTTAGAAAATAGAGACTGTAAGCTCCACTGGGCAAGGACTGAAATGAATGATCAAATATCATCTGTAATAAGATCGCATTAACAAACTTTTTTTTTTTTTAAACTAGTTATATATGCACAAGTAAAAAAAAAAAAGAAAGAAAAAAAAAAAAAAAAAGGAGTGTTATGGTAGACTTACAATAGTTAACACTCTGTGAGGTACATTGGGTTCCACAGGGAAACATCGGGGTGTAGAATGGATCTTAATCCAGAGGCACAAACAGGCTAAAGCTTTAGGCTGTCCCAGGATGCATTGGGGCCTCCTCTATAACCCCGCCTCCAGGCACTGAAAGCTCATTTTTGTTAGCCAGTCCAATGCAGGAGCAGGCAAGAGAGAAGGTAGATGTTAGTCACATAGAACCACATTCTCACGAAAGGAGAAGGTACCAGCGGCTAATGCCATACAAACCCAGAGAAGCTAGGTGCGTCAGGGTGGGCGCCCTGTGAAACCTAATGTACCTCGCAGAAAAAGTGTTAACAATGGTAAGTCTACCATAACACTCCTTTTCTGCAGCAGGGTACATTGGTTTCCACAGGGAAACATCGAGGATGTCTTAAAGGAGTTCCTCAAGGGAGGTATAAAGGGAGTTCCTTAGCAGGTATGAAAATCCGCAGTCCAAAGGAAGCATACTGGGGAGGCGGAAGTATCAAAGGCATAGAACCTAAGAAAGGTGTTCAAGGAGGACTACGTAGCCGCCTTGCACAATTGTTCTGCGAACGAGCCACCCAAGAAGGTCCAAAAGACCGAGTAGAATGGCCTTTAATAACAGAAGGAGCTGGGAGTCCAGCCTGCGCATAAGCTTGTGCAATCACCATTCTAATCCATCTGGCCATGGTTTGCTTATTCGCAGGCCAGCCACGTTTGTGGAAACCAAACAGGGCAAAAAGGGTATCTGACCTCCTGATAGAGGCAGTCCTCTCCACATAGATATGGAGAGCCCTAACCAGGTGAAAAGATGACACCACCTTAGGCAAATAACCCGGTCGAGTTCGTAGCCTAGTCACTGTGAAATATCAGAAAGGGTGGACGACAGGACAAGGCGCTTAAGTCCAACACCCGTCTTGCAGAGGCAATAGCCAGCAAAAACAGGACCTTGACCATATGCCATTTAAGGTCCACCGACTCAAGAGGTTCAAATGGAGACTCTTGCAGGGCTTTTAGTACAACAGTCAAATCCCATGGAGTCACAGGAGGGACATAGGGAGGCCGAATCCTAAGTACACCCTGAGTGAAAGTATGAACGTCAAGTATAGACGCAATTTTTCTCTGAAACCATACCGACAAGGCAGATATGTGAACCTTGAGGGAGGCCAGACGAAGACCTTAGTCAAGTCCTCATTGCAGAAAAGCCAGAATTCTGGAAGTTCTGACCTAGAGATATAATAATTATTATCAGCACACCAGGTGAAGTAAGAATTCCAAACCCTGTAATAAATCCGGCAAGAGGCCGGTTTGTGGGCTTTCAACATATTCTGGATGACCGCCTTAGAAAAACCTTTGGCACTCAGGAGCGATGCTTCAAGAGCCACACCGTCAAAGCCAGTCTGGCCAGGTCTGGGTAGACACAAGGGCCCAGTACGAGGAGGTCCGAGTAGAAGAGGAGCCCCGTCAACAGACCCTGGGAGGTCTGAGAACCAATGCAGTCTAAGCCACGCTGGAGTGATTAGAAGTAGCGATCTTCCTTCTTGTTTGAACTTCCGTAGGACCCTCGGCAGAAGTGACAACCGAGGAAACAGATAGGGCAGCTGAAATTTCCATGGAATTGCCAGTGCATCCACGGACGCTGCCTGAGGATCCTTGGTCCGAGATCCGAAGACCAGAACCCTGTAATTGTGTTAAGACGCCATCCGGTCTACATCTGGTTAGCCCCACCTGTCCACTAGGAGTTGAAAGACTTCTGGATGAAGACTCCACACTCCGGCGTGCACGTCCTGGTGACTGAGGAAGCACGCTTCCCAGTTCAGGACGCCCGGAATGAACACTGCCGATATTGCTGGCAGATGTCTTTCCGCCCATCTAAAGAATTTATGACACTTCCATCATTGCCATGCGGCTTTGACTGCTGCCTTGATGATTTATGTTTGCCACCGTGGTGGCGTTGTCTGTACCAGAGGCAGGGCAAGAGATAGCACATTGAACACCGCCCTCAGCTCCAGAATGTTTATCAGGAGGAGCAATTCCTCCTTAGTCCAACGATCCTGAAAAGAGTGTTGCTCCAACACCGCGCCCCATCACCTCAGACTGGCGTCCGTTGTCAGCAGGACCCAGTCGGGGATCCAGAAGGGACGGCCGCTGCTCAATTGCTGGTCCTGTAGCCACCAGATCAGCGACAGATGAACCTCCGGAGTCAAAGTGATCATATGAGATCTGATCCTCTGAGGTAGGCTGTCTCACTTGGAAAGGATTAACCTCTGTAGAGGGCGGGAATTAAATTCAGCATACTCTACCATGTCGAAAGAACACCACCATCAGGCTGTACTTCCATCGCCGAGTGTATCGACACTCTGGGGCAACAAAGGGAGCATCTTATCCTGTCCTGAAGCTTCAGGACTTTTTCTGGAGACAGAAACAGCCGCTGACTGTGTGTGTCCAGGAGTACCCCCAAGTGCACCATGCTCTGAGCTGGGACCAGTGAGGACTTCTTCCAATTGATGAGCCACCCGTGGGCTTGCAGGAAAGTTACCATCAGTTGCAAATGAGGACATCGTGGGAATTTTCCAGAATCAGCAGGTCGTCCAGATACGGCAGGATTTTGACACCCTGATGACGGATATGGGCCGTCATTACAGCCATGACCTTGGTAAAGATCCGAGGAGCCGTAGCCAGTCCAAATGGCAGAGCCTGGAATTGATAGTGGAGGTTGCCAATTGCAAACCACAGAAACTGCTGATGCGACATGGCAATAGGTATATGCAGATACGCATCCTGTATATCCAGGGATAGCATATAGTCTCCGGGTTCCATAGCCAGTACAATTGAGCGCAGGGTTTCCATACGAAACCTGGACACTCTCACAAACTTGTTCAGAGATTTGAGGTTGAGTATAGGCCGGAAGGACCCATTGGGTTTTGGGACTAGAAACAGGGTCGATTTATAACCTCTGCATCTCTGAGACTGAGGTACCGGCACAACCACTCCTGTACTCAGGAGAGAACTGACAACAGTTTGCAAAGCTTGATGGGTCCGAAGGGAGAACTGTGGTGCAAAACTGGCTAGGGGGACATCTCTTGAAAGAGACAGCGTACCCGTGAGAGACAACTTCCAGCACCCATGCGTCTGAAGTGGTCTTTAACCAGACCTAGGCGAACTGTAGAAGTCGGCCTCCCACCCTGGGGTCCCCCAGGGGGTGGCCCGCCCCGTCATGCAGCAGACTTGTCTTGTTTAGAAGCAGGCTGATGGGCCGCCCAGGATTGTTTCACCTTGGGCTTGGTGGTTTTGGGAGCACAAAATTGTCTCGGCTATGCCTGACCTTTTGCTTTCCCTTGAGGCCGAAAGGAACAAAAGGTGGTACCTTTTGCCTTCTGTGCAGTAGGATTAGTATTTGGGAGAAAGGCAGTCTTAGCAGCTGCTAATTCAGACACAATTTTATTCAAGCCTTTCCCAAACAAAATGTCCCCAGTGAAGGGGAGTACCTCCAAGGTCTTTTTGGAGTCTAGGTCCACCTTCCATGACCTCAACCACAGAATACGGCGAGCCAGGACAGAGGTAGTCGACGGGCAGCTCTTCCTCTAATGCCTGAACCCATGCTTCAGTACCTTTTGCAGCCCAAGAGGCAGCAATAGTTGGTCTATGCACAGATCCTGTAATGGAGCAAACAGATTTCAGGCATTAATCCACACGCTTATCCGTCAGTTGCTTCAGTGAAGTGACAGGCAGAGTAGACGACACCACGAGGCTGGTGACGTGAAAATCCACCGGCGGTGAATTTTCTCCACTTGTTACATAACTCTGTTGGGAGAGGATAGCGAGCCAAGGCCCTTTTAGATAGAGGGAATTTCTTCCCTGGAGTAGACCAGGGTACCCGCCTGATGTCCACTAAATGGTCAGAATGGGGTAACAGATTTTTAACCACCTTCTGCCGTTTAAACTTATCAAGTTTCTTTGCCACAGTAGTGGAATCCTCATCATCAGAGATATGTAGGATTTGCTTAATAGCAACCACAAGGGCAGGGAGATCAATCTGCAAGGGAGAATCCTCATCAGTAACGGGTATGGGTCATTAGGTCGACCACTATAGCTCAACATGCACTAGGTCGACATGGTCATTAGGTCGACATGAACAAGGTCCACATGGAAAAAGGTTGACATGAGGGTTTTTTGTTTTTTTACTTTTTTTGGTGTTTTCTTTGTAAAGTGACGGGGAACTCCAATTAGTGCACCGTGTCCCCTCGCATGGCTCGCCATGCTTCAGGCAAAGTGCCTTGATCCACTACCGCTGTGCTCAGCACAGGTTACCGTTCCCAATTGTAGTCCACGTGGATCGTAAAGTATGAAAAAGTTCAAAAAACGAAAATAAAATAAATAAATGGAACCCCCCCCCAAAAAAACTCATGTCGACCTTTTCCATGTCGACCTAATGGCCATGTCGACCTAATGGCTGTTGACCTAAGTATTGTCGACCTAATGACCGTAGGCCTCAGTAACACCTTATTCAGTGTCTGACAGGATGGTATGCTCCCCCTCCTCTTCAGATAAAACAAAGAGGTATGTGGATTGTGAGGAGGAAGCAGCCCGCTTAGAGGACACAGAGACATGGAAGTGACCTGGGGTGGATTTTTATTTAACCAAGGACTGATTTAATTGCTGCAACTGGTTAGATAAATTTTCCGCCCAAGGCGGATTAACCATAGGGACAATTTGTAGCAGTAGTGGCACAGGTGGTCCCATTGGGGGCGTAAAGCGTTCTACCAGAGTGCCCAGTAGTTGGTGAACGCAGCTCGGGGTGGCTCCTGAGTAAGCACAGGAGCTGCAGACTGACTAGGAGACGTATGACACATAGTACATAGACCATCATACAAAACTTCCCCCACTGGTAAATCCTTGGAGCATACTCTGCATGCTGCAGGAGCGTACACAGATTTACTGCCCTTTCTGTTCGACATTATGATATGAATGCAACAACAGAGCGACTTTGTACGATAAAGCCAGACAAAGTACAATACCTGCAAATAAATCCGGTATTATGCGACTGAATACATAGTAGAATATATGTATTGGATTAATACTGTGTAGCACTATATTAACGGACCCAGACCTACTTAGCCACGTAGGGTGCAGAATGGAATAGAAGTAATGAGCGCTTGATATGTATGTATGTGTATATGCGCAAAACCTGCGGAAAAATAAAAAGTTAATAAAATGTTTACAGCCCTTTTAGGACTTTTTAAGGATCGGGTTCCAATTAAGCCAAAAGATACGGATTAATATGATTCCTGTCTAACCCCATCTAAATACCGGTCAGTCCGTTTTGGTGATAGCAGAGCTTCCAAACCAGCGTGTGGTGGAATTCCTTGCTCCTGTGTTCTTGCAGAACGATGATTACGGCACCTGTAGCTTGATGAAAAATACGGTGCCCGCTCTCCACTGTTGAACTGTATTAGCGGCTGACGGCTATAATTAGCGGCTGACGGCTATAATTAGCGGCTAACGGCTGGCGGCTGTGATTATCGGCTGACGGCCGGCTGGTTCCCCGTCTGTGTCACGTTTAGTGTTACAGTTTAGTGCACAGCATTAGGTCCTTAAAGCATAAAACCAACGCGTTTCAGGCATAAGCCCTTCATCTAGGATAAATGGTGGACATCCTCCAACCCTTTTTATAGGTTAAAACTTTATTGAAAAAACGGAAGTTCACAGTTAAAAACAGCGGTTGCCATGTGTCCTAATTTTGTATTAGGAACAAAGAAGTCTGTCCATGATGTTTTTTGATTTTTCCTTTGATATTTATATGGTTTTGCGCAATTCTAATAATGTAGTATGTATATGTTAAAATATGCTATTTACCTATATTAATTTATAAAAAAGCATTTAGTTCTATATCAATATTTAACCCCTTAGGTGTTAGCGTATCCATAACATAAATCCATTTTGTTTCAGTCTGTTTTAAAGTTTGTGATATGTCACCTCCTCTCCAATTATTTTCCACCCTTTGTATACCCATAAATTTTAGTTTTGATGCATCTTTATTATGGCAATCTAAAAAATGCTTAGACACACTATGAGTTTTCAAGCCTTTTTTAATATTTAATATATGCTCAGATATACGAATCCTTAGTTTCCTCTTAGGCCCTCATTCCGAGTTGTTCGCTCGCTTGCTGCTTTTAGCAGCATTGCACACGCTAGGCCGCCGCCCTCTGGCAGTGTATCTTAGCATAGCAGAATTGCGAACGAAAGATTAGCAGAATTGCAAATAGAAATTTCTTAGCAGTTTCTGAGTAGCTCGAGACTTACTCAGCCATTGCGATCAGTTCCGTCAGTTTCGTTCCTGGTTTGACGTCACAAACACACCCAGCGTTCGCCCAGACACTCCCCCGTTTCTTCAGACACTCCCGCGTTTTTCCCAGAAACGCCAGCGTTTTTTCGCACACTCCCAGAAAACGGCCAGTTTCCGCCCAGAAACACCCACTTCCTGTCAATCACAGTACGATTACCAGAACGATGAAAAATCCTCGTTATGCCGTGAGTAAAATACCTAACTTTTGTGTAAAATAACTAACCGCATGCGCTCTGCGAACCTTGCGCATGGACAGTGAGCAACTAATCGCAATATAGCGAAAATCGGCAACGAGTGAACAACTCGGAATGAGGGCCTTAGTCTGTCCAATATATTGATGTCCACAGGGACACTCCAACATATATATTATTCTCTCGGTGTCACAAGTGATTCTACTTTTCACATTAAATTCTCTTTTTGTAGTGCTAGACTTAAATGTTTTTACAGGCTGTACTGATGTTTGTTTTGTTGTTTTACATGCAAAAAATTGGGTCGGCAAGTACAAACTCCACAAAAAAACGACCATTTACAATCACAGAAGAGGATGAGGAGGATGATGATGATTTTTTAGATCTTCTCATGAAAAAAGACAAACCACCGGAATGGACAGAAGTGGTCCGCAAACGACAAAGGAAAACACCTGTCTCCCCAGGAGAAGGGGTGTCAGGGGTGGGAAGAAGAAAAAACAACTAATAAAGAAGCCTCCAGTCTCGAATGCAGAGGAAGAAGGAATTTACAATCTCAGTAAGATGATCTTAACTCCGTATCAAATATCCTTACTGTCAAAAGGCTTAAAATTTTCACCGCAATCAAACGCTAGTCCATTTGATTTATATATTGACACACAAAAAATTCATACGGAAACGGTGTATAAAGAAATTTTATTCTACTCAAATTAACAATATTTCCAATAATCCGGTTTCCAGTGAATTTCGACACAGTCAATTTAAACCATCATCCACTTTCTTTCCCTCACATATTAAGGGTCCACATATTAGCACTTTTTGAAAAATTGGTAGAAAGAGATATTAGGGCCCTTACAGGGAAGGAAAAAAAGAAATATAACCTTTCTAAAGAGGAACAAGAAGCATTAAAAGAATTAAAGGAGAATGACAGTGTCATTTTCAAACCAGCCGATAAGGGTGGAGGGCTGGTTATAATGGACAAAGAAAATTATGAAAAAGAAATTAACAACTTACTTTCAGATACAGAGACCTATCAACCACTTCAATGTGA
Organism: Pseudophryne corroboree; assembly: GCF_028390025.1. Lineage (NCBI taxonomy): Eukaryota > Metazoa > Chordata > Amphibia > Anura > Myobatrachidae > Pseudophryne > Pseudophryne corroboree. The sequence goes on along the minus strand of NC_086452.1, from coordinate 197,060,626 downwards.
TCCAACTGATCAATATAAAAGGGAACTTGAAGAACTTCTACAAGAAGGACTGCAACTAAACATCTTAACCCAAAAAGAATAGGATTTCCTTTTTAAAATGCATCCAAAGGTGCCAACGTTCTATCAACTACCTAAACTTCATAAGAACTTAAAGAACCCACCAGGACGCCCGATAGTGTCGGGCATAAATTCCTTATCCTCAAATCTATCTAAATATGTAGATTCTTATCTCGAAGAAATAGTACAAGATCAAAAAAGCTACCTAAAAGACACTAGAAGTATCTTGCAAACATTGGAAACGATTACCTGGGATAAGGATTATATTCTATGTACATGTGATGTACGATCTTTGTACACTTGCATTGCACATAATATAGGATGTGAGGCTAACAGACATTTTTTGTCCAATAACAACACACACTTACCCAATGCTCAGATAAATTTTATCATGGAATGTATCAACTATATATTGAATCATAACTATTTTTGGAATGATGGTACATTTTATAACCAGAGGAAAGGGGCGGCGATGGGTTCTTTCTTCGCACCTGTCACGATCCGGGTATCTGGACGCCATTACTTACCCTTCAGATGCCTCCTAAGGCTGGCTCAGCGCTCCAGGACCGGATCCCATCTGTTATCCTGATGTTTACATTCCTGCATCCTCTCCTGTCTCTCTGAGACGCGGTCACAGTAAACGCCATATTACATCTGGCATGGCGTCTCCCGCGGCCTCCGCCGTCGTCCCTGAGTTTCTGCATGCAAAGTGTCAGAGTGGCGATTACGTCAGCCGCGGCCTCCGCTGTGCCCGCGTGGTTTGGATGTGCATTCATCAGTCTGGCGTCTCCTGTCTCCTGTGGCCGGCGCCGCCATTGCTGCTTCAATTCTCACATGGATTACAAACCAAACTTCCCTCCAAGTGTCTGCATGGGCGCAGCCATCTTGGATTTTGTCATCTGATCATTTCCACCAATCTGCTGTCTGTATTGTTGATTTGCATAATTGCCTAGCCAACGCCTTCCTTGCTGCAGGTATAAGTAAGCTGTGCCTGAGCAAGGAAGGCGTCAGTGCTTTGGTTGTCTAACCTAGTTCCAGTTTGTCTCTCTCCTGTGGTTGTCTTCCAGGTTCCAGCTCCTGTCTCCAGACTTCTGCTATAGGGACCCGCACCAGCATTCCATCTGCGGTGTAGCCTGACTCTCCGATCCATTCTGGACTCACCTGTTTCCAGCTACAACAATCACCTGCTTCCAGCCCAGCTTCCAGCAGTGTACAGCTTCTCTTAAAGGGCCGGTGTCCTTTTCTGCAGTTTACCACTCTCCACCGGTATTATTATTTCACCGCTCTCAAACTCCAAACTTCATTATTATTTCATCGCTCTCAAGTTCGTTTATTATTTAACTGGTTCCAGCCAGTATCCACTCCGTACCAACAACAGTCTGGTTCCAGCCAGTATCCACAGCAGCCGTTTTACCTTCAGCAGCCCAGCCTTTCCTGGAACATCAGCTGGTACGATCCTGGGTTCTCTCCATTGCTACAGTCAGGCCTGGTAAGGACTTTCCAACTAGAAGATTATAAGAACTGTCTCACACTACCAGTGCCTGTGGCCCTTGCCACCCTGTAGTACCCAGGAATTGTATTTATCCTCCGTTGACTTTTATGTTTCCTTTTACTGCTGCTGTGTTACGGAGTTTGTCATAATAAACATCATTGACTTTTATCCTGGTTGTCGTGGTCACGCCTTCGGGCAGTTATTCTACATGTTACTTACATGTCTAGGGGTCTGATACAACCTCCCAGGTTCCGTTACATCTCAGCCCCTACAACTGAGGCTGCCTCCCGTCAGCTCAGGCCCTCAGTTGTGACAGGACCTAGCTATTCGAACCTTTTTGTGGCTAGGTGGGAGGAGGAATCCATCTGGAATAACAACCCCTTCTTTTCTCATCTATTAATATGGAAAAGATATATAGATGATCTTATTTTTATATGGAAGGGTCCCGAAACTATTCTAAAAGAGTTCCTATCTCATATGGAAAATATTAAATATGGTCTTGAATTTACATTTACAACAAGTAGAGAAATGGTTATATACCTAGATTTAGAAATATTCATTGAAAAAAATAAGATACACACTAGAAAACATACCAAAACAGTAAGTGGTAACAATATGCTTTCTCATAATAGTAACCATCATAATAATTGGATTAGAAATATTCCAGGTGTTCAGTTTAGGAGGCTTCGGAAAAATTCTTCCAAAGATGATATTTTTTTGGCTCAAAGTGATTCTTTAAAAAAATAAATTTGTAGGAAAAGGCTATGACGAAAACATTTTACATCAAGAAATTACTAAAGTTGCAAATATAGATAGAAAAGATTTAGTACGTTATAAACCTAAACATATGGAAAATAACTATGGTTTAGCCTTTATTACTCAATATAATAGTCAGCATCAAGCATTTGAAACAATTATAAATAAAACACTGGCACATTCTACAACTTGATAATAAATTAAAACCATTTATTAAGGACAAACCGCAAATAATATATAAAAAGGCACAAAATTTAAAACAGAGTTTAGTAAGGAGTTACATACCACCTATAAGTGCTAAATCGAAGGAAAATCAGGGCAATTTTTATTGTTTCAAATGTGTTGCATGTAAAACAACAAAACAAACATCAGTACAGCCTGTAAAAACATTTAAGTCTAGCACTACAAAAAGAGAATTTAATGTGAAAAGTAGAATCACTTGTGACACCGAGAGAATAATATATATGTTGGAGTATCCCTGTGGACATCAATATATTGGACAGACTAAGAGGAAACTAAGGATTCGTATATCTGAGCATATATTAAATATTAAAAAAGGCTTGGAAACTCATAGTGTGTCTAAGCATTTTTTAGATTGCCATAATAAAGATGCATCAAAACTGAAATTTATGGGTATACGAAGGGTGGAAAATAATTGGAGAGGAGGTGACATATCACAAACTTTAAAACAGACTGAAACAAAATGGATTTATCTTATGGATACGCTAACACCTAAGGGGTTAAATATTGATATAGAACTAAATGCTTTTTTATAAATTAATATAGGTAAACAGCATATTTTAACATATACATACTACATTATTAGAATTGCGCAAAACCATATAAATATCAAAGGAAAAATCCAAAAACATCATGGACAGACCTCTTTGTTCCTAATACAAAATTAGGACACATGGCAACTGCCGTTTTTAACTGTGAACTTCCGTTTTTTCAATAAAGTTTTAACCTATAAAAAGGGTTGGAGGATGTCCACCATTTATCCTAGATGAAGGGCTTATGCCTGAAACGCGTTGGTTTTATGCTTTAAGGACCTAATGCTGTGCACTAAACTGGAACACTAAACGTGACACAGACGGGGAACCAGCCGGCCGTCAGCTGCTAATCACAGCCACCAGCCGTTAATTATAGCCGTCAGCCGCTAATACAGTTCAACAGTGGAGAGCGGGCACCGTATTTTTCATCAAGCTACAGGTGCCGTAATCATCGTTCTGCAAGAACACAGGAGCAAGGAATTCCACCACACGCTGGTGTGGAAGCTATGCTATCACCAAAACGGACTGACAGGTATTTAGATAGGGTTAGACAGGAATCATATTAATCCGTATCTTTTGGCTTAATTGGAACCCGATCCTTAAAAAGTCCTAAAAGGGCTGTAAACATTTTATTAACTTTTTATTTTTCCACAGGTTTTGCGCATATACACATACATACATATCAAGCGCTCATTACTTCTATTCCACATTGTATAATTTTTAATAGAGCTGCTCTTAAATCCCATTTTAGCGCGATTACGTATTTTATGTATAACTTGTAGGGTGCAGAATATAGTGACAGTTATATCTGGGAAACACAGAGTGAAACCACACAGCAGATACAGGCACACAGTCAATGCAGAAATTATTATCACAATAAAGCTGCACTGGATATATGGATTATTATATATATATATAAAAATCACAATGATGATTTGTAGCAGAGCAATGTTTCAGTGGCACCCCACTGTCGTCGGGCTTTATAAAGCCTGACAACAGTGGGGTGCTACTGAAACGTTGCTCTGCTACAAATTATCGTTGTGTTTGTGATTACTGAAGTTTGTCGTGAGTGCCACGTCTTTTTCCTATATGACTGCTTTGCTCTACGGGGGCACCGGCGTTTGTCACAGCTAAGCTTTTTGGAGTGCCTTGTCTATCTATATAGCACGCACTATATATATATATATATATATATATATATATATATATATATATATACACACACACACACACATCTATCTCACGGTCAGTGACCGGATGATATAACAGAATACTCGTACAATATATTCTGGAAACAGTAAACTCTTTCTCTAGCATCCATAAAGTATATTTGGGGAAACTAGTACGATGGGGTCCAAAGGAGCCAGTGCATTTTAAAATTTCTTCAACTGGGTGTGCTGCCTCCTCCTCTCTATGCCCCCTCCCACAGGCAGTTTAGAAAAAAAAAAGTGCCCTCAGTAGAGGATGCACACTCTGCAACTCCAGAGAGTTTCCTTCAATTTAATTTAAAACTTTTTTTTTTTTTTTGGTATGCTGTCTGGGCAACAGCATACCTGTGCCGGGGGAGGGGGGGGTCACCGGCCTTGCGAGGTGCAGAGACACTTCCCCGCTGCTGGACCACCGTCCTGAGGGGCTGTTCGTTCAGCAGGGCACTGCGCCTTGGCTGTCAACGCACGCCGCACGCCCCTAACATTAGCCTGAAGGTGACATCGGTGGCGAGTACACTCTGGTGACCCCGCTAGGGGGGTCCCTGGTTCAAAGTGCGGCTGACCACAGGCGCGGCGTACAGGACCCTCCCTGGGGGGTCCAGCTAGTATCCCTAGTGAGTACATTGGCACAAAAATGCTTAACTAAGCACTTGTGTGAGGTTTTAAGCTTACTTGGAGACGTTGCCAGTATAAATAAAATGTATATGTATACTCATTGGAGGGGGCGGAGCTTCCTCAGAGCGGGACCAGCAGCGTTTTGTCACCTTCCTCTGCTTACAGCAGCTCTCAGCAGGACACACTCAGCGCTTCCTGCTCACAGACAACTGGAAGCTGGTACAGGGTGTAGCTAAGGGGGAGAGCTGCTTGTGTACACTATTCTGAGCCTATTTAGGACTGCATTTATTAGTGTTATTGTGATTACAGAGCTGACAGTCTCACTGGGGCTCGGCCGGCGACACATTCCTATCCGGGACAGTCTATCCAGTCCTTTCGGTCTCGCACATTTCGATCAAAGGCCAGAGGTGCCTCCAATGCGGCTAGAGGTATCAGAGGTAAGTCCAGAAAACCTGCAAGTACCAGTCCTCAGGAACAGTCCACCAGTTCTGCTTCCACTAAAGTCTCAGCATAACGGTGCCCACCCACCCCAAGGGGATCTCGAGGTGGGAGCTCGACTGTGTCACTTCAGCTGTGTCTGGGAGACCTCCTGCCAGGATGCCTGGGTCCGGGAACTCGTTTCTCAAGGCTACAAGCTGGAGTTCAACAGTACTCACCCCCAACGATCTTTCAAATCAAGCTTACCAGCTTTGGCGGATATGCAAGTTACGTTGCAACAGGCTATCCGAAAATTGCTCCAGTCCCACGTTATTGTTCCAGTGCCACTACCGCAACGCGGCAAGGGGTTTCACTGAAACCGGTTTGTGGTGCCGAAGCAGGACGGTTCGGTCAGACCCATTCTGAATCTGAAATCCTTGAATCCTTATTTAAGGGTGTTCAAGTTCAAAATGGAATCCCTGCGAGCAGTGATTGCGGGCCTGGAGGATCGGGAATTTCTGGTCTCCTTGGATATCAATGACACCTATCTCCATATTCCGATTTGGCTTCCTCATCAGGCTTTCGTGCGGTTTGCCCTGCTGGATGATCACTTCCAATTCCAAGCACTGCCCTTCAGCCTGTCCACAGTATTCACTGATGGTATTCACGAAGGTGATGGTGGAGAGGATGCTTCAACTACAGATCCAAGGGATCAATGTGGTGCCTTATTTAGACAATCTACTGATAAAGGCAAGATCCAGGGAGCTTTTGTTGCTCCATATCGACCGCACCATCCGTCTTCTGTCCGACCATGGGTGGATCCTTAACTTACAAAAATACGACCTGGAGCTAACTCAGATGCTCTGGTTTCTGGGGATGTGGCTGGATACTGTGGCACAGAAGGTGTTTCTACCAGAGGACAAAGCGACAAAACTTCAGGAGATGGTCCGTATGGTGCTCCGACCTACTCGGGTGTCAGTACATCTCTGCATAAGATTGTTGGGAAAGATCATTGCCTCCTACGAGGCAATCCAGTATGGGAGGTTCCATGCGAGGAATGTTTTAGTTGGATCTCCTGAGCAAGTGGTCCGGATCACATCTCCAGATGCACCGGATGATTCGGCTGTCACCTCAGGCCAGGATTTCCCATCCTGTGGTGGCTACAGTCCTAGAATCTCCTGGAGGGCAGGAGTTTCGGGTTTCAGGCTTGGACCCTCCTCACAACGGATGCGAGTCTGAGAGGATGGGGAGCTGTCACCCAAGGGGAGTAGTTCCAGGGAAGGTGGTCAGCCCACGAATGCCTCCTTCCAATCAACATTCTGGAACTTCGAGCAATCTACAATGCTCTACTTCAGGCCTCTCCTCTACTCCAGGATCACGAGATCCAGGTACAGTCGGACAACGCCACGGCGGTGGCTTATATCAATCGACAAGGACGGACAAAAATCAGAGCCTACATGCGAGAGGTGTCAAAGATACTCCTCTGAGCAGAAAGAAATGCAAGAGCCATGTCAGCAATTTTCATTCCGGGTGTGGACAACTGGGAGGTGGACTTCCTGAATAGTCACGATCTCCACCTGGGGGAGTGGGGACTCCACCATCTGGTGTTCCAGCAGATCATCGACCGGTGGGGTTGCCCACAAATAGACATGATGGCTTCTTGTCTCAACAAGAAACTTCCCTGGTATTGCTCGTGGACCAGGGACCCTCAGGCGAGGGCAATGAACGCACTGGCGTTGCCTTGGCCGTACTGGCTGGTCTACCAGTTTCCTCCGATCCCATTGCTCCCAAGAGTGCTAAAGCGAATCAGGAATCAAGGTGTCTAGGCAATTCTGATTGCCCTGTATTGGCCTCAGAGGGTGTGGTACGCGGATCTTCTGGACATGTCCGTCCAAGACCCTTGGCCTTTACCTCTCAGAAGCCATTTTCTTCAGCAAGGACCGTTTGTCTACCCGGACTTACGGCGTCTTCGTTTGACGGCATGGAGGTTGAGCGGAACATCCTAGCTCACAAGGGCCTTTCCAAAAAGGTTATTGCAACCACGGTTCAGGCCAGGAAACCGGTGACGTCAAAACACTATCATCATATCTGGAGGAGATATGTCTCTTGGTGCGAGGAACGCTCGTATCTGCCTGCAGAGTTTCACTTGGGACGTTTCCTTCGTTTTCTGCAGGCTGGTGTGGATAAGGGCTTACGTCTGGGTTCCATTAAGGTCCAGATTTCAGATCTCCATTTTCTTTCAAAAGAAACTGGCAGTGTTGCCAGAAGTTCAGACCTTCTTGCAAGGGATACTCCACATACAACCTCCCTTTGTGCCGCCTGCCTGCGGCTCCCTGGGATTTGGATGAAGTGTTGAAATTTCTACAGTTTTCCTGATTTGAACCTCTGATGACGGTAGAAGACAAGTACCTCACTTGGAAGACGGTGAGGTTACTGGCCCTGGCTTCTGCTCGACGTGTTTCAGAATTAGGGGCCTTAACATGTAAAAGTCCCTACTTGGTCTTTTACGAGGACAGAGTGGAGCTCTGGACTAGGCAGCAGTTCCTGCTGAAGGTTGTCTCCGCGTTTCATCTGAATCAACCTATCGTGGTTCCGTCCAGATTTGACACTTCTGCTCCTCCGGAGGCATTGGATGCTGTGCGTGTCCTTGAAGATCTATGTCAAGCGTACATTGTTTGTGCTCTATGATGCGCAGAAGAAGGGTTGCCCTGCTTCAAAGCAGCCCATTGCTCGTTGGATTAGGTTTAGTATCCAACAGGCCTATGTGTCGGCAGCCTTACCTGTTCATAAGTCTCTAAAGGCTCACTCTACAAGATCAGTAGGCTCTTCCTGGGCAGCTGCCTGTGGAGTCTCAGCCTTGCAACTATGCCAAGCTGCTACCTGGTCGGGGAGGAACAATTTTGTGAAATTCTACAAGTTTGATACCCTAGCCAAAGAGGATACCCAGTTTGGGCAGGCGGTGCTGCAGCAGTCTCCACCCATTCCAGAAGCTTAGGGACATCCACATCGTACTAGTTTCCCCCAATATCCCTTATGGATGCTAGAGAAAATAGGATTTTAATTACCTACCGGTAAATCATTTTCTCGTAGTCCATAAGGGATATTGGGCGCCCACCTCAGTGCGTTGACTTTTCTGCAGGTTCTTGTTCTATAGTTACCTGTTCAGCTGTTGCTGTTACCAGCCGTTGCTATATGTTAGTGGTGTGCTGGTGTGTGAATCTCACCACCCTTTGTTGTATTATTCCTTCTCTCATATATGTCCTTTCTCCTTCGGGCACATTTTACCTATAACGGCTTGTGGGAGGGGGCATAGAGGGGAGAAGCCAGCACACCCAGTTGAATAAAATTTAAAGTGCACTGGCTCCGTTGGACCCCATCTATACCCCATCATACTAGTTTCCCCCAATATCCCTTATGGACTACGAGAAAAGGATTTACCGGTATGTAATTAAAAACGAGATTCATGGTAAGAACTTACCGTTGTTAAATCTCTTTCTGCGAGGTACACTGGGCTCCACAAGGATTAACATCGGGGTGTAGAGTAGGATCTTGAACCGAGGCACCAACAGGCTCAAAGCTTTAATTGTTACCAAGATGCACAGCGCTGTCTCCTCTATAACCACGCCTCCGTGCACAGGAGCTCAGTTTCATTAACCAGCCCAATGCAGTAACAGGTACCAGAGACGACAATCGCACGTAGCCAAATACACCACACACTCACCACAGGAGAGAGTGTCAGCGGCTATGCCAAACCAACCCAAAGAAGCGAAGTGCGTCAGGGTGGTCGCCTTGTGGTGCCCAGTGTACCTCGCAGAAAGAGATTTAACAACGGTAAGTTCTTACCATAAACCTCGTTTTCTGCTGCAGGGTACACTGGGCTCTACAAGGATTAACATCGGTGATGTCCTAAAGCAGTTCATTATGGGAGGGGACGCACTGTAGCGGGCACAAGAACCCGGCGTCCAAACGAAGCATCCTGGGAGGCGGAAGGATCGAAGGCATAGAACCTAATGAACGTGTTCCCTGAGGACCACGTAGCCGCCTTGCACAATTGTTCAAGGGTCGCACCACGGTGGGCCGCCCAAGAAGGTCCAACCAACCGAGTAGAATGGGCTTTAATAGTAGCAGGAACCGGACGACCAACCTGTACATAAGCATGTGCAATCACCATTCTAATCCATCTGGCCAAGGTCTGCTTGTGAGCAGGCCAGCCACGTTTGTGAAAACCAAACAGTACAAAAAGAGAATCAGATTTCCTGGTGGAGGACGTTCTCTTCACATAGATATGGAGAGCCCGTATCACATCCAAAGACCGCTCTTTGGTAGACAACCCAGGAGAATTAAAGGCCGGAACCACAATCTCCTGGTTAAGGTAGAAGGAAGACACCACCTTGGGTAAATAACATGGCCGCCTCCTTCTTGCTTCAACTTCCGTATTACTCTGGGCAGGAGTGACACCGGAGGGAACACATACGGCAGCCGAAAGTTCCATGGAATTGCCAGAGCGTCCACGAACGCTGCTTGAGGATCCCTTGTCCTTGCTCCGAAGACCGAAACCTTGTGATTGTGTCGAGACGCCATCAGATCCACATCTGGAAGGCCCCACGTGTCCACGAGAAGTTGAAACACCTCCGGATGGAGGTTCCACTCTCCGGTGTGTACGTCCTGACGACTAAGATAGTCCGCTTCCCAGTTCAGAACACCCAGAATGAACACAGCTGATATGGCCGGCAGAATCCGTGATACTTCCCTCATTGCCATGCGGCTTCAAGTGCCGCCTTGATGATTTATGTACGCCACCGTAGTGGCGTTGTCCGACTGTACTTGAACAGGTCTGTTCTGTATTAGATGTCAGGCCATTGTCAACGCATTGAACACTGCCCGCCGTTCTAGAATATTTATTGGGAGTAGAGACTCCTCCTTGGTCCACTGAAGAGAGTGTTGTTCCAGCACCACACCCCAACCTCTCAGACTGGCATCCGTTGTCAGAAGGACCCAGTTGGATATCCAGAAGGGACAGCCCCTGCTCAATCGTTGGTCCTGAAGCCACCAGCTCAGTGACAGGCGGACCTCCGGAGACAGGGAGATCATGTGAAAACTGATCCGGTGAGGCAGGCCGTCCCACTTGGTCAGAATCAACTTCTGCAGAGGGAGAGAATGAAATTGAGCATACGCCACCATGTCGAAAGCAGACACCATGAGACCTAGCACTTGCATTGCCGAATATAATCGACACTTGCGGACGATATAGGAAGCATCAAATCCTGTCCTGAAGCTTCAGGACTTTCTCCTGAGACAAGAACAACCGTTGGTCGTGAGTGTCCAATAACGCTCCCAGATGTAACATGCTCCGAGCAGGAACCAGGGAGGATTTCTTCCAGTTGATCAGCCACCCATGGGCTTTCATGCACTGGACCGTCAGATCGAGATGACACAGGAGAAGTTCTAGGGAATTTGCCAGGATCAACAAATCATCCAAGTACGGTAGGATCCTGACCCCTTGACTGCGGAGTGTAGCCGTCATGACCGCCATAACTTTGGTGAAAACTCGGAGAGCCGTTGTCAAACCAAAGGGTAACTCCCGAAATTGGTAATGAAGGTTGCCCACCGCAAACCTGAGGTACTGCTGATGAGACACTGCAATAAGAATATGCAGGTAGGCATGCTGTATGTCCAGAGAGACCATAAAGTCCCCAGGTTCCAAGGCCAGAACAATAGAGCGCAGAGTTTCCATACGAAACTTGGAGACCCGCGCACATGCTTGTTCAAGGACTTCGGATTGAGAATGGGCCGTGAGAACCCTTTCGATTTCCGGACTAGAAACAGCAGTGAATAGTACCCCTTGCCTCTCTGAGCTAGAGGCACCTGTACTACCACTCCTGTGGCCAGGAGGGAATGTACCACTGAGTGCAAAGTGTTTGCTTTTGCCGGGTCCAGAGGCACATCTGTCAGGCAAAATCGATGAGGGGGACAATTCTTGAAGGGTACGGCGTAACCTCGAGTGACGACTTCCCTTACCCAGGTATCTGAAGTGGTCTTCAACCATTCCTTGGAAAACCTAGAAGTCGACCCCCCACCCTGGGATCCCCCAGAGGTAGGCCCGTCCCGTCATGCAGCAGGCTTGTCAGTTTTGGAAGCAGGCTGACGGACATCCCAGGCTCGTTTCGGTCTGGGCTTGGCAGCTCTGGAAGCACGAGCTTGCTTTGGGTACGTCCGACCTTTTGCTTTACCTGGAGGACGAAAGGGCAGAGGGAAAGTACTTTTAGCCTTCTGCGTGGAAGGAGCCGTACTAGGTAGGCAAGCTGTTTTAGCAGTAGCCAGATCAGCCAAAATCTTATTGAGGTCTTCTCCAAAGAGAATGTCTCCCTTGAAAGGAAGCACCTGCAGGGTTTTCTTGGAATCCATATCCACCTGATCTCTGCGCTGCGAAAATCGGCAGCGAGCAATCAACTCTGAATTACCCCCTATATTCCATCCCCATGTACCAAGACAATATTTTTAAGTTTCCACGTAAATGTAAGTTTTGGTATTTTTTTGCTCAAAACCAAATAGATACAAACAGAATAAAAATTAAAGGGCCTTTTTCAGGTTTGTTAGCAAACAAAAAAAACCACTCTAATTGGCAAAACCATGTTGCACAGCAGGTGGTGCAGATGTAACGTTCCGAGAGAGTTAGATTTGCTACCCAAATTGCAGTGTAGAAATAAAGCAGTCAGTATTTACCCTGTTCAGAAACAATATAACCCACCCAAATCTAAATCTCTCTGCACATGTTGCGTCTTGCCCACCCGTAGTTTAACATGGTTTTGCCCATTAGCGTGCTTTTTTGGTTTGCTAACAAACCTGAATAACCCCCTAAATCAGTCTCAGATAAACCAACATTTTGTTACCAACCAAATATTGCCCCACAACCTGCCAACTTAATTGATGTTACCACAGATTAATTGTTACACATTTTGCCCCCACACATGTAAATAACAAATATCTGGTGGTCACTCACCCCCTCCATGATGCTACCATCAACATCTATTGCTTCTGCTTCTTCTGCCATTTTTATAGCTGCCTCACTTATGCCCCAGGAGTGCTGCCTGCAAACAGTAAAAAGAGAGGTCACTTTGCAGCTATTGATTTGCAACAAATCTAATCTGATCACACAATGCAGCTGCATGATCCGACATGTACATATACAAAGCTTTGAGTGATCGATTAAATGTACACACGGCACATGTATTGCACCTATTTTCACCATGTTCCCATAGGAATGGAGTTTATGGGGTAAATCCATCCAATTAGCTGTGAAGGGTGCAGAGTGCCGTTGTCTCTGCGTTTAAACGCCGGCAGTGGCACCAGATCTTGCACCCTTCACAGACTGGATTTTGACCTGAATTCACACACAATTGCTCGCTACCCTACAGGCAGTGGGCACTTTTGAGCAAGTTTCTGCCGCTGTAAAGTGCGGCCGCTGCCATGATTACTCGCTCCCACGATATCATTGCGGCTAATTTGACAACTATGTTGGAAATGCCCAGATTAAGATTTATTGAACAAACGGTCAAGCCAGGTGTGCAGATGCTACAATATGTTATAATAATTTTATTTATATAGTGCTCTTTCTCCAATAGGACTCAAGGCGCTGTTCCCAAAACATGTTTACTAGAGTAATCAAAGTGGCAACTCTTCCCATTCTCAATGTCAATTAGTAGACATCAATAGGTGTCAAACAAAGCCAGTTTGGAGTCCCATGCATTCTGTTTCCCTTCCCCCAGTTGTCCCAAAATGCCTTTCTCAGGACAGTCCTCAGCACAGGGGTGGCCAACTAGTCATAGGGAAAGAGCGCAAAAATATCTGTAGTCAACTCAAAGAGCCGGTATTTGCTCACACCAAAGGTGCGCGTGCAAAAAGTGGGGCGTGGCCCAACTGGCACAAGGCCACACCCCATTGTTTTGCACCCGCCTTTGGCAAGACATTTGTAGGAGCATGACCATGTGTCACACCCCCATTTTTAGTCACACTGGGGGGCGAGAAACACTGAAACAATAAAGATCCACATATAATACACTGAAACAACACAGACTCCCCCCTTCACTCTGTGTCTCTCAGCCTGCCCTCCTTCACTCTGTGCCTCTCAGCCTGCCCTCCTTCACTCTGTGCCTCTCAGACTGCCTCCCATTTATTTTGTGTCTCTCAGCCTGGCCCCCTTCACACTGTGCCTCTCTGCCTGTTCCCCCTTCCCTATGGCTCTCAGCCTGCCCCCCTTCACACTGTGCCTCTCAGCTGGCTCTCCCTTCACTCTGTGCCTCTCTGCCTGTTCCCCCTTCCCTCTGCCTCTCAGCCTGCCCCCCCTGCACTCGTGTCTTCTAGCATCCTCACCCTCCATCTCTCCCCTCTCCGGTCACTTGTAGCATGACAGTGAGCCGGCGCACAGTGAGGCCAGACAGGTGCTGCTTCTTCATGGCAATGGCAGGAGTCCTAGACAGGGCAGGAAACGTGGCCATGATGTAGTGCCGGCGTGGCGCTCCTGCCTCCACACCCAGCAGCACTGCAAGGTGGGAGCCGGCCGTGTGTCAAAGTGTGTAGAGTGCAGACTGTCAGGAGCCACATCAGTGAGAAGAAAGAGCCACGCGTTGGCCACCACTGCCTTAGCACTTCTCAATGATAAAACAAATAACGTACTTACTCTTGTGGATATTTATACTTCCAAACAGGATTCCTCTCTAACCCCCACCTGGTCCACTTATTGTGGAACTACAAGCCTCGGCACGTGGCACAAAACGTCAACATTCAGAATATCCAAAATAAGAATATCAACATGGTCTGAATGTTGACAATCAGAATTTCGCAATGGACTTCATGTCAATCATGTCGACAAAGCCTTTTTTACAGTATTTAAACCCTATCCCTAACATGTACTGTCAACATTGGGCCAGTCGACATTCACAATGACAATATTTTTCACTGTCGACATTTCAACCATGTTGATATTCAGAATGTTAGCATAATTACTAATTATCGCTTCATTATCCCAGGCGTGACAGGGCTTGTAACGACACAACTGGAGAATAACAGGTGACGTGACATGACACCGGTCTGCTTACAGTTCTAAAATTATTTCTCACACTTCAAGTTTTATTACATTTATTATTGAAATGCTGTAATCACAGCTTAGTCCTGACTGCAGAAGCTCAGCAAAATGCTGTAACAAACGCAGGTGCCGGAAGGGTATGCGCTGCTCTGTACTTATATAGCTGCCAGGCCTGTGATAGACTGCACTGCAGAGAGCACCTTTACTGCAGATAAGGAGAAAATAAAATAATATAGCACACAAATGCCCACAGCCCCCAATATATGACATGCAATGTACTAGGAGAATATGTCTAAGCTATAGAACAATGAAACCCTAGGAATATATATATATATATACACACACACAGGTATTATCTTCATGACACAATATCTGATGCATGCAAAAAAACGCTTTACACATCATAGACATAACCTTGTACTGAGACCTTTATGTTGGTGAAGCAAATCGTGGCTCATATACAGCATGTGGCCAGAGCATGATGCAAGAGTGCCACAGACAAACTGCAGAGATATAAATAAAGTGCACATAAATATAACATCATACCTCGTGGTAAGCTGAGCCTGGCTGTGAGTATGGGGATGCACTAGTCTGTCCTGTACAGCGTTGCCAGTAGGAAGCTAAGCTTAAGCTCTGATGAATAAAGAAACTGCCGGCCTCATTAGTTCACAAACTTCCTCCTAGCGGCCAGTGCAGTTGGAACGCACACACATATCTGGAACGCACAGTACTTCCTGGTTATGGAAGCTCAGCTGTGTCAAAAAGTTTATACACGCGTTTCAGATTCAAATCACAGAGGCGTGTTCTAGATAAGGCACCGCCCCTTACATTGAAGCCCAGGCAGTGAATTATTACGGCAGTGATTGGTTGCTAGCCCCGCACACCCCCCTCCCTCCCCCTTCTCCTTGGACTGACACATTGTTCCTTCTGCATTCTTGCAATTGGCCGCTAACAGCAACTCATTGACATGATTGGCAGCCCGACCTCTTCCGGGTAAGATGGCGGCTGTGAGAGCGCTGAGGAGCTGCAGCCGGTCATTAGGTCGTCTGGTAAGATCAGCTGCATGTTATGTTGCTTTACACATGCCTATCACTCAGTGGCTGGTGCTGCTCCAGTCTGGGTCGTGTGTACAGGACTGAGGGCTGCCTGAGCCAGGAACTAGCACACTGCCTCTGTACATGGACAGGTATCCACACCAACAGCTACAGTTATTTTCTGCTTCATGTATGCTCCTAGAGTGTAATTTCCCTTGGTCAGGATCCCCTGTTTATGTCATTTACTTGTATCATGAGCTTCTAAATGTGCAGCCCCTATGTAAATACTACTATTACTAATAATAATAACATCATCAATAGTGAGCATATTCAAAGTTCTGCCCTTGGTATAAATCATACTGCAATGTGAAGTGGCTGCCTACGTATTACGTCAGGTTATTCTTACTGTGCCAAGTGACTCCTTCCGCTGAACGTACACACTGGATAGAGCAACCTATTTAGATTTAGCTCCATGCTTTATAGCAGGGGTGTCCAACCTTTCACCTTCCCTGGGCCACATTAGAAGATGAAAATTTGGTTTGGGCCGCACATAAAATAAAATAACAGTAACGATACCTGATCATCCCAAAAAACCATAGAAAACATAGTTAACATATTAAACTTACTTGGAAATGAAGTTAGTGAGATGTTTGACATTGTTTCTCAGCCACCAATGCATTCCCCCCCCCCCCCCACGCACACTGTAGTTCTCTCCTCCTCCTCTCTCCCCCCCCCCCCCCCCTCCACACTGTGCTTCTTCAAGGGCCCACAAATTTCTCCCGCTGGGCTGAGCTCTGTGCTGCTGCCACGTGTGCCACTATGCAGTAGAGGAGGGCTACACTGTGACTGACAGCGGACCCCAAACCCCCCCCCCCCCCCTCCCTCCCGGACACATTGTACTGCAGTGGCACCTGACTTCATCCTCGTTACCCCCTCCCCCCGAACCAATCTGTACTGTGGAGTTTAGACACCGCCGGCCTCATTTTACTGTTGCAGCGCTGGACATCAAGTCCATCCCAGCTCCCAAGAATCCCCCCGGACACTGTATTGCTGCGTGGCGCTGGACTTCAGACCAGACCCTCCCTTCCCCCGACACTGTACAGCGGTTCAGACCTCCTCTCTCCCCCCCCCCCCCCCCCCGGGACACTGTGCAGCGGCGCGGGCCGTGGCCACGGACTTCAGATCCCGATTTCCCCCCCCCCCCCCCCGGACACTGTACAGCGGCGCGGCCACGAACTTCAGACCCCCCCCCCCCCCCCCGGCTCACTTACAAGTTCTTGTAGAACCAATTTCTCTGCTGGGCTCCTCTACTCTCGTGCTGCTCAGTCACGTGTGCCGCTATGCAGCGGAGGAGGGCTACACTGTGACTGACAGCGGAGAGAGCGTGAGCTGGTGCTGGTCCCAGCGGCAGCAATCCAATCAGGATGTGCTGACAGCCTGCTGGGGCCAGCTCAGCTTCACATGTGGTGTCCGTACTCTGCAAAAAAAATAAAAATGGATGGGGCGGGTGAAGCGCGCTGGCGTCACCGTTGTGATGTGCCCCGGCCTCAAGCGCCGGCAGTGTAACTTGAAACTTTAGAATTTCTTAAAAAATTAAAAATTGCACTGGGCCGCATTACTAGCCGACCTGGGCCGCGGGTTGGACAAGCCTGCTTTAGAATTTCTTAAAAAATAAAAAATTGCACTGGGCCGCATTACTAGCCGACCTGGGCCGAATGCGGCCCGTGGGCCGCGGGTTGGACAAGCCTGCTTTATAGCTTTGGGAATAACCTCTCCATTTTGAAACTATTACTACTTGTTTCTCTTAAACTTACTTCTGCACCTCATCCCTGTGTATCTCTGGGATTTGTTCACTTGTCATGATTAGAATCCCTGAAGGGATAGAAACGTTGACTATTATTACGCACTAAATTGGAATAATTTTCTGTTACTATTTATCTAGAAGCCTGGTGAGTGCCCTGTTCTGGTGTGTATGTCCTGTGTGTGCCCTGTATGTGTTTGGCTGTAATCTATAGTGTTGCTGTCTTTTGACATCTGCAATGTCTTTTTTATTGTTTTCCTCTAGACAAGTTTTAGACAGCTGACCTCAAACAACCGTTTTTTACTAGTAACAACATGCGACCCACAGCCTCATTTTGTGACCCAGCCGCCTTTACAGCTCAGATACTTCAGAAGTGCCTCTGGTAAGAACCAGCAATTTTGTTTTCGAAACAACCCAGTTCAGTCACATTTTATGCGTGTATTACACTGTTCAGGTCAGTCATTTAAAAGGGCCATACATCAAACACTGAAATTGCTTGTTTCTTAGAACAACTTCTGTGGGAATCTGATAGAGTTAAGGTAAAGCATGTATGATATGTGATCGATTTGAAATAGTTATCTATATTGTTAGATATACCAATGTGTCCCATATCATGTTGGCCACAATTTTACTTACAGTAACTTTACCTATAGTGAGATCATTAGCATAAGAAGAAATATTGTGGGAGGCTTATATTCTGAACCAAATATATACTTTTATTTATCCGTGATTATCTGGACACATAGAGCTGATAACAGACAGGTTTACTTGTGCATCAAAAGCAGATGCCTGCTATATGACCTTACTGTTATTCTAATGTGATTATACTGTGAGCACTGAGCTTTGCTCTTTGGTATATTTA
The DNA here is from genome assembly GCF_028390025.1 of Pseudophryne corroboree. NCBI lineage: Eukaryota > Metazoa > Chordata > Amphibia > Anura > Myobatrachidae > Pseudophryne > Pseudophryne corroboree. Next base: position 197,042,529 of record NC_086452.1, on the reverse strand, counting down.
CCCACTGTGATCAATACGTATCATTATTAAGTTACCCATGTTCCAATAATATATACATTGTGCAAAATTGTGTAATTTCTGCTGCGGGGTACACTGGGCTCCACAAGGATTAACATCGGAGTGTAGAGTAGGATCTTGATCCGAGGCACCAACAGGCTTAAAGCTTTTCACTGTTCCCATGATGCACAGCGCCGCCTCCTCTATAACCCCGTCTCCATGCACAGGAGCTCAGTTTGTAAGTTGGTGCCATGCAGTAAGCAGGCACTTAACAGGAGGGCTGCATTAGGCCGCCTATTCATTGCTTAAATTGAAAGAAAGCACTGAAGATTCTTTTGTCAGACTACAAAGGGTTGCAGCAGGCAAAGTCTCATAAACTTTCCTGTTTGCAGCTCCGTCACCCCCAGCGGCGCTGTATACTCCCGTGCCCTGGTTGCCGGGTCACTGCAGCGGAGGCGCCGATTCCTTCAAATCGTGAGTCACACACACGCCGCCGTCCTCCCGGATCATGGGGCCGCAGGAACAGGGGAGGTAAGGGGCTTCTGTGCCCGCACTTTACCACGATCCAATACGGCCGTAGGAGGCGGGCCGCGCGTGCGCTGGCGTGGACACTGATTACTGGGCCACTAGCCACCAGGGACACTTAATGGGCACATGTCTGGGGGGATTTTACTGTACATAAACCCCATTTTTAACTGCCCGCAGCGCCCGGTGGGGATGCCAGCAGGGGGAGCAGGTCGGACCTGTGGCCCCTCCCCCCAGCCCCAGGGCGCCATTTCTACAAATGTTCCCGCCCTGGAGCTGCTTTCTTCTCCTTCACTCCCGGCCAGCAGCCATCACTGATAGAGCTGTGCTGTGCCTGGGACTGCTGGGGCAAATCCTCCTCTGATTGCCAGTGCTGTGCTTCCAACAGGACACTTAAGTATTCTACCTGTCACTGGGACAGTGTTAGTTAAGAGAGTGCATACATTCAGGGCTGTGTGGTACAAACACCCTGTGATATACATCCAGTGCTTACTGTGTTTGTTATATCTATAGTTCTCACATATAGCCATACTGAGTATTACTTTGTATTGCTAGTCCAGTGCAGTTTTTATGGTACATCATTTCTGCATGTTACGCTTGTGGCTATATTTGTGTGTGTGCATGTAGCTGCTGCGTGGTTGCCTTATTAAAAGGTATTTCTCTGACGTCCTAGTGGATGCTGGGAACTCCGTAAGGACCATGGGGAATAGCGGCTCCGCAGGAGACTGGGCACAAAAGTAAAAGCTTTCTGACTAGCTGGTGTGCACTGGCTCCTCCCCCTATGACCCTCCTCCAAGCCTCAGTTAGATTTTTGTGCCCGGCCGAGAAGGGTGCATGCTAGGTAGCGCTCCAGAGCTGCTTAGAGTAAAAGTTTTAAATAGGTTTTTTTGTTTTTTTTTCAGTGAGACCTGCTGGCAACAGGCTCACTGCATCGTGGGACTAAGGGGAGAAGAAGCGAACTCACCTGCATGCAGAGTGGATTGGGCTTCTTGGCTACTGGACCTTAGCTCCAGAGGGACGATCACAGGTTCAGCCTGGATGGGTCCCGGAGCCGCGCCGCCGGCCCCCTTACAGAGCCAGAAGAGCGAAGAGGTCCGGAAAAATCGGCGGCAGAAGACGTTCCTGTCTTCAATAAGGTAGCGCACAGCACTGCAGCTGTGCGTCATTGCTCTCAGCACACTTCACACTCCGGTCACTGAGGGTGCAGGGCGCTGGGGGGGAGCGCCCTGAGACGCAATAAAACATGTTTTAAACCTTATATGGCTAAAGAAATGCATCACATATAGCTCCTGGGCTATATGGATGCATTTAACCCCTGCCAGTTTTCCTAAAAAAAGCGGGAGAAAAGGCAGCCGAAAAGGGGGCGGAGCCTATCTCCTCAGCACACAAGCGCCATTTTCCCTCACAGCTCCGCTAGAAGGACGGCTCCCTGACTCTCCCCTGCAGTCCTGCTACAGAATCAGGGTAAAACAAGAGAGGGGGGGCACTAATTGGCAGAAAATACATATACAGCAGCTATAGAAGGGAGAAACACTTATATAAGGTTATCCCTGCATATATATAGCGCTCTGGTGTGTGCTGGCAAACTCTCCCTCTGTCTCCCCAAAGGGCTCGTGGGGTCCTGTCCTCTATCAGAGCATTCCCTGTGTGTGTGCTGTGTGTCGGTACGATTGTGTCGACATGTATGAGGAGGAAAATGATGTGGAGGCGGAGCAATTGCCTGTAATAGTGATGTCACCCCCTAGGGAGTCGACACCTGACTGGATGGTAGTATGGAAGAATTACGTGACAGTGTCAGCACTTTGCAAAAAACTGTTGACGACATGAGACAGCCGGCAAATCAGTTAGTGCCTGTCCAGGCGTCTCAAACACCGTCAGGGGCTCTAAAGCGCCCGTTACCTCAGATGGTCAACACAGACCCAGACACGGATACTGACTCCAGTGTCGACGGTGACGAGACAAACGTAATGTCCAGTAGGGCCACACGTTACATGATCACGGCAATGAAGGAGGCTTTGAACATTTCTGATACTACAAGTACCACAAAAAGGGGTATTATGTGGGGTGTGAAAAAACTACCCATAGTTTTTCCTGAATCAGATGAATTAAATGAGGTGTGTGACAAAGCGTGGGTTTCCCCCGATAAAAAACTGCTGATTTCTAATAAATTATTGGCATTATACCCTTTCCCGCCAGAGGTTAGGGCGCGTTGGGAAACACCCCCTAGGGTAGATAAGGCGCTCACACGCTTATCAAAACAAGTGGCGTTACCGTCTCCTGATACGGCCGCCCTCAAGGAACCAGCTGATAGAAAGCTGGAAAATATCCTAAAAGGTATATACACACATACTGGTGTTATACTACGACCAGCAATCGCCTCAGCCTGGATGTGCAGCGCTGGAGTGGCTTGGTCGGATTCCCTGACTGAAAATATTGATACCCTGGATAGGGACAGTATATTATTGACTATAGAGCATTTAAAGGATGCATTACTATATATGCGAGATGCACAGAGGGATATTTGCACCCTGGCATCAAGAGTAAGTGCGTTGTCCATTTCTGCCAGAAGAAGTTTATGGACATGACAGTGGTCAGGTGATGCGGATTCCAAACGGCATATGGAAGTTTTGCCGTATAAAGGGGAGGAGTTATTTGGGGTCGGTCTGTCAGACCTGGTGGCCACGGCGACGGCTGGGAAATCCACCTTTTTACCTCAGGTCACCTCTCAGCAGAAAAAGACACCGTCTTTTCAAACTCAGTCCTTTCGTCCCCATAAGGGCAAGCGGGCAAAAGGCCACTCATTTCTGCCCCGGGGCAGAGGAAGGGGAAAAAGACTGCAGCAGGCAGCCTCTTCCCAGGATCAGAAGCCCTCCCCCGCTTCTGCCAAGTCTTCAGCATGACGCTGGGGCTTTACAAGCGGACTCAGGCACGGTGGGGGCCCGTCTCAAAAATTTCAACGCGCAGTGGGCTCACTCGCAAGTGGACCCCTGGATCCTGCAGGTAGTATCACAGGGGTACAAATTGGAATTCGAGACGTCTCCCCCTCGCCGGTTCCTGAAGTCTGCTCTACCAACGTCTCCCTCCGACAGGGAGGCAGTATTGGAAGCTATTCACAAGCTGCATTCCCAGCAGGTGATAATCAAGGTACCCCTCCTACAACAGGGAAAGGGGTATTATTCCACGCTGTTTGTGGTACCGAAGCCGGACGGCTCGGTGAGACCGATTTTAAATCTGAAATCATTGAACACTTACATAAAAAGGTTCAAATTCAAGATGGAATCACTCAGAGCAGTGATAGCGAACCTGGAAGAAGGGGACTATATGGTGTCTCTGGACATCAAAGATGCTTATCTCCATGTCCCAATCTACCCTTCTCACCAAGGGTACCTCAGGTTTGTGGTACAGAACTGTCATTATCGGTTTCAGACGCTGCCGTTTGGATTGTCCACGGCACCACGGGTCTTTACCAAGGTAATGGCCGAAATGATGATGATTCTTCGAAGAAAAGGCGTCTTAATTATCCCTTACTTGGACGATCTCCTGATAAGGGCAAGATCCAGGGAACAGTTAGAGGTCGGAGTAGCACTATCTCAGGTGGTGCTACGTCAGCACGGGTGGATTCTAAATATTCCAAAATCGCAGCTGATTCCAACAACACGTCTACTGTTCCTAGGGATGATTCTGGACACAGTCCAGAAAAAGGTGTTTCTCCCGGAGGAGAAGGCCAGGGAGTTATCCGAGCTAGTCAGGAACCTCCTGAAACCAGGACAAGTGTCAGTGCATCAATGCACAAGGGTCCTGGGAAAGATGGTGGCTTCTTACGAAGCGATTCCATTCGGAAGATTCCATGCAAGAACTTTTCAGTGGGATCTGCTGGACAAATGGTCCGGATCGCATCTTCAGATGCATCAGCGGATAACCCTATCTCCAAGGACAAGGGTGTCTCTCCTGTGGTGGTTGCAGAGTGCTCATCTTCTAGAGGGCCGCAGATTCGGCATTCAGGACTGGATTCTGGTGACCACGGATGCCAGCCTGAGAGGCTGGGGAGCAGTCACACAGGGAAGAAATTTCCAGGGCTTGTGGTCAAGCATGGAAACGTCTCTTCACATAAATATCCTGGAACTAAGGGCAATTTACAATGCCCTAAGCCAAGCAAGGCCTCTGCTTCAGAGTCAGTCGGTATTGATCCAATCGGACAACATCACGGCAGTTGCCCACGTAAACAGACAGGGCGGCACAAGAAGCAGGAGGGCAATGGCAGAAGCTGCAAGGATTCTTCGCTGGGCGGAAAATCATGTGATAGCACTGTCAGCAGTGTTCATTCCGGGAGTGGACAACTGGGAAGCAGAGACACGACCTCCACCCGGGAGAGTGGGGACTTCATCCAGAAGTCTTCCACATGATTGTAAACCGTTGGGAAAAACCAAAGGTGGACATGATGGCGTCCCGCCTCAACAAAAAACTAGACAGGTATTGCGCCAGGTCAAGGGACCCTCAGGCAATAGCTGTGGACGCTCTGGTAACACCGTGGGTGTACCAGTCAGTGTATGTGTTCCCTCCTCTGCCTCTCATACCCAAGGTATTGAGAATTATAAGACGGAGAGGAGTAAGAACTATACTCGTGGCTCCGGATTGGCCAAGAAGGACTTGGTACCCGGAACTTCAAGAGATGCTCACAGAGGACCCGTGGCCTCTACCTCTAAGGAAGGACCTGCTCCAGCAGGGACCTTGTCTGTTCCAAGACTTACCGCGGCTGCGTTTGACGGCATGGAGGTTGAACGCCGGATCCTGAAGGAAAAAGGCATTCCAGATGAAGTCATCCCTACCCTGGTCAAGGCCAGGAAGGATGTAACCGCAAAACATTATCACCGCATTTGGCGAAAATATGTTGCGTGGTGTGAGGCCAAGAAGGCCCCTACAGAGGAATTTCAACTGGGTCGTTTCCTGCATTTCCTGCAAACAGGACTATCTATGGGCCTAAAATTAGGGTCCATTAAGGTTCAAATTTCGGCCCTGTCGATCTTCTTCCAAAAAGAACTGGCTTCAGTGCCTGAAGTTCAGACGTTTGTCAAAGGGGTACTGCATATACAGCCTCCTTTTGTGCCTCCAGTGGCACCTTGGGATCTCAATGTAGTGTTGAGTCTCCTAAAATCACATTGGTTTGAACCACTCACCACTGTGGAATTGAAATATCTCACATGGAAAGTGGTCATGCTGTTAGCCCTGGCTTCAGCCAGGCGTGTCTCAGAATTGGCGGCTTTGTCATATAAAAGCCCTTACCTAAGTTTTCATTCAGACAGGGCAGAACTGAGGACTCGCCCTCAATTTCTCCCTAAGGTGGTTTCAGCGTTTCACATGAACCAGCCTATTGTGGTGCCTGCGGCTACTAGGGACTTGGAGGACTCCAAGTTGCTGGACGTAGTCAGGGCCCTGAAAATATGTTTCCAGGACGGCTGGAGTCAGAAAATCTGACCCGCTGTTTATCCTGTATGCACCCAACAAGCTGGGTGCTCCTGCTTCTAAGCAGACGATTGCTCGTTGGATTTGTAGTACAATTCAGCTTGCACATTCTGTGGCAGGCCTGCCACAGCCAAAATCTGTAAAAGCCCATTCCACAAGGAAAGTGGGCTCATCTTGGGCGGCTGCCCGAGGGGTCTCGGCTTTACAACTTTGCCGAGCAGCTACTTGGTCAGGGGCAAACACGTTTGCTAAATTTTACAAATTTGATACCCTGGCTGAGGAGGACCTGGAGTTCTCTCATTCGGTGCTGCAGAGTCATCCGCACTCTCCCGCCCGTTTGGGAGCTTTGGTATAATCCCCATGGTCCTTACGGAGTTCCCAGCATCCACTAGGACGTCAGAGAAAATAAGAATTTACTTACCGATAATTCTATTTCTCGTAGTCCGTAGTGGATGCTGGGCGCCCATCCCAAGTGCGGATTGTCTGCAATACTTGTATATAGTTATTGTTACAAAAATCGGGTTGTTTATTGTTGTGAGCCATCTTTTCAGAGGCTCCTACGTTTATCATACTGTTAACTGGGTTCAGATCACAAGTTGTACGGTGTGATTGGTGTGGCTGGTATGAGTCTTACCCGGGATTCAAGATCCTTCCTTATTATGTACGCTCGTCCGGGCACAGTATCCTAACTGAGGCTTGGAGGAGGGTCATAGGGGGAGGAGCCAGTGCACACCAGCTAGTCAGAAAGCTTTTACTTTTGTGCCCAGTCTCCTGCGGAGCCGCTATTCCCCATGGTCCTTACGGAGTTCCCAGCATCCACTACGGACTACGAGAAATAGAATTATCGGTAAGTAAATTCTTATTTTCTCATACGTCCTAGAGGATGCTGTGGACTTCACAAGTAAAAATACACAGCAAGTATATCTTGTGATACAATCCTATATTATACAGAAAGAAATCTGATACACTTAGCCACCTCAGGTATAGCAATATAGGAGTAGTCCACTGAGTGAAAATAGGATTTTAATACCTACCGGTAAATCCTTTTCTCTTAGTCCGTAGAGGATGCTGGGGACTCCAAAAGGACCATGGGGTATAGATGGGATCTGCAGGAGACATGGGCACACTATAAGACTTTGAATGGGTGTGAACTGGCTCCTCCCTCTATGCCCCTCCTCCAGACTCCAGTTAGACTTTGTGCCCAGAGAGACTGGACGCACACTAGGGGAGCTCTCCTGAGTTTCTCTGAAAAGACTTTGTTAGGTTTATTATTTTCAGGGAGACCTGTTGGCTACAGACTCCCTGCATCGTGGTAGTGAGGGGAGAGAAGCAGACCTACTTCTTCTGAGTTCAAGGACTCTGCTTCTTAGGCTACTGGACACCATTAGTTCCAGAGGGTCTGATCACTTGGTTCGCCTAGCTGCTCGTTCCCGGAGCCGTCACCCCCCTCACAGAGCCAGAAGAAAGAAGCTGGGTGAGTAAAGGAAGAACAGAAGACTTCAGTGACGGCAGAAGACTTCAGGGTCTCTGAGGTACCGCGCAGCGGTCGCGCTGCGCGCCACTGCTCCCACACACAAGCTGCACTACAAGGGTGCAGGGCGCAGGGGGGGCGCCCTGGGCAGCAAAAATACCTCATATACATGCCTGGCAAAGAGGTATACAATGCATAGGCACTGTATATTGACCCCCGCCAGTATACAAAAGTAAAAAATTAGCGGGACTGAAGCGCGCAGAGAAGGGGGCGTGGCTTAGCCCTCACAACTCTATACAGCGCCATTTTCTCCTCACAGAGACGCTGGCCCCGCCAAAACACTGTGGAACAACTAACAGTACAAAACGGAAGGGGGCACAGTTGTTTAGTGCACTATGGGTTCATTTATGAAGCACTATATGTGTGTGTGTGTGTGTGTGTGTGTGTGTGTGTGTGTGTGTGTGTGTGTGTGTATATATATATATATATATATATATATATATATATATTATATTATATTATATACGCGTGTGTACATGAGTTGTTAAAGTTTCTGTGTTTTCCCTGTCAGATACTGGAATCTACCCATTATAGCGATTTAGTACACGTGTGTCGAAATGTGTGAGTGCTCTGCCACAAACAGCTATGGGAATTCCTCTGTCGGCATTGCCGACTCCTGATGGTACTTGAGTCAGTAGATGACGTGTCAGCATGTCGGTAGTTGTAAGCTTTTCCAAAGTAAACACTGTATGGGAGACACAGTCGTATGTGGGTGACCCTGTCGGCACCAACTGTTATGACTGGGTGTAAATTAACATGATAATGTAAAAAACCTATACCTGTATATATGTGTGTGTGTGTGTGTGTGTGTGTGTGTGTGTGTGTGTGTGTATGTATATGTGTGTGTGTATATGTATGTATGTATGTATGTATGTATCCGAGATTTGCCCCGGCACTCCTCCTAGTAACTGGCTGAGGTGCCCTTCCTTGTGGACATGCTAGTCCACCAACATGCAGCAAAGAGAAACAGGTGGCACTCACAGACTTGAAAGAAATGTTGAACAAACTCCACTCAGTGAAGAGTTTAATGGAAACAGGTGACGTTTCGGGGACACATCCCCTTCCCTCAGACCCCTTGGGGTCACAAGAATGTTATTTTGCCCGGTTACTACTCCCTGTTGTCGACGAATACTATGTCTTATGTCGACCATAATGTTTCTTGGTTAGATCCACAACATTGGCATTCAGTACATGTTTATACACATTCAGAACACATTAATGTCACTAGGGACCCTGCTGTTCCTGACAAAATACATATATGTATGGTGTGTGTATATGTGTATTTAAATATGTATATTCATATTGCGATTTCTAATGAATGCTGAAGTAAAGTTATTCATTCTCATGTGCTGGTCGCTCTATTGATAAAGCTCTAGGCCAGCCGGGACCAGATGTTCTCAAATCCTCACGAGGAGTCCGAGTATTTATTATTTTCCCGCCGTGGATAGAATAAAGTGAAAGTCAACCCCTGGTCTGCACGGGGCCCTGTCACAAAGGATCGTATACAGGAAGCTAAGTGATATTTTAATTATATGCTTTGATGATATTTGCATTACATACGCATGGGGGAGTGCTTACATTCAGAAATGGTCGGTCACCTTGGCATCCGATATAATTACCCTAGAGAGAGAGGGGATATTCCTTAAGTTGGGTCTTCTCTAGAACATTGCAGCATGCTGCCGTGCGACTACGAGAGGTATGGGCCTCTTGGGTTCGCGGGCCACTACCATGGCCCTCTCGACTAGCAGGGTGTGGTGGATTCACCAAGGGCATGCTGAGGCTGGCTCCGAGGAATACTGGAGTATCTTCCCTAGGAAGGTGTAACCTGGTTTGGGGATGGCTTTGTTAAGTTGATCTTGGCATATACCACTGGTAAGTCTACCTTCTTGAGCTATGTCCCTCACAACGGTTGGTGACGCATTTTTTGTAGGATGCAGTCATTTTGACCGGTTGGATACCGTTTTTTCCCTTTCTTTGCAGGTGGAGGAAGGTGATAAGGTAAGAGGTCTGCAGACTTTTCAAGTTGCAGAAGCAGATATCGTCCTCTGTTTCTACCGCATGTCGCTGGGTCTATCTTGCTGGAGCCCACACAGGTGGGAACTCATCTAATACTCTTCAGTCAGTCCTGGAATGGACCTGGTCCAGTGAGTTAAGAATGGAGTCCAAAGGGGGACATACTGGAGGTTCCAGATGATTCCCCTCACTGATGTCTCAAAATAGAGCTTACCGATTCTCCTCTGGACGGGGAGGTAGTATGCGACGCCATACAAGAGTTGGGTCAGGATCAGGACATTGGCCTGCTGTCCCTGTCACAAAAAAAAAAAAAAAAGCTGTTATTAAAGTTTTTTTTCGTGCTTCTGAGCCCGGACAGCTCGGTCAGAACAATCCCGAAAGATTTCAACTTAAGAAGTTGAACTACAAGATGGAATCTCTCAGGGCAGAGATCTCCAACCTCTAAAAGAAGGAAGAGGGTTTAAATGCGGTTTCATCCGCATTAAGCTTACCTGGGTGCTGGCAGTATGATTGTTTTCCTTCAATAGTAAGAGCCATTATTATTCTGTACTGGGACGCTCTCCTGATTACGGCGAGGTCTGGAAACAAGCGGTACAAATCGTTGTTTCTCTCTGACAGTCTTCAACACAGAGAATCGCTGTTGTTCCTGACGACGCAGATGTCTGAGTTGGGAATAAGATTAGATACTGAACTGTTGAGAGTTTGTTTTTTTCCTGTGGAAACAGATCTGAGGATCCAGAGTCGGATCAGATTTGCTGCAGTGTAAACCCATCAATACGTTCCGTTGACTAAAAAGATGGTTGCGGCCTATGAGGCCATTCGGTGAGCAGGTCAAATGTCAGAGTGTTTTTTGCGGGACCAGTTGGACATGTGGTCCGGGTCTCACCTGCACATGCACCGGAAAATAATCCTATTTTCCAGAACCAGAATAACTTTCCTGTGGTAGCTTCACAGTTTGCACCTCCTAGAGGGACGAAGGTTCGGGATCCAGGATTAGATCCAGGTGTCCATGGATACAAGTCTCCGAGGCTGGAGAGCAGTCTTTCCAGGCGAAGAATTTCCAGAAAAGGTCAAGCCGGGGAGCTTGTCTGCAATAAGCATTCTTGAAAAAGAGCAATTTACAACGGAACATCTTCACTATCTGCCCGTCTTAATTCTGTCGGACGACTTAACAGCAGTGGCGTAAGTAAGCCACTAGGGCGGAACAAGGAGCAAAGCAGCAATGGCAGAAGCCGCAAAAGTTTTCTGCTGGGCGAAAGGGCATGTAAACACTCTATTAGCGGTCTTCGTCCGGGTGTAGACAACGGAGAAATAGACTTCCTCAGCAGACACAATCTCCATCCGGGAGAGTGGGGTCTTCATCAAGAAGTTTTCACAGAAGTGACAAGTCTTTGGGGAATTCCTCAATCAGACATGATGGCGTCTCGCCTCAACAAGAAATTTCAGGGATATTGTTCCAGGTCAAGGGACACTCAAGCAATAGCAGTGGACGCCCTCCTGACACCGTGGGTGTTTCAGTCGGTCTATGTGTTCCCTCCACTTTCACTCTTTCCGAAGGTGATAAACATAAGAAGAACAAAGGTTCAGGCGATCTTCATTGTTCCGGTCTAGCCAAGGAGGGCTTGGTATTCAGTTCTTCAAGACTTACTCCTAAAAGATCCCTGGCCTCTTCCTCTACGAGAGGACCTGTTACAGCTAGGTCCGGGCGTTTATCGAGACTTACCGCGGCTGCGTTTGACGGCATGGCAGTTGAACGCCATATCCTAGCCCGAAAGGGTATTTCCGGTGAAGTCATTCCCATGTTGCTTCAGGCTGGGAAAGGAGTAACGGTGAAGCTTTACCACCGTATTTGGAGGGAGTATATGTCTTGGTGTGAATCCAAGAGAGCTCCTACGGAAGAATTTCAGCTGGGTCGTTTTCTCCATTTTTTGCAAACCGGTGTGGCTGCAGGCCTAAAGTTAGGCTCCATTAAAGTGCAGATTTCGGCCTTATCAATTTTCTTTCAAAAAAGAATTGGCCACCCTTCCAGAAGTTCAGACTTTCGTGAAAGGGGTGCTGCACTCCAACCTCCATTGTTGCCCCAGTGGCACCATGGGACCTTAACATGGTGTTGCAGTTTCTTCCGTCACACCGGTTGGAACCTTTACGAAAGGTTGAGTTAAAATTTCTCACTTGGAAAGTGGTCATGCTGTTGGCCTTGGCGTCCGCAAGGCGGGTGTCGGAATTAGCGGCTTTGTCTCACATGAGCCCTATTTGATCTTCCATGTGGATAGAGAGGAATTGAGTACTCAGCAACAATTTCTGCCGAAAGTGGTTTCTGCGTTTCACTTGAACCAACCTATTGTGGTGCCTGTGGCTACTGAAGCTTTGGCTGATTCGAAGGCTCTCAATGTAGTCAGAGCTTTGAATATTTATGTCACCAGAACGGCTCAGATTGGGGAAACAGAGCCTCTATTTATCCTGTATGCTCCCAACCAATTTGGGGTTCCTGCTTCTAAGCAGACTGTTACACGCTGGATCTGTGATACGATTCGGCATGCTCATTCTATGGCTGGATTGCAGTTACCGAAGTCGGTGAAGGCCCATTCTACCAGGAAGGTGGGCTCTTCTTGGGCGGATGCCCGAGGAGTCTCGGCGGTTTAACTTTGCCGAGCAGCTACTTGGTCGGGTTCAAACATTTTTGCTAAGTTCTACAAGTTTGATACCCTGGTTGATGAGGACCTCATGTTGCTCAAACGGAGCTGCAGAGTCGTCCGCACTCTCCTGCCCGGTCTGGAGCTTTGGTATAAACCCCATGGTCCTTTTGGAGTCCCCAGCATCCTCTAGGACGTATGAGAAAATAGGATTTTAATACCTACCGGTAAATCCTTTTCTCTTAGTCCGTAGAGGATGCTGGGCGCCCGTCCCATATCCTTTTTCTCTTAGTCCGTAGAGGATGCTGGGCGCCCATCCCATATCCATTTTCTCATTTTCTCTTAGTCCGTAGTGGATGCTGGGCGCCCGTACGGTATCTGCAGCTATTGGTGGTTACATTCAGGTGGTGTTTCTTTTCAGTCAAGTCTGTTGCTGAAGTTATTCATACCATGGCATGCAGTATGCTATTATTGGTCGTGTTTACACACAGGTTGTGTTACATTTTCGGTCAGATTATTGCTGTATATTTTTCATGCCGTCGGCTGGTGTTCTTTTGAATGGCACGTTCTGCGGCATGTTCGAGGTGTGAGCTTGTATGACACTCAGTGTTTAAACAAAAAAAATTCTTTCCTCGAAATGTCCGTCTCCCTGGGCACAGTTCTCTAACTGGAGTCTGCCAGTTCACACCTATTCAAAGTCTTATAGTGTGCCCATGTCTCCTGCAGATCCCGTCTATACCCCATGGTCCTTTTGGAGTCCACAGCATCCTCTACGGACTAAGAGAAAAGGATTTACCGGTAGGTATTAAAATCCTATTTTCACTCAGTGGGCTACTCCTATATTGCTATACCTGAGGTGGCTAAGTGTATCAGATTTCTTTCTGTATAATATAGGATTGTATCACAAGATATACTTGCTGTGTATTTTTACTTGTGATTCGTAGTCACCCTATGGTGGTCATTCCGAGTTGTTCGCTCGTTGCCGATTTTCGCTATATTGCGCTCACGGCATAACAAGGATTTTTCATCGTTCTGGTGATCGGACTGTGATTGACAGGAAGTGGGTGTTTCTGGGCGGAAACTGTCCGTTTTCTGGGCGTGTGCGAAAAAACGCTTGCGTTTCTGGGAAAAACGCGGGAGTGTCTGGAGAAACGGGGGAGTGTCTGGGCGAACGCTGGGTGTGTTTGTGACGTCAAACCAGGAACGAAACTGACTGAACTGATCGCAGTGGCAGAGTAAGTCCCGAGCTACTCAGAAACTGCAAAGAAATTTCTATTCGCAATTATGCGAATCTTTCGTTCGCAATTCTGCAAAGCTAAGATTCACTCCCAGTAGGCGGCGGCTAAGCGTGTGCAATGCTGCTAAAAGCAGCTAGCGAGCGAACAACTCGGAATGAGGGCCAATATATCTCTTGAACTCCCGGTCTGTGCTGTCATAGGCACACTTCACCGAGTGTTCTTGCTAGGTATAGTGCTGCTACACCTTGTACCAGGTTGCCCGTTATTGTGCACATTCCTATGTCTGCTACTCGTGGCAACGACGCTGGGGCTTCTCCCACATTGCGTGGTAGTGAGGCCGCAGACGTGATGGAGGAGAATATGGCAGCTGAGAGTTCAGGTTCAGGGGGTTCTTTACCCCCCAGTGGGTCAGTAGCACCTGGGGCATCTCAGGACCCACCTTGGGTTACGTTTTCCACGCTGTTAAACACGCTTGTAACTAAATTGGCGCCCCCTGTGGGACCACCTGTGCCAGTGCAGCAGTTTATGGTCCACGCTATTAATCCGCCATGGGCAGATCAAATCTCCACTCAGTTACAGCATTTGAACCGGTCATTGACTAAATCTAAGTGTCACTCTCTCCCGCCTAAGGCCCTACAGACATGGCGATATGCCGTCAAGTTGCCCGACCGCCGATACGGCAGACGGGCGACCCGGCGGCGGGGGGGGCAGTGACGGGGGGAGTGAAGTTTCTTCACTCCCCCGTCACCCGGCTCCATTGAAGTGCAGGCAAATATGGACGAGATCGTCCATATTGGCCTGCATGCACAGCAGACGGGGAACCAGCAATGAACGAGCGCGGGGCCGCGCATCGTTCATCGCTGGTGATTCCACACTGAAAGATATGAACGTTATCTCGTACAATAATGAACGAGATCGTTCATATCTTTCAGTTACCTCGACAAGTGTGTAGGGCCTATAAGTCATCTTCTAAACGGGCCATTACCTCGTCCCAATCCACTGCTATCCCAGACACGTCCTCTGACGAGGATGGCGCATATACTGATCCCACAGACACTGACACAGATGTTTCTGATGGGGAAGGGAAGTCATTGGTGGATGTCCCGGATTTGACTGAAGCTATTAGGCTCATTCTTCAGGTGTCTGATGATCCTGAGCCTGAGGGTGTCTCTAAGAAACCGGATAGGTTTAAACGTAAGAAGGTGGTTTAAACAAGTTTTACCTCATTCTGAACACCTGGTTGACATACGTCAGGAATCCGGGGGAAATCCAGAGACAAAATTCACACCGAATAAGAGACTGTTGGCTCGCTACTCTCTCTCTGCGGAGGTATGTAAGAATTGGGAAACTCCTCCGCCCATAGATTCTCATGTGGCGCGTATGGTTGTTTCCTCTGCTCTGCCAGTAACTACCGTCACTTCTCTGAAGGAACGGACGGTTAGACGTGTGGAGGGTTGTTTGAAAGCGATTTATACCCTAACGGGGGCTGTGCATAGGCCAACCATTGCAGCAACTTGGGCTGTTGAGGCGTGGGCTCAGGAGCTTGAGGCGGAACTGCCTTCCAACGCATCTGAGCATGCTCGACAATGTCTCTCGTATATTACCACGGCTTCTCTGTACCTTAAGGAGGCGGCCTCTGATGCCGGGGTGCTCGCGGCCAAGGCTGCTACTACGTCCGTCTTGGCCAGACGTATCCTTTGGTTGAGATCCTGGTCGGTGGATATGGATTCCAAGAAAACCCTGGAGGTGCTTCCTTTCAAGAGAGACATTCTCTTTGGAAAAGACCTCAATAAGATTGTGGCTGATCTGGCTACTGCTAAAACAGCTTGCCTACCTAGTACGGCTCCTTCCGCACAGAAGGCTAAAAGTACTTTCCCTCAGCCCT
Organism: Pseudophryne corroboree; assembly: GCF_028390025.1. NCBI lineage: Eukaryota > Metazoa > Chordata > Amphibia > Anura > Myobatrachidae > Pseudophryne > Pseudophryne corroboree. The sequence continues at coordinate 197,027,247 of NC_086452.1, read as the reverse complement.
TTCATCCTCCAGGTAAAGCAAAAGCTCAGGCGTATCCAAAGCAAGCTCGTGCTTCCAGACATGCCAAGCCCAGACCGAAGCGTGCCTAGACCACCCGTCAGCCAGCTTCCAAAACTGACATGCCTGCCGCATGACGGGGCGGGCCTCCCTCTGGGGGATCCCAGGGTAGGGGGCCGACTTCTTCTAGGTTTTGCCCAGGAATGGTTGAAGACCACTTCAGATACCTGGGTGAGGGAAGTCGTCGCTCGAGGTTACGCCATACCCTTCAATAATCGCCCCCCTCATCGATTTTGCCTGACAGATGTGCCTCTGGATCCGGCAAAAGCAAACCCTTTGCACTCGGTGGTATATTCCCTCCTGACCACAGGAGTGGTAGTACAGGTGTCTCTGGCTCAGAGAGGCAAGGGGGTACTATTCACCGCTGTTTCTAGTCCCGAAACCGAACGGGTCCTCGCGGCCCATTCTCAATCTGAAGTCCTTGAACAAGCATGTGCGGGTCTCCAAGTTTCGTATGGAAACGCTGCGCTCTATTGTTCTGGCCTTGGAGACAGGGGACTATATGGTCTCCCTGGACATACAGGATGCCTACCTACATATTCCTATTGCGGTATCTCATCAGCAGTACCTGAGGTTTGCGGTGGGCAACCTTCATTACCAATTTCGGGAGTTACCCTTTGGTTTGACAACGGCTCTCCGAGTTTTCACCAAAGTTATGGCGGTCATGACGGCTACACTCCGCCGTCAAGGGGTCAGGATCCTACCGTACTTGGATGATTTGTTGATCCTGGCAAATTCCCTAGAACTTCTCCTGTGTCATCTCGATCTGACGGTCCAGTGCATGAAAGCCCATGGGTGTGGCTTATCACCTGGAAGAAATCCTCCCTGGTTCCTGCTCGGAGCATGTTACATCTGGGAGCGTTATTGGACACTCACAACCAACGGTTGTTCCTGTCTCAGGAGAAAGTCCTGAAGCTTCAGGACAGGATTCGATGCTTCCTATCTCGTCCGCAAGTGTTGATTCATTCGGCAATGCAAGTGATGGGTCTCATGGTGTCTGCTTTCGACATGGTGGAGTATGCTCAATTCCACTCTCTACCTCTGCAGAAGTTAATTCTGACCAAGTGGGACGGCCTGCCTCACCGGATCAGATCTCACCTGATCTCATTGTCTCCGGAGGTCCTGTCACTGAGCTGGTGGTTTCAGGACCAACAATTGAGCAGGGGCCGTCCCATCTGGATATTCAACTGGGTCCTTCTGACGACCGATGCCAGTCTGAGAGGTTGGGGCGCGGTGTTGGAACAACACTCTCTTCAGGGTCGGTGGACCAAAGAGGAGTCTCTGCTCCTGATCAATATTTTGGAACTGCGGGCAGTGTTCAATGCGTTGACAATGGCCCAGCATCTAATACAGAACAGACCTGTTCAAGTACAGTCGGACAATGCCACCACGGTGGTGTACATAAATCATCAAGGCGGCACTTGAAGCGGCATGGCAATGAGGGAAGTATCACGGATTCTTCAGTGGGCGGAGCGCCATCTGCCGGCCATATCCGCAGTGTTCATTCCGGGCGTCCTGAACTGGGAAGCGGACTATCTCAGTCGTCAGGACTTACACGCCGGAGAGTGGAGCCTTCATCCGGAGGTGTTTGAACTTCTCGTGGACACGTGGGGTCTTACAGATGTGGATCTGATGGCGTCTCGACACAATCACAAGGTTCCGGTCTTCGGAGCAAGGACAAGGGATCCTCAAGCTGCCTTCGTGGACGCTCTGGCAATTCCATGGAACTTTCAGCTACGGTATGTGTTCCCTCCGGTGTCACTCCTGCCCAGAGTAATACGGAAGTTCAAGCAAGAAGGAGGACACCTGCTTCTGGTCGCTCCAGTGTGTCCCAGACGGCACTGGTTCTCCGATCTCCTGGGTCTCTCGTGGGATCGTCCCCTTCTCCTTCCACAACGACCAGACCTCCTCGTTCAGGGCCCTTGTGTTTACCAGGATTTGGCCTGTCTGGCTCTTGAAGCTTCCGTCCTGAGGGCCAAGGGTTTTTGCTGAGGCGGTCGTTCAAACTATGTTGATGGCCCGTAAGCCGGCTTCTGCTTGGATCTACCATAGGGTCTGGAATGCTTACTTTACTTGGTGCGCGTCTCACAATCATGACGTTTTCAAGTTTAGTACGGCCAAACTATTGGCCTTTCTACAACAGGGCCTGGATTTAGGCCTGCGTCTGGCCTCCCTCAAGGTTCACATCTCTGCCTTGTCTGATAGGTTTCAGAGAAAAATTGCTACCCTACCTGATGTCCATACATTCACTCAGGGTGTGTTGCGGATTCAGCCTCCTTATGTGCCACCTGTGGCCCCTTGGGACTTGCCGGTGGTTTTGGAGGCCATGCAAGAGTCTCCGTTTGAACCTCTTGCCTCTGCTGACCTTAAGTGGCTTTCCCTTAAGGTCCTATTCTTGCTGGCGATTGCTTCAGCTAGAAGGGTCTTGGACTTGGGTGCCTTATCCTGTAAGTCTCCCTATTTGATTTTTCACTGTGACCAGGCGGTTCTTAGAAAGCGGCAAGGTTATTTACCTAAGGTGGTGTCTTCCTTCCACCTTAACCAGGAGATAGTGGTTTAATTAAAGAGCGGTCTTTGGATGTGGTACGGGCTCTCCGTATCTATGTGAAGAGAACTTCCTCCATTAGGAAATCTGATTCTCTTTTTGTATTGTTTTTAGTTTTCACAAACGTGGCTGGCCTGCTTCCAAGCAGACTTTGGCCAGATGGATTAGAATGGTGATTGCACATGCTTATGTACAGGCTGGTCGTCCGGTTCCTGCTACCATTAAAGACCACTCTACTCCGTCGGCTGGACCTTCTTGGGCGGCCCACCGTGGTGCGATCCTTGAACAATTGTGCAAGGCGGCAATGTGGTCCTCGGGGAACACGTTTGTAAGGTTCTATGCCTTCGATACCGCCGCTTCCCAGGATGCTTCCTTTGGACACCGGGTTCTCATGTCCGCTACAGTGCATCCCCTCCCATGAGGAACTGCTTTAGGACATCCCCGATGTTAATCCTTGTGGAGCTCAGTGTACCCCGCAGCAGAAAACGAGATTTATGGTAAGAACTTACCGTTGTTAAATCTCTTTCTGTGAGGTACACTGGGCTCCACAAGGTGCCCACCCTGACGCACTTAGCTTCTTTGGGTTGGTATTGGCATAGCCGCTGACACCCTCTCCTGTGGTCAGTGTGTGGTGTAATTGGCTACGAGCGATTGTCGTCTCTGGTACCTGCTACTGCATTGGGCTGGTTAACGAAATTGAGCTCCTGTGCATGGAGGCGGGGTTATAGAGCAGGCGGCGCTATGAATTCTGGGAACAGTCAAAAGCTTTGAGCCTGTTGGTGCCTCGGATCAAGATCCTACTCTACACCCCGATGTTAATCCTTGTGGAGCCCAGTGTACCTCGCAGAAAGAGATTTAACAACGGTAAGTTCTTACCATAAATCTCGTTATTATCCAGTACACACATTCTTGATGGTATTCTGTTATCGTAGGTAATCGACACGGTCAGCAGTGTTAGAACAATTAAGGGCTACGGTCTGTATCTACATCAAATGAATAACTCCATTCTCCACTAATGCACACAATATTGCTGTACATGACCTCATACATATTCCCTCTTGCTACCTTATTATTGCACTTCACACACTGTGTATTTGTCACTCTTCAATAGGCATGGTGTCTACTGCTCTGTACTCACTGGTAATCCTGGATGCTCTGTTTAAAATGCAAGCACTTGTCAGCATTCCACTTCTTCTGTATTTGCCTATCAGATGAGCCTAATTGTATCCACACTGCAACCGATATTATCTGTCTCTATTTCCAGCTTTACATGGTCAGATTGTACAATTCAAGTTGTCAGACATCGGAGAAGGAATCACAGAGGTCATAGTGAAAGACTGGTAGGTTAATTAATTGGCCCTTAAACCAGTGTGTTAAATATGATTCTGTTATTTTTCTCTTCCAGTTGAGTAAGTAGTGAAATAATAATTATATTGACTCTGCACAGATTATATGAAAAATATTAGTGTAAAAACCCTGCCAGTCAGGCTTGCAGTTGACCTGTGTGGCCGCATATCTTGGTGCTCCTATAATTTGTATGAGGACATGTTACATTTGTATAGTGTTAGGGGTATAAGTTGCAATGGACAAGAGAGGTCATAGGAAATGGCTGTTGTTCCAACACCCAGCGCTGTTGGGGGCTCTAGCTATTGCAGTTGCTGAGAACATCAGAATATATTCCTCACTTGTTTCTCTTCCCTCTCTCTTACTCTAATCATAATCTGATATATCTTTAGGCATAAATAAACATACATAGATATTATCTCCTGAGCTTGACTAGCGTCTATGAATATATAACTAATGTGTGATAATGGCTACAAAAGAACTTGGTAAAAATCAATTAACAAATCCAAAACCCCCCACAAAACGTTAGTATAGGTGCAGTGTATTTCTTTATCAGTGCAATTATCCATGTCACAACATATAATGTCTGTACTCAGGTATGTGAAAGAAGGGGACACAGTCTCCCAGTTTGATAGTATCTGTGAGGTACAAAGTGACAAAGCCTCGGTCACCATCACCAGCCGCTATGATGGGGTTATTAAAAAGCTGTATTACAATGTGGAGGACACGGCACTAGTTGGGAAGCCTTTGGTGGATATTGATACAGATGCTTTGAAAGGTAAGTGAGCGTGCTCAAGTCCAGGTGTTTACAAGGTGGTGCTCTGAGTAAGGCTGCTGCTCCATTAGAATTCATTGTAGAATGTTTCTTCATCCAGGTGACATTTTGCTATTGTAGAGTCTATTGTCAAAATAGTACGTTACATAACAGTCTTCATATATACTTAGAAGGCATATAATATGTGCACAAAAATTTACACATGATCCCGAATACACATTTCTCTGTACAAGTTATGCCATAAACAACACTACATGGGCAGTGATAGAACGGTAAGCCACATAAATTGACAGTAAAACTGCTTACACAATGCCATGTTACCTTACAATACTATCACATTTGTTTAAACCATATAATTGAATGAAGGGAAATATTCCACTTGTTCCAAATAATAATCCAGAAACGTGATGATAACCCACGTTTGTATACAGCGTATATTATCCTAACATACAAACTTCTTAACTCTTCAAACAATCAGTTGCAGAGTATGGTACCAAGAATAAAGAATCCAACGTGTTTTGGGGGTCATTCCGACCCGATCGCTCGCTGCAGTTTCTCGCAACGATCGGGTCACAACTGCGCATGCCAGCCGTCGTTGCCTAGCGATCACCTCTGAGGCGGTCGCTGGGCTGGATGGCAGCATTAAGCTGCCGTTTAGGGGGGCGCGGTCCGGCCAACGCACGCGTGGCCGGACCGTTGGGGGGGCGGGCCGCGGCGGCTGCGTGACGTCACACGCAGCCGCTGTGACAAGTAGCTCCCGGCCAGCACGCTAAAGCTGCGCTGGTCGGGAGCTACTCTTGAAGTGCAAAGGCATCGCCGCTGTGCAATGCCTTTGCACTTCTGCGGGGGTGGGGGGTGGACCGGCACTGACATGCAGGGCGGACTAGCCCTGTGCTGGGCGTCCCCCCGCATGTCAGTGTGAATGATCGGAGCTGTGCTAAATTTAGCACAACTACGATCAACTCAGAATGACCCCCTTTGTCTTAACTTGCAAAGTTAAACTGACATCATCAGGGCTGTTACCATAACCTGTTACTGATGGTTTGCTTGAAGTGCTCTGAACTCTTGCTTGTATACTGTACATTTGGTTTCAACTAACTCATATTTGCTGCACTTGGAACAATACTATCCTGGGTGGACACCTACTGTGTTGTCAGATAAGTTGTCTTTTACTTTTTCTTTACATAATACATCTACCATTTTATGTAATAACTATCTTAAGAATTTTATTTCTCTGTCTGTGAAAAATATTATGGGAAGATTTAGTGGGGTATGGGTCGTTGGGTCGACTCAACTTAAGGTCGACCACTGAAGGTCGACATGGGCATTAGGTCTACAGGTGAAAAGGTAGACATTAGTTTTTGGACTTTTTTTGGTGTCGTTTTCTTCGTAAAGTGACGGGGAACCACAATTAGTGTACCGTGTCCCCTCGCCTGGCTCGCCATGCTTCGGGCAAAGTTACCGTTCCAATCGTAATCCACGTGGATTGTCAAGTATGGAAAAATCCCAAAAATTTGAAAAACTCATGTCGACCTTTTGACCTGTCGACCTATTGATCATGTCGACCTATTGCATGTCGACCTAATGACTATTGACTTAAGCAGTGTCGACCTAATGACCGTATCCCGATTTAGTGCTAATATCAGATATGCTTTGTGCAAGTACAAATTAATCACCGATAATATAATTTATGAATTTAATAGTTGGATCGAAACTTGTTACACATACAGTTATACTCCATGAATAAACCTCATAAAAACAAACTTGGAATTTTTTATTTTACTCTTGAGCCGGCCATACATTGTATGCTGTGACTTTATTGTAAGCTCATGGAAAAAAGCAACCTATTGCAGAGCAGCTTGTGTTCCCTGGTACATCTTTGTAAATGAGAAAACATTTTTATCCTCTAGATGTGGCCTCTGATGAGGATGTTGTAGAAACACCTGCAGTTTCTCAAGAGCATACACACCAAGAAATAAAGGGACACAAGACCCTTGCCACGCCAGCCGTGAGACGCCTCGCTATGGAGAACAATGTAAGTCTCCTTATCTTGTATCTGGCAGACCCTTGATACATGTGAACCTAATATACATTTAGGGGCAGATTAAATGGAGCCTGAGGTCCTGCTGCACACATATTGGATAATTACAGGAGGAAAACCTTGCTTGTCTTTTGCTTGCACTTCATTGGGACACCAGCAAAGACCAGCAAGGTGTTCCTGCCAGTCAACTCTTCGGAGCCCCTCAGCTTATTGTCTCTTCCCCATAATGTCTGGGCTATACAAACTAAATTGAATGTATGATTATACTGTAAAGATGGGTGATATATTATATGTTGACAGTCATCATGTCGGTGTGAGAATGCCGACAGTCATAATGTCGACATATTGTATCTGGTGGCCCATAATTTACTTACCTGCTGTAGTGGCTCCAGCACAGCTCCCAGGGGTCATGTGACTATCACCTCCAGGTCAGACCTCTGATCCTCCAACATTCTTCTTCCCCCTAACCCTCCCGCTTGCAGTCTAAACCTAATGTCAATATTCTGATATGTTGTCTATTGACATTTTAACAATGTCGATATAACTGTTGACATTGTAGTGTCAACATTATAAATGTCAACCTAATGACTACATCCCATAGACACTGGAGGTTATTTTATGTAGATTTGCATGATCACAGATTTTACGTCCTGTCTGCAGCTTCCGTTACTCCATCCATGATTCCTAGGGCCTAACTCCTCATTCTCTGGTATTCCGGGATAATGTTGATTGATGGAGTGTTTGGTTATCTTCGCTCTCTTTCTCTCCCCCCCCCCCCCCCCGTTTTGCTTTTGTACGACCATATAGGGCCTTATTGTAAGTCGGACATTGCTTTGACTGTGTTAAAGTCTTTTACCATAGTTGTATCTGCGACTTTATGCTAGTACCAGTATATACCCTTCCCCTGGTGTGCAACCATGCCTCTGAATACGCAATGGCTGTGCTGCCCACTTTCAGAGGTTGCAGCCACAGCCAATGAAAGCACCATCGGGGCTTGCACTAGCCCCATTTAAGGTGCAGACTCTTCTTCAGTATGGCTTCCAATGTATGTGATAAAGCGTCTGAAACCGCTCCTGCAACACTACATAACACCCATATGACAGAAGATCTTGTGCGTCTAAATAGCCATTACCTTGTCACTGCACATGAACACACAGTACATCCGAGAGTCTGTGCAGCTTAGTTGCTCTTGCAGCTCTGTGCACAGACACCATGGGACATACGTCTGTGTGACATTACGCGAACATCGCCATTGCGCATGATGACCTTCATAATTTCAATAATATTACAATTACTTGTTGATAGCAATAGCAAGAATTAAATATAACAAGTACAACATATCTTTCTGCAGCAGAATACCATGGGGGGTGTAGAGTGGATCTTGATCCAGAGGCACCAACAGGCTAAAACTTTAGGCTGTCCCAGGATACACTGGGGCCTCCTCTATAAACCCCGTCTCCAGGCACTGAGAGCTCCGTTTTGAGTTGGTGCCTGCAGCAGCAGGTCACCTAACAGGAGGGCTGCACTGGACAGCCCTGAAAAAATCTTTCTAAGAAGATTTCTTCTCTGGGCTGTCAGCGCTGTATGTCAGGGTGACACTTCAGCGCTGTAGCTCCATCACCTCCCAAGCGGCGTCGCATACTCCCGGGGCTCTGTTCCCGGGTACTTGCAGCGGAGATGCTCTGGCTTAGGCGCTCCGGTTTAGGCACACGGTCTAAGATGCTCTTCTGGTTCGCATGGCTGCTACTGGGAAGAGGTAAGAGGGTTCCCCATGCGGGACCCACCATTAAATCGCATTCGGTCCGCGACCTAGGGAGACTGGTCGTGCCGTATGTGTGGGCACTGTCTCCGAGCAGGAATCCCACTAGACCACAGGTTCTCAAACTCTGTCCTCAGGACCCCACACAGTGCATGTTTTCCAGGTCTCCTCACAGAATCGCAAGTTAAATAATTTAGCTCCACATGTGGACCTTTTAAAATGTGTCAGTGAGTAATTAATACACCTGTGCACCTGCTGGGTTACCTGCAAAACATGCACTGTGTGGGGTCCTGAGGACCGAGTTTGAGAACCTATGCACTACACAACCAAGGCGTCTGAGTACAGGTCGGTTATACTAACACCCCATTTAATAAGACTGGCAGTACCCGGGGTGGAAGTCAAGCACATGGGAGGTGGCGCTTGACCTGTAGCCCCTCCCCCTGCCCATGGCACCATCTCTGAGTATATTTTCCCACCCTGCAGCTGCCTCACACTCTCCCTCACTTCCTGACTGAGACGCTGGGCGCCATCTTCGGAGCATAGCTGCGGCTGGTCTCCAGGACTGCAGGGCAAGGTCTCCCTTATAAAGCCGCGTGTGTACAGCGCTGTGACTTTACAAACATTTGAGTATTCTACATGTCTTTATACAGATAGCGTTAGTTAAGAAAAAGTGTGTGTGTGTAATTTATTTCTAATCCAGTGTAGCCTTACTGTTATATAGATTTCTGCATTGTCTGTGACTGATTGTGCCTGTATCTCTGTGCGGTTTCACCTTCAGTGTTTCCCAGATATATCTATCAGTATACTCTGTACCCTGAGGGACTAGGTGCGTCTGGGTTTTGTGTGTGTGTGTGTATATGTATGTGTGTATGTATATATGTGTGTGTATGTATATATATATATATATATATATATATATATATCTCTGACGTCCTAGTGGATGCTGGGGACTCCGTAAGGACCATGGGGAATAGACGGCTCCGCAGGAGACTGGGCACATCTAAAGAAAGATTTAGGTCTATCTGGTGTGCACTGGCTCCTCCCCCTATGACCCTCCTCCAAGCCTCAGTTAGATTTATGTGCCCGGCCGAGCTGGATGCACACTAGGGGCTCTCCTGAGCTCCTAGAAAGAAAGTATAGTTTAGGTTTTTTATTTTACAGTGAGATCTGCTGGCAACAGGCTCACTGCAGCGAGGGACTAAGAGGAGAAGAAGCGAACCTACCTAAGTGGTGGTAGCTTGGGCTTCTTAGGCTACTGGACACCATTAGCTCCAGAGGGATCGCACACAGGACCCGACCTCGTCGTCCGTTCCCGGAGCCGCTCCGCCTTCCCCCTTACAGAGCCAGAAGCAAGAAGGTCCGGAAAATCGGCGGCTGAAGACTTCTGTCTTCTCCAAGGTAGCGCACAGCACTGCAGCTGTGCGCCATTGCTCCTCATGCACACCACACACTTCGGTCACTGATGGGTGCAGGGCGCTGGGGGGGGGCGCCCTGAGCAGCAATATTAACACCTTGGCTGGCAAAACTGACACCATATATAGCCCCAGAGGCTATATAGGTGTAAATTACCCCTGCCAGAATAACACAAAAAGCGGGAGAAAGCCCGCCGAAAAAGGGGCGGAGCCATCTCCCTCAGCACACTGGCGCCATTTTCCCTCACAGCTCCGCTGGAAGGATCGCTCCCTGGCTCTCCCCTGCAGTCCTGCACTACAGAAAGGGTAAAAAAGAGAGGGGGGGCACAAATTTAGGCGCAGTATAATATATATATATATATGCAGCTATAAGGGAAAACACTCTTTATAGGTGATATCCCTGTGGTATATAGCGCTCTGGTGTGTGCTGGCATACTCTCCCTCTGTCTCCCCAAAGGGCTTTGTGGGGTCCTGTCCTCTGTCAGAGCATTCCCTGTGTGTGTGCTGTGTGTCGGTACCGCTGTGTCGACATGTAGGATGAGGAAAATGATGTGGAGGCAGAGCAAATGCCTGTAAATGTGTTGTCACCCCCTGAGGGGTCGACACCTGTGTGGATGGACTTATGGAAGGAATTACGTGACAGTGTCAGCTCCTTACATAAAAGGTTTGACGACATAGGACAGCCGGCTACTCAGCTTGTGACTGTTCCAGCGTCTCAAATGTCATCAGGGGCTTTAAAACGCCCGCTACCTCAGATGGCAGACACAGATGTCGACACGGATACCGACTCCAGTGTCGACGACGATGAGACTAGTGTACCCTCCAATAGGTCCACCCGTTACATGATTGAGGCAATGAAAAATGTATTACACATTTCTGATAGTACCCCAGGTACCACAAAAAAGGGTATTATGTTCGGTGAGAAAAAACTACCAGTAGTTTCTCTAACGTCCTAAGTGGATGCTGGGGACTCCGTCAGGACCATGGGGGGGATAGCGGCTCCGCAGGAGACAGGGCACAAAAATAAAGCTTTAGGATTAGGTGGTGTGTACTGGCTCCTCCCCCTATGACCCTCCTCCAAGCCTCAGTTAGGGTTTTGTGCCCGTCCGAGCAGGGTGCAATCTAGGTGGCTCTCCTAAAGAGCTGCTTAGAAAAAGTTTTTAAGGTTTTTTATTTTCAGTGAGTCCTGCTGGCAACAGGCTCACTGCATCGAGGGACTTAGGGGAGAGAATTTCAACTCACCTGCGTGCAGGATGGATTGGATTCTTAGGCTACTGGACACCATTAGCTCCAGAGGGAGTCGGAACACAGGTCTCACCCTGAGGTTCGTCCCGGAGCCGCGCCGCCGACCCCCCTTACAGATGCTGAAGATTGAAGGTCCGGAAACAGGCGGCAGAAGGCTCTTCAGTCTTCATGAAGGTAGCGCACAGCACTGCAGCTGTGCGCCATTGTTGTCACACACTTCACATCAAGCGGTCACGGAGGGTGCAGGGCGCTGCTGGGGGCGCCCTGGGCAGCAATATTTAATACCTTTATGGCAAAAGAATACATCACATATAACCATTGAGGCTATATGTATGTATTTAACCCATGCCAGATATCTAAAACTCCGGGAGAAAAGCCCGCCGAAAAAGGGGGCGGGGCTTATTCTCCTCAGCACACAGCGCCATTTTCCTGCTCGGCTCCGCTGTGAGGAAGGCTCCCAGGACTCTCCCCTGCACTGCACTACAGAGACAGGGTAAAACAGAGAGGGGGGGCATTTTTTGGCGATATTTTGATATATTTAAGCTGCTATAAGGAACAACACTTATATAAGGTTGTTCCCATATATATTATAGCGCTTGGGTGTGTGCTGGCAAACTCTCCCTCTGTCTCCCCAAAGGGCTAGTGGGGTCCTGTCTTCGATAAGAGCATTCCCTGTGTGTCTGCTGTGTGTCGGTACGTGTGTGTCGACATGTATGAGGACGATGTTGGTGTGGAGGCAGAGCAATTGCCGATAATGGTGATGTCACCCCCCAGGGAGTCGACACCGGAATGGATGGCTTTGTTTATGGAATTACGTGATAATGTCAGCACATTACAAAAATCAGTTGACGACATGAGACGGCCGGCAAACCAGTTAGTACCTGCCCAGGCGTCTCAGACACCGTCAGGGGCTGTAAAGCGCCCTTTACCTCAGTCGGTCGACACAGACCCAGACACAGACACTGAATCTAGTGTCGACGGTGATGAAACAAACGTATTTTCAAGTAGGGCCACACGTTATATGATCACGGCAATGAAGGAGGCTTTGCATATCTCTGATACTGCAAGTACCACAAAAAGGGGTATTATGTGGGGGGTGAAAAAACTACCTGTAGTTTTTCCTGAATCAGAGGAATTAAATGATGTATGTGATGAAGCGTGGGTTAACCCAGATAGAAAAGTGCTAATTTCAAAAAGGTTATTAGCATTATACCCTTTCCCGCCAGAGGTTAGGGCGCGCTGGGAAACACCCCCTAGGGTGGATAAGGCGCTCACACGCTTATCAAAACAAGTGGCGTTACCGTCTCCTGATACGGCCGCCCTCAGGGATCCAGCTGATAGGAGACTGGAAACTACCCTAAAAAGTATATACACACATACTGGTGTTATACTGCGACCAGCCATCGCCTCAGCCTGGATGTGCAGTGCTGGGGTCGTCTGGTTGGATTCCCTGACTGAAAATATTGATACCCTGGATAGGGACAGTATTTTATTGACTATAGAGCAATTAAAGGATGCTTTCCTTTATATGCGAGATGCTCAGAGAGATATTTGCACTCTGGCATCGAGAGTAAATGCGATGTCCATATCTGCCAGAAGGAGTTTATGGACGCGACAGTGGTCAGGTGATGCGGATTCCAAACGACATATGGAAGTATTGCCGTATAAAGGGGAGGAATTATTTGGCATCGGTCTATCGGATCTGGTGGCCACGGCAACTGCCGGAAAATCCACCTTTTTACCTCAGACCCCCTCCCAACAGAAAAAGACACCGTCTTTTCAGCCGCAGTCCTTTCGGTCCTATAAGAACAAGCGGACAAAAGGACAGTCATATCTGCCTCGTGGCAGAGGAAGGGGTAAGAGAGGGCAGCAAGCAGCCCCTGCCCAGGAACAGAAGCCCTCCCAGGGTTCTGCAAAGCCCTCAGCATGACGCTGGGGCCTTACAAGCGGACTCAGGAGCGGTGGGGGGTCGACTCGAGAATTTCAGCGCACAGTGGGCTTGCTCACAGGTGGACCCCTGGATTCTGCAGGTAGTATCTCAGGGTTACAGGTTGGAATTCGAGAAGTCTCCCCCTCGCAGGTTCCTAAAGTCTGCTTTGCCACCGTCTCCCTCAGACAGGGCGACGGTATTGGAAGCCATTCACAAGCTGTTTTCTCAGCAGGTGATAGTCAAGGTACCCCTCCTACAACAGGGAAAGGGGTATTACTCCACGCTATTTGTGGTACCGAAGCCGGACGGCTCGGTAAGACCTATTCTAAATCTGAAATCTTTGAACCTGTACATACAAAAATTCAAGTTCAAGATGGAGTCACTCAGAGCAGTGATAGCGAATCTGGAAGAAGGGGACTTTATGGTGTCCCTGGACATAAAGGATGCTTACCTGCATGTCCCAATTTGCCCTTCACATCAAGGGTACCTCAGGTTCGTGGTGCAAAACTGTCATTATCAGTTTCAGACGCTGCCGTTTGGATTGTCCACGGCACCTCGGGTCTTTACCAAGGTAATGGCCGAAATGATGATTCTTCTGCGAAGAAGAGGCGTATTAATTATCCCTTACTTGGACGATCTCCTGATAAGGGCAAGGTCCAGAGAACAGCTGGAGGACGGAGTAGCACTAACCCAACTAGTGCTGCAACAACACGGGTGGATTCTGAATTTTCCAAAATCTCAGTTGACCCCGACGACACGTCTGCTGTTCCTGGGAATGATTCTGGACACGGTTCAGAAAAAGGTGTTTCTTCCGGAGGAGAAAGCCAGGGAGTTATCCGAACTTGTCAGGAACCTCCTAAAACCAGGGAAAGTGTCTGTGCATCAATGCACAAGAGTCCTGGGAAAGATGGTGGCTTCTTACGAAGCGATTCCATTCGGCAGATTCCACGCACGAACTTTTCAGTGGGATCTGCTGGACAAATGGTCCGGATCACATCTGCAGATGCATCAGCGGATAACCTTATCGCCACGGACAAGGGTGTCTCTTCTGTGGTGGTTGCAGAGTGCTCATCTGTTAGAGGGCCGCAGATTCGGCATACAGGACTGGGTCCTGGTGACCACGGATGCCAGTCTGAGAGGCTGGGGAGCGGTCACACAGGGAAGAAACTTCCAGGGAGTATGGTCAAGCCTGGAGATGTCTCTTCACATAAATATACTGGAGCTAAGAGCGATTTACAATGCTCTAAGTCTGGCAAAACCCCTGCTTCAGGGTCAGCCGGTGTTGATCCAGTCGGACAACATCACGGCAGTCGCCCACGTAAACAGACAGGGCGGCACAAGAAGCAGGACAGCAATGGCAGAAGCTGCAAGGATTCTTCGCTGGGCGGAAGATCATGTGATAGCACTGTCAGCAGTATTCATTCCGGGAGTGGACAACTGGGAAGCAGACTTCCTCAGCAGACACGATCTACACCCGGGAGAATGGGGACTTCATCCAGAAGTCTTCCACATGATTGTGAACCGTTGGGAAAAACCAATGGTGGATATGATGGCGTCCCGCCTCAACAAAAAACTGGACAGGTATTGCGCCAGGTCAAGAGACCCTCAGGCAATAGCTGTGGACGCTCTGGTAACACCGTGGGTGTTCCAGTCAGTGTATGTGTTCCCTCCTCTGCCTCTCAAACCAAAAGTACTGAGAATTATACGGCAAAAGGGAGTAAGAACGATACTAGTGGCTCCGGATTGGCCAAGAAGAACTTGGTACCCGGAACTTCAAGAGATGCTCACGGAGGATCCGTGGCCTCTACCTCTAAGACGGGACCTACTTCAGCAGGGACCGTGTCTATTCCAAGACTTACCGCGGCTGCGTTTGACGGCATGGCGGTTGAACGCCGAATTCTAAGGGAAAAAGGCATTCCGGAAGAGGTCATTCCTACACTGGTAAAAGCCAGGAAGGAGGTGACTTCACAACATTATCACCGCATTTGGAGAAAATATGTTGCGTGGTGTGAGGCCAGGAAGGCCCCCACGGAGGAATTTCAACTGGGTCGATTCCTACATTTCCTGCAAACAGGATTGTCTATGGGCCTCAAATTGGGGTCCATTAAGGTTCAAATTTCGGCCCTGTCGATTTTCTTCCAGAAAGAATTGGCTTCAGTTCCTGAAGTCCAGACTTTTGTAAAAGGAGTACTACATATACAGCCCCCGATTGTGCCCCCAGTGGCACCGTGGGATCTTAATGTAGTCTTGGATTTTCTCAAATTCCATTGGTTTGAGCCGCTCAAATCGGTGGAGTTGAAGTATCTTACATGGAAAGTAACCATGCTACTGGCCCTGGCTTCAGCCAGGAGAGTATCAGAATTGGCGGCTTTATCATATAAGAGCCCATATCTGATTTTCCATACGGACAGGGCAGAACTGCGGACGCGTCCTCATTTTCTGCCTAAGGTGGTGTCAGCGTTTCACCTGAACCAGCCTATTGTGGTGCCTGCGGCTACTAACGATTTGGAGGATTCCAAGTTGTTGGACGTGGTCCGGGCATTGAAAATATATATTTCAAGAACGGCGGGAGTCAGAAAGTCTGACTCACTGTTTATATTGTATGCACCCAACAAGATGGGTGCTCCTGCTTCTAAGCAGACGATTGCTCGTTGGATTTGTAGCACAATTCAACTTGCACATTCTGTGGCAGGCTTGCCACAACCTAAATCTGTCAAGGCCCATTCCACAAGGAAAGTGGGCTCATCCTGGGCGGCTGCCCGGGGGGTCTCGGCATTACAACTCTGCCGAGCTGCTACTTGGTCAGGGGCAAACACGTTTGCAAAATTCTACAAATTTGATACCCTGGCTGAGGAGGACCTTGAGTTCTCTCATTCGGTGCTGCAGAGTCATCCGCACTCTCCCGCCCGTTTGGGAGCTTTGGTATAATCCCCATGGTCCTGACGGAGTCCCCAGCATCCACTTAGGACGTTAGAGAAAATAAGAATTTACTTACCGATAATTCTATTTCTCGTAGTCCGTAGTGGATGCTGGGCGCCCATCCCAAGTGCGGATTGTCTGCAATACTTGTACATAGTTATTGTTACAAACAAATTCGGGTTGTTATTGTTGTGAGCCGTCTGTTCAGAGGCTCCTACGTTTGTCATACTGTTAACTGGGTTCAGATCACAAGTTATACGGTGTGATTGGTGTGGCTGGTATGAGTCTTACCCGGGATTCAATATCCTTCCTTATTGTGTACGCTCGTCCGGGCACAGTATCCTAACTGAGGCTTGGAGGAGGGTCATAGGGGGAGGAGCCAGTACACACCACCTAATCCTAAAGCTTTATTTTTGTGCCCTGTCTCCTGCGGAGCCGCTATCCCCCCATGGTCCTGACGGAGTCCCCAGCATCCACTACGGACTACGAGAAATAGAATTATCGGTAAGTAAATTCTTATTTTTTCCTGCATCTGAGGAATTAAATGAGGTGTGTGAGGAAGCCTGGACTTCCCCCGATAAGAAATTGATAATTTCTAAACGGTTATTGGCAGCGTACCCTTTCCCGCCAGAGGATAGGTCATGTTGGGAAACGTCCCCTAGGGTAGATAAAGCGCTTACACGTTTATCAAAACAGGTGGCACTACCATCTCCGGATACGGCCGCCCTAAAGGATCCTGCTGATAGAAAGCAGGAGGCTACCCTAAAAGCTATATATACACACACGGACATTTTATTGCGACCAGCGATTGCATCAGCATGGATGTGCAGTGCTGCTGCTGCGTGGTCAGATTCCCTGTCGGATAATATTGATACCCTGGATAGGGACACTATTTTGCTGACAGTAGAGCATATAAAGGACGCTGTCTTATACATGCGTGATGCACAGAGGGATATTTGCCGGCTGGCATCAAAAATAAGCGCAATGTCCATTGCCGCCAGAAGGGGGTTATGGACTCGGCAGTGGTCAGGTGATGCCGATTCAAAAAGGCACATGGAAGTTTTGCCTTATAAGGGGGTGGAACTGTTTGGGGATGGTCTTTCAGACCTCGTTTCCACAGCTACGGCTGGGAAATCGACATTTTTGCCACAGGCTACCCCACAGCAAAAGAAGGCACCGTATTATCAAGTACAGTCCTTTCGGCCCCATAAACACAAGAGGGCTCGAGGCGCATCCTTTCTGCCGAGAGGCAAAGGTAGAGGGAAAAAGCTGCAGCATACAGCCAGTTCCCAAGAGCAAAAGTCCTCCCCCGCGTCCGGTAAGTCCACAGCATGACGCTGGGGCTTCACAGGCGGATCCGGGTACGGTGGGGGCCCGTCTCAGAAATTTCAGCACACAGTGGGCTCTCTCACAGGTGGATCCCTGGGCCCTTCAAGTAGTATCTCAGGGGTACAGGCTGGAATTCGAGACGTCCCCCCCCCCCCCCGCCGTTTTCTAAAATCTGCCTTACCAGCAACTCCCTCTGCCAGGGAGGCAGTGTTGGTGGCTATCCAAAAACTGTATTCACAGCAAGTGATTGTCCAGGTACCCCTCCTTCAGCAAGGGAAGGGTTACTATTCCACAATGTTTGTGGTACCGAAACCGGACGGTTCGGTGAGACCCATCTTAAATTTAAAATCCTTGAACACTTATTATCAAAAGGTTCAAGATGGAATCGCTCAGGGCGGTTATTGCGAGCCTGGACGAGGGGGATTACATGGTCTCCCTGGACATCAAGGATGCGTACCTGCATGTCCCCATTTACCCTCCTCACCAGGAGTACCTCAGATTTGTGGTACAGGACTGTCACTATCAGTTCCAGACGCTGCCGTTTGGGTTATCCACGGCACCGAGGGTCTTTACCAAGGTAATGGCCGAAATGATGATACTCCTTCGCAAGAAGGGAGTTTTAATTATCCCGTACTTGGACGATCTCCTGATAAAGGCGAGGTCCAAGGAACAGTTGGTAGTGGGGGTAGCACTTTCTTGGGAAGTGCTACGACAGCACGGCTGGATTCTCAATATTCCAAAGTCACAGCTGGTCCCGACGACACATCTTCTGTTCCTGGGAATGATTCTGGACACAGACCAGAAAAAAGTGTTTCTTCCAGTGGAAAAAGCCGAGGAGTTGTCATCTCTAGTCAGAGACCTCCTAAAACCGGGACAGGTGTCGGTACATCAATGCACACGAGTCCTGGGGAAAATGGTAGCTTCGTACGAAGCAATTCCATTCGGAAGGTTCCTTGCAAGGACTTTCCAGTGGGACCTGTTGGACAAATGGTCCGGGTCCCATCTCCAGATGCAACAGCGGATAACCCTGTCGGCAAGGACCAGGGTGTCGCTGCTGTGGTGGCTGCAGAGGGCTCATCTACTAGAGGGCCGCAGATTCGGAATACAGGACTGGGTCCTGGTGACCACGGATGCCAGCCTTCGGGGCTGGGGCGCAGTCACACAGGGAAGAAATTTCCAAGGACTGTGGTCAAATCAGGAGATTTCGCTTCACATAAATATTCTAGAGCTAAGGGCCATTTACAATGCCCTAAGCCAAGCAAGGCCCCTGCTTCAGAACCAGCCGGTACTGATCCAATCAGACAACATCACGGCGGTCGCCCATGTAAACAGACAGGGCGGCACAAGAAGCAGGAGGGCAATGGCAGAAGCCACAAGGATTCTCCGATGGGCGGAAAATCATGTGTTAGCTCTGACAGCAGTGTTCATTCCGGGAGTGGACAACTGGGAAGCAGACTTCCTCAGCAGGCACGACCTCCACCCGGGAGAATGGGGACTTCATCCAGAAGTCTTCCAAATGCTGGTAAACCGGTGGGAAAGACCACAGGTGGACATGATGGCGTCCCGCCTCAACAAAAAGCTAAAAAGATATTGCGCCAGGTCAAGGGACCCTCAGGCGATCGCTGTGGACGCTCTAGTAACACCGTGGGTGTACCAGTCGGTTTATGTGTTTCCTCCTCTGCCTCTCATTCCCAAGGTACTGAGAATAATACGAAGGCGAGGAGTGAAAACTATACTCGTGGTTCCGGATTGGCCAAGAAGAGCTTGGTACCCGGAACTTCAAGAGATGCTTTCAGAGGACCCTTGGCCTCTGCCGCTCAGACAGGACCTGCTGCAGCAGGGGCCCTGTCTGTTCCAAGACTTACCGCGGCTAC
Source organism: Pseudophryne corroboree (assembly GCF_028390025.1). Taxonomy (NCBI): domain Eukaryota; kingdom Metazoa; phylum Chordata; class Amphibia; order Anura; family Myobatrachidae; genus Pseudophryne; species Pseudophryne corroboree. The sequence goes on along the minus strand of NC_086452.1, from coordinate 197,008,017 downwards.
GTTTGACGGCATGGCGGTTGAACACCGGATCCTAAAGGAAAAGGGCATTCCGGAGGAAGTCATCCCTACCCTGATCAAAGCCAGGAAGGATGTCACCGCAAAACATTATCACCGCATTTGGCGGAAATATGTTGCTTGGTGTGAGGCCAGGAAGGCCCCAACGGAGGAATTTCAACTGGGTCGATTCCTGCATTTCCTGCAAGCAGGGGTGACGTTGGGCCTCAAATTGGGGTCCATTAAGGTCCAGATTTCGGCCCTGTCGATTTTCTTCCAGAAAGAACTGGCTTCACTGCCTGAAGTTCAGACTTTTGTCAAAGGAGTTCTGCGTATTCAGCCTCCTTTTGTGCCCCCAGTGGCACCTTGGGATCTCAATGTGGTTTTGGAGTTCCTGAAATCACATTGGTTTGAACCACTTAAGACTGTGGATTTGAAATATCTCACGTGGAAAGTGGTCATGCTGTTGGCTCTGGCTTCGGCCAGGCGTGTGTCAGAATTGGCGGCTTTGTCCTATAAAAGCCCTTATCTGATTTTCCATATGGATAGGGCAGAGTTGAGGACTCGTCCTCAGTTTCTCCCAAAGGTGGTATCAGCGTTTCACTTGAACCAGCCTATAGTGGTGCCTGCGGCTACTAGGAACTTGGAGGATTCCAAGTTACTGGACGTAGTCAGGGCCCTGAAAATTTATGTTTCCAGGACGGCTGGAGTCAGGAAAACTGACTCGCTGTTTATCCTGTATGCACCCAACAAACTGGGTGCTCCTGCTTCTAAGCAGACTATCGCGCGCTGGATTTGTAGCACTATTCAGCTGGCGCATTCTGCGGTGGGACTACTGCAGCCTAAATCTGTAAAAGCCCATTCCACAAGGAAGGTGGGCTCATCTTGGGCGGCTGCCCGAGGTGTCTCGGCTTTACAACTTTGCCGAGCTGCTACTTGGTCAGGGGCAAACACGTTTGCAAAATTCTACAAATTTGATACCCTGGCTGAGGAGGACCTGGAGTTCTCTCATTCGGTGTTGCAGAGTCATCCGCACTCTCCCGCCCGTTTGGGAGCTTTGGTATAATCCCCATGGTCCTTACGGAGTCCCCAGCATCCACTAGGACGTCAGAGAAAATAAGAATTTACTCACCGGTAATTCTATTTCTCGTAGTCCGTAGTGGATGCTGGGCGCCCATCCCAAGTGCGGATTGTCTGCAATACTTGTACATAGTTATTGTTACACAAACCGGGTTGTTATTGCGAGCCATCTGTTCAGAGGCTCCGTTGTTATCATACTGTTAACCGGGGTTCCAATCACGAGTTATACGGTGTGATTGGTGTGGCTGGTATGAGTCTTACCCGGGATTCAAAATCCTTCCTTATTGTGTCAGCTCTTCCGGGCACAGTGTCCTAACTGAGGCTTGGAGGAGGGTCATAGGCGGAGGAGCCAGTGCACACCAGATAGACCTAAATCTTTCTTTAGATGTGCCCAGTCTCCTGCGGAGCCGTCTATTCCCCATGGTCCTTACGGAGTCCCCAGCAACCACTACGGACTACGAGAAATAGAATTACCGGTGAGTAAATTCTTATTATATATATATATATATATATATATATATATATATATATATATATATAGATATATATATATATATATATATATATATATATATAAAATAACATACATACAGACAGGAAACCGTGTTAAATGGAGCTTGCGGGCTGCAATTGAATAGCCCATGGCACCTCTGCAGGCCCACTATAAGCCCTGGATACATTGATATATACTGTGATTGGTATACCTTATAGTGTTCTGTTATTGTTTTTGATGCTTTTCTACTCTGATTTCTTCAGATAAAACTAAGTGAAGTAGTGGGCAGTGGACGGGATGGACGTATCCTAAAAGAAGACATTCTTAGCTTTTTGGCCAAACAAACAGGCGCCATATTGCCACCTTCTCCTCAAATGGAGATCACACCACTTCCTCCAAAAGCAGAGATTTCTGAACCATTTAAGAAAGAAGTAACTTCCAGCATTCCGGTTCTCGTTACCAAACCCATCACATTCTCAGGAAAGGATGTCACAGAGCCCTTGAAAGGTAACATGGTTTGACGAGTATCCACTAAGGTTACAATGGGCTATAAGGAGTCAAAACACAGTAAAGCATTCTTTAAAAAAAATTATTCACAAGCAGCTAGTTAGTATCTATCACCATAATTACCCTCATCATCGTTTATTTTGAATGCGCGCACAGTTTCTGTGTAGTTCAACAGCAGCTGGAGGGCCACTTAATGCCCACCCTTGGTCTAGACCATAGGTCTTCAACCTGTGGCCCTCCAGCTGCTGCGGAACTACACATCCCAGCATGCCCTGCCTCAGTTTTACCATGCCTTAATAGCAAAACTGTGGCAGGGCATGGTGGGATGTGTAGTTCCGCAGCAGCTGGAGGGCCACAGGTTGAAGACCCATGGTCTAGACTCTAGAGCATAGGTTCTAAAACTCAATCCTCAGGACAGTGCAGGTTTTCCAGGTCTCCTCACAGTATTGCAAGTAAAATAATTAGCTCCACCTGTTGATCTCTTAAAATGTTTCAGATGAATACACCTGTGCAACTGCTAGGTGACCTGAAAACCGTGCACTATATATGGGGTGGGGGTGGGGGGGTCAGGCAGAGATGTGGCAGTTGGAGCAAATAGATGAAGTGGTCAAGTAGTGGCTAAAATGAAGAGGTAGGTTTTGAGAGAGTGCTTGAAAGTTTGGAGGCTATGGCAGAGTCTGCTCAGGTGAGATGGGGAGTTCCACAATTGGAGAGCAGCACAGCAGAAGTTTTAGAGGTGGGATTGAGACATGGTTATTATAGGGGAGGAAACATGTAGTTCAGAAGCAAAGAAGTTGAGCTGGGATGTATTAGTATTTGAGGATAATAATTAAATACTTAAGGGAATCTGAAACCAGGGATTTGCAGAGTGGTGCAGTGGGTAAGGAGCTACAGGAAGTGAAGAGGTTGTGAATGGATATGAGTTTTTTTGTAGACAGATTTGGCATTCCACCGTCCACAGGAGAAAAGGAGGTTTGTAAGTGGAGGTACAAGATGGTTAGGAAGTTTTTGACGGATTGAGAAGTGTGAGCCTTTCTAGCAGCCAGAGGGAGAATGAGAGCAGGTGCTTCGGTAGAACCAGTTAGAGTAGGCAACCCACTGATGTGGGTGCATGGAGCAGACTATTTGAAGTTAAAAACAGGGAAATAAATGAAAAGGAAGGGGTAGGGCCGAGATGTTAAAGAGGGATAAGATTGAGGAGAGAAGAAACAATGTTGGCTGGGGGATTTAACCAATTTGTCTGCATGACCGTTTTTGTCTGTTTCCAGTGTTAGGAAACAAATGGTTAATTGTCATTTGTTCTCATACATTACTAGATTTTCATTTCAACCAGACAACTAGTAACTAACAGGAGTTGTTGACTCCAGATGATGTTGCAGTAGGATTGGATAAAGAGATAGAGCTGGTACATTGTGAGCTGACAGTGGAGACTGGCACTGGATTGGGACTTTTAGATGGTGTTTGCCAGAATGATTGATGGTTCAGTAGATTATGCCACTGTGATTGATGTTAGGTACAGTAGTTGTGTAGATTATCGTACAAAACCTGAGAATGAAGATGTTAAGTCCTTTTCTCCTGCAGGGTCCACAGTTTGTACACAGGTTGACATTGGAATATGAATTAGCATCAGCGGAATGGCACCAATCGATCAAAAGCTTTCGGCCTCCCAGAATGCAACGGGCCACTCTCCTATATTCCCGCCTCCTGGCTCAGGAAATTCAGTTTCTCGTACATCCTAGAGGATGCTGGGGATGCTTCAAGAACCATGGGGTATAGAAGGGATCCGCAGGAGACATGGGCACTTTAAGACTTTAAAAGGGGTGTGAACTGGCTCCTCCCTCTATGACCCTCCTCCAGACTCCAGTTAGATTCTGTGCCCAGTGAGACTGGATGCACACTGAGGAGCTCTCCAGAGTTTCTCAGAAAAATACTTTTTGTTAGGTTTATTATTTTCAGGGAGACCAGCTGGCAACAGGGTCCCTGCATCGTGGGACTGAGGGGAGAGAAGCAGACCTACTTCTGTGAGTTCAAAGGCTCCGCTTCTTAGGCTACTGGACACCATTCGCTCCAGAGGGTTCGATCACTTGGTACGCCTAGCTGCTCGTTCCCGGAGCCGCGCCGTCACCCCCCCTTGCAGAGCCAGAAAAAAGAAGCCGGGTGAGTAAAAGAAGAAACGAAGACTTCAGTGACGGCAGAAGACTTTAGGTCTTGAGGTGCCGCGCTGCGCGCCATGCTCCCGTACACATAGCGGCACTGACAGGGCGCCCTGGGCAGCATGTGGACCTAAAAGTAACTACCAAAAGTTATATGAAAAGTGCCTAGGCATTCAATATAGACCCCCGCCAGTATAAAAATGTTAAAATGAGCGGGACTGAAGCGCGCCGGTGAGGGGGCGTGGCTTAGCCCTCACAGCTCTGACCAGCGCCATTTTCTCTTCACAGAACCTGCAGAGACGCTGGCCCTGACCTCCACACTGCTGTACAAGTAACAGGGTGCAAAACGGGGGGGGGCACAGTAGACTTGGTGCTATTATCTTTATTATAAAAGCGCTAACAGGTCTGAGGCATTGTATATAAAGTTTCAGTACCGGGATAGGCGCTGGGTTGTGAGCTGGCAAACTCCCTCTGGGTCTCTCTAACAGGCTTTGCTGTGGGTCTGTCCTCTATAGCCCAGTGTGATTGTGGGTGTCGGTACGTGTGTGTTGACATGTCTGAGGCTGAGTGCTCTTCCCAGGAGGAAGCCGGAGTGGGGACAGAAAAAGCGGTGGGAGTGACCCTGTCGGCACAGCCGACTGCTGAGTGGGTAAATATGTTGAGTGTTTTGAATGCTAATGTGGCTCGGTTGACTAAGAGATTAGATAAATCTGAGTCTAAGAACCAGACATGGAGGAAATCCATGGAGGATGCATTGTCACAAGCTCAGACCCCTTCGGAGTCACAGAAATGTGCATTTACCCAGATAACAGATACCGACACGGACTCTGATTCCAGTGTCAACTATAGTGATGCCAGATTGAATCCTAAACTGGCTAAGAGCATTCAGTACATGATTGTGGCAATAAAAGACGTATTACATATCACTGAGGACCCTGCTGTTCCTGATACAAGGGTCTGTATGTTTAAAGGAAAGAAACCTGAGGTAACGTTTCCTCCCTCTCATGAACTGAACGTTCTTTTTAAAAAGGCTTGGGAAAATCCTGAAAAGAAGGTATAGGTTCCCAAAAGAATTCCAGTGGCAAATCCGTTCCCCTCTGGGGACAGGGAAAAGTGGGAGTCAACCCCCACAGTGGACAAAGCTCTGTCGCGTCTGTCCAAGAAGGTGGCGCTTCCGTCTCCTGACACTGCAGCCCTAAAGGATCCTGCAGATCGTAAGCGGGAAAATACACTAAAACCCATTTGTCACTACAGGTTCGCTACTCAGGCCTGCAGTTGCTTCGGCATGGGTGAGTAGTGCTATTGAAAAGTGGGCAGATAACTTGTCATTTGAGATAGATACCCTGGACAGGGATAACGTGCTTTTGACTCTGGGTCATATCAGGGACGCTGCAGTATATTTAAGAGAAGCTGCAGGGGATATTGGTCATTTAGGATCAAGGGCCAATGCCATGGCAGTCTCGGCCAGGAGGGCATTGTGGATTCATCAATGGAATGTTGATGCTGAATCGAAGAAGGCTATGGAGTCTCTGCCGTTTAACGGTAGTGTCTTGTTTGGTGACGGCCTCACTGACCTGGTATCTACGGCTACCGCGGGTAAGTCGTCATTTTTACCTTATGTTCCTGCGCAACAACAGAAAACGCCCCACTATCAGAAGCAGTCTTTTCGGGCCAATAAATCCAAAAAACGACAAGGATCCTCCTTCCTTGCTGCGAGAGGAAGAGGAAGGGGAAAAAGGTCACAGGCTGTGGCAAGTTCCCAAGAACAGAAGTCCTCTCCGGCTTCTACCAAATCCACCGCATGACGCTGGGGCTCCTCTGCAGGAGTCCGCACCAGTGGGGGCGCGTCTCAGACTCTTCAGTCAGGTCTGGGTTCGCTCGGACCTGGATCCTTGGATATTAGAAATAGTAGACCAAGGGTACAAATTATAGTTTCAAGACCTGCCCCCTCACTGATTTTTCAAATCAGCCTTGCCAGCTTCTCTTCCAGAAAGGGAGGTTGTTTGCGCTGCGATACTAAAGCTGTGTCAAAATCAAGTCATTGTCACGGTACCCCCGTCACAACAGGGGGAGGGTTTTTATTCGAGTCTGTTCGTGGTACCGAAGCCGGATGGCTCGGTCAGACCGATTCTGAACCTAAAATCCCTCAATTTCTTTCTAAAAAAATTCAAATTCAAGATGGATCTCCGAGGAGGGGGATTTTATGGTGTTGGTCGACATAAAGGATGCATACTTACACGTCCCCATATATCCTCCGCATCAGGCTTACCTGAGGTTTGCTGTTCAGGATTGTCATTACCAATTTCAGACGTCGCCGTTTGGTCTGTCCACGGCTCCGAGGATTTTCACCAAGGTAATGGCGGAAATGATGGTTCTCCTGCACAAGCAGGGAGTCACAATTATCCCATACTTGGACGATCTCCTCATAAAGGCGAGATCCAAGGAACAATTGCTGAAAAACGTTGCACTCTCTCTGACGATTCTGCAGCAACATGGTTGGCTCCTAAACTTGCCAAAATCAGTTGGTTCCGACGACACAGCTGTCGTTCCTGGGTATGATTCTGGATACAGAATTACAGAGAGTTTTCCTAACAGGGGAAAAGGCTCTGGAAATACAGAACATGGTAAAACAGATTCTGAAACCGGCAAGAGTGTCTATTCTTCAATGCACTCGGTTGCTGGGGAAGATGGTGGCCGCCTACGAGGCCATCCAATATGGCAGGTTCCATGCCAGGGTATTTCAGTGGGACCTGCTGGACAAGTGGTCCGGGTCTCACCTGGACATGCACCGGAAAATATTCCTATCTTCCAGGACCAGAATCTCCCTTCTGTGGTGGCTGCACAGTTCTCACCTTCTGGAGGGACGCAGGTTCGGGATTCAGGATTGGATCCTGGTGACCACAGATGCAAGTCTCCGAGGCTGGGGAGCAGTCACACAGGGGAAACATTTTCAGGGAAAATGGTCAAGCCAGGAAGCTTGTCTGCACATAAACATTCTGGAATTAAGGGCCATTTACAACGGCATTCTGCAAGCGGAACATCTTCTTCGCGGTCTGCCCGTCTTGATTCAGTCAGACAACATAACAGCAGTGGCGTACATAAACCGCCAGGGCGGAACAAATAGCAGAGCGGCAATGGCCGAGGCCACGAAAGTTCTTCGCTGGGCGGAGAGACATGCCAGCGCTCTGTCAGCGGTCTTCATTCCAGGAATGGACAACTGGGAAGCAGACTTCCTCAGCAGACACGATCTCCATCCAGGAGAGTAGGGTCTTCATCAAGAGGTTTTTGCAGAAGTGACAAGTCGTTGGGGAATTCCTTAAATAGACATGATGGCGTCCCGCCTCAACAAGAAACTTCAGAGATATTGTTCCAGGTCAAGGGACCCTCAAGCGATAGCAGTGGACGCCCTAGTGACACCGTGGGTGTTTGTTTCCGTCAGTATATGTGTTCCCTCCACTTCCACTCATTCCAAAGGTGATAAAGATGATAAGAAGAACAAGGGTTCAGGCGATACTCATTGTTCCAGATTGGCCAAGGAGGGCCTGGTATCCAGATCTTCAGGAATTGCTCATAGAAGATCCCTGGCCTCTTCCTCTACGGGAGGACCTGTTACAACAAGGACCGTGCGTGTATCAAGACTTACCGTGGCTGCATTTGACGGCATGGCGGTTGAACGCCAAATCCTAGCCCAGAAGGGTATTCCCAGTGAAGTCATTCCCACACTTCTTCAGGCTAGAAAAGAAGTAACGGCAAATCATTACCACCGTATTTGGAGGAAATATGTGTCTTGGTGTGAATCCAAGCACGCTCCTACGGAGGAATTTCAGCTGGGGCGTTTGCTCCATTTTTTGCAAGCATGTGTGGATGCGGGTCTAAAATTGGGCTCAATTAAAGTACAAATTTCGGCCTTATCAATTTTCTTTCAGAAAGAATTGGCCTACCTTCCAGAAGTTCAGACCTTCGTGAAAGGCATACTACACATCCAACCTCCCTTTGTGCCCCCAGTGGCACCATGGGATCTGAATGTGGTGTCGCAGTTCCTGCAATCTCATTGGTTTGAACCTTTGCGTAAGGTTGAGTTAAAATTCCTTACTTGGAAAGTAGTCATGTTGTTGGCCTTGGCATCCACAAGGCGAGTATCTGAGTTGGCGGCTTTGTCTCACAAAAGCCCCTATTTAATCTTCCATGCTGATAGAGCGGAGTTGAGAACTCGTCAGCAATTTCTGCCAAAAGTGGTTTCATCGTTTCATGTAAACCAGCCTATTGTGCCAGTGGCTACTGACGCCTTAGAGGAATCGAAGTCTCTCTGTGGTCAGAGCTTTGAAAATCTATGTCGCCAGAACGGCGCAGATTAGGAAAACAGAGGCTCTGTTTGTCCTGTGGGCTCCCAACAAGATTGGGGCTCTTGCTTCCAAGCAGACTATTGCGCGCTGGATCTGTAATACGATTCAGCAGGCTCATTCTACGGCAGGATTGCCATTACCGAAATCGGTGAAAGCCCATTCTACCAGAAAGGTGGGCTCATCCTGGGCAGTTGCCTGAGGGGTCTCTGCATTACAGCTTTGCCGAGCTGCTACTTGGTCAGGATCAAACACTTTTGCGAAGTTTTACAAGTTTGATACCCTGGCTGAGGAGGACCTCTTGTTTGGTCAATCGGTGCTGTAGAGTCTTCTGCACTCTCCCGCCCGTTCTAGAGCTTTGGTATAAACCCCATGGTTCTTGAAGCATCCCCAGCATCCTCTAGGACGTATGAGAAAATAGGATTTTAATACCTACCAGTAAATCCTTTTCTCTTAGTCCGTAGAGGATGCTGGGCGCCCGTCCCAGTGCGGGCTGTATCTACAGTTTTTGGTTATGGTTACACACATGTTGTTTTGTGTTGAGTTCAGTCAGTCTGTGGCTGATGTTAGTCATGCCGTTGCATGCGTTGTTGTTGAATGCCATGTTGTACGTAGAGATGAGCGGGTTCGGTTTCTTTGAATCCGAACCCGCACGAACTTCACTTTTTTTTTCACGGGTCCGAGCGACTCGGATCTTCCCGCCTTGCTCGGTTAACCCGAGCGCGCCCGAACGTCATCATGACGCTGTCGGATTCTCGCGAGACTCGGATTCTATATAAGGAGCCGCGCGTCGCCGCCATTTTCACACGTGCATTGAGATTGATAGGGAGAGGACGTGGCTGGCGTCCTCTCCATTTAGATTAGATTTAGAAGAGAGAGAGAGAGAGAGATTGCTGTGATTACTGTAGATTAGAAGAGAGTGCAGAGTGCAGACAGAGTTTAGTGACTGACGACCACAGTGACCAGTGACCACCAGAGACAGTGCAGTTGTTTGTTTTATTTAATATATCCGTTCTCTGCCTGAAAAAAACGATACACAGTCACACAGTGACTCAGTCTGTGTGCACTGCTCAGCCCAGTGTGCTGCACATCAATGTATTGTATATAAAGCTTATAATTGTGGGGGAGACTGGGGAGCACTGCAGGTTGTTATAGCAGGAGCCAGGAGTACATGATAAATAATATTATATTAAAATTAAACAGTGCACACTTTTGCTGCAGGAGTGCCACTGCCAGTGTGACTAGTGGTGACCAGTGCCTGACCACCAGTATATTAGTAGTATTGTATACTATCTCTTTATCAACCAGTCTATATTAGCAGCAGACACAGTACAGTGCGGTAGTTCACGGCTGTGGCTACCTCTGTGTCGGCACTCGGCAGGCAGTCCGTCCATCCATAATTGTATTATATACCACCTAACCGTGGTTTTTTTTTTCTTTCTTTATACCGTCGTCATAGTCATACTAGTTGTTACGAGTATACTACTATCTCTTTATCAACCAGTGTACAGTGCGGTAGTTCACGGCTGTGGCTACCTCTGTGTCGGAACTCGGCAGGCAGTCCGTCCATCCATAATTGTATTATAATATATACCACCTAACCGTGGTTTTTTTTTCGTTCTTTATACCGTCGTCATACTAGTTGTTACGAGTATACTACTATCTCTTTATCAACCAGTGTACAGTGCGGTAGTTCACGGCTGTGGCTACCTCTGTGTCGGCACTCGGCAGGCAGTCCGTCCAACCATAATTGTATTATATACCACCTAACCGTGGTTTTTTTTTCATTCTTTATACCGTCGTCATACTAGTTGTTACGAGTATACTACTATCTCTTTATCAACCAGTGTACAGTGCGGTAGTTCACGGCTGTGGCTACCTCTGTGTCGGCACTCGGCAGGCAGTCCGTCCAACCATAATTGTATTATATACCACCTAACCGTGGTTTTTTTTTCATTCTTTATACCGTCGTCATACTAGTTGTTACGAGTATACTACTATCTCTTTATCAACCAGTGTACAGTGCGGTAGTTCACGGCTGTGGCTACCTCTGTGTCGGCACTCGGCAGCCCGTCCATAATTGTATATACCAGTGACCTAACCGTGGTTTTTTTTTCTTTCTTTATACATACATACTAGTTACGAGTATACTATCTCTTTATCAACCAGTCTATATATTAGCAGCAGACACAGTACAGTGCGGTAGTTCACGGCTGTGGCTACCTCTGTGTCGGCACTCGGCAGCCCGTCCATAATTGTATATACCACCTAACCGTGGTTTTTTTTTCTTTCTTTATACATACATACTAGTTACGAGTATACTATCTCTTTATCAACCAGTCTATATATTAGCAGCAGACACAGTACAGTGCGGTAGTTCACGGCTGTGGCTACCTCTGTGTCGGCACTCCGCAGCCCGTCCATAATTGTATATACCAGTGACCTAACCGTGGTTTTTTTTTCTTTCTTTATACATACATACTAGTTACGAGTATACTATCTCTTTATCAACCAGTCTATATATTAGCAGCAGACACAGTACAGTGCGGTAGTTCACGGCTGTGGCTACCTCTGTGTCGGCACTCGGCAGCCCGTCCATAATTGTATATACCAGTGACCTAACCGTGGTTTTTTTTTCTTTCTTTATACATACATACTAGTTACGAGTATACTATCTCTTTATCAACCAGTCTATATATTAGCAGCAGACACAGTACAGTGCGGTAGTTCACGGCTGTGGCTACCTCTGTGTCGGCACTCGGCAGCCCGTCCATAATTGTATACTAGTATCCAATCCATCCATCTGCATTGTTTACCTGAGGTGCCTTTTAGTTGTGCCTATTAAAATATGGAGAACAAAAATGTTGAGGTTCCAAAATTAGGGAAAGATCAAGATCCACTTCCACCTCGTGCTGAAGCTGCTGCCACTAGTCATGGCCGAGACGATGAAATGCCAGCAACGTCGTCTGCCAAGGCCGATGCCCAATGGCATAGTACAGAGCATGTCAAAACCAAAACACCAAATATCAGTAAAAAAAGGACTCCAAAACCTAAAATAAAATTGTCGGAGGAGAAGCGTAAACTTGCCAATATGCCATTTACCACACGGAGTGGCAAGGAACGGCTGAGGCCCTGGCCTATGTTCATGGCTAGTGGTTCAGCTTCACATGAGGATGGAAGCACTCAGCCTCTCGCTAGAAAACTGAAAAGACTCAAGCTGGCAAAAGCACCGCAAAGAACTGTGCGTTCTTTGAAATCCCAAATCCACAAGGAGAGTCCAATTGTGTCGGTTGCGATGCCTGACCTTCCCAACACTGGACGTGAAGAGCATGCGCCTTCCACCATTTGCACGCCCCCTGCAAGTGCTGGAAGGAGCACCCGCAGTCCAGTTCCTGATAGTCAGATTGAAGATGTCAGTGTTGAAGTACACCAGGATGAGGAGGATATGGGTGTTGCTGGCGCTGGGGAGGAAATTGACCAGGAGGATTCTGATGGTGAGGTGGTTTGTTTAAGTCAGGCACCCGGGGAGACACCTGTTGTCCGTGGGAGGAATATGGCCGTTGACATGCCAGGTGAAAATACCAAAAAAATCAGCTCTTCGGTGTGGAGGTATTTCACCAGAAATGCGGACAACAGGTGTCAAGCCGTGTGTTCCCTTTGTCAAGCTGTAATAAGTAGGGGTAAGGACGTTAACCACCTCGGAACATCCTCCCTTATACGTCACCTGCAGCGCATTCATAATAAGTCAGTGACAAGTTCAAAAACTTTGGGTGACAGCGGAAGCAGTCCACTGACCAGTAAATCCCTTCCTCTTGTAACCAAGCTCACGCAAACCACCCCACCAACTCCCTCAGTGTCAATTTCCTCCTTCCCCAGGAATGCCAATAGTCCTGCAGGCCATGTCACTGGCAAGTCTGACGAGTCCTCTCCTGCCTGGGATTCCTCCGATGCATCCTTGCGTGTAACGCCTACTGCTGCTGGCGCTGCTGTTGTTGCCGCTGGGAGTCGATGGTCATCCCAGAGGGGAAGTCGTAAGCCCACTTGTACTACTTCCAGTAAGCAATTGACTGTTCAACAGTCCTTTGCGAGGAAGATGAAATATCACAGCAGTCATCCTACTGCAAAGCGGATAACTGAGTCCTTGACAACTATGTTGGTGTTAGACGTGCGTCCGGTATCCGCCGTTAGTTCACAGGGAACTAGACAATTTATTGAGGCAGTGTGCCCCCGTTACCAAATACCATCTAGGTTCCACTTCTCTAGGCAGGCGATACCGAGAATGTACACGGACGTCAGAAAAAGACTCACCAGTCTCCTAAAAAATGCAGTTGTACCCAATGTCCACTTAACCACGGACATGTGGACAAGTGGAGCAGGGCAGGGTCAGGACTATATGACTGTGACAGCCCACTGGGTAGATGTATGGACTCCCGCCGCAAGAACAGCAGCGGCGGCACCAGTAGCAGCATCTCGCAAACGCCAACTCTTTCCTAGGCAGGCTACGCTTTGTATCACCGCTTTCCAGAATACGCACACAGCTGAAAACCTCTTACGGCAACTGAGGAAGATCATCGCGGAATGGCTTACCCCAATTGGACTCTCCTGTGGATTTGTGGCATCGGACAACGCCAGCAATATTGTGAGTGCATTAAATATGGGCAAATTCCAGCACGTCCCATGTTTTGCACATACCTTGAATTTGGTGGTGCAGAATTTTTTAAAAAACGACAGGGGCGTGCAAGAGATGCTGTCGGTGGCCAGAAAAATTGCGGGACACTTTCGGCGTACAGGCACCACGTACAGAAGACTGGAGCACCACCAAAAACTACTGAACCTGCCCTGCCATCATCTGAAGCAAGAAGTGGTAACGAGGTGGAATTCAACCCTCTATATGCTTCAGAGGTTGGAGGAGCAGCAAAAGGCCATTCAAGCCTATACAATTGAGCACGATATAGGAGATGGAATGCACCTGTCTCAAGTGCAGTGGAGAATGATTTCAACGTTGTGCAAGGTTCTGATGCCCTTTGAACTTGCCACACGTGAAGTCAGTTCAGACACTGCCAGCCTGAGTCAGGTCATTCCCCTCATCAGGCTTTTGCAGAAGAAGCTGGAGGCATTGAAGAAGGAGCTAAAAGGGAGCGATTCCGCTAGGCATGTGGGACTTGTGGATGCAGCCCTTAATTCGCTTAACAAGGATTCACGGGTGGTCAATCTGTTGAAATCAGAGCACTACATTTTGGCCACCGTGCTCGATCCTAGATTTAAAGCCTACCTTGGATCTCTCTTTCCGGCAGACACAGGTCTGCTGGGGTTGAAAGACCTGCTGGTGACAAAATTGTCAAGTCAAGCGGAACGCGACCTGTCAACATCTCCTCCTTCACATTCTCCCGCAACTGGGGGTGCGAGGAAAAGGCTCAGAATTCCGAGCCCACCCGCTGGCGGTGATGCAGGGCAGTCTGGAGCGACTGCTGATGCTGACATCTGGTCCGGACTGAAGGACCTGACAACGATTACGGACATGTCGTCTACTGTCACTGCATATGATTCTCTCAACATTGATAGAATGGTGGAGGATTATATGAGTGACCGCATCCAAGTAGGCACGTCACACAGTCCGTACTTATACTGGCAGGAAAAAGAGGCAATTTGGAGGCCCTTGCACAAACTGGCTTTATTCTACCTAAGTTGCCCTCCCACAAGTGTGTACTCCGAAAGAGTGTTTAGTGCCGCCGCTCACCTTGTCAGCAATCGGCGTACGAGGTTACATCCAGAAAATGTGGAGAAGATGATGTTCATTAAAATGAATTATAATCAATTCCTCCGCGGAGACATTGACCAGCAGCAATTGCCTCCACAAAGTACACAGGGAGCTGAGATGGTGGATTCCAGTGGGGACGAATTGATAATCTGTGAGGAGGGGGATGTACACGGTGATATATCGGAGGGTGAAGATGAGGTGGACATCTTGCCTCTGTAGAGCCAGTTTGTGCAAGGAGAGATTAATTGCTTCTTTTTTGGGGGGGGTCCAAACCAACCCGTCATATCAGTCACAGTCGTGTGGCAGACCCTGTCACTGAAATGATGGGTTGGTTAAAGTGTGCATGTCCTGTTTTGTTTATACAACATAAGGGTGGGTGGGAGGGCCCAAGGATAATTCCATCTTGCACCTCTTTTTTCTTTTCTTTTTCTTTGCATCATGTGCTGATTGGGGAGGGTTTTTTGGAAGGGACATTCTGCGTGACACTGCAGTGCCACTCCTAAATGGGCCCGGTGTTTGTGTCGGCCACTAGGGTCGCTAATCTTACTCACACAGTCAGCTACCTCATTGCGCCTCTTTTTTTCTTTGCGTCATGTGCTGTTTGGGGAGGGTTTTTTGGAAGGGACATCCTGCGTGACACTGCAGTGCCACTCCTAGATGGGCCCGGTGTTTGTGTCGGCCACTAGGGTCGCTAATCTTACTCACACAGTCAGCTACCTCATTGCGCCTCTTTTTTTCTTTGCGTCATGTGCTGTTTGGGGAGGGTTTTTTGGAAGGGCCATCCTGCGTGACACTGCAGTGCCACTCCTAGATGGGCCCGGTGTTTGTGTCGGCCACTAGGGTCGCTAATCTTACTCACACAGTCAGCTACCTCATTGCGCCTCTTTTTTTCTTTGCGTCATGTGCTGTTTGGGGAGGGTTTTTTGGAAGGGCCATCCTGCGTGACACTGCAGTGCCACTCCTAGATGGGCCCGGTGTTTGTGTCGGCCACTAGGGTCGCTAATCTTACTCACACAGCTACCTCATTGCGCCTCTTTTTTTCTTTGCGTCATGTGCTGTTTGGGGAGGGTTTTTTGGAAGGGCCATCCTGCGTGACACTGCAGTGCCACTCCTAGATGGGCCCGGTGTTTGTGTCGGCCACTAGGGTCGCTTATCTTACTCACACAGCGACCTCGGTGCAAATTTTAGGACTAAAAATAATATTGTGAGGTGTGAGGTATTCAGAATAGACTGAAAATGAGTGTAAATTATGGTTTTTGAGGTTAATAATACTTTGGGATCAAAATGACCCCCAAATTCTATGATTTAAGCTGTTTTTTAGTGTTTTTGGAAAAAAACACCCGAATCCAAAACACACCCGAATCCGACAAAAATAATTCGGTGAGGTTTTGCCAAAACGCGTTCGAACCCAAAACACGGCCGCGGAACCGAACCCAAAACCAAAACACAAAACCCGAAAAATTTCAGGCGCTCATCTCTAGTTGTACGGCGTGTTTGAGGTGTGAGCTGGTATGTATCTCACCTTAGTTTAAAAAATTAAATAAATCCTTTTCCTCGAAATGTCCGTCTCCCTGGGCACCGTTCCTATAACTGGAGTCTGGAGGAGGGGCATAGAGGGAGGAGCCAGTTCACACCCCTTTTAAAGTCTTAAAGTGCCCATGTCTCCTGCGGATCCCGTCTATTCCCCATGGTTCTTGAAGCATCCCCAGCATCCTCTACAGACTAAGAGAAAAGGATTTACCGGTAGGTATTGAAATCCTATTTTTTTGTGTGGTGCAGCAGGAGCCAGACCATTGTCATGGGGCTGCTGTTTTGTTTTTTTTGTTTTTTTGCAGGCATAAGCTTTTTATTATTTTATTTTTAGTCTTCTTCTTTTTGAGTGATCTTTCTAAAAAACGTTGTATACGCACCTTAGATAGAGTATCTCCAACAGCTCTCTTCCGGGTCGCGATAACACTCACCCACATGTACAGTGCTGTTTCGGCGGGCGTCTGTGTGGATGTACCAGCAAGTCCAGCTGACGTTACCAGGCTGTGGCCGGAGCACGGGGAGAGGGTAAGGCGTCTGTTACGCTTAGCGGGGGAGATGCACTGTTTTCGGGATGGAGACTACCGAACAGTTGCTGACGCGGCTGCCACCTCGGGTGCACCACCACAAGGCCTCAGGGATCATGGGCTCCAGGGGTTAGTGTGAGGCCGCGATCCCTGGTGTTCATGTCAGCAGAGGGAGGAAGACGCTCCCCTGGTCGCCCCTCCCCCCCGGTACATGACCAGTTTCCTCCAAGTTTCCCGCCATGAACTGATTTCCCGCTTCCATCTGAGACGCTACATATCTAACTAACCCAGTCGCAGCATAGGCGGCTATGTCACTGGTGCGTCTTTGTTCACTGATAAGATATGTGTTCACTTGGGCATCGGTGTCCACTATTTGCGTCTGGATCCACTCAGCGTTGAATAACTTATTGATCGATCCTGGAAGAGGGGTTAAGTCTCCCTGTATACCATTCTCCTGATGCATATGAGTCTGATAAACTGTTACTGCTGTTACTTTCGCTGTGCGACTGAATACGTTAAAAGTCCTGTCTGTTTTTCCAACATACCCGAAATGTATCTGTAGTTGAATATATTCTCATATTGCTTATTATACTAATGTATAACTTGTGAGTGATTGCTAGCGCGGCTGCTGACTTTTTTCTATACTATATTTCCGTCATTTCTTCTGTCTTTGAATATACCGATCCTCAGTGCTGGTGCAAGGCACGGAGGGTCCAGATGGTACATCACTTTAGCAAGCTTAAAGTGAATATGGTCACTAATTGTGTAGTTAACACCATACAGGTGTGTGATTTGTTCACTATGTCTAAGAGAGGCAAGGGTGAGGAGGATATACTCTCCACAGCCGCACCAACATTGATATCATGTTTGTCATGCCAAGCAGGGTTAAACTCTCAAGATCTCACAAAATGGATTATGGGCCTAATTCAGACCTGATCGCAGCAGCACATTTGTTAGCAAATGGGCAAAACTATTGAGTACTGCAGGTGGGACAGATATAACATATGCAGAGAGAGTTAGATTTGGGTGGGTTATATTGTTTCTGTGCAGGGTAAATACTGGTTGCTTTATTTTTACACTGCAATTTAGATTTTATTATCATTATTATTAAATTTTATATATAAGGCGCCACAAGTGTTTTGCAGCGCCGTACAAAGGACAGTACAGGGAGACAAACTTAGCATTACAGTAAATAAATAACGAAAATAGAGTACAGGTAACAAAAATCACCACAATTCTCAAAACATAATACAGCTAAGATATAAGTAGCGAGGGATTAATCATCGTATTACTTAGGGCTGGCGGCCATAGATAGAGATGAACCTTGACCAGCAGGAGAAAAAGCGGGTAAAGATGGTTGCTGAGTGGGAGAGAGCTGCGAGTGAAATGTGTCGAGAAGAGGGCTTAGACAACAAGAGGAAAGAGGGCCCTGCTCAATCTAACAATCTAGTGGGAAGGGGCGACAGACAGATGACATGATGTGCAAGCAAGCGGGAGGTAGCCTGATGGCAGTATGTACGCGAAGCAGAGATGTTCAAGGTATGAGACAGGGGGATGGAGGAGCAGCCTCAGGACTAGGTTATGCAACGGAAGGTTATGCCTTGAGGAATAGGTGGGTTTTCAGTGCCCGTTTGAAGCTTTGCAAGGTCGGGGAGAGTCTAATGGAGCAGTGGAGCACGTTCCACTGAAGGGATACAGCACGGGAAAATTTCAGTTTGAACACACCCCACTCAAATCGAACTATTATATCTGCCCCACCTGCATTGGACATGGTTTTGCCCATTAGAGAAAAATGTTGTTTTGCAATTAACCTTGAATTAGGCCCTATTAGCGAATTGATATGCAACTAAATGCCACCCACTGCGGAGCTCCTAAGTCGCACCAGGCATCTAACGCCATATGGTGCAAAAAGGATAGGCGTAGGAGGACACCTATGTAGTTAAAAAGTATACAGTGTCAAACTTTAAGTTCTGCCTTGGTACAAAAATAAGCATTTGCTCGTGCTACAAAAGGCCCTTTTATATTAGATAACCTTTTATTATAGGTTTCTCAGTTAATTGCTGGCAGTTGAGAACTAGAATTTATTTAAAAGAAGTTTAAAACACCAAGCAGACATACTGTAAGTCTAACTCTCTCTGCACATGTTATATCTGCCCCACCTGCAGTGCACATGGTTTTGCCCATTAGCTAACAAATTTGCTTCTGCGATCAGGTCTGAATAAGGCCCTATGTGCGAATTGGGGGTCATTCCGAGTTGTTCGCTCGGTAATTTTTTTCGCATCGCAGCGATTTTCCGCTTAGTGCGCATACGCAATGTCCGCAGTGCGACTGCGCCAAGTAAATTTGCTATGCAGTTAGGAATTTTACTCACGGCTTTTTCATCGTTCTGTTGATCGTAGTGTGATTGACAGGAAGTGGGTGTTCTGGGCGGAAACTCGCCGTTTTATGGGTGTGTGTGAAAAAACGCTACCGTTTCTGGGAAAAATGCGGGAGTGGCTGGAGAAACGGGGGAGTGTCTGGGCGAACGCTGGGTGTGTTTGTGACGTCAAACCAGGAACGACAAGCACTGAACTGATCGCAGATGCCGAGTAAGTCTGGAGCTACTCAAAAACTGCTAAGAGAGGTGTAATCGCAATATTGCGAATACGTCGTTCGCAATTTTAAGAAGCTAAGATTCACTCCCAGTAGGCGGCGGCTTAGCGTGAGTAAATCTGCTAAAAGCAGCTTGCGAGCGAACAACTCGGAATAAGGGCCTATGTGCGAATTGTTATACCTTTCACCAAAGCCTCCTTAAACACTTAACTGACAATTTATTTCGCCGAAAACCGCTCCGAAATTGTCGGGGGGGGGGGGGGGTTTATGAGTGAATTAGGTGAAGAACGTGACTTTAACCCTATCCCAAATGATTTTAGTTAAAAAAAAAAAAAAGGGAAAAAAGTTATAATATTTTTTGTATTTTAAAAAAATATATTTCCCCCCCAAACATCGAAACATCGACCGGGAACATTGCGGCCATCGGAACATTGGCAACATCATGACCATCGCGGCTTTCATTTTGAAAGCCGGACAGCCTGCAGGTATACAGGGGGCGGTCTGGGAGTGGCTTGGGAGGGTTCATTTACTCTCCCCAGCGGCTGCCATTGTCTGCAGCCGCTGGAGGGGGGATCCTGCTGTGCTGACCGATCAGCAGTGATCGGCAGCATGGCAGGCACGGGGAGAGTGCGGGGAGGCAGAGGGCCCTTCCGATCCCTCTGACAGCAGCGGAGGGAAGTTTATCTTCCCTGCTGCTGCTAACACTGTTTATCGGACTGGTCGCATCCTGTGCGACCAGGTCAGATAAGACACTTGCAGGCATGGTCGCATCTGATGCGACCATGCCAGGCAAGTGGTTAATAATCCAAGGCAGGAACAGGTTCAATCGGAACCCCCATGGGCTTAATTTGCACAAACATTATCCAGTATAGCTGAGCGGATAATGCCAGCTCCTATACCAGGGATAGGTTACCCAGTTAACCCTTACATGCAACATTTCCCCTGGGTCTTATCACATCCAGTCCAGGAATCTGCAGCCTTTCAACAAAAACAGGCTGAAAGACCTGTGGAAAGTAAATCACATAGACATGAAATAACATCTTCACAGTCTACACATGTGTCTGAAGGAGACACTTCAGATGATGAGGATGGTTCCTCACATTCTGAGTCTGCATACAGGGACGAGGATGAAGGTCCCAGCTCAGTAGATGTACCTGAGCTAATTAATGCTGTGAAAGCCATTCTATCCTTAGAGGAGGCAGCAGAGCCTGTGTTAAAATCCAAGGCACCTGTGTTTAAATATCCCAAAACAGTCAGAACTGAATTTCACGAGTCAGAACAGCTGACGGAAATCATGCAAGAGGCTTTGGTTACACCCAGAAAAAAGTTCAGAATTCCGAAAAAATTGAATTCTCATTATCCTCTTCCGGCTGGGGATTATTTGAAAGAGAGGTTGCTCCCAAGGTAGATACGCATGTCATTCGGTTGGTGCGTAAATCTACATTACTTCTGCCTTTAACATCATTAAATGATGTAACGGATAGAAAGATAAATTGTTTTCTAAAAACAGGTTTTTCCTTATCAGGAGCAGTTGTTAGGCCGGCAATGGCTTCAGCCTGGATTGCGAAAGCAGTGCCGGCCTTAGCTGATGCATTGGAAGACAACCTTTCATTGGCGTCTAGAGAACAAAAGTCCCATATTGCACATATTAAACAAGCAGCTGTCTTTATGGAAGAAACAGCCTTGGATATGGGTATAGTAGCTTCTCAGGCATCAGCCCCAGCAGTAGCAGCACACAGAGCGGTCTGGCTACGTACATGGAATGTTGACTCAGAGTCCAAAAAGGTACTAGAGTCTTTTGCCTTTTTGCTGGAGATATTCTTTTTGGTAGAGTTAAACAATATTCTGTCAGAAGCAGACTCTAAGAAAGTGAAGTTTCCTTCTACTTACAAGTCTAATTTTCTACCATTTCGGTCCTTTTGGACCCAAGAAAAAGCAATAGGAAAGGCTTACGACAAACAGTCCCAATCAGATAAGTATGGGAAGACTAAAAAGCATTGGGCTACCAGAAGGCCTGCTTCCAAACCAGAAGATAAGCCATCAGACTGATGGCATGGGCCTCCACCTGGGGGACCCCAGGGTGGGAGGCCGACTTCTATTTGCACAGACTTTGCAGCAGTCCACCACAGATGCCTGAGTGCAAGAAGTGATATCTCACAGTTATGCGTTTGCCTTCAAGAAACACCCTCCGCATAGATTTTTTTGTACCAGCCCGTCTTCTGTGGAAACGAAGGCCAGGGCTTTACAGGAGGCAGTTCAGAAGTTGCTACAATTAGGGGTGATAGGACCGGTCTCTCCTGCTCAGCAGGGACAGGGTTTCTATTTCAACCTGTTTCTAGTACAGAAACCGAATGGGTCATACTGGCCAATTCTCAATCTCAAAGCTCTGAACAAATACATTTGGGTGCCTCATTTTCATATGGAGACTTTATGTTCCATTATCTTGGCTGTGGAGCTGGGGGGATTTTATGGAATCCAGGATGCTTACCTGCATGTACTTATAGCACCGTCCCATCAGTACTATCTCAGGTTTGCTATCCCCGGCAACACTTTCAGTTTCATGACCTACCATTTGGACTGACTACAGATCCAAGTGTGTTCACCAAAATGATGGTGTTGATGGCAGCTTATCTCTGTCATCAGGGGATAAGAATATTCCCATACCTGGACGACCTGTTAATGCTGGCTCATTCCCAGGAAACTCTCCAGGGCCATCTGCAATTGACAATAGCCTGTTTACAAAGCCATGCCTGGCTCATAAATTGGGCAAAGTCATCCCTGGTTCCGCATGATGCACCTGGGGGCTGTATTGGATTCCAGGCTTCAGAGAGTTTTTCTACCTGTGAACAAAATATCCACAATACAGACAAGGATTCAGGAGCTACTACACAGTCGAAAAGTATCCATTCATGCAACAATACGAGTGGTGGGATCTATGGTGTCAACGTTCGACATGGTGGAATATGCTCAATTCCACTCGAGGCCCTGTCGACGTCTGATTCTTTACAGATGGAATGGTCTACATCGGACGATAAAAACTCAGACTATGGTCC
Source organism: Pseudophryne corroboree (assembly GCF_028390025.1). NCBI lineage: Eukaryota > Metazoa > Chordata > Amphibia > Anura > Myobatrachidae > Pseudophryne > Pseudophryne corroboree. The sequence continues at coordinate 196,985,993 of NC_086452.1, read as the reverse complement.
TTCTTCTGGAAGTATGGAGGTCGTTAGCCTGGTGGCTACAGACATCTCATCTGGACAAAGGGTGACCCTTTTGGATCTCAGAGTGGGAGATTCTGACAATGGACGCCAGTCTTCAGGTCTGGGGAGCAGCGTCAGAAAAGTGTTGCTTCTAGGGGCAGTGGACCAAGGAAGAACGATGCCTGTTAATAAATATTGGAACTTTGGGCCATATATATGGCACTTACTCAGGCAAAGGACATACTTCAAGGAAACCCGGTGCAGATTCGCTCGGACAGTGCAATGACAGTAGCGTACCTCAATCATCAGGGAGGAACTCTCAGCCAAAAGGCAATGAAGGAGGTAAGCCGTTCGTTAAGGTGGGCAGAGCTTCATCATCCGGTCTTGTCCGCAGTGTTTGTTCCGGGAGTCCTAAACTGGGAGCGGATTTTCTCAGTCAACACACCATGCAAACGAATGGGCTTTACACCCAGAGGTTTTCCAGATTCTAGTAAACAAGTGGGGGCTGCCAGAGATAGATCTCATGGCTTCTTGACAGAACAACAAAGTTCCCGCAGACGGGTCAAGGACAAAGGATCCCGAAACGACCTTCGTTGATGCTCTGTCAGTGAGATGGGACCTTCGTCTAGCCTATGTGTTTCCACCGATCGCCCTGTTGCCCGGGGTGGTGTGAAAAGTCAAACAGGGAAAGGATGCCGTGATACTAATAGCTGCGGCTTGGCACAGAAGACATTGGTACACAGATCTGCAGAGGCTGTCGGTGGATACTCCGCTTCTACTCCCTCAACATCCAAATCTACTGTCTCAGGGTCCTTGTTACTACAAGCACCTGGATCGGCTGTCTTTGACGACATGGCTCTTGAGACTTCCATCCTGAAAGAAAAAGGATTTTCACAACCAGGTAATTCAAACAATGCTTAGAGCAAGGAAACCATCCTCTGCTCGCATTTAATCCTATATTTATGCCTATATTCAGTGTTGCAGTGCCGGCAAGCTTGACCCTAGGTCTTTCAGAGTTTCCAGAGTCCTAGCATTCCTTCAGACAGGAATGGATAAAGGTCTACAGGTGGCTTCCTTGTGAGTTCAGGTGTCCGTATTGACTGTATGGTTTCAAAAGAAAATTGCTAACCTGCAGGGTGTTCACACTTTTTTCCAAGGAATGCTTCACATCCAACCTCCTTTTGTTCCTCCTACAGCTCCTTGGGATCTAAATTTAGTCCTAAAGGCACTTCAAGTTGCCCCATTTGAATCACTGAGTCAAGTGGATCTTAAATAGTTGACAGGTTCTCTTTCTACTGGCTATTGCTTCAGCTAAAGAGTCTCAGATTTAGGGGCGTTATTATGTCGCCCTCCTTTTCTGATTTTTCATCCAGATAAAGCAGTTCTCAGAACCAAATCTGGATATCTTCCTAAGGTGGTCTCCAAGTTCCACCTTAATGAAGAAATTGTAGTTCCGGCTTTACAAGGGCTGGACCTTTCTGTGGGAGATGCATCATTGGACGTAGTCCGAGCTTTAAGGATCTATGTGGATCGTACCAGTGCCATCAGAAAGACAGACACTCTCTTCATTCTCTGAGGATGGCCTGCTGACAAGCAGACACTGGCAAGGTGGCTTCGGATGACTATTTCAGAAGCATATTCTCAAGCTGATCTCCCTATTCTGGCTAATGTCTCTGCTCATTCTACTTGTCAAGCAGGTCCTTCATGGGCAGCACAACGTGGTGCCTCAGCTGAACAGATATATAAGGTAGCCACATGGTTTTGCATTAACACATTAGACATTATGCCTTTGATACCTTTGTCTTTGTGGTGTAGGAAGGAGGGGATAGTGTTCTTGGAACACTGGGCGGACTTCTCAGTCGGGCGCCATCTTTTTTTGTCGCAATGGATTGCACCTGAATGGGCTGCGTTGCTCGGTGGCAGGATGGTTAGAGGGTTGGAGGAGCTTTTAAACTAGGAGCCGGGGGGAAGGTTTAGCTAGAAGCTGCGAGTCAAACAGTGAGTGCAGTAAGGATGGGGTAGTGAACAAAATGGGGTTGGCGAAGGGGGAAGGGATAGTTCAGCCGGGAAGGGTAATTGCATGGTTATTGACACAGGAATTACCGACAAAAAGGTATTGCCGATAGTATCCCTAAGTCATTAACTTATGACTATTATGGTTCAACAGCACGGAATATAGAAAAAGATATCCATAGCATTAGGGGAACACCTTCATCAGGGTGGGGGGTTTAGAAAGGCCTAATAGGTCAAATGGGGATAGTAGTAAAATAGGCTGTATTAAGTATGATAGGGGTGCTAAAGGAGGGAAGAGAATAAGTCAGTAGGAGTAATTTTAGAAAGGCACTTGTAAATAAGGATAACATACCATTAAAACAAACGGTCAAGGGAAATATTAAGCTAAAATGTAAAATGGGGGAATTGGAATGGCTTGTATCAAAAAATCAATATGATATTATAGGCATTAAGGAAACATGGTGGGACGACTCCCACGACTGGGTTGCAAATTTGGAGGGATATTCACTTTTCAGGAGGGATAGGGCTACCAAGAGGGGAGGAGGGGTATGTCTCTATGTAAAACTATCCCTAAAACTAAACATAATAGATGTTTTTTACGAGGGGACGGGAGATAACGTGGAATCGCTATGGGTTTTAATCACAAGTGGGGGCATTGAAGCAAAAAAAAAATGGTAATTGGCACATGCTATAAACGGTATCCGGTTGATAGATAGACAGTGTCTAGTTAGACAGTCAATAGTCTGTTAGACAGACATTAGGTCGACAGGGTCAAAAGGTCGACATGGAAAAGATAGACAAATGTTTTTTTTTTTTATGTAACATGTTTTTGGACTATTTCATACCTTCTCTATCCATGTCGGCATAGAGTTGGTTGTAAACCTTGTGGCGAGCGCATGCCTTTCTACAATTTGGGGTCCCAGGTGACAAAACTATCCACACAAACCACAAAAATGCAAAAAACATGGGCCCTCATTCCGAGTTGTTCGCTCGGTAATTTTATTCGCATCGTAGCGATTTTCCGCTAATTGCGCATGCGCAGTGTTCGCACTGCGACTGCGCCAAGTAAATTTGCTAAGAAGTTTGGTATTTTACTCACGGCATTACGAGGTTTTTTCTTCGTTCTGGTGATCGGAGTGTGATTGACAGGAAGTGGGTGTTTCTGGGCGGAAACTGGCCGTTTTATGGGTGTGTGTGAAAAAACGCTGCCGTTTCTGGGAAAAACGCGGGAGTGGCTGGAGAAACGGGGGAGTGTCTGGGCGAACGCTGGGTGTGTTTGTGACGTCAAACCAGGAACGAAACTGACTGAACTGATCGCAGTGGCAGAGTAAGTATCGAGCTACTCAGAAACTGCAAAGAAATTTCTATTCGCAATTTAGAGAATCTTTCGTTCGCAATTTTGCTAAGCTAAGATTCACTCCCAGTAGGCGGCGGCTTAGCGTGTGCAATGCTGCTAAAAGCAGCTTGCGAGTGAACAACTCGGAATGAGGGCCATGGTGTCTACCTTTTTCATGTCGACCATTTTCATGTCGACCTTTTGACCCTGTCGACCTAATGTCTGTCTAACATATGGTGTCTATCTATTGACTGTCTAACTAGACACTGTCTATCTTTTATACCACACCCGCTATAAACAACCGGATATTAGCATATATGACGAGGAACATCTCTTACAAAAATTGAAAAAGCTGCAGGAATGGGGGACATCCTAGTGATAGGGGATTTCAATTATCCTGATATAAATTGGAATAACAATTCATGTGTAAAAGCTAGGAGCAGCAGGTTTCTAAACACATTAAAAGATCAGTACTTGTCTCAATTAGTCGAGGATCCAACCAGAGGTGGTAATATCCCTGGACCTAGTTATTACCAATAATGTAGACATTATATTGGACATTACAGTTGGGGAGACCTTGGGAAACAGTGACCACTATATGATCACCTTCGACATCAGTTTCAAGAAACATAGCTATAAGGGAACAACTAAAGTATTTAACTTTAGAAAAGCTAACTTCAGTATGCTGAGACAGGCACTAAACGACATTGACTGGGAAATCTTATTTCAGGGTAAGGAGTAGCAATATTCACAAGTTCATTCCCATAAGTACTAAACGCAAACCAATGTGGCTTAATAAGGAGGTCAAAAAGGAAATGGTTGATAAGAGTCATGCTTTCAAAGCATTCAAATCGGTTGGAGGGGAGGAGGCATTCCAGTATTACAAGGAATGCAATAAAAGGTGTAAAAAGGTAATAAGAGCAGCTAAAATTGTAAATGAAAAGCAAATCGCTATAGAGAGTAAAGCCAATCCTAAAAAGTTTTACAAGTACATAAACAGTAAAAGTATAAAAAAAAGGAGAACATAGGCCCATTAAAAGATGAACTGGGAGCCTTGATAAACGATGACAAAATAAAAGCGGATATACTGAAGAAGTTTTTTCATCCGTATTCACCAGGGAGAATAGGAAGGTGATAGTAGTGCATAACTACAGTGAAGGTAATGACTCTTGGCTAGATGCTTTTTTAAGTGAGGAAGTAGTCCTGGAGAGGCTAAGCAACATAAAGATTAATAAATCACCCGGCCCAGATGGTTTTCACCCGAAAGTTATTATGGAGCTTAGGGCAAAATTAGCAAAACCCTAATACTTGATTTTCTATAGTTCAGTTAGATCAGGTATGGTAGCGAGGGATTGGCGTATAGTGGAGGTAGTGCCCTTATTTAAAAAGGGATCTAAAAATCATCCTAGGAACTATACACTAGTTAGTATAACCTCTATAGTAGGTAAAATATTGGAAGGAATTTTGAGAGATAGCATACAGGATTATCTGCAGGTTAATAAGATTATTAAGAGTGTGAGAGGAAAAAACAGAAGGAAGTCTGTATTGTTGACGCACTTAGAGAGTATGAATTTATTCTAAAATATAACCTTTATTCGATATACATTAAAATAAGGTTGGATATTTGTCCTGAGCTACCGTGAAACATAAGAGTTAAAATCACAATACTAACAAATACGTGAAAAGAATAGAAAAATGTGTGAATAAAGAGTTAAAAACGTGTCCACATGTGTTTCTCGTCTAATTGTAATGACTTGTGTATTGATTATCTTTATCCAATATAACGAGGGTTTATCACAAGTTAGTGGTATTTAAAACCCACTATGCTGTATTAATAATTCAAACGGACAAACTTTATGTGTGTATCCTTCACTCCATGGAGGTTATCAGCTAAAGGATACTCTCCAGATGCGGAGACTATAGATTCAAATATATGTACATATATCATCCGATTGCACGTAGGAGGTTATCTTCAATTATATATAGTTGATGTAATCTCAATTTCCCTATAATTAGAGTCACGGGTCTCTATCGAAATAGAAATCTCTATATATCAGGAGTCCTTCACACTAACTAACTATACCAATACAGAGTATATTATATATGTGAGCTGGGTTACTTTAAAGGTTATAGTAATATCCACTTCGTGGGAGGCAGCCCACGTACATTAGGGGTATGGCAGCCCCAATTTTATAAGGGATTGCTGATATTTAGGGGTATTGTGGCCCCAATTATGTTTAGGGGTTTGGCAGCCCCACTTTTCTAGGAAATTGCTTATATTAAGGGTATAGTAACCCAATTTATAGGAGACAACCAACGTACATTAGGGGTATGGCAGCCCCAATTTTATAAGGGATTGCTGATATTTTAGGGGTATGTTGGCCCCAATTATATTTAGGGGTTTAGCAGCCCCACTTTTCTAGGAAATTGCTTATATTAGAGGTATAACAGCCCCAATTTTCTAGAAAGCAATCTCCCTATAGGCGCAACTTATTTCTTATGCATCTATAATAATCCTAAGAATTATTACATATATCTTCAATTAAATAGCAATCCAAGCTCTTAGTATAAAGTAGCCCACATATATATTGATAATGGTAGCTTTTAAGGAATAATTTCTATTTTTTTTATATATAAGCTAATATAGATGAAATAATGATTGGCAGGTATAGTATTTTTAATATTCATATAGTGTGATGCGTATACATGATTGCACTCAAACTATCTCTGATATAGGGAAATTAATCTATCGTTTCTAGTAAATTTATTACATCTATCCAAAATCCTAATATATAAGATAACCACTGTATAAGGAGACCTTTGTAAGTATCTCAAAAGATATGTATCATAATGTCATATATTTCAGCTGTCACTTGTGTCCCAGTCACATAGCTATGACATTGATAATCATATATGTTATAAGGTTAATGGTTTTAACATAGCCTTTATTGCTAGTAGCTACTTCACTGATCTTTTTGAAATATATAGCTGTCCCCTGGCTCCTATGTGTTGCCAGTAAAATGCTACAGTGTATTATGTTCAGTATGTTAAGTTAAAGTATATCACTGCTTCTGGCTTCTCAAAGTTGCCAATTCACTTCTATGTAGCAATATTATGTTGATCCCATCTCAGCTCCTTGATTTTCTAAATATGTTACAATCATATACAGTTGCAACTGCTGCTGAGATTTGTAGCTACTCGCTCAGTGTCTGAGGTTAATAACACACCTCCAGCTGTCCAAGCAGCTAGTGTGGATTAGGCTGCAGCTTAATACAGTCTCCTTATTCTTGAAGACTATTATTTGTCACCCTATTTAACATAAATATCTGTATATTAGGCAGTAGTTATCCTATCATGCGATCTATATATTCAGCCCTATACAGTCTGATATCCCTATCGCTGGGGACTAGTAGCTGACCTGTAATTGTTCCTATAATAGCATCATGACACTACACATGGTTAATCTCAATTTTCAGCCCTCTGCAATACGAGGTCCCTATTATTACAAGTTTCCAACTAATATTCTAAAGTCCCATATCTGTATTATATCATTTGTACATTTGAACACATGCGGACACGCTGTGCCCTACACGCGTGTTTCACTGCTTGTAGCAGCTTCGTCAGTTGCGCCTATAGGGAGATTGCTTTCTAGAAAATTGGGGCTGTTATACCTCTAATATAAGCAATTTCCTAGAAAAGTGGGGCTGCTAAACCCCTAAATATAATTGGGGCCAACATACCCCTAAAATATCAGCAATCCCTTATAAAATTGGAGCTGCCATACCCCTAATGTACGTTGGTTGTCTCCTATAAATTGGGTTACTATACCCTTAATATAAGCAATTTCCTAGAAAAGTGGGGCTGCCAAACCCCTAAACATAATTGGGGCCACAATACCCCTAAATATCAGCAATCCCTTATAAAATCGGGGCTGCCATACCCCTAATGTACGTGGGCTGCCTCCCACGAAGTGGATATTACTATAACCTTTAAAGTAACCCAGCTCACATATATAATATACTCTGTATTGGTATAGGTAGTTAGTGTGAAGGACTCCTGATATATAGAGATTTCTATTTCGATAGAGACCCGTGACTCTGATTATAGGGAAATTGAGATTACATCAACTACATATAATTGAAGATAACCTCCTACGTGCAATCGGATGATATATGTACATATATTTGAATCTATAGTCTCCGCATCTGGAGAGTATCCTGATAACCTCCATGGAGTGAAGGATACACACACATGAAGTTTGTCCGTTTGAATTATTAATACAGCATAGTGGGTTTTAAATACCACTAACTTGTGATAAACCCTCGTTATATTGGATAAAGATAATCAATACACAAGTCATTACAATTAGACGAGAAACACATGTGGACACGTTTTTAACTCTTTATTCACACATTTTTCTATTCTTTTCACGTATTTGTTAGTATTGTGATTTTAACTCTTATGTTTCACGGTAGCTCAGGACAAATATCCAACCTTATTTTAATGTATATCGAATAAAGGTTATATTTTAGAATAAATTCATACTCTCTAAGTGCGTCAACAATAGACTTCCTTCTGTTTTTTCCTCTCACACTCTTGCTTCAGTGCACTGTAGTTGACAGCACCCCCTGAATATATATTGAACAATATTTGTGATACAATATTAGGGGTTCACTAAGTGAGTGGATGGTGATGAACCACATACACTCACAGAAAATACAATAAATAATATATTACGAGTGTGCAGATACCCAATTCCTGTAATAAGATTATTAGCAAGAGTCAGCACGGGTTTGTAAGGGACAGATCATGTCAAACTAACTCAATTAGCTTCTACGAGGAAGTGAGCGATAATCTCGACCAAGGCAATGCAGTGGATGTTGTCTTTTTAGATTTTGCAAAAGCCTTCGATACAGTGCCTCACAGGAGACTGATCATCAAATTAAGGGAACTTGGCATAGGATATACTATTTGTACATGGATAGGTAATTGGCTGGATAACAGAGTACAAAGAGTAGTGGTCAACGGGACATTCTCCAGCTGGGCACCAGTAGTCAGCGGAATACCACAAGGGTCCGTACTTGGCCCGCTACTGTTCAATATATTTATGATCTAGGAATAGGTCTGGGTAGCACAGTGTCAATCTTTGCAGATGATACCAAACTGTGTAAGGTAATTAATTCAGAAAGTGATGTGGAGTTTCTACAGAACGACCTACTTAAACTTGAAACCTGGGCATCTAAATGGGGAATGAGGTTCAATATTGAAAAATGAAAATGTATGCACTTTGGGATTAAAAACGAACTTTCATCCTACACACTTAACAGGGAAAATATAGGGGTAGCAGTAGTGGAAAAAGATTATTTGGGGGTGCTCATAGATAATAGGTTTAAGAACAGTCAACAATGTCAAAATGGAGCAAAGAAGGCAAGTAAAGTGCTCGTATGCATAAAACGTTGTATTGAAACAAGGGACTAGGATGCAATCCTGCTGTTGTACAAAACGAGATTTATGGTAAGAACTTACCGTTGTTAAATCTTTCTGTGAGGTACACTGGGCTCCACAAGGATTAACATCGGGGTGTAGAGTAGAATCTCGATCTGAGGCACCAACAGGCTCAAAGCTTTGACCTTCTTGCCAAGATGCATAGCGCCGTCTCCTATATCACCCCGCCTACATGCACAGGAGCTCAGTTTCGTTAACCAGCCCCATGCAGTAGCAGGTACCAGAGATGACACTCGCTCGTAGCCAATTACACCACACACTCACCACACGAGTGGGTGTCAGTGGCTATGCCACATCCACCCAAAGAAGCTAAGTGCATCAGGGTGGGCGCCTTGTGGAGCCCAGTGTACCTTGCAGAAAGATTTAACAACGGTAAGTTCTTACCATAAATCTAGTTTTCTGCTGCGGGGTACACTGGGCTCCACAAGGATTAACATCGGGGATGTCCTAAAGCAGTTCCTTATGGGAGGGGACGCACTGTAGCGGGCACAAGAACCGGCGTCCAAAGGAAGCATCCTGGGAGGCGGAAGTATCGAAGGCATAGCACCTAATGAACGTGTTCCCAGAGGACCACGTAGCCGCCTTGCACAATTGTTCAAGAAGGTCCAACCGACCGAGTAGAATGGGCTTTGATGCTGGCATGAACCGGACGACCAGCCTGTACATAAGCATATGCAATCACCATTCTACTCCATCTGGCCAGAGTCTGCTTGGAAGCAGGCCAGCCACGTTTGTGAAAACCAAACTGCACGAAAAGTGAATCCGATTTCCCAATGGAGGAAGTTCTCTTGACATAGATACGGAGAGCCCGTACTACATCCAGAGACCCCTCTTTGGTAGACAACTCAGGAGAATGAATGGCCGGAACCACAATCTCCTGGTTAAGGTGGAAGGAAGACACCACCTTGGGTAAATAACCTGGCCATGTTTTAAGAACCGCCCGGTCACGGTGAAAAATCAAATGGGGAGACTTACAGGATATGGCACCCAAGTCCGAGATCCTTCTAGCTGAAGCAATAGCCAGTAAGAATAGCACCTTAAGGGAAAGCCACTTAAAGTCAGCAGATGCAAGGGGGTCAAACGGAGACTCTTGCAAGGCCTCCAAGACCACCGACAGAACCCAAGGGACCACAGGTGGCACATAACGAGGCTGAATCCGCAACACGCCCTGAGTGAATGTATGGACATCAGGTAGGGCAGCAATCTTTCTCTGAAACCAAACCGACAAGGCGGAGATGTGAACCTTGAGGGAGGCCAGACGCAGACCTAAGTCCAGGCCCTGTTGTAGAAAGGCCAACAGTTTGGCCGTACTAAACTTGAAAACGTCATGATTGTGAGACGCACACCAAGTAAAGTAAGCATTCCAGACCCTATGGTAGATCCGAGCAGAAGCCAGCTTACGGCCTTCAACATAGTTTGAAAGACCGCCTCAGAAAAACCCTTGGCCCTCAGGACGGAAGCTTCAAGAGCCATGCCGTCAAAGCCAGACGTGCCAAGTCCTGGTAAACACAAGGGCCCTGAACGAGCAGATCTGATCGTTGTGGAAGTAGAAGGGGACGATCCAGCGAGAGGCCCTGTAGATCGGAGAACCAGTGCCGCCTGGGACACGCTGGAGCAACTGGGAGTAGGTTTCCTCCTTCTTGCTTGAACTTCCGTACTACTCTGGCCAGGAGTGACACCAGAGGGAACACATACGGCAGCTGAAAGTTCCATGGAATTGCCAGAGCATCCACGAACGCAGCTTGAGGATCCCTTGTCCTTGCTCCGAAGACCGGAACCTTGTGATTGTGTCGAGACGCCATCAGATCCACATCTGGAAGGCCCCACGTGTCCACGAGAAGTTGAAACACCTACGGATGGAGGCTCCACTCTCCGGCATGTACGTCCTGACGACTGAGATAGTCCACTTCCCAGTTCAGAACGCCCGGAATGAACACTGCTGATATGGCCGGCAGATGGCGCTCTGCCCATTGAAGAATCCGTGATACTTCCCTCATTGCCATGCGGCTTCGAGTGCCGCCTTGATGATTGATGTACGCCACCGTGGTGGCGTTGTCCGATTGTACTTGAACAGGTCTGTTCTGAATCAGATGCTGGGCCATTGTCAACGCATTGAACACTGCCTGCAGTTCCAGAATGTTTATCGGGAGTAGTGACTCCTCCTTGGTCCACCGACCCTAAAGAGAGTGTTGTTCTAACACCGCGCCCCAACCTCTCAGACTGGCATCCATTGTCAGAAGGACCCAGTTGGATATCCAGAAGGGACGGCCCGTGCTCAATTGTCAGTCCTGAAGCCACCAGCTCAGTGACAGGCGGACCTCCGGAGACAAAGAGATCATGTGAGATCTGATCCGGTGAGGCAGGCCGTCCCACTTGGTCAGAATTAACTTCTGCAGAGGGCGAGAGTGGAATTGAGCATACTCCACCATGTCGAAAGTCGACACCATGAGACCCAGCATTTGCATTGCCGAATGTATCAACACTTGCGGACGAGATAGGAAGCATCGAATCCTGTCCTGAAGCTTCAGGACTTTCTCCTGAGATAGGAACAACCGTTGGTTGTGAGTGTCCAATAACGCTCCCAGATGTAACATGATCCGAGCAGGAACTAGGGAGGATTTCTTCCAGTTGATCAGCCACCCATGGGCTTTCATGCACTGGGCCGTCAGATCGAGATGACACAGGAGAAGTTCCAGGGAATTTGCCAGGATCAACAAATCGTCCAAGTACGGTAGGATCCTGACCCCTTGACGGCGGCGTGTAGCCATCATGACCGCTACAACTTTGGTGAAAACTCGCGGAGCCATTGTCAAACCAAAGGGTAACGCCCAAAATTGTAATGAAGGTTGCCCACCGCAAACCTCAGGTACTGCTGATGAGATACTGCAATAGGAATATGTAGGTAGGCATCCTGAATATCCAGGGAGACCATATAGTCTCCAGGCTCCATGGCCAGTACAATAGTGCGCAGAGTTTCCATACGAAACTTGGAGATCCGCATATGCTTGTTCAAGGACTTCAGATTGAGAATGGGCTGCAAGGACCCGTTCGGTTTCGGGACTAGAAACAGTGGTCAATAGTACCCCTTGCCTCTCTGAGCCAGAGGCACCTGTACTACCACTCCTGTGGCCAGGAGGGAATGTACCACCGAGTGCAATGTGTTTGCTTTTGCCGGACCCAGAGGCACATCTGTCAGGCAAAATCGCTGCGGGGGACGATTCTTGAAAGGTATGGCGTAACCTCGAGCGACGACTTCTCTCGCCCAGGTATCTGAAGTGGTCTTCAGCCATTCCTGGGCAAAACTTAAGTCGGCCCCCCACCCTGGGATCCCCCAGAGGGAGGCCCGCCCCGTCATGAGGCAGGCTTGTCAGTTTTGGAAGCTGGCTGACGTGCGGCCCAGGCACGCTTCGGTCTGGGCTTGGCAGGTCTGGAAGCACGAGCTTGCTTTGGGTACGCCTGACCTTTTGATTTTCCTGGAGGACGAAAGGGCCGAGGGAAAGTACTTTTAGCCTTCTGCATTGAAGGAGCCGTACTAGGTAAGCAAGCTGTTTTAGCCGTAGCCAGATCAGTCACAATCTTATTGAGGTCTTCTCCAAAGAGAATATCTCCCTTGAAAGGAAGCACCTCCAGGGTTTTCTTGTAATCCATATCCACCGACCAGGATCTCAACCAAAGGATATGTCTGGCCAAGACGGACGTAGTAGCAGCCTTGGCCGCGAGCACCCCGGCATCGGAGGCCGCCTCCTTAAGGTACAAAGACGCCGTGGTAATATACCAGAGACATTGTCGAGTATGCTCAGATGCGTTGGAAGGCAGTCCCGCCTCATGCTCCTGAGCCCACGTCTCAATAGCTTCAGCAGCCCAAGTTGCTGCAATTGTTGGCCTATGCACAGCCCCTGTTAGGGTATAAATCGCTTTTAAACAGCCCTCCACACGTCTATCCGTCGGTTCCTTCAGAGAGGTGATGGTAGCAGAGGAAACAACCATACGCGCCACATGAGAATCTACAGGCGGAGGGGTTTCCCAATTTTTACAGACCTCCGCAGAGAGAGGATAGCGAACCAACAGTCTCTTATTCGGTGTGAATTTTGTCCCCGGATTTTCCCAGGATTCCTGACGTATGTCAACCAGATGTTCAGAATGAGGTAAAACTTGTTTAACCACCTTCTTACGTTTAAACCTATCCGGTTTCTTGAAGACAGCCTCAAGCTCAGGAACATCAGACACCTGAAGAATGAGCCTGATTGCTTCAATCAGATCCGGAACATCCACCAATAACTTCCCTTCCCCATCAGAAACATCTGTGTCAGTGTCTGTGGGGTCAGTATATGCACCGTCCTCGTCAGAGGACGTGTCTAGAATAGCAGTGGATTGGGAGGAGGTAATGGCCGTTTAGAAGACGACTTAGTCTTAGGCGGGCGAGAGTGACACTTAGATTTAGTCATAGATCGGTTCAAATACTGTAAGTGAGTGGAAAGCTGATCCGCCCATGGCGGGTTAACAGCAGGGACCATAAACTGTTGCAGTGGCACAGGTGGTCCCACAGGGGGCATCAATTTAGTTACAAGCGTGTTTAACAATGTGGAAAATGTAGCCCAAGGTGGGTCTTGGGATACCCCAGGTGCTACCGACCCACTGGGGGGGTAAGGTACCCCCTGAACCTGAACTCTCAGCTGCCATATTATCCTCCATTACGTCCGTGGCCTCACTACCACGCAGTGTGGGAGAAGCCCTAGCGTCGTTGCCACGAGTAGCAGACATAACTATGTGCACAATATTGGGCAACCTGGTACAAAGTGTAGCAGCACTATACCTAGCAAGAACTCTCCGTAAAGTGTGCCTATGATAGCACAGACCGGGAGTTCAAGAGATATATATGGTGACTATAAATCACAAGTAAAAATACACCGTCAGTATATCCTGTGATACAATCCTATATGAAACAGAAAGAAAACCTGAAACACTTGGCCCCCTCAGGTATAGCAATATAGGAATAGCCCACTGAGTGAAATACCCTGTAATAAGGCAACCACACAGCAGCTACATGCACACACACAGATATAGTCACAAGCATACTATGCAGAAATTATGTACCATAAACTGCACTGGACTAGCAATACAAAGTAATACTCAGTATGGCTATATGTGTTAACAATAGATATATCAAAGCACAGTAAACACTGGATGTATATCACAGGGTGTTTGTACCATACAACCCTGAATGTATGCACTCTTTCTTAACTAACACTGTCCCAGTGACAGGTAGAATACTTACGTGTCCTGTAAGAAGCACAGCACTGGCAGTCAGGCGGTTCTACAGAGGAGGATTTGCCCCAGCAGTCCTAGAAATAGCTCAGCTCAATCTATGATGGCCGCTGGTCAGGAGTGAGGGAGAGATATGCAGCTCCAGGTCAGGAACATTGCTGAAATGGCGCGCTGGGGGGAGGGGCCTCAGGTCCGACCTGCTCCCCCTGCTGACATCCCCACCGTGTACTGCGGGCGGTGAAAACGGGGTTAATATGGAAAAAAAAAACCCTGACCTGTGCCCATGAACGTCCCTGGTGGCTAGTGGAGCGGCTGCCCAGTAATCGGTGTCCACGCCAGCGCGCGTGCGGCCCGCCTCCTACGGCCGCGCTGAATCGCGGTAAAGTGCGGGCACAGAAGCCCCTTACCTCCCCCTTGTCAGCAGCCCCACGATCCGGGAGGTTGGCGTGTGTGTGACTAACATTTTAGAAGAAACCGGAGCCTCCACTGCAATGTGACCCGGCAACCAGGGCGCGGGAGTATACAGGGCCGCTGGGGGTGACGGAGCTGCACGCAGGGAAGTCTGTGAGACGTTGCCTGCTGCAGCCCTGGTAGTATTCTCTGTCTTTAAAATGAAGCTCTGAATAGGCTGCCTGAGGCAGCCCCCTGTTACGCGCCTGCTTACTGCATGGCACTAACTTACAAACTGAGCTCCTGTGCATGGAGGCTGGGTGATATAGGAGGCGGCGCTATGCATCTTGGGAAGAAGGTCAAAGCTTTGAGCCTGTTGGTGCCTCGGATCAAGATCCTACTCTACACCCCGATGTTAATCCTTGTGGAGCCCAATGTACCCCGCAGCAGAAATCATTGGTACGTCTGCACCTGGAATATTGTGTTCAGTTTTGGGCACCATATTATAAAAAAGATATCGGGGAACTCGAAAGAGTACAAAGGCGAGCTACTAAGCTGATAAAAGGGTTAGAGACATTGGAGTATGAGGAAAGGCTTACTAGGTTAAATATGTATTCCCTTGAAAAGAGGAGACATTATTAATATCTTCAAATATGTAAAGGGTCAATACAAAGAGTTAGCAGGGGATCTGTTTATTAATAGAACTCTATATAGGACACGTGGGTACTCGCTGAGGCTGGAGGAGAGAAAACTCCGTACAAATCGTAGGAAGGGGTTCTTCACCGTAAGGGCAATAAGGATTTGGAACTCCCTGCCAGAGGAGATAATAATGGCGGACTCTGTAAATGCATTTAAAAATGGATTGGACAGTTTTCTAGCTGAGAAAAGTATCCAAGGCTATAGCATTTAATATATTGACATTAAGTATATGGGTGTTATACGACATATAGTTGTCAATAGGTACGAAACCATTATTTTCGGCTGGTGCATTATAATGTGCACTGCTTAATACAGAATACAGGTTAAAACTGAGGGGCTTTTTGCCTCTTTTCAGCCTCATTAACTATGATACTATGTATGTCTCTCAGGACACTGCATTCGGGCAAAGGATTCTCCTGTCCAATCAGGCGCATCCCCTCCACTAATATTGCTTTGGGATATCCCAATGTTATCCTGTGGATAAACTGTGGACTCTGCAGCAGAAATATGTAGTTATGGTAGACTTACCATCGATAACTCTATTTCTCCGAAGTCAACAGTATCCACAGG
The DNA here is from genome assembly GCF_028390025.1 of Pseudophryne corroboree. NCBI lineage: Eukaryota > Metazoa > Chordata > Amphibia > Anura > Myobatrachidae > Pseudophryne > Pseudophryne corroboree. The sequence continues at coordinate 196,970,218 of NC_086452.1, read as the reverse complement.
GATACCACCCTGACGCACCTGATTTGAGGATCCTTCTAACCTCTTCCTTCTTGTATGGAAGTGTGTATGTATGTTCTTCTCGCCTGATTAGGGCTCTCTATGATGCTCCTACCTTGAGCTTTGGAAAATATCTGAATTGCCTGAGTCAGGAGGCGGGGATATAGGAGACTGGCCCATTGCATTCTGGGAGCCCAAAAGCTTTTGATCGATTGGTGCCATTCAGCTGATGCTACCTCATATCCCAATGTTATCCTGTGGATACTGTAGACTTCAGAGAAATCGAGTTATCGACGGTAAGTTTACCATAACTACATATTTTGTGAATTTTGGGTGCAGTTATCTCTGTGTATAGTGTCTGCATATTTTGTGGCACTTTACTGAGCATATTTAATCATTCACACTAGTTGCTGGCTGCAGTGGAGATTAGAACCTGTTTCCAGTTAACCTAACCAGTTGTTCTTTGGAGAGTGTGGGATTGAATTGGAGGAAACACAGGAAGCTCAGGGAGAACATATAAACACCACACAGATAAACCCTTGGTCAGAATCATGTCCATGACCCCATGGCATTAATGCTTACTACTGTATTCCCGCTGCGGCCTATGCAGAGCAGGAGCACGTACAGAGGAGGAGATAACAGGTGTCAGAAACAGGATTTTCATGGGCATTACTGTATATATAAAAAAAATACATACAGTATATAATGCGCACTGCACTGTTAAGTTATTAAACAGAATTTTTTTAAGTTCAGGTTGTGCAATGGGGAGATGAAAAAACGGGAGGGGAGGTTGAACACAAGCCCAAATCTTTACTTAAGGGGGACATGGGATCATCTGTGATGCAATGATCTTTAGCAGCCTGTGGATCAGCTTGGGACAGTTCTTCCCCCTTCTACAGAAGGCTGTGAGCCTTTAACACAGTTCATAAGGAACCTGACTTCCTGCATAGCCTCGAAGGTGTGCATACCTGGACATACACTGCAAAGTACTCAGTAGTACAGTCGGCTGTTCCTAGACACATCGGGACTGATCCTGAGTTGTAGGTAAAAGGAGCACCTGTTATTCCAAAAGGAGCATATGTTATATAATAGAGATGAGCGGGTTCGGTTTTACTCGGATTTACTCGGTTCTCAAAACGGCATCTTATTGGCTCACGGACGTCACGTGTTTTGGGTAGCCAATAAGAAACATCCGGATAAAACCGAACTGGCGTTAATTCTGGCATTACATCCGAACCCGCTCATCTCTATTATATAATGACTGAGCCAAGAACAAACGTAGCAAAGTATTCCTGGTACAGACCAACAACAAAACATTTATGTGACACCTGGGAAACATAAACATTAAAATGAAAATCCTATATTTACACCCGATTAGTTTGGACTTCCTTCTTCACCAAGGTTCATCAGTTTTCATCTATAACGTGTCCTATTCCATCTCACAGACTGTGTCTTTTTTCAGGGTTCCACAAAGCCATGGTGAAGACTATGTCGGCAGCATTACAAATTCCCCACTTTGGTTACTGTGACGAGGTGGATATAACCAGGCTTGTTCAGCTCAGAGAGGACCTAAAGCCTGTGGCTGAATCTAAAGGGGTCCGTCTGTCATTTATGCCTTTCTTCCTGAAGGTAAGTTTCTAAACAAACCTAGTCACAGGGCTCTCTGACAGTCATACCAAATCAGTGTAACAAATGTTTCCAAACAATGAAGCATTGTAGAAAATACTATCACTAAAATAAAAATACGCCTTCTCTTCCAATTTTGTGGTGTTCTTACCCACACTCTTCTCCCTTCACTGTCCACCTCGTACTTTGGCTCTGGATACTCCATCCATGCTTTTAAAGGATTCCCACCCCTTTTCCTCTCTTACTTTCCTTTTTTTTTTTCTTGTTCCTCGCCCTCCTTACAAAACACTACACTTTTCCTGTTTAGTGTCAGTCGACTTTGCCACTGACTAAGTCCATTTGCTGATGAAACTCGTTTGGGAAGGTCGTTTGGAGATGGCAATGTAATCAGTCTCTCAACGAAGCGCGGAACGGCTGTGACTTTGGGTTACCGGTATCTGCCTATGTAATTCATGCTGTGTTTGTGATACAGGTTGAGTATCCCTTATCCAAAATGCTTGGGATCAGAAGTATTTTGGATATCAGATTTCTCCGTATTTTGGAATAATTGCATACCATAATGAGATATTATGGTGATGGGAACCAAGTCTAAGCACAGAATTCATTTATGTTTCATATGCACCTTATACACACAGCCTGAAGGTCATTTTAGCCAATTTGTGCATTAAACAAAGTGTGTCTACATTCACACAATTCATTTATGTTTCATATACACCTTATACACACAGCCTGAAGGTCATTTTAGCCAATATTTTTTATAACTTTGTGCATTAAACAAAGTGTGTCTACATTCACACAATTCATTTATGTTTCATATACACCTTATACACACAGCCTGAAGGTCATTTAATGCAATATTTGTAATAACTTTGTGTATTAAAGTTTGTGTACACTGAGACATCAGAAAACAAAGGTTTCACTATCTCAGTCTCGCTCATAAAATTCCGTATTTCGGAATATTTGGATATGGGATACTCAACCTGTATATCTTTATATTGCGTTATATGTGAAATTTATCCTTCTGAAATAGTAAAGTGTGTTTTAAAATGAGATTCACTATTTTGTGTACGTGAAGGCCGGTACTCACCAGCCGATGCGGTAGAGATGTGTACTGAGCGAACCGCTCAGCACACATCTCTCCCCACGCTCAGCACAGCGCGATTTGTGCTGAGCGTGCGGGGGGAGATGGGGGGGGGGCGCTCATTTCACCCAGCGGGTGAAACCAGCGACCTACTAGATTGGCCAATCTAGCACCAGCGATAGCGATGCGCGTGGCTGCGCATCGCTATCGCTGTGGGGGCTACACACCGAGCGATCCTGCATAAAATCTAAGAACTCTAGTCAGATTGCTTAGATTTTAAGCAGCGATCGCTCCGTGAGTACCCCCCTTTACTCTTTTCTGGCAGTGCTTTATCTACATGGCCTGGGGGGAGAGTTTATGAAGGGGAGCTGCACATTGTGTTGATGAACTGTTGATTGCACTATCTAGTGAAACGCATATACTGTTTGCGCAGGGAAAATTTGTTTTTATTTCATATCTATCCCACTTTGGTTTTGTTTTTTTTGGGGGGGCTTTTGTCCGTTGAGCGGCCATAGTCCAGTTGAATAAAAAGAATGTTTCTAGAAACAATCTAACAAAGAGTGTGGAGAGCAACTTTTTTTCTCTTTTGTTTGGAATGAGAGCAATAAAGCCGTCATCCCAAGAGTTATTTCCTGACATTCTTAAAAGGTTTACATCTGTGTGAAAGCCATGGCAACCAATCAGACAAAAGCATTGTGTAACTTGCACTATTGAGATAAAAGCTAATTACTTAGTGGTTGCTATGGCTGTAGTCTAGATCTGCACTTGCAAAGTTGGCGAAAAAAAATTATAGCTGCTCGGTCTTTATCATCAATCTGTTATTACAAATTATTTCATAATATTAAAGATTTTTGCAGATCAACATCTGAGTACCATTGATGTAGTATTAATATGTATATTCTTATTGCCATTATTCGGTATTGGTAAAGAGGTCACCATTTATGGAGCACTGTACTAGAAGAATAAAGACGCACAGTTTATCTTTTTCTTTTTGTCACTCATTATATATAGACGACGCAACAGTTGTCAGGTTCTCTGTTGTGGTGCTTGCATGTGCTGACATGGCTGCTTGTGTGTGAAGCTTATCAGCAGCCACGACTCCCCGACCCGTCAGCACTGCCGGTCGGCGGCCCACGATCAGCGATTCGTCAGTGAATCTGGGAAATTAAACATGTTAAAATGATTTTTAAACATGTTTAATATTCCCAGGTCCCCGACCTGGCTGTCAGGGGATCGGCACAATGTAGCAAATATATTGCTGATGTATGGTGGCCATTACATGTGTCTCACCTTCTTCCTTGGATTTTTATCATTATTTTTCTGCTCTGCAGGCAGCCAGTCTGGGCCTTCTGCAATATCCAATACTTAACGCCTCACTGGATGAACACTGTAGAAATATCACTTATAAGGTAAGTCATAAGGCCATGACTGTAAAACTCTGAGGGATCCTCTATAGAAGATGTGAAAGGAAAAGTGCGCAGCATGGAAGCCATGTGACTCTGGAATTTACCAACCTTAACTTATTTTCTAGGCAGCTCACAACATTGGGATTGCTATGGACACACACCAGGGTCTGATCGTCCCTAATGTAAAGAATATACAAGTCCGGAGTATATTTGAGATTGCTGCTGAGCTGAACCACTTGCAGAGCCTGGGAGCCACAGGGCAACTGGGGGCCACAGATCTCACTGGGGGCACATTTACCCTATCCAACATCGGTTCGGTAAGATAAATGCATTACATATTTTACATAACAAGAAATGTGATATGTCTACAGGGTTCATTGACTTCTTATGTTACCTTCCTAGATCGGTGGTACATATGCAAAGCCTGTTATTCTGCCTCCAGAAGTGGCAATCGGAGCCATTGGAAAACTACAGGTCGGTCATTTGTCATAGATACATATGTGCTTCCTAGATGCTCTATTAATACAAATAAGAAGGATCATGTATTTTACTGTAATACTGCCTGTAAATTTATACCGGATATGTTATGGGGATGTAGTTATGGGACCGGCGGTCACAACACCTCCCCGTACATCCCACCCCCTGAAAATCTCGACAGCCGGCATGTCGACTAGCAGGGACTATTCCCATTCGTGGTATCTCTGACACCCATAGAGTGGGAATAGAACCTGCGGTCGCCACCGAGCCCGCAAGGGTCTTTTTGGGCTAACCCCTGCCCGCTGGCATTCCGCTGCCGGGATACTGGCGGAGATATGCTGACTGGCGGTCTCCTGACTGCTGGTCATGCATACCCAACCCATGTTATGTACATTTACAGGCATCAGGGGTGCTTGATATATACAGTAACAGATATTAGGAGATATTTGTTACAAATAAGCCAGTGCAACCGTGTCAAACATTGGCCCTCATTCCAAGATGATCGTAGCTGTGCTAAATTTAGCACAGCTACGATCATTCACACTGACCTGCGTGGGGACGCCCAGCACAGGGCTAGTCTGACATGCGCCCCCCCCCCCTGCAGAAGTGCAAAGGCATCGCACATCAGCGATGCCTTTGCGCTTCAAGTCACGCAGCCGCTGCGGGCCGCTCCCCGCAAGGTCCGGCCACGCATGTGTTGGCCGGACCACGCCCCCGAAACGCCGTTCCGACCCCTCCCGCCCAGCGACCGCCTCTGCCTGTCAATCAGGCAGAGGCGATCGCTGCCCAGCTACGGCCTTCGGCCGTCTGGCATGCGCCGGCACACGCGCAGTGAGTACCCGTTTGCTTGGCTGCGATAAAAAGCAGCGAACAAACTGGTCAGAATGACCCCCATAATGTAGTAAATTGCTGCCAGATAAACCCTTGTGTCGCCTTTACATGTCTTGTTATATAAGCTACCCATACAGGCTGACCACTGCAAGTGTTCTGTACTCCCGCTTTGCACACTGTTGTTCAGTCTTGGAATGTTCCACATTTTAATAAGGAGGACGTCCTGCAGTGCTTTGCGTGGCTAATATAAATTCCTTTATCCCCTCACTGTTGGAAATTCTACATCCCCTATAAATATGTTCAGAAGTATATACACACAAATTCATGAGTCCATCAGATTATTTGTATATGCACCATATCTATGAAAATCAGTAGCTCTATTTGAATGGGGTGGTATTCATGTGACCGCCGGTCAGCTGACCGACAGTCACATGACCTCCACGAGCCCGACGGCTCACTATCCCGATGGTCGGCATGCCGACCAACAGGGACTATTTCCACTCGTGGGTGTCCACGACACCCATAGAGTGGGAATAGAACCCGTGGCGACCGCAGGTCGCCACCGTGCCCGCAGCGTGGCGAGCGCAGCGAGCCCGCAAGGGGCCTGCTGCACTCGCCCCTCCCCGCCGGGATCCCGGCGTCGGTAAGCTGACCGGCGGTCTCCAGTACTACACCCATTTGAATGTTATGGCTCCTATTTTAGACTTGTGTGTGCAAGTGAGACACAAAGGAAGTTTCATTCTGTAAGCTATCTTTGTAGGGCTCACTCTTAAAGCTCAATGTGGAAATCAGGGCAGGCTTCCAACATACACTGTTTTTATTCTTGGCCTGTTCCCTCTAGAACAGGGGTTCCCAACCACGGTCCTCAAGGCACGTTAAAAGTCCAGGTTTTAAGGATAGCCATACTTGAGCAAGGTGGCTTAATTAGTACCTCAGTTTTTTTTATCCATGTGTGCTCAAGCATGGAAATCCCTAAAATCTAGATTGTGAGGGGTATATTTACTAAAGTGCGGGTTTGTAGAAGTGGAGATGTTGGCCATAGCAACCAGTCAGATTCTACTTAACATTTATCTAGCTGCTTCAAGAAGATAATAGTGAGAATCTGATTGGTTGCTATGGGCAATATCTCCACTTCTAAAAAACCTGCACCACAGTAAATATACCCCTTAGGGGGGTATTCAGTTAGTGTCGGATCCTCTCCGACACTTCACTATTCCTTTGCGGGACGTTTCCCCACTGATTCCAACGATTCGTTTTTTTCCTCTCTTATGGGCGAAAATGAATGGTCGAAATCAGACCCGTTTTCAACAGCGGCGGGGTCGAAAACACATGGATGAGCTGAGATTCCGCTCATCTATGTGTTTTTTGACATTTCTGCATTTTCGACAGGGCATAAAACCGGAACTTCAATCGAATAGTGAAGTGTCAAAGTGCCGGTTATCATCGGAAAATGCCGTCTTTCAGCCCTGTCGAAAATTTCTACACTAATTGAATATGTCCTTAGTGTGTCTTGAGGACCATAGTTGGAAACCCTTGCTTTAGACCAGGGATGGGGAACCTTCGGCCCTCCAGCTGTTGTTGAACTACACATCCCAGCATGCCCTTCAACCGTTTTAGCATGGCCAAATAGCAAAACTGTACAAAGGCATGCTGGTATGTGTAGTTCAGCAACAGCCAATCAGCTCCTATCTGTCAGTTTACATATTGGAGCTGACTGGCTGGTGCACTAGTTATAACTGGTTTATCACTTCTTTATGCCGTCTCCAGGTTAATACATCTGCCCCATTAAATGTGCTGTTCAGCCAGGGTCACATGTTTTGTGTTGGATTGTCTTGCTTGTTATGTAGTACAGCTGACAGGCAGACTCATTCATTTGGAGACCTTGTGACTAACTAATCTCTCCTAATATGCAGGTAGTTCCAAGGTTTGACACTAGGGGGCAGGTTGTGAAAGCCCATATTATCAACATCAGCTGGTCTGCAGATCACAGGATTATTGATGGAGCAACCATGTCCCGGTTCTCTAACCTATGGAAATCCTACCTGGAGAATCCATCCTCCATGCTTCTAGAACTGAAATGAAAATCATATAAAGTGCGGAGCGGGTACAATATACAATACGTCAATCTATTTTCCTCCTCAGTAGGAGACGCCTCAGCCTAACTGACTTCTCCCTGTCCTATGGACAAATGTGTATGAGACAGAACAATTTAACGTCATCCAGACTGTGCACAGGTAAAATCTGTAGCACTTATAACTCTACAAATATATATGCAGCATTGGTACAACTAAGCTAGTACTTTACAGAGCTTTGTCAGGCCATTCAGCAGCAACAGTGTTTAAGTGGACATCAGGGACTCCGGCAAAATAAGTAAGATTAACTGTACAGATGCAGTGTTTCAAGGTGACTTATTTCAGATGCCCCCTTTAAGCTGCTGAGTCCAGCTAAATGTTCTTTATAATGTGTCTTCTGACACCAAAATTGGTTTATCCATGTGTGTAATGTTTGTCGGGTTTTCCCAGAGGAAACATTTTATCTACAATGACTGAGCCAATTCCTGTATTTTGTGTGTGAACCTTTGAGAAAAGAGACAGGGAGAGGTAATAAACTACAGTGTTGCGGTCTGTTGCAATGTTCATCTGTATTGGGATTACAGGTCATTAAAATGAAACTTCATCCCAGACTGTTACACTACATTAAGATCAATCAGCACATAGAATGAATGTGTGGTTTAGTACTATGGGCAATGTGTAAATTATTATATGTACAGACTCGCACTCCATGTACCCATAATGCCCAGTGCTGCTGTTGTATCAAAATAAAATTGGGATTGTTGTACAATACTGTTCGGGTTCTCTCTCTTTTCTATTAGAGGAACATTCTGCTATAACAGAATTCATTTTAAAAATGATAAGATTTCAATTTTCATCTTGTGATTCCAGGGTTTGCCCAAATGTTATTGGAGTTAGTTACAAACAAAATTCTGATATGAAATAACTCATAGCAACTAATCACACATTTGCATTGCTTGTCCTAATTTACAATAGACTAATCAAAAGAAATGCATGTGTAGTTGCTATAGGTTACGGCATTTTAATAGAAAATCCCCATTTTCCATTATAACTTGACCACGGTGAGTACTACTTTGGATCCTGTGGCTGGTTATAATATTGGCACATTTAGTCAATATCGCCCTGTGTGTGACCCTAAAATGAATGAGATGTCCTATGTTTGTCTTTCGAAACTTGATTGGACCCTTGTGCGCTATCATTTGGCGGCTGACTCTTGTCGGACTGTGTATGTTCCTTCCAATTTCTCCACCCACTTATGTGAGCAAATCGGAACCTGATCTTGTATCTATGTGTGTGCGTGTTCTGCCTATGGCTGGTATTCTGTGATTCTGCAAGATCAATTAAAATAATATATTTTTTCTTTTTTTCAACTTTTGCCCATATGTTTTGTTGCACATCTTAAAGAATAATATAGTTACTGTATAATAGACCCTACATTTCCTTTTTAAATCTATTTAAATAATGGATCCCAAAAAATCTTATCACATTTTAATTTGAGACTGATATGATGTCTTTTGAGAATATTTCTTGTTTACTGGCTTTTAGTTACATTAAGATTTGGGTGATGGAAATCCTGTTCTTCTATTGCACTGCACACTCCATGTCACCTGTGTCCCTTGTCTCCTCTCCTCAGCAACTCTGCTTGCCCAAATGTTGGGTATATGATTACTGAGTACTGAGTCCCACCTGTAACTCCTATCTTCACTAGCTTCCCCTACCCATCCTTTAGTCATCTGCCATTCCCAGTATGTTAATGTGTGGCATTCTCTGGTGTATTGTATGTGAGATCTAGTGCCTTGTTAATGTGAAATGTTTTGTATGGGCAAAACCATGTGCACTGCAGATATAACATATCATGTGCAGAGAGAGGTAGATTTGGGTGGGGTGTTTTCAAACTGAAATCTAAATTGCAGTGTAAAAATAAAGCAGCCAGTATTTACCCTGCACAGAAACAATATAACCCACCCAAATCTAACTCTCTCTGCACATTTTACATCTTCCCCCCCTGCAGTGCACATGGTTTTACCCATTAGCTAACAATTTTTCTGCTACGATCAGTTCTGAATTAGGCCCTATGTACGTTTTGTGGAACTTTATAAATAAAAGGTAATACTAAAAATGTGATATTGGAAGTGTACAATAACCTGTGAAGGAGGTAATAACATCAGATGTTGAGCACAGTGGTATGCTAGTGGTTAAAAAGTCTTATGTAAATAGCCTATTAGTTGCAGGAACTGGTGAGATCCTGTCAATTTAACATTTACATTAAAGCAGCAATAATTTCTCTAACGTAATAGAGGATGCTGGGGACTCCGTAAGGACCATGGGGAATAGACGGGCTCCGCAGGAGATAGGGCACTTTAAGAAAGCTTTGGATTCTGGGTGTGCACTGGCTCCTCCCTCTATGTCCCTCCTCCAGACCTCAGTTTTACACTGTGCCCAGAGGATGAAGGGCGCACTGCAGGGAGCTCTCTTGAGTTCTTTGCTACAGAAAGCATTTTTGTTTGGATTTTTACTTTTTCACAGGGAGCACTGCTGGCAACAGGCTCCCTGCATCGAGGGACTGAGGAGAGAGGGGCAGACCTACTTAACTGATAGGATCGGCTTCCTCGGCTACTGGACACCATTAGCTTCAGAGGGGGTGAACACAGGTTCGTCCTGGGCGTCCACCCCCGGAGCCACGCTGCTGTTCTCCTCACAGAGCCAGAAGAACAGAAGCAAGAAGACGTCTCAGGCGGCAGAAGCCTTCAGCTTCACAGAGGTAACGCACAGCACTGCAGCTGTGCGTCATTGCTCCACATCACCTCACACACTCCGGTCACTGTATGGGTGCAGGGCGCAGGGGGGAGTGCCCTGGGCAGCAATAATAACACCTCTTAGATGGCAAATAGGTATATACATGTACAGCTGGGCACTGTACATGTATATAATTGAGCCCCCGCCATTTTACACGATTTTGAGCGGGACAGAAGCCCGCCGCCGAGGGGACGGGGCTTCTCCCTCAGCACTCACCAGCGCCATTTCTCTCTCCACAGAACGCTGAGAGGAAGCTCCCTGGACTCTCCCCTGCTTACACACGGTGAAGGGAGTTTAAAAAGAGAGGGGGGGAGCACATCATTGGCGGATAAAGTATAATACAGCGCTGCTGGGGAAAAGCATTCTGTGTTGGTCTCCAGGTTGTTGCGCTGGGGTGTGTGCTGGCATACTCTCTGTCTCTCCAAAGGGCCTTTCAGGGGATACTGTCTTCAGAAAAAGTTTCCCTGGCTGTGTGCAGTGTGTCGGTACGTGTGTGTCGACATGTTTGATGAGGAAGGCTCGCTTAATGTGGAGGGGGAGTGCTTGAATGTCAGGTCGCCGTCGGCAACGCCGACACCGGACTGGGTGGATATGCTGAATGTCTTGAATGCAAATGTAAATCTCCTGCATAAAAGATTAGACAAGGCTGAAGCTAGGGATCAGTCAGGTAGCCAGTCCGTGCCTGTCCCTGTGGTGCCAGGACCTTCAGGGTCTCAAAATCGCCCCATATCCCAGGTAGTTGACACAGATACCGACACAGATACTGACTCTAGTGTCGACTATGAGGATGCAAAATTACAGCCGAAGGTGGCAAAAGGTATTAGGTACATGATTATTGCCATAAAAGAGGTTTTGCATATCACTGAGGAACCCCCTGTCCCTGACACGAGGGTTTACATGTATAAAGGGAAAAAGCCTGAGGTCACGTTTCCGTGCTCATTTGAGCTAAGCGAATTATGCGAAAAGGCTTGGGAATCTCCGGATAGGAGACTCCATGTTCCCAAAAGGATTCTCATGGCGTATCCTTTTCCACAGAAGGATCGGATACGATGGGAATCTGCGCCTAAAGTAGACAAGGCGCTGACACGCTTATCCAAGAAGGTGGCACTGCCTTCTCCGGATACTGCTTCCCTCAAGGATCCTGCTGATCGCAAGCAGGAAATTACCATGAAGCACATTTACACATATTTCAGGAACTATAGTTAGGCCGGCCATGGCGTCGGCCTGGGTTTGTAGTGCTGTCGTGGCATGGGCAGACTCCTTATCTAAGGAGATGGACACCTTAGATAGGGATACCATTCTAATGACCATGGAGCATATCAGAGATGCTGCCTTGTATATGAGAGATGCTCAGAGAGACATTTGTTTACTAAGCTCTAGAATAAACGCTATGTCTATTTCTGCTAGGCGGCTCTTGTGGACCCGACAGTGGACGGGAGACGCCGACTCAAAGCGGCATACAAGGGGGAGGAGTTGTTTGGAGAAGGCCTCTCGGACCTAGTCTCTACTGCTACGGCCGGTAAATCGAATTTTTTACCTTATGTTCCCCCGCAGCATTCTAAGAAGGTACCACATTATCAAATGCAGTCCTTTCGTTCCAATAAAAACAAGAAGGTACGAGGATCGTCCTTCGTTGCCAGAGGTAAAGGCAAGGGAAAAAAGCTGCACTCAGCTAGTTCCCAGGAGCAGAAGTCCTCCCCTACTTCCGCAAAGTCCACAGCATGACGCTGGGGCTTTCCGGGGGGGAATCAGATCAAGTGGGGGCACGTCTTCGTCTTTTCAGCCACGTCTGGGTTCAATCACAGGTGGATCCCTGGGCAATAGAGATTGTTTCCCAGGGATACAGACTGGAATTCGAAGACATGCCCCCTCGCCGGTTTTTCAAATCGGCTCTTCCGGCTTCCCCGTCAGAGAGGGAGCTAGTGTTAGCGGCAATTCACAAATTGTACATTCAACAGGTGATAATCAAGGTTCCTCATCTCCAGCAAGGAGAGGGTTATTATTCATCCCTGTTTGTTGTACCGAAACCGGACGGTTCGGTCAGACCCATTCTAAATCTAAAATCCCTGAACCTGTACTTGAAGAGGTTCAAGTTCAAAATGGAATCGCTCAGAATGGTCATCGCCAGCCTGGAGGGAGGGGATTGGATGGTGTCCCTGGACATAAAGGATGCGTACCTTCATGTTCCAATTTTCCCCCCTCACCAGGCGTTTCTGAGGTTTGCAGTACAGGATTGTCACTACCAATTTCAGACGTTGCCATTTGGTCTTTCCACGGCCCCGAGAATTTTCACCAAGGTAATGGCGGAAATGATGGTGCTCCTGCGCAAGCAGGGAGTCACAATTATCCCGTACTTGGACGATCTCCTTATAAAGGCGAGATCTCGGGAGAAGTTGCTGGACAGCGTGTCTCTGTCCGTGAAGACGTTGCAGATGCACGGCTGGATTCTCAATTTACCGAAATCCCAGCTAGTACCTGCAACGCGTCTGACCTTTTTGGGCCTGATTCTAGACACAGACCAAAAAAAGAGTTTTTCTTCCGGTGGAGAAGGCTCAGGAGCTCATAGCCCTGGCCAGGAACATTTTAAAGCCGAAAAAGGTTTCGGTGCATCATTGCACAAAGGTTCTGGGGAAGATGGTGGCTTCATACGAGGCCATCCCCTTCGGCAGGTTCCATGCGAGGACTTTCCAATGGGACCTATTGGACAAATGGTCCGGGTCCCATCTACATGTGCAGAAACGGATCACCCTGTCTCCCAGGGCCAGGGTATCTCTCCTGTGGTGGCTGCACAGTGCTCACCTCCTAGAGGGTCGCAGGTTCGGCATTCAGGACTGGATCCTGGTGACCACGGACGCAAGCCTCCGAGGTTGGGGGGCTGTCGCACTGGGAAGAAATTTCCAAGGTCTCTGGTCAAGCCTAGAGACTTGTCTCCACATCAATGTCCTGGAGTTAAGGGCCATTTACAACGCCCTACGCCAGGCGGAGGAGTGGCTTCAGAACAAACCGGTTCTGATTCAGTCGGACAATATCACGGCAGTGGCTCATGTAAACCGCCAAGGTGGCACAAGGAGCAGAGTGGCCATGGCAGAGGCGACCAGGATTCTGCGCTGGACGGAAGGCCATGTAAGCGCACTATCAGCAGTGTTCATCCCGGGGGTGGACAACTGGGAGGCGGACTTCCTCAGCAGGCACGACCTGCATCCGGGAGAGTGGGGACTTCATCAAGAAGTCTTCACACAGATCGTAGATCGGTGGGGACTGCCTCAAATAGACATGATGGCGTCCCGTCTCAACAAAAAGCTAAAGAGGTATTGCGCCAGGTAAAGAGACCCTCAGGCTGTAGCGGTAGACGCTCTGGTGACACCATGGGTGTTCAGATCGGTCTATGTGTTTCCTCCTCTGCCTCTCATACCCAAGGTGTTGAGATTAATAAGACTAAGAAGGGTCAGAACAATTCTCATTGTTCCAGATTGGCCAAGGAGGACTTGGTATCCGGATCTGCAAGAGTTGCTCACAGAAGATCCGTGGCCTCTTCCTCTAAGGCAGGACCTGCTGCAGCAGGGGCCCTGTCTGTTCCAAGACTTACCGCGGCTGTGTTTGACGGCATGGCGGTTGAACGCCGGATCCTAGCTGAAAAAGGGATTCCGGAGGAGGTCATTCCTACCCTGATCAAGGCTAGGAAGGATGTGACATCGAAACATTATCACCATATATGGCGGAAATATGTTTATTGGTGTGAGGCCAGAGCTGCTCCTACGGAGGAGTTCCATTTGGGCCGTCTGCTTCACTTCCTTCAAACGGGAGTGAATTTGGGCCTAAAATTAGGGTCCATAAAGGTCCAAATTTCGGCCTTATTCATTTTCTTTCAAAGAGAATTGGCTTCTCTTCCTGAAGTACAGACTTTTGTGAAGGGAGTGCTGCATATTCAGCCTCCCTTTGTGCCTCCGGTGGCGCCTTGGGATCTTAACGTGGTGTTAAGTTTCCTCAAGTCACCTTGGTTTGAACCACTCAAAACGGTGGAGTTGAAATACCTCACTTGGAAAGTGGTCATGTTGTTGGCCTTAGCTTCTGCAAGGCGTGTTTCGGAATTAGCGGCTTTATCATATAAAAGCCCATACCTGATTTTTCACGTGGATAGGGCAGAGTTGAGGACTCGTCCTCAATTTCTGCCCAAGGTGGTCTCATCTTTTCATATGAACTAACCTATTGTCGTGCCTGTGGCTACACGGGACTGGGAGGACTCCGAGTCCCTGGATGTGGTCAGGGCTTTGAAGATTTACGTGACCAGAACAGCTAGGATCAGGAAGACTGAAGCTCTGTTTGTTCTGTATGCGGCCAACAAGGTTGGCGCTCCTGCTTCAAAGCAGACAATTGCTCGCTGGATCTGTAACACGATTCAGCAGGCGCATTCTGCGGCAGGATTGCCATTGCCTAAATCGGTTAAGGCCCATTCCACTAGGAAGGTGGGCTCTTCTTGGGCGGCTGCCCGAGGGGTCTCGGCACTACAACTGTGCCGAGCTGCTACTTGGTCGGGGTCAAACACCTTTGCAAAGTTCTATAAGTTTGATACCCTGGCTGAGGAGGACCTCCTGTTTGCTCAATCGGTGCTGCAGAGTCATCCGCACTCTCCCGCCCGTTTGGGAGCTTTGGTATAATCCCCATGGTCCTTACGGAGTCCCCAGCATCCTCTAGGACGTTAGAGAAAATAGGATTTTACTTACCGGTAAATCTATTTCTCGTAGTCCGTAGAGGATGCTGGGCGCCCGTCCCAAGTGCGGACTTCTTCTGCAAGACTTGTATATAGTTATTGCTTACATAAGGGTTATGTTATAGTTGGTCGGTCTTGAACCGAGGCTATGTTACTTGTTCATACTGTTAACTGGGTAGTTTATCACAAGTTATACGGTGTGATTGGTGTGGCTGGTATGAATCTCGCCCTTAGGTTACATAAATCCTTTCCTCGTACTGTTCATATGCTCTGGGCACAGTTTCTCTAACTGAGGTCTGGAGGAGGGACATAGAGGGAGGAGCCAGTGCACACCCAGAATCCAAAGCTTTCTTAAAGTGCCCTATCTCCTGCGGAGCCCGTCTATTCCCCATGGTCCTTACGGAGTCCCCAGCATCCTCTACGGACTACGAGAAATAGATTTATCGGTAAGTAAAATCCTATTTTCTATAGCAGAACCTGGTTGTTTTTTCGTTTTTAAATTATTGCCGATTTAAATGGCAGCTTTTGCAGAAGGGCCACAAACTCTAAGGACCAGACATTGAGCCGTATTCTGATGTGCATGCAATGCCGGCCATTGAGCCTGATTCTGATGTGCACGCATGTTCCAGACATTGAGCCTGGTTCTGATGCGCACGCTTGTTCCGGACATTGAGCCTGGTTCTGATGTGCACGCAGTGTCGGACATTGACCCTGCTCCTGATGTGCACGCAGTGTCGGACATTGAGTCTTATTCTGATGTGCACGCAGTGTCGGACATTGAGCCTAATTTTGATGTGCATGCAATGCTGGACATTGATTCTGATGTGCATGCAATGCCAGACATTGTGCCTGATTCTGATGTGCACTAATGTTCCGGACATTGGGGGTAATTCAGACCTGTCAAAACAGTCGCTTTTTGTGGATCCGTTGGATTCTGACCAACCGAAGAAGCAGATGCCCCTGAGTGCTCGAAACAAGGAGGACGAAGATAATTCCTTTTCATATATTTATGAAGGATAACAGATCAGAATGAGACTGTAGGAAGACTGAGACTAATTAGTTCAGGATTGGGAGACTGCAGAGAATGAAGTCACTGAATGATACGAGGCCGAGATTGAAGAACTGTGAGGAATATGCTTTAGATGATACAAAGACGTGACCGAAGAACTGAAGTTGAGTCGTTGAGTGATGCAAAAGCGAGGCTGAAGAACTGTGACGATTGTTAGCCAGATGATGTGAAAATGTGAATGTGGAACTGTGAAGACTGGTTGCTGGATGATGCGAGGATGTTAATGAAGAACAGTGAAGACTGGTTGCTGGATTATGCGAAGACGTGAATGAATAACTGTGAAGATTGGTTGCTGGATGATGTGAAGACATGATTGAAGAGCACAGGCTGAAGCTGGCGGACCACCGCGTGAATCCTGCAGAATCCGAAGGCACTGGTGGGAGAACGGTTGACCGTGACAGCGCACTGGAGAGCTGGCGAGCGTTGTGCAGCAAGAGTCTAAAGCACAGAGTAACCACAACAAAGCATTGGCACAGAATGCAATAATCCCAGCCTATTTATAGGCAGCAGGAAAACAGGATTGGCTGACACTCACCCATCACGCTCATTAGTGCTGCCCTTGGTCTCCAACATGGCCGCTCCCAGCACAGCAGGCACGCCGGGAAGCTGTAAGCCACTAGGTCCTCCCTCCAGCCTCAGGAAGCCGTCACTCCCGCCACCGACCCAGCCGCGGCCCCGTGCGACCACAGAGCGCCGCAGACAGCCGCACCGGCAGAGGACGGATCCCGGGACCCGCAGCGGTAAGTGATTTTTGCACTGCTGCAATCAGATAGTCACCACCTACACAGGGAGTGTATTTTGGCTGTGCAAGTGGGCGATTGCATGTGTAGCAGAGCTGCACAAACTGATTTTGTGCAGTCTCTGCGCAGTCCAGAAGTTACTCAGCCTCTGCGATCACATCAGCCTCTCCGGGACCGGAATTGACATCAGGAACCCTCCCTGCAAACGCTTGGACACGCCTGCATTTTTTCTGAACACTCACAGAAAACTGTTAGTTGCCACCCACAAACGCCTTCTTCCTGTCAATCTCCTTGCGATCGCCGATGCGTTTGGAAATTTCGCAGCATCTCATCGTTGACCGGCGATCCCAGTTGCTGCGGTCCACCGCGCCTGTGCATTGCATTGCAGTGCATGCTCAGTTCAGATCTGATCGCAGCCTGTGAGGAAACACAGCCTAGCAATCAGGTCTGAATCGGCCCCATTGAGCCTGATTCTGATGTGCATGCGTTGCCGGACATTGAGCCTGATTCTGAAGTGCATGCATGTTCCGGACATTGGGGGTAATTCAGAGTTGATCACAGCAGCAAATTTGTTAGCAGTTGGGCAAAACCATGTGCACTGCAGGGGTGGGTGGGGGGGGGGGGGGGGGGGCAGATGTAACATGTGCAGAGAGAGTTTGATGTGGGTGGGGTGTGTTGTTTCTGTGCAGGGTAAATACTGGTTGCTTTATTTGTACACTGCAATTTAGATTTCAGTTTGACCACACCCACCCAAATCTAACTCTCTCTGCACGTTATACCTGCACTGCCTATGGGGGGTAATTCCAAGTTGATCGCAGCAGGAATTTTTTTTAGCAGTTGGGCAAAACCATGTTCACTAGAGGGGAGGAAGATATAACATGTGCAGAAAGAGTTAGATTTGGGTGGGTTATTTTGTTTCTGTGCAGGGTAAATACTGGCTGCTTTATTTTTACACTGCAAATTAGATTGCAGATTGAACACACCAGACCCAAATCTAACTCTCTCTGCACGTTATATCTGCCTTCCCTGCAGTGCACATGGTTTTGCCCAACTGCTAACAGAATTCCTGCTACGATCAACTTGGAATTACCCCCATGGTTTTGCCCAACTGCTAACAAATTTGCTGCTGTTATATCTGCCTCCCCTGCAGTGCACATGCTTTTGCCCAACTGCTAACCAAATTCCTGCTGCGATCAACTTGGAATTACCCCCATTGAGCCTGATTCTGATGTGCACGCAGTGCCGTACATTGAGCCTTGCTCTGATGTGCACGCAGTGCCGGACATTGAGCCCGATTCTGATGTGCACGCACTGCCGGACATTGAGCCTTGTTCTGATGTGCACGCAGTGCCGGACATTGAGCCTGACTCTGATGTGCACGCAATGCTGGACATTGATCCTTGTTCTGATGTGCACGCAATGCTGGACATTGATCCTTGTTCTGTTGTGCACGCAATGCCGGACATTGAGCCTAATTCTGATGTGCACGCAGTGCCGGACATTGAGCCTAATTTTGATGTGCACGCAGTGCCGGACATTGAGCCTAATTCTGATGTGCACGCAGTGCCGGACATTGAGCCTAATTCTGATGTGCACGCAGTGCCGGACATTGAGCCTAATTCTGATGTGCACGCAGTGCCGGACATTGAGCCTAATTCTGATGTGCACGCAGTGCCGGACATTGAGCCTGATTCTGATGTGCACGCAATGCCGGACATTGGGGGTAATTCCAAGTTGATCGCAGCAGGAATTTTTTTAGCAGTTGGGCAAAACCATGTGCACTGCAGGGGGGGCAGATATAACATGTGCAGAGAGAGAGTTAGATTTGGGTGGGTTATTTTGTTTCTGTGCAGGGTAAATACTGGCTGCTTTATTTTTACACTGCAATTTAGATTGCAGATTGAACACACCGCACCCAAATCTAACTCTCTCTGCACATGTTATATCTGCCTCCCCTGCAGTGCACATGCTTGTGCCCAACTGCTAACCAAATTCCTGCTGCGATCAACTTGGAATTACCCCCATTGAGCCTGATTCTGATGTGCACGCAGTGCCGGACATTGAGCCAGATTCTTGATGTGCACGCAGTGCTGGACATTGGTGGTCATTCCGAGTTGTTCGCTCGCTGTCGATTTTCGCAGCGCAGCGATCAAGTGAAAAAACGGCAACTATGCGCATGGTACGCAGCGCGCATGCGCTAAGTACTTTCACACAAAACTTTGTAGTTTTACCCAAGCTCGAGCGACGTTTTCCAGTCGCTCGAGTGATCGTAGTATGATTGACAGGAAGTGGGTGTTTCTGGGCGGCAACTCTGCGTTTTCAGGGAGTGTGCAAAAAAACGCAGGCGTGCCAGGTAAAAAAAAAAACGCAGGCGTGGCTGGAGAAACGGGGGAGTGGCTGGCCAAACGCAGGGCGTGTTTGTGACATCAAACCAGGAACTAAACGGACTGAGCTGATCGCAAGATAGGAGTAGGTCTGGAGCTATTCAGAAACTGCAGGGAATTATTTAGTAGCAGTTCTGCTAATCTTTTGTTCGCTATTCTGCTAAGTTAAGATACACTCCCAGAGGGCGGCGGCGGCCTAGCGTGTGCAATGCTGCTAAAAGCAGCTAGCGAGCGAACAACTCGGAATGAGGGCCATTGAGCCTAATTCTGATGTGTACTCAGTGCTGGTTGTCCTTGTTCTGATGTGCACGCAGTGTCGGACATTGAGCCTGATTCTGTTGTGCACGCAGTGCAGACATTGAGCCTGATTCTGATGTGCACGCAGTGCCGGACATTGAGCCTTGTTCTGATGTGCACGCAGTGCCGGACATTGAGCCTTGTTCTGATGTGCACGCAGTGCCGGACATTGAGCCTTGTTCTGATGTGCACGCAGTGCCGGACATTGAGCCTGATTCTGATGTGCACGCAGTGCCGGACATTGAGCCTTGTTCTGATGTGCACGCAGTGCCGGACATTGAGCCTTGTTCTGATGTGCACGCAGTGTCGGACATTGAGCCTGATTCTGATGTGCACGCAGTGCCGGACATTGAGCCTTGTTCTGATGTGCACGCAGTGCCGGACATTGAGCCTTGTTCTGATGTGCACGCAGTGCCGGACATTGAGCCTTGTTCTGATGTGCACGCAGTGCCGGACATTGAGCCTGATTCTGATGTGCACGCAGTGCCGGACATTGAGCCTTGTTCTGATGTGCACGCAGTGCCGGACATTGAGCCTGATTCTGATGTGCACGCAGTGCCGGACATTGAGCCTTGTTCTGATGTGCACGCAGTGCCGGACATTGAGCCTGATTCTGATGTGCACGCAATGCTAGATATTGATCCTTGTTCTGATGTGCACGCAGTGCCGGACATTGAGCCTAATTCTGATGTGCACGCAGTGCTAGATATTGATCCTTGTTCTGATGTGCACGCAGTGCCGGACATTGAGCCTAATTCTGATGTGCACGCAGTGCTAGATATTGATCCTTGTTCTGATGTGCACGCAGTGCCGGACATTGAGCCCGATTCTGATGGGCACGCAATGCTAGATATTGATCCTTGTTCTGATGTGCACGCAATGCTAGATATTGATCCTTGTTCTGATGGGCACGCAATGCTAGATATTGATCCTTGTTCTGATGGGCACGCAATGCTAGATATTGATCCTTGTTCTGATGTGCACGCAGTGCCGGACATTGAGCCCGATTCTGATGTGCACGCAGTGCTAGATATTGATCCTTGTTCTGATGTGCACGCAGTGCCGGACATTG
This sequence comes from Pseudophryne corroboree, assembly GCF_028390025.1. Taxonomy (NCBI): domain Eukaryota; kingdom Metazoa; phylum Chordata; class Amphibia; order Anura; family Myobatrachidae; genus Pseudophryne; species Pseudophryne corroboree. The sequence continues at coordinate 196,949,662 of NC_086452.1, read as the reverse complement.
AGCCTTGTTCTGATGTGCACGCAGTGCCGGACATTGAGCCCGATTCTGATGGGCACGCAATGCTAGATATTGATCTTTGTTCTGATGTGCACTTTGTGCTGGTTTTCATTCAGTTGAGCGTTTGTTTTTTTTTTGCAACTGCATATGTGTGAATATTATGGACCGCTCATACAGCGTATACATTACTGAGTATATGCACAAAGGTGCTGATGTGATAAGAAAGTGTATCAGAAAGGTGGCTAAAGAGTGATGGGCATTCCTGGGTGGTGGCTACATGTGCACGCAAAAATGGTCCGTTCTGGGGGTGTCAATGCAAGCGGCTGCCTTCCCAGCCAGCCACAGGCATAGGAGGCCAAGGTCAGATAGAGAAACTGCACCTGCGATAGGGCTGGTGCAAGTTTCCATGGTGCAACAGATGTTGGCGCCTAAGGACGTACCAATCGTTATTACAGTGTGTACGGGATCAGTACGAAATCCCGGCGGTCGGAATACAGACACCGGGATCCCGACCGGCACAATCTCGACGGGAGCGAGCGCAACGCAGCCCCTTGCGGGCACACTAATTTATTCTCCCTCTATGGGTGTCAGGGAAACCCACAGAGGGAGAATATGTCGGTATTGTGCCAGTCGGGATCTCAGTGTCGGTATTTCGACCGCCGGGATTCTGCCCGGCGGGATCTTGACCGCATCCCGTGTGTACAGATGATAAAAGTGGGCGTTTCAGTCCTGCACATTCAGCCGTATGTATACAAGGGAAGGAATTGTAGTGGCATTAACACAAAGTTGCAGATGGGCGATCGCCAACAGACGTTACTGCGTGCGATTCAGAATCCAGCATTTTGTAACAAGCAAATGGAGAAAAAAATATTTATAGTGTGCCAGTGTGAAAACATTTGTGCTAATAAACGTCTTCACAGCACAAAACAGTTTCCTGTACTACGCAAAAGGGGGCTAGTTACATCTACAATCCACTTGTGTTCCTACAAATTTCCCATTGAACACACTGTACTGATTATTGCATCATCACCATAGTCTGCTTTCCTTGCAATGTGTCGGGGTTCCGGTATGAATGGTCGACCATGTTATAGTCGACAGTCATTAGGTCGACCACTATTGGTCGACATTGACATGGTCGCCATGGACACATGGTCGACACATGAAAATGGTCGACACGTGAAAAGGTCGACATGAGTTTTTTTACTTTTTTTTGGTGTCGTTTTTTGCGTAAAGTGACTGGGAACCCCAATTAGTGCACCACGTCCCCTTGCATGGCTCGCTTCGCTCGCCATGCTACCGCTTCGCTCGGCACACTTTACCGTTCCAATCGTAGTCCATGTGGATCGTAAAGTATGGAAAAGTTCCCCAAAAGAAAAAAAAGAAAGAAAAAAAGTTAAAAAACTCATGTCGACCTTTTCATGTGTCGACCTTTCATGCGTCGACCATGTGTCCATGTCGACCATGTCAATGTCGACCAATAGTGGTCGACCTAATGACTGTCGACCATAACATGGTCGACCATGTGAACGGATACCATGTGTCGGCACAATCCCAAAAAGCATCAAGAGATCCCATGTAGGAAATATCTTACAACTAGACTCTTTCCTTCGATTCAGAGGATCACGCTATTGCCTTCGCAGCTGCGATTCAGCACGCACAAATATGCAAATGTTGCAGCCACTGGGATTGTTTAAAACGCTCACTGGTGGTGTCCGAGATCCACTGCTTGTGTACGGAAACACAGAAATCGGATGCACAGTAACCTTTCTGGGTAACCGTAGAGTCGCGCATCATGGCTGCAGGAAGTAAGATGCCGGAGTCATGTTCATGGGACTGCAGTTGCAAGCTAGGACATGCCCCCAATAGGGTTGCAACATGCCTGCGTATCCGTTGTCATTCCCTCCCACAAACGCTCCCTGACTGCCAATCGCTTTGCAAATAAGTCCACACTGCGACCACCTTTACAAGACCATAGCTGCACATGTATAGTACGACTTAAAAGCATGCAGCAAAAAGCATTGTGTTCATCTCTCAGGCCCAAAATGCACTAGTCTGGTTTTCCACTTCCTTTCTAGTTCAATTATCTTGATCTGAATTAAGTAAACCTTCACCTTTTACTTTAAATCCCTCTGTTTAATTCGGTCCCATAATAGAAATTAGGGTTGTGAAATCCATGTTCCCCCTCCATACTGTCCAATCAGAATGTGCGAAAGCCCAGACATTTCTCACCCACACCTAACTAGACAGGATGGACCTAAACCTTAATCCAACAAGTTCCCTGTCATTAGTAAATTGCTTTCCTAGAAGCGCAGAAAAATGTTTCCTGGAGTAAAATGCTGAAGTTCTGGTGATGTTCTCAAACATATAAATCTACTTCTCAAAGATGTTGGAAAACAAATACATGTGTGGGGTCTGTATTTTCATTCTTCTTATCTCTGTAACATTTTCCTTATTTTGTAATTTAGCAACCTCCTTCGTTTTCTGGGTGTTTTCTTCTACTCTAGTACTACTGCTGCTCACGTGGATCTGTTTCCATAGTACTGTTTCAGGATGTGTCTAGTTGTCCTTGGAATGTTTGCATTTTCTTCTGCTGATTTGTTGTTATATAAATAGTGTGTGTGCGACAGTTACAAGTATTGCTAACGAGAAATAATTAGCTAGAGTTTATACAGGATTTACATAACAAGCGATGAGTTCATGCACGTGCTACATACTGCATACATTAATCAGTTTAAGCCGTGGGATAATGTAAAGCTTCCTGTGATTGCAGCATGCCAGAGACACTTCGCCATCTCTGTGTTTTCCAACAGGTCTCTAGTGGTGATGCTGCTTACTGTGCCCCATGCGTTGCCTTTATTTCCTCCTCCTCCCCCACAGGTCTCTAGTGGTGATGCTGCTTACTGTGCCCCATGCGTTGCCTTTATTTCCTCCTCCTCCCCCACAGGTCTCTAGTGGTGATGCTGCTTACTGTGCCCCATGCGTTGCCTTTATTTCCTCCTCCTCCCCCACAGGTCTCTAGTGGTGATGCTGCTTACTGTGCCCCATGCGTTGCCTTTATTTCCTCCTCCTCCCCCACAGGTCTCTAGTGGTGATGCTGCTTACTGTGCCCCATGCGTTGCCTTTATTTCCTCCTCCCCCCCCACAGGTCTCTAGTGGTGTGGCTGCTGCTTACTGTGCCCCATGCATTGCCTTTATTTCCTCCTCCCCAACAGGTCTCTAGTGGTGCAGCTGCTGCTTACTGTGCCCCATGCATTGCCTTTATTTCCTCCCTCCCCCACAGATCTCTAGTGGTGCGGCTGCTTACTGTGCCCCATGCATTGCCTTTATTTCCTCTCTGCCCCACAGGTCTTTAGTGGTGCTGCTCCTTACTGTGCCCCATGTGTCTCTTTTATTTCCTCCTCTCCCCCTCAGGTCTGTAGTGGTGCTGCTGCTTACTGTGCCCCATATGTAGCCTATTTTTACTCCTCCTCCTCCTCCCCCACAGGTTGCTAGTGGTGCGGCTGCTTACTGTGCTCCATGTGTTACTTTTTATTTCCCTCTCTCCCCCACCCGTCTGTAGTAGTGCTGCTGCTTCCTGTGCCCCATACGCTGACTTTATTTCCTCATCCTTCTCCCCCACAGGTGTCTAGTGGTGCTGCTGCTTACTGTTCCCCATGTGTTGCCTTTATTGCCTCCTCCCCCACAGGTCTGCAGGCGTGCCGCTGCTTAGTATGCCCCATGTGTTGTTTTTATTTCCACCAACTCTTCCACAGGTGTCTAGTGGTGATGCTGCTTTATGCCCCATGCATTGCCTTTATTTCCTCCTCTCCCACGGGTCTCTAGTGGTGCTGCTGCTTTTTGTGCCCCATACATTGCGATTATTTCCTCCTCCCCCACAGGTCTTTAGTGGTGCTGATGCCCCATACGTTGCCTTTATTTCCTTCTCCCACACATTGCTCTAGAATGCTGTGCAACTTTGAACAGGAACTTTTTTTTTTAACCCAAAATGTAAGAGCAGATACATTAAGTGCTGGTGATCTTAACCTTTTTCGTTAATTACAAAATTTATGTCTATTCAGTTTTTCACCAATAAGCTACAGTACTTAGTAAATTAATTTTTTAATGTTTTTAAATTAATTTTATTATTAAAATATAATGAACAGCAAAGTCCACGGGTAGCCAGTCAGAGCTTGCGGAGCTCAGATTATAGAAGTTATGAGCAAGGTGACAGCTGATTGTAGGATATCCCAGCTTTCAATGATTAGTATACTCAGGGCCGGTTCCGGGGCTTCTGGCGCCCCGGGTGGCATTAGGGGGCGTGGCTTCATACAGGGGGCATGGTCATTTACGCCCCCTGTACAGACTGAAATGATGTGCAGTGCGCGATGACGTCATCGCGCACCGCACAGTAAAGGACCTCTCCACGAAGGGAAACTAGACGCGTACGCGTCTAGTTTCCCTTCCCAGCGGCAGCGGGGGGCACACAGCAGCAGCGGATCTTGCCCTGGTGCGGCGCCCTCTGGATGGCGCCGCCCCGGGCAAAAGTCCTGCTTGCCCGTGGCAAGATCCGCTACTGAGTATACTGTATGCAGGAGCAGCTCTTTAGGTCACAAGGAGAGATCCTTAAGACTGTTATGGATCAATGGGTCGACCTGAAAAAGGTTGGCAGTGTCTACAGTAGGTCAACATGGGAAAAAAAGGCGACATAGTAAAAAGTTTGACATGAGGGTTTTTTTTTCTTTTTGGGTGTCATTTTCTCCGTAACATGACCAGGAACTGTTCACAGTGTCCCCTTGCATGGCGAGCGAAGTCAAGGTGCCCCACTGTGCTCTGCACAAGTTACCAGTTACAAGTTAGCCAATCTTAATCCAAATGGATGGTAAAGTATGAAAAAGTTTAAGAATAAAAAATTGTAAAAAAACTCACGTCTATCTTTTCCAGTGTCAACCATTGCCACGTCGCTAATCAGAAAAATCGCAAATTGAGTGATTATCGAACGGCTGCGCATGTGTAACGTTCGCATTGCGCACGTGCGAGGGATAATAGCAACAAAAAATGCATACAGATCGTAATAGCAATGTAGCCGCTGTTTGACTGACAGGAAGCCGTCATCTCTGGGCGGAAACCTGCCATTTTCTATCAGAAAAAACACAGGTGTCCCCAGGCGTGTTTGGGGAGGGTCTCTGACGTCAGCGCAGACCACTTCCAGGCCGTCTCAGTCACAGATTAGTGGCAGTCTCAGACCTACTTACATTTGCTCAGATGGCAAAAAATCTTCGATGTTCTGAAAATTGTGTATGCATCTACAAATGGATGTCGATCTGCGATGTATTCACAAATTTGCAGGCAGCGCTGTCTTAACAGCAGTGTAGGCTCCTGGGCACAGCAATGCACTGGGCCCCCTACCCATCCTCCAGCGGCAGCTTTAATATCCCGCGGGCGGTAGGGGATGTTCTATCTTCCGCTCAGCATGTAGGACCTGGAGCAGTAATTTCTGCTGATTACTCCTTTACTGCACAGATGGGGCTAAACTGTAGAAGGGTGCATTGGGCTGAATGAAGAAGCCCTGGTACATGACTTTCAGGGTGGTAAGGGGTGTTTAATACGTAGGGGAGGAGTGGATAGTGGCGTGGGCTTAATATTTATAATTTTCCGGTGGGAGGGCAGCTTGCGTGACTGCAGATATCTCAAGTTTCTGAAAATATATTTCTTAGCCTTGAATGGGATAAAAACTAGAGAGTCCCACCTTTCAGAATGTTCTGGGGACTTGGGGATCAGAGTTCAGGAGCCAGAGCAATTCACCAATGAAAATCTAAAACTGCATACCAGGTGTGTGAAGCTGGTGCAGGGACCAGCTGCTTGAAGGCTGATATCTCTGGTTCTGGGAATAGTAGAGACAAGCTGCTAGTGTCCACCAAAAGGGGAGAGTCCCAGCTGTTGGAGTATACCCTCAGAAAAATTCTAAGTAAGACAGAACCTGAGATATATGGCTGGGAAGAGCAATTAACAGTCGAGGATGGGGACCACTGCTTTCAAGTCGGATATCTCCGGTTCCCAAGGGCCGATTTTCAAATATCTGGTACCCCTGGAAAGAGGGGACCCTCAGCTATCAGCCTAGGGCCCTTATACTCCCGGGGCCCTTGGGCAAGAACCCATTGAGCCCATACGAAAAGACGACCTTGTTTGCAGGGGGTGTTTTTTTCTTTCTGTCGGGGCGGGGCCTTTCTACTTGCTGACAACTACAATTTCCCAGATTAGCAATCCATGCAGAATTAGGAACAGTGTTGGATAAACATGTTCTTAGGCTGCCTGTTCTCGCAAGTCACAACTAGTTCATTTCAGCGTCTGCTCAGGCTGACCAGATATAAGTTATGCTGATGTAAACTATATAGTACCAGTTATACACTTTCCTGTTGCAGGAAATAAACCGCCTAGTAAAGAAGATGCTGTATGTTCCAGGACCTAAATGGTCCACGCTATTACTGTATTACTAGGGAGGTGGGATGATGGAGAGATAGCTTGTGCACCTACAGTATCTCAGGACCTGGATCCCTGCGATAAGGGTCTCAAAAGCTGCCTGTTACGAGCGCTCCAGGCTATTAATCTGGAAAAGTAATAAAGAGATCCATATAAAATGGGAAGGGGGTGAGAGCAAGGGGGGAGGAAGGTTCTGTGTTTCATGGCAACACCACAGTGCTGGGATAACATGCAGTTATGGGAGTGGGCAGGCTTATTTATTTCTTGCTAAAGGAACAGCCTGGAATCAACATAACAGCACTAAGTGATTGAAGGGGACGGGCGAGGTAACAGATGCTGATGGTAGTCTTTATAGAACCGAGAAAGAACATACTGAAGAGAACAAGTGAACCTGGCAAACAATGAAGTGATTAGGAGGGCAGACAGACTGGAACTGACTGAGTGCTATATGGCAGTGTTTCCATGAGGGAACTTCCACAGTGCTGGAGAAGAAGTAACAGACTGAAACACCTTCCAAACAAAGTGGAAAATAACCAGGAAGTCACTGAACAATATCTGAGGAAGAAACCTTGGTTTCCTGGAAGAAAGACTGTCCTGTATGACTGGTAGGTGGAACAGGAAAGCGGGGTCAACCCCTGTAATGTTACTGAGCTTTATAGTGTGTGTAATGTGTATATTATGGAAAGGACAGATGATAACACTCTTCTACAGAGTACGGCAGGCAACAAGCATACAATGCCAACCATTATAAAGCCATTCAGGAAGTGTATAGATATTTGTCAAAGTCACAGGTTGTTTCTTATTTGGTAAACTCTTTTTGTTTAGCGTACCATTAACAATATAAATTACATATAGAAACAAGATAGTGCACGTATATAGACACATTGACACAGACAGGTATAGCACACGTACTGGGAGATTCAGAGTACAGTTTTACAGGCTGATTGTATAAAGGGAAGTTTGCAGATATAAGAAATTACAATAGACTACTAAGATTTGTGCACAATGTACTCACAATGTGTATGTTATGGGCTCCCACTTATGGTGTAAACCCAAGGTCTAAATATTATCCACAAATTTCTAACGTTTCAGTCCTTTATTTAGACTTTCATCTGAGACATACAAACAATAAAAGTGCATACTTTACATTCCAGAAGACAAGCGTGTGTCAGACATAATCACAGTGCATCCACGACACGCCAACACGCACAGAGCAGGATGCTGTTTCACACACATACATGTGTGTGTGTATGTGTGTGTGTGTGTGTTTATATGCGTGCATATATAATACACAAACAAAAAGGGGTAATGACACTGCGCTAAAAGAAAGGCAGGTTAACCCAGAACTGCTGCTGAAGGAGGTGGAGTCACTACCTAACCCCACTAGTGGAAATTCAAATAGTAAACAAGGTTTCCCCAGCGCAAATCATAGGGCAATAAAAACTATAAACTGTAGTTGTCAAGACATGTATATGTTCTTTATTTGAAAAAGGAGTGATATTAATATTCATAAAATTGCATTAAGTATAAACACCTAAAAGGTATGCAAGTGAAAACAACCTATTACGGGTAGACATAGACAAAAGACAAACTACATGTAACATATATCATAAAAATGGTGAATTACCACCAAATAGTGCTGCTCAGTCCTTTCAAATGCATGTGCAGTCTTTATAATATTTACTGCATAGAGGATGCGCTATTTAACGATTTACTACCTCTCCTATTTTTATGATATGTTATTAATATCACTCCTTTTTCAAATAGAGAACATATACATGTCTTGACAACTACAGTTTATAGTTTTTATTGCCCTATGATTTGCGCTGGGGAAACCTTGTTTACTATTTGAATTTCCACTAGTGGGGTTAGGTAGTGACTCCACCTCCTTCATATATATTCCATATATATGGAATATTGAGGCATAGCTCAAAGATTAACAATAAAACTAGTAAAACCTATGGCGCAATACTCCAAAGTAGCACAATGACCAACATAAAATCACAACTCACAAATGCACGTATGAAAAAGAGTTAGTCACATATGCTCTAAGAATTGTCCCAACATAGGATGTGTCACAGTGTATGGATGCAATGTTCTGAATTAAAACAGGTCTCCTCCAGTCCAGCAGTAAATGAATTGTCCTCCAATAACAGAATCCAATGCCACATAAAATACAAATAGAAATAAAACTAATAGTGTAAGACTAATATTGAATCAAACATACACCGCAGCTCAAAGAATTACTACACAGATGTCCTAATTCAGACTGGATCGCTATTAAAACAGAAATTGTGGGGCGTGGCCTAGCTGCTGCTGTAAGTGGAAGTGTCTCAGCAGAGCTCCAGGATTTCTGGCACTTCTCTCCCTCCCTGCACATCCATCTCTGCTCCTTTCAGCCTGGTGCCCTCTCCCCCACTCCTGCTGCTGTGCACTGGCCGGTTGGTGAGGTCCGCGGAATCGGGGAGCACTCCTGGAGGCTCCTGCAGATTGCGGCCTACCTTCTGCCCTGAAGCCGGGGACTAAATTTTCAAGCCTACCCTGTCCGGACTTCCGGGACCCGGCTCCGCCGGACGGCTCCTACCTCTCCCTGCAGGCTCCTGGAGGGTCTCTGGGGGCTCCCAGAGGCCGAGGACCCGTGGGCCCTTGTGCTTTTACTCCTGTGTGCCTGGGATCCACCTCTGTCTCCAGCTGGGAAGGAGACATTCACAGCCAGCGCCCATTTTGGATTCTTCAGTCTGTGCATCTCTGCAGCTCTGTCCCCTTCTGAGGCTGAAACGGAACCCTGAGCTAAACCAGGACCAGTGATATCTGCCTGGGGCTCTCCAGCTTTTTCTGCTACATCTCCCTTGGGGTGTATATTCCATTATGTGGTAGTGCTGCCGATTCCTGCTGTAATCCCCTGTACTGGATCTGTGAGTACCCCCTTGCTGGGATTTGTTGTGCCTCTCTCATATTTGTAATTTCTCCCCGACCCTGCAAAGATCTCTGCATGTAATAATGTTTGCATAGGGATGTGATGTGCTCTGTCCTCTCTACGCCTCCACCCGGGGTTCTCATGCATACATAGTAGCTTCTGTTTGGAACCAGCATACTACTCTGCCTCCAGGGCCTGTGACGCATTGGCCTTCCAGTTTCACTCGTCTACTCCTTCTACTGCAGTCCTCTAACGATGCCCCCTAAAAAAATTAAGGACGCACTCCCGCCCCCAGTGGCTTTCTCTAATCAAAAAGTGGCTCGTATCTCCTCGTCTCCTGCCGGGAGCTCCATCCCATCGAGCCAACCTGACCGTCCTAAGGAGAGTTCTGGCCATTCCTTATCGGTCCCTGGGGTGGACTCTAATTCTACGGATCCTCTCACTGTCAAGACTCTGTGTCAAGTCCTTGCGGCTTTTAAATCTGAGCTCACTCAAGACCTCTCTCTGGCTATCCGTGAAGTTAAAGTGGAGCTAACTGCTTTAGGTGATCGCACAGACCATCTTGAACGTAAAATGGAGGAACTGGTGTCCTCTCATAATGACCTTATTTCGGCCCATGACCGACAACAAGCTGAGATGGAGACGTATAAAGACAAACTGGCGGATATAGAGGACAGGTTGCGGAGAAATAATATTAAAATCTGATGTATCCCAGACTCTGTGGCCAATTCAGAACTTCTGGACTATGCTATGTCCCTCTTCCGCAAACTGCTACCTGGGGCGGACGACAGAGACCTTCTCATCGATCGCATTCACCGGCTTCTGAAACCACGGTCGGTTTCCACCTCCTACACTCGGGATACCCTCCTCCGTGTTCACTTTTTCACGACCAAAGAACGGATAATGCAAGCTGCCAGATCTGCGTCTGACTCGGAATCGCTTGGAGGCATACAAATATTTCCTGACTTCTCGGCACTGACCATCTCTAAACGTAGAGCTCTGGCTCCTATCACGGAGGCACTACGTTCTCATGACATTAGATACAGATGGGGCTTCCCAGTGAAATTGGTGATTTCCCATGAGAATTCCTCCTACGTAGTTGCCACTCTGGACGCTGGGGTCAAGCTGCTTAATGACTGGGATGTTTCGGTCAAAGTGCCCTCTACATTGAAACCTCGCCTGCCGCTTACCCGTGAGTGGTCTGCGACCTGACTGAGTATTCAATGTTCCAATTAATGTAGTTCCTGGTTGATCTTCATGTTTGGTTGGGGACTCCGTCCCCCTTATAATGCATACCGGATATGTGAGTTTATATGTTATATATGCGTATGCTTTTGGTTCCTTCATTTGCTGTTTATATTAATATGTGTACCTGCATTTTCCTCTGATTCTATCTCTTTTATCTTTCTTTTTCTTCTTACTGTACACATGAGGGTATCTCACTAGTCATTTACATTATTTGTTGATGTGCTTGTTGGTACCCTTATTGGTACTTGTAGTTTGGCTATAAGTTATTGCTTCAGGTATACATGTGCCTTTTGTACCCCGGGTGGTGATACTACCGCCACCTCCCTATACTTTTTCTACTGCATACCTTTCCCCTGCAGTAGCAATGCGGTCCCGATATAATGGGCCCTTTTGATTTTTCCTGCCTGTCCTTTTCTCTTTTTTCCCTAGTTTGTCCCCCCCAATTTGGGATGTCAGCTGTTTTTGCTTTTTCTATATTTTAAATGGTATGAATATATTCATTGAATGTTAAAGGGTTGAACTCCCCCAATAAACGCAGGCTAGCCTTGACCACTTTTCATAAACACAGAGCTGACATAGTTGCCTTGCAGGAAACCCATTTTTCGTCAGCAGGTCCCCCGGCTCTGAGAGACCGGAGATACCCAGTTGGCTTTTTTGCAAATGGCCCCTTCAAGTGCAATGGAGTGTCTGTTCTTTTTCGGATCTCTGTTTCGTTTGAACTGCTGTCCCAGATAGCTGACAAGAATGGACGTTTCCTCATTCTAGTTGGAAAATTGGAGGATAAGATGGTTACGATTGTATCTCTCTACGCTCCCAATTCTAACCAAGTCCCCTTCCTTAGAAAAGTTTGCTCGACTATTGCGAGGGTTCGTCAGGGTGCCCTGCTTATGTTGGGCAACTATAATTTAGTGCTTGATCCTAAATTAGATAGATCTCCTCGGTCTTCATCCCAGATGTCTGCGGCTCCGGCTGGCCCACCACTAGCCTTCCGTAATTTGCTGGCAGAATATGACCTGTATGACTTGTGGAGAGTTCAGAACCCAACTTTGAGAGATTATACGTATTTCTCTCCAGTGCACAATTCCTACTCTCGCATAGATCTTATTCTTTGCGATAAGTGGCAGCACTCAGCACAGGTGGATGTTCTGCCTATTTCCTGGTCCGATCATGCTCCTCTCCTATGGTCTTGGAATATTTGCCATCAATTTACCCCCCCTCGGCCGTGGCGCCTATCTGCCCACCTGCTGTCGGACCCTATATCTAAAAAAGCGATTGATGATTGCATCTCCCTCTATATGGAAACTAATTCCCCCTCATATACTTCTGTCACGACTTTCTGGTGTGCCCTTAAGGAAGTTGTGCGAGGCACTGCGATCCAAGCCGGTGCTAGACTTAAACGACAAGCTATCCAAAAAACAACAAGACTTGGAATCTAAACTTAAGGAGGTTGAAGATAGGAATAAGCTCCACCCCTCTAGGGCCCTACGTAGGGAATTAAAGGATATCCGAGGCCAACTTCAGAAACTCCTTATGAGATGGACCCAGTTTGCTTTAAATAGGTTGAGACAGAAATTTTACTTAACTGGTAATAGACCGGGGAAAATGCTGGCTCGCAAGCTCCGTGCTCTCCAGGCTCGTATTAGGATTAGACATCTGATATCTCCTCAGGGTTTTAAAGTGTCCAATCCATATGACATAGCGAATCAATTCGCTAGATATTATACCAAGCTGTACAACCTTTCTTCTGATCCCCTTACTTTTCAACCCACTCCTGATTCTATACAATCCTTCCTAGCCGACGTCAAACTCCCCTCCCTTTCTGCGGAACAGCTCGAGACACTAAATGCCCCGTGGACCCCCTCCGAGGTAATTCAAGTAATGAAATCACTCCTGCATAATAAAGCACCCGGTCCAGATGGCTTCATAATTGAATTTTATGTTTCTCTCTGTGATCAACTATCGCCCACCCTGACCTCCTTGTATAATTCATTCTCCTCTCTTGGTGCTTTCCCTACAGAAATGCTGGAGGCTTAAATTATCACTATACCCAAGCCAGGTAAAAACCCAGCGCATTGTCAAAATTATAGGCCCATTGCACTATTGAACGGCGATATTAAAATTTTTGCCAAACTTGACGCTTTCCGTTTAAATGTCTTTCTGCCATCTCTCATTGCCTACGACCAAGTTGGGTTTGTGCCTGGTAGACAGGCATCTGACAATACCCATAGGGTTTTTGACTTGGTTGATATTGTTCCCTCTAACACTGGCCTTCTCCTGCTCTCTTTAGATGCAGAGAAGGCATTTGATAGACTGAACTGGCAATATATGTCATCGGTTCTAGACAAGTTTGGTTTTAGTGGCCATATTCTTTCTTCGGTTTTATCTCTATATAGCTCCCCCTCTGCACGGGTATTTAGTAATGGTTTCCTCTCCGATACATTTCCTATTACGAATGGAACCCGACAGGGTTGCCCTCTATCACCCTTAATATTTACGTTGGGCATAGAACCCCTTGCTGAGAAGATTAGGATGTCTGGGGGCTTCCCGGGGGTGAATATTGGCACTACTACTCACAAGTTGTGCCTCTTTGCAGACGACGTCCTTCTGTTTGTCACGAACCCGCTATCCTCCCTTCCTTGTTTGCATGCTATCTTGGGACAGTATAGTGAAGCTTCCTTTTATAAAATTAATACGACAAAGACAGATGCTCTCCTCATTAATATCCCAGCTCCCATAGTGTCCACCCTTCAATCACACTATCCATATAACTGGCGTACGGCTTCAATTCAGTATTTGGGGATCCAAATTCCACCCTCTACGGGCTCTGTTTTTGATGTTAACTTACCTCCACTCATTAATAGCTTTTTAGACCTGACTAAGTCCTGGTTATCTTATGATATTTCGTGGATTGGCCGCCTAGCAGCCTTCAAAATGACTCTCTTATCTAAACTTATGTACTTATACCGAACCATACCTTTTCTTTTCCCTAAAACGTACCTTGATAGATGTCATGCTATAATGCTACGCTATGTCTGGAAGGCACGGCCACCCCGATTGGCTCGGTCCAAAATAATTCTCCCTCATAGAAAGGGAGTGCTAGATATGCCCGACCTGGTCCTTTACCAGGAGGCATGTGTGCTGGCCCAGTTTAAATACTGGTTGAGTGGGGCGCCTGTAGTGGGATGGGTATCTCTTGAACGTACTGGGAGTTTGGACCTTCCCTTAGAAGACCTTTTTAAGATACACCCAAACTCTAGACCCCGCTTATTGTCCCTCCTCCCCGCCACTAGAACATCTTTACAAATCTGGGATAAATTGGTGACTCGCCTGCCTGGAAATCAATTTCCATATTCTTCTATCTCACTACGAGCCATAGCTAAATTAATCCCTAATTTAAATCTCTCTACCTGGTTTGTTTGTGGTTTGACTGTCTTGGTGGACCTTATGGATGGTAATGTTATGCTATCGTTTTCTCAACTCCAGTCTCGATATAATCTCCCCAGTGGAGAATTATTGCATTATTTCCAAATTCACCATTGGTACAAAGGTTTGCCTAGACAGGTGGCTCCCCCGAACCCGTTATCCAAGGTTGTCTTAACACGTGTATCTCTGTGTGACTCTAGAGGGGACATCTCGTTTTGGTACAGGACGCTTATCAGCTTGCTTACTACTACTAAGTCTAATGCGCAGCTGAAATGGGAACAAGACTTGGATCTTCCCCTATCTGAAGCCCAATGGGAACAAATTTTTATTTCTTCTTACCGAATGTCCAAATGCTTGAATCACACGGAGATGCATATCAAACTCCTTAATAGACTATATTTAACACCGGATAGGCTACACTCATTCTGGCAGTCTTGTTCCAAATACTGCTGGCGTAACTGTGGAGAAATAGGCCATATTTTCTGGTCCTGTCCTTCCCTTCGACATTTCTGGAGCGAGATATTTGCGTTGATTAATTCGGTCTTACACCTGTCCCTCACACCCTCTCCGGCCATGGCCCTGCTCCACATTTTTCCTGCTGAGATACCACCTCATCAGAGATATCTGGTGGGGCATATTTGTATAGCTGCCAGGGCTGCATTGGCCCAAAGTTGGAAACAAGCTTCTCCTCCTCCTCTATCACTAGTCACCAACAAAATTCAATTCCATTTTACTATGGAAACTGAGTTCATGCCTTACTCTTCTGCGGCCTCCCCAATGGTGAAATGGAGAGCATGGCATGACTACGTCACTGCTGGAGGGGGTGTTTCGTCTTCACCCTAACTGACTGGGCTTATACTTCCGCTCTGTGCACCGGCTGTGCCTTACTAGCCCTGTGTCTATTATTGATTATCTGTTTATTGATATGTTTTCATGTTTGACCCGTGTTTATCTTTTCTGCATCTTTTTCCAAGATGACTTTGTATTTTTCCTATTGTATCTATATTGGATTGATGTATGTAACTTCTGACAATTTTGATATTGGCATGTTTACATCCCGTTCCCTTGGTTCTTTGTACCCCCCCCCCCTCCTTCTTTCTTTCTGTATCCCTTCCCCTTGCAAAAAGAAAACTTGTTTTTAATAAAAACTATTGATGAAAAAAAACAAAAAAACTGAAATTGTGATTTTCTCAAACCTGCTTCTACTAAAAATCGTGAAGAACCGCCCAGAAAGGTAAAAGACGCCCACTGATGTAATCGCAAAACTGCGTATGTAATAGCATTATTGTGATGTATATGCAGATATCGAGTACCATAGACAATTGCGTATGACCCAGGGCTACTCAGAATAATGAGAATGCAGTCGCACTGGCGCCATGTTTTTAGTCGCAATCCATTGCAACTTACATCAGATACACACCCTGAAAACAGCCATGATCTGCCTGCGTGTTTCCAACCACTCTCCACAAACGCCATGTTAACACCCATGAATGGTCACTTCCAGTCAATAAAAATCGCGATCGCATTTCACTAAATGTATCCTTCACGCACGCACAACTCGTTCGCAGCACATGTGACGTCTGCTGATAATCACCCGATTTGCGATTTTGCAACTGAAGCTAAGGCCCAAAATACTCAAGTATTCAACCCCTACTGTAGAACAACCCTGTTATCTTCCTACAGTATTCCAACATTGCAATGCTGGATTCATAGAACATCCAAACCTAGCTAATGGCAGAAACCTACCACAATATACCTCACAAGACTACCACAACAGAATGTATGCCAAAAAAAGAATTGCCATCTCCCAAATGGTCACTCTCAAATGATTATACCCTACATACAGTATTACTAAATGTTATGTTTGATCTGTCTTTAAGATGTAGAAAGTTAGAGATTTTATACCTAGAGAGTTTGTATGACATGACAGTGTTCTTATGACTTCAGCTACAGTACCATATGCTGCATGTGACAGTTATAGTCTCATAAATATCTATTTATAGATGGATGGATAGATAGATAGATAGCTATAGATATACAGAATACAGATATATACTGTAGATATAATAAATAATGCTGTGTCCTGACGAAGAGGCTTAGGCCCTGAAACATACCATATTTGTTTTCATCTGAAATTGTGCCTCTTGAGTGCCGTTAATTACATTGGAGCTCTGGTTTTAACTACTATTCGGGCACCGGGGCCAGCTGTTCTTAAAGATGCTTGTTAGCAGTCTTGGAGGAAATATATATATACAGGTTGAGTATCCCTTATCCAAAATGCTTGGGACCAGAGGAATTTTGGATATCGGATTTTTCCGTATTTTGGAATAATTGCATACCATAATGAGATATCATGGTGATGGGACCTAAATCTAAGCACATAATGCATTTATGTTACATATACACCTTTTACACACAGCCTGACGGTCATTTTAGCCAATATTTTTAATAACTTTTTGCATTAAACAAAGTGTGTGTACAGTCACACAATTCATTTATGTTTCATATACACCTTATGCACACTGCCTGAAGGTCATTTAATACAATATTTTTAATAACTTTGAGTATTAAACAAAGTTTGTGTACACTGAGCCATCAAAAAACAAAGGTTTCACTATCTCACTCTCACTCAAAAAAGTCCGTATTTCGGAATATTCCGTATTTCGGAATATTTGGATGTGGGATACTCAACCTGTGTATATATATATATATATATATATATATATATATATACACACACATATACATATCAATTAAAGTCGGATCCATTCCAACATGTATTTGTCGGAATGGATCAGACAACCCCTATTCAAATCTCAATTTAATTCGACTTTTTAAAATCGAATTAAGATGAGGGACGCAGAGGAGGAGAGGGGGGGGCGAGCCACGGGGAGACCAGCGGGGGACAGCCGCCGGCAGCCAGAGGAGATCAGCGCTACAGTAGTGCTGCAGCAGGATGCCACACAGCCGCCCGACCTCACGGCAGTGTCCACCCGGCTCCAGCAAGCTTGCTGGAGCTGGGTGGACGCTGCCGTGAGCGGCGCGGGTGTGTGTCATCCTGCTGCAGCGCTGTGCTGTAGCGCTGATCTCCTCTGGCTGCCGGCGGCAGTCCCCTGTCTCCCTTCGGCTCTCCCCCCTCTCCTCCTCTGGGTCCGCATCTCAGTCCGACATCTTTTCAACACAAGCACGTGGATCGGCAGCTATTCCGCCGATCCACGTGTTTTTCGACAAGTCGAATTTTTAAACTTGTCGAAAATATTGAATAGGTTGGAACCCCTTCCGACCTAAAAAAAGTCTAAAACTGCCGTCTTTTCGACAGACCGCAGTTTTCGACTTCAATTGAATATACCCCATAATCTGTATAAAAAAAAGGCTAATGAAGGCTTGAACCTCATGTTTAGACATAGAAGATGTACACATTACTATCCTGAAGCAAATAAAGTTAGCACAGAGCAACCCAAACCCTAAAAAACTTACCAAAAGTTATGTAATTATTACCCCATCTATTGCAAGCATCAACAATTATTCAGGACAGTTGGTGGTTTAGATACCACAAGGTTGTTCAAACACCTATCAAATCTTAACCTGTGCAGGATGGTCAAGAGTCTCAATACATACAACAACCCATTTACTATAAAAGTGTTTAAATCCTGATTCAATTGCTGGGAAAGCAGCCTGCCTATCACAATATGAGTTTCAAGAGTAGAGTTTTAACTGCCTCCAAGAATGGGGGATTTGGGGGGAGGGGGGAAGCAGGAGAGGTCCAGTTACACAATATACATTTTCTAGCCACTGTGATGACAGTAAATAAAGGTATAAATGTCTACAGGTTTAAAAATGTGCATACAACATAGCCAAGGTTTTATTGCGGAGATTAAGTTTAAATATAGTACTAATAAAGCGCATAGTTTTTTACCAGAACTTACATGTTTCATGGCAGGACCAGATATTGTGAAAAATTTAGCATTGGGGTGTCTACACTTGAGACAAAGCCTGACGCACCATATGCCTCCTACGAGCTGGGGAGATATGGGCCCGATGAGCAGTGTCGGACTGGGGCAAGAATGGCCCACCGGGGTAATGCAATAGTAGGGGACCATGCTCAAGGGTGTGGCCAGGCAATAGTGGAGGTGTGGCCAACCACAACAGAGGCCCTGCTAACTGTATGGATGGGCCCATAGTCCTGTGCAGTATAAGGTAACTTGTGTATAATGTATAATTAAAGTGCACTAGGATACAGTTTGGAACCTAATCCCAACAGTGGAGCCCACCGGTGGTTTCCCCTGTTCCCCTGTGGCCCAGTCCGACCCTGCCGATGAGTGGTTTTCAGATGCACTCCCTGTAGCCATGAACAACATAGAATTTTCTAAATACTGTCATAATGTTTAAGTAAATGTATCAGTGAAGAGATATCATTATTCCACACGGTCACAGTATGAGTCCATAATTAATCACTAGACAAGGAATCAATTTCTGAGCTTAAGTACCTTGTTTTATAAGGGTGGGGTGTTAAGACTGATAACAATTTGTGAACAGGGTCTGGGTTGCTAATATGAATCTTCTGGGACACACTGGTGTGCGTTTAGTGCCAGACTTGAAAATACATGAAAACTTGACTGTAAGGCTTTAAAAGTCAAAATGATGCTTCCTGGGTCAAACACATACTTAATTTACCTTTCTCCATCCAGCGGCAAAAGCAGGTGTTATCCATCCTTGGTTAGAATGAAGGGTTGCCTCTGCGTGTTTAATAATGCCTTCCCACTGCTTTATATACAGCAGAGGTCTGCAAACTCGGTCCTCATTACCCCACACAGTGCATGTTTTGCAGGTCTCCTCACAGAATCACAAGGGAAATAATTAACTCCACCTGTGGACCTTTTAAAATGTGTCTGAGAGTAATTAATACACCTGTGCACCTGCTGGGTTACCTGCAAAACATGCACTGTGTGGGGTCCTGAGGACCGAGTTTGCAGACCTATGATATACAGTATATTTGTATTCAGGGAATGATGTTAAAAGGAGTGCGGACCACTTTAATAATAAATTAAATGTGTGTGTGTGTGTGTATATATATATATATATATATATATATGTATGTACATGAGGTACATGAGCAAAGTACCGGCACTCCAGAAGAACAGCTTACCGCGCTGGTGCCTTCACATACATGGCTGTATTATTACCGCTACCCGGTCTCCTGACTATTACATTTGCTGAGTGCTGCACCGATGGATTTGCATATATATACAGTGTATATATATTAGAAATGTGCGCTGGCACTTTTTGCGTTTTGGTTCTAATTCCACTTTCGTGTTTTGGTTTTGGCTTGGTTTTGCCAAAACCACCTTTTCGTGGTTTGGTTTTGGTTTTGGATCTGGATGATTTTTGGAAAAAAACATTAAAACAGCTGAAATCACAGAATTTGGGGGTAATTTTGCTCCTACTGTATTATTAACCTCAATAACAATCATTTCCACTCATTTATTTCGAGTCTATTCTGAACACCTCACAATATTGTTTTTAGGCGAAAAGGTTGCACCGAGGTTGCTGTATGACTAAGCTAAGCGACACAAGTGGACAACACAAACACCTGGCCCATCTAGGAGTGGCACTGCAGTGTCAGACAGGAGGGCAGATATAAAAAAAAGGCCCCAAACAGCACATCATGCAAAGAAGAAAAAGAATTGCAATGAGGTAGTTGTATGACCAAGCCAAGCGACACAACCACCTGGCCCATCTAGTAGTGTCACACAGTGGCTGAATGTCGAGAGTGGGCCGCAATTGTTCGGTCCACTGACAGCATCTCCAGCACGCTCCAGTCACTTTAAAAAAAATCTGCAATTGGTGGATTTATACGGCAGTACCTAAGGACTAATACAGCAGTACCCCTGTACTCATACGGCAGTGTCACACAGGATGGCACTTTTCAAAAACGAGGCCCCAAACACCACCTCATGCAAAGATGTCAAAGAGGTGCAATGAGGTAGCTGTATGACTAAGCCAAGCGACACAATTACCACTGGAATTATACGTCCAAATCACTGGAATTAAATGGCAAAATCACTGGAATTATACGTCCAAATCACTGGAATTATACGTGCAAATCACTGGAATTAAATGGCAAAATCACTGGAATTATACGTCCAAATCACGGGAATTAAATAGCAAAATCACTGGAATTATATAGCCAAATCACTGGAATTAAATGGCAAAATCACTGGAATTATACTGCAAAATCACTGGAATTATTCGTCCAAATCACTGGAATTATACGTCCATATCACTGGAATTAATTGGCAAGAGCACTGTAATTATACGTCCAAATCACTGGAATTAATTGGCAAGATCACTGTAATTAATAATTATACGTCCAAATCACTGGAATTAATTGGCAAAATCACTGGAATTATACGTCCAAATCACTGGAATTAATTGGCAAAATCACTGTACTTATACGTCCAAGTCACTGGAATTAATTGGCAAGATCACTGTAATTAATAATTATACGTCCAAATCACTGGAATTAATTGGCAAGGTCACTGTAATTATACGTCCAAATCACTGGAATTAATTAGCAAGATCACTGTAATTATACGTCCATATCACTGGAATTAATTGGCAAGAGCACTGTAAATATACGTCCAAATCACTGGAATTAATAGGCAAGATCACTGTAATTAATAATTATACGTCCAAATCACTGGAATTAATTGGCAAAATCACTGTAATTATACGTCCTAATCACTGGAATTAATTGGCAAGATCACTGTGATTAATAATTATATGTCCAAATCACTGGAATTAAATGGCAAGATCACTGTAATTAATAATTATACGTCCAAATCACTGGAATTAATTGGCAAGATCACTGTAATTATACGTCCTAATCACTGGAATTAATTAGCAAGATTACTGTAATTAATAATTATACGTCCAAATCACTGGAATTAAATGGCAAAATCTCGCTATCGCCTGCCTAGTGAAGTGGAATCTAGATAGGATTTGGTACCGGGGACACAATACCTCCATCAATTGTCTAAATCCCACTGCACTTATGGCGGATACCGGACACACGTCTAACACCAACATAAGTGTCAAGGCCTCAGTTATGAGGGCTTCCATCGTCATGTGAAGCTGAACCACTAGTCATGAACATAGGCCAGGGCCTCAGCCGTTCTTTGCCACTCCGTGTCGTAAATGGCATATTGGCAAGTTTACGTTTCTCCTCAGACCATTTCAATTTTTTTGGGGGGGTCTTTTTAGTGAACTTTGGCTTTTTGGATTTTACATGCCCTCTACTATCACAATGGGCATCAGCCTTGGTAGACGACGTTGATGGCATTTAATCGTCTATTTTAACAAAAAGAGAGAAAAAGCAAATCAACTTTTTATAGCAGCACTCATTCCCTGAATAATAACTAATTACAGGTATAATTTTCTCAAATGATTTGTAGGTAAAAGTGTTTAACTACGAGAAAGATTCTCAATACCCATATGTGATGTATATACCTTTATTGTTACCACATATGATGTATTATATGTCCCCTTTATTCTAAGGGGGACAACTAAGTGAAATATTAAAAGAATATTTATAGAGACAGAATAACGTGTATGAAAAAATAAATTAAATAATGTGTAAAGAATGTGTTTTAAAAAAAGTGCTAGTGCGCTGTCTTAGTTACAGATCAACGAAACCTGTGATTCAGAAGTTTTTTACATGGTTTATTTATTTTAATGAAACCACCACTGACTTTTTAGCCAGTGATATATATAACGGGTTACAAAATATGTCAATGTTGTACTATTTCCAATAAATTCTCAAATTTGTAGATCCCAGTGCAGCATTTGTTGCTATATAGTAAAATCGTGAGAATATTAGACACAGCAATGCAAAAATCCGGATGATGGTTATGTCTGTTATAGACGTAAGGTTATTATTACCTTTAATAATACCGGTATACAATAACACGCTGACAATTTGTTCTTTAATATTTGATATTATAAAATACCCCTATTGTAGTGTATATTCCCTAGCCATAACTCCTTGCTGGGTGTCCTGTTATTATAGTAGTGTTCTCAAAGGGACTAGCAATTTTGCACAGTACTGTCATACAAATAAGCCTGCTTAGGCATCTATCTACTGCAAATATTGCTGTCTAAATACACAGCTAACCCAGACAAGTGTAAGTTGATACTACTCCCCTTAAATACCACTGTTTGATTTATTCCCAGTGGTCTATGTTCTCTATAAAGGGAGCATGGCGCATGTTTCAGAGGTATAAATATCTCAATTTGAGTTAGATTCACACAGTGCTAGCTGCAAAATTATCCACACGAACCTGGCTAAACACCTATTCGTTGGGTTATATGGGACAGAAAAATAGGGTTTGTATGGGTATTTTAATGCTGTTGCAGATAATGCTGTCTTCTATAGACAGCTGAAGCAAACACATATAATTCCCAGATTGACACAAGTGCCCTTGTAGAATCACTGTTTGTTACAATCCCATTAAGGTGTGCTAGCAATAAATCATATCCAGATTCTCAATGGTGTCAAGAATTTGTTAGAATCTCATATACATAAATGCAATAATTCCAGCCTCTGTTGCTGTCTCAATGTCTGGCTGATATTGCCTTGCAGCACGGGCACACATTGATAATTAATCCCTTGATGTCTATTATACAATTTCCTATAAGCAGGCTCAATTTAGTCAAAATCTCAGATAGCTCTCCTTCGTCCTTAGAGAGTCCTCATGAATCATACGTTTCTCATGTATTAATGTTACGTGGCTAGCTAACGCTGGGAGGAAACCCTCCTGTCTTCTGTGTGGATAAGTCAGCATGTATCGTGCAAACTATAGGTAACCCTCGCTAATGATTTAGATATTCACAGGTCATTAGTACATAATAAATTAAAACTGACAGCGCACAGCAAAGCCGATGCGCATTTCACTTCAATAAGCTTCGTCAGGGCTTATTGAAGTGAAATGCGCATCGGCTTTGCCGTCCACTTTGTATGTGTATCTATATTACTATTGGGAAAGGCACCTGAGCACGCTACTACTGTTCAACATGAGTGCCGGATAGCTACATATGAAGGGTGTGTGTGTATACAGTATGTAGGGGGGCACCAACATTTATCATGCCTCCGGGCGACTGGGGCGAACTTACGCTACTGATAAGGTGTATATGAAACATAAATGAATTGTATGAATGTACACACACTTTGTTTAATACACAAAGTTATTTAAAATATTGCCTAAAATGACCTACAGGCTGTGTGTATAAGGTGTATATGAAACATAACTGCATTCTGTGCTTAGACTTGGGTCCCATCGCCATGATATTTCATTATGGTATTCAATTATTCCAAAATACGGAAAAATCCAATATCCAAAATACTTCTGGTCCCAAGCATTTTGGATAAGGGAGACTCAACCTGTATATATATATATCTGTATATATATATCTGTGTATATATATATATATATATATATGTGTGTGTATATATATGCATCAAGCTGCTTGGACAGCTTTTCTTTGAAGTTGCTGCTGGCATGTTTCTATAAGTCCTGGAGTGCCGTATTTTTCCAAAAGACTGTACACATTTTTTTACTGGCACCTGGGCATTCTATACTGCATGATTCATAGGAGTGCCGGTCCTTGTCTTCATTGGTATATATATATATATAGATATATATATATATATATATATATATATATATGCACTGCTCAAAAAAATAAAGGGAACACTTAAACAACACAATGTAACTCCAAGTCAATCACACTTCTGTGAAATCAAACTGTCCACTTAGGAAGCAACGCTGATTGACAATCAATTTCACATGCTGTTGTGCAAATGGAATAGACAACAGGTGGAAATTATAGGCAATTAGCAAGACACCCCCAATAAAGGAGTTGTTCTGCAGGTGGTGACCACAGACCACTTCTCAGCTCCTATGCTTTCTGGCTCATGTTTTGGTCACTTTTGAAAGCTGGCGGTGCTTTCACTCTAGTGGTAGCATGAGACGGAGTCTACAACCCACACAAGTGGCTCAGGTAGTGCAGCTCATCCAGGATGGCACATCAATGCGAGCTGTGGCAAGAAGGTTTGCTGTGTCTGTCAGCGTAGTGTCCAGAGCATGGAGGCGCTACCAGGAGACAGGCCAGTACATCAGGAGACGTGGAGGAGGCCGTAGGAGGGCAACAACCCAGCAGCAGGACCGCTACCTCCGCCTTTGTGCAAGGAGGAACAGGAGGAGCACTGCCAGAGCCCTGCAAATTGACCTCCAGCAAGCCACAAATGTGCATGTGTCTACTCAAACGATCAGAAACAGACTCCATGAGGGTGTTATGAGGGCCCGACGTCCACAGGTGGGGGTTGTGCTTACAGCCAAACACCGTGCAGGACGTTTGGCATTTGCCAGAGAACACCAAGATTGGCAAATTCGCGACTGGCACCCTGTGCTCTTCACAGATGAAAGCAGGTTCTCACTGAGCACATGTGACAGACGTGACAGAGTCTGGAGATGCCAAGGAGAACGTTCTGCTGCCTGCAACATCCTCCAGCATGACCGGTTTGGCAGTGGGTCAGTAATGGTGTGGGGTGCCATTTATTTGGGGGGCCGCACAGCCCTCCATGTGCTCGCCAGAGGTAGCCTGACTGCCATTAGGTACTGAGATGAGATCCTCAGACCCCTTGTGAGACCATATGCTGGTGCGGTTGGCCCTGGGTTCCTCCTAATGCAAGACAATGCTAGACCTCATGTGACTGGAGTGTGTCAGCAGTTCCTGCAAGACGAAGGCATTGATGCTATGGACTGGCCCGCCCGTCCCCCAGACCTGAATCCAATTGAGCACATCTGGGACATCATGTCTCGCTCCATCCACCAACGCCACGTTGCACCACAGACTGTCCAGGAGTTGGCGGATGCTTTAGTCCTGGTCTGGGAGGAGATCCCTCAGGAGACCATCCGCCACCTCATCAGGAGCATGCCCAGGCGTTGTAGGGAGGTCATACAGGCAAGTGGAGGCCACACACACTACTGAGCCTCATTTTGACTTGTTTTAAGGACATTACATCAAAGTTGGATCAGCCTGTAGTGTGTTTTTCCACTTTAATTTTGAGTGTGACTCCAAATCCAGACCTCCATGGGTTAATAAATTTGATTTCCATTGATCATTTTTGTGTGATTTTGTTGTCAGAACATTCAACTATAAAGAACAAAGTATTTAATAAGAATATTTAATTCATTCAGATCTAGGATGTGTTATTTTAGTGTTCTCTTTATTTTTTTTTAGCAGTGTATATATTTTCTTTGTATGGGCGGCACTCAGAGACTTTCACCAAGCAAGTTAAGTGCAAAAAAAGACCCCACCAGGCCAATTTAATGGTAACGTTTCGGGGTATTATCCCCTTCCTCAGACAGTTAAACTAGCAACAATCAGTGATATTTATAGATAAAACAAACCTGTGACCCTCCAGTGCAAACCAGTGTGTGTCCCACGCTCCCGGCCGCCGTCCCGCAGTGGCACTTCCGGTCGCGGGTCTTCCGTCGCGCCGGAAGTGACGTCACCCGCACGGCTCTGGTTGTCATGGGAACACACTGTAAAGAAAACAGTGTGTAGTGAAAAACATACATAACGTAATGACATATTGTAAAGGCACCTAGGTACCTCTTCTCTCAAACATCAAGTGAGCATATTATTGTGCAAAATACAATATACAAACAAATACAGCAATAGATACGTATTAAAAATATATATAGCAGTGATATGATAAAAAACATTTAAGAAAACCTTCAGGTGTGATAAGTGTCAAAATCAATGAAAGCATACCAAATCTGGCAGCAAAATACTGTCACCATACATGTGTACATGCATCCATAAATTATATATTGTACAATAGCAAAACTGACATACTGCATGGAACTGCTGCCATCTAGTGGCTGAAAATCATATATATATATATATATATTCTCTGTTTAAAATGACTCTACTAAGGTGCTCTTTTTAGTGTAATTTTACACTCATATATAATAAGTCTATTGGGTCTAAAGAGTAGACTGTGGCAGGCAGGCAGAGAGTAGACTGTGGCATAGACTCTTCCAGAGTGCACTGCGCATGCGCAGGTCTCCGGGACCATGGCATCCATACCTTGATCCCGGAGACATCTCCATGGCGCATGCTCAAATTACTCGGGACTACGGAGGGATAAATATAATATATTATATTATCCTTTATTTATATGGCACCACATGGGACCCGCAGCGCATAGTTACAGAGTACATAGACAAATAAGCAAAACAAGAAAACAGTGACTTACGGTTCGAGACAATATAGGACAAGTACAGGGTATACTGTATAAACATAGCAGCGTTAGTAAACAGCACTGAAATAAATATCAGGGTGGCAGAAGACTGGAGGATTTGGTGCCGTCGAAGGGAGTATTGAAAAGAAAATAGGTTAAGTCAGAGATCAAAAAGCACGAGGTAAGAGTGCCCTGCTCGTGAAAGCTTACATTCTAAAGATGAGGGGCACACAGACAGGGGTCAAAAGTGAGCATGGGACAGAGGGCTTATGATGAGAGATAGCTGGGCTTGGTGAAGAAGTGGGTCTTGAGAGCCCGTTTGAAGTTTTTTAGAGAGGTGGAGAGTCTGAGGGGGAGAGGTAGAGAATTCCAGAAAAAGGGAGCAGCACATGCAAAATCTTGGAGGTAGGAGTGGGAGGAGGTAATCAGTAGGCAGGAGAGAAGACATGTATTAGCAGAGCGAAGAGGGTGGGCAGGAGTATAAAGGGAGATAAGGTCAGAGATGTAAATAGGAGATGAGTGGGTGAAAGCTTTATAGGTGAGTGTGAGAAGCTTGAAATGGATTCTGAAGGGAAAGGAGTGCCAGTGAAGGGTTTGTAAGAGAGGGGAGGTGCATGCAGTGCGTTTGGTGAGGAAGATGAGCAAGGCAGCAGCTTTGAGGATAGATTGGAGTAAAGAGAGGCATTTGTCAGGGATGCCAGAAAGGAGAAGATTACAGTAGTCCAGTCTGGACACGACCAGTGAGTGGATAAGGGCCTTAGTGGTATCTTGGGTGAGAAAGGGTCTGATCCTTGAAATATTTTTGAGATGAAAATGACAGGTTTGAGAGAGGTGCTGAATGTGTGGTTTGTAAGAGAGGATGGAGTCAAGGACTATTTAAAGACAGCCTACTTGGGGGCTAGGGGAGATAGTTGAGCCATGAATGGATAATGAAATTGTGGGAGGTGAGGTATTGTGAGAGGGTGGGAAGATGATCAGCTCAGTCTTAGACATGTTAAGTTTAAGAAAGCGCTGGGATATCCAGGAAGAGATAGCAGAGAGTCAGTTGGATACACAAGTGAGTAGAGCAGGGGAGATGTCAGGTGAGGAAAGGTCGATGTGAGTATAATCAGCATAAAGATGATTTTGTAAGTCAAAAGAGGTAATAAGTTCACATAAAGAGGACATAGAGAGAAAAGGAGCAGACAAAGAACATAATCTTGGGGGACATCTACAGTTAGTGTAAGTGGGGGGATGTGTGGTCATGAGAGGAGACAGAGAAGGAATGGTCAGAGAGGTAGGAGGATAGCCAGGAGAGGACAGTATCACGCAGACCAAGGGAGTGAAGGATTTGCAGATGGAGACGGTGGTCCACAGTGTTAAAAGCAGCAGAGAGGTCAAGAAGACTAAGCAGAGAGTAGTGGCCCTTAGATTTAGCAGAAAGGAGGTCATTGCAGACTTTTGTGAGGGCAGTTTCAGTGGAGTGCAGAGGACGGAAGCCAGACTGGAATGGGTCAACGCAGTGAGTGGGTGGAAAGAAAGTCCGTAAGGCTGTTGTAGGCAATATGTTCAAGGAATTTGGAGGCAAAAGGGAGGAGCGAGATGGGTCTATAGTTGGAGAGAGAGTGTGGATCAAGGGAAGTTTTTTATTTTTTAAGAATAAGGGAGACGAGAGCATGCTTGAAGGCAGAGGGGACAGTCCCAGATGAGGAGAGATTGAGTAGGTGGGCAAGATGGGAGCAGGCAGAGAGAGGTAGCGAAGGAGGCGGGAGGGGATAGGCTCAAGTGGGGAGGTGGATGGGCAGGGACGGGTGAGAGCCATGACTTCTTTACCAGATACATTGGAGAAAGATGTCAGAGTTGGTAAGAGGGATGGGGAGGGGTGGTAAGGGAGAGGAGGTGGCTGGTTGCTGATGGTTTGGTTGAATGTGATGTCCTAACGTATGGAGTCAATTTTAGAAGTGAAGTAAGTGGCAAAGTCAAGAGCAGAGGAGGGGTTTGATGGTGGCAAAGAGGTGCCGGGGGTTCAAAGACTGGGAGGACATGAGGTTATTGAAGTATGACTGTTTAGCGAGGCAAAGGGTAGCGCTGAAGTATCAGCATAAGTTTCAAATGGAGGAAGTTTGCCTTAGAGCATGACTTCCTCCACTGTCGCCCCGCATTACGTGAGCGTTTTTGCAGATATCTGGTGCATTTGGTGTGCCAGGGTTGAGGTGTTGATCTGCAAGGGTAAATAGTGGTTAGTGGAGCAACAGAGTCAAGAGCGGAAGTAAGGGAAGCATTGAATAGGGAAGTGGCTTGTTTACAGCATGAGAGAGACAGTATAGGAGAGAGAAGTGAGTCAGGCAGGGAGGATAGGGAAGTGGTGTCGATAGCCTCAACGTTACGTTTAGTGATGGTAGCCTTAGGAGCTAGAGATGGAGTAGCAGAGAGAGATAAGTTAAAGAAGAGCAGGTGGTGGTCAGAGAGGAGAAATGGGGAGTTGGAAAAATCAGAAATATCACAGTGGTGAGTAAAGACAGATCCAGTGAGCTCCCATTCACATGGGAGGGGGAGGCGATCTACTGGGCGAGACCGAGCGAAGATGTAAGGTTAAGGAGTTTAGAGGCAGGGGATTTAGTGGGGAAATCGATTGGGATGTTGACATCACCTAAGATAATGGAGGGAATGTCAGAACAGAGGAAGTGAGGAAGCCAGGAAGCAAAGTTGTCAAGGAATGCCCGGAGGGCGGTAAATGATAGCTACTCTTAGATGGACAGGTTGGAAGAGGCGGATAGCATGGACCTCAAATGGGTGTGGGCCTCATGTTTACCGCACTCCTTGCACCCATTATAGAAACGGCTATGATAGAGATATACAGTAGAAAGATATACAGTAGATATAGATGTAGATAAGTGTGCCATGAGGTTTACATTTATTACTTTGAAAAACATACTGCTCTCTCTTCACTGGCACAGACTCATCACTGCAGCTGCAGACAGTACAGTCCATCTCTCCCCCCTGCATTCACTGCAGCCAGCCAACAGAGGGAGAGAAACAGCTGCAATGGCACCGATGTTAAGGATGATGCACCAATTATGCTGCTGCGGCTGCAGGGTACCCTGCCTCCTCCTCCCTTTCCCCCGTAGCTGTGTCCCTGCTCCTCTGAGTCCTCTCCTCCAGTCAGTTATGGTGGCCAGCAGCACACAGCGGCAGGTGGCGTATAACAAATCAATATGACTCATTATAATGCCGCAGGCTATGGGCCCTTTGATTGCGGCAAGCCCTAGTGCAATGTACCCCCTAAACCGCCGCCTGTGTCGACAGTTACATTATTTACACACATTGGCCCCAACAGGAACACCCTTCATGGAATATAACAGAACTAAAAGTAAAGCCTGGGGTCACCATTTACATAGCCATTCTACACACGGCTAGAAATACATTTTGTCCTAAGTAGTAAAGTGTCTGTCACACAATGTATGCTGTTAGGGGACCTATATTTCTTCCCTGCTCTCTCTATGCAATCAAATATTATCAAAATAATTGAAATGTTCTGACAAGCAAATTATAACACAAATGTGTTTTATGCTATCAACCATTAATAATGTAAGTGTTCATTTGTACAGTGCATGTGGGATGGGATCAGTACAAGATCCCGCCGGAAGGGATCCCGGCAGTCGGAATACAGACACCGGGATCCCGTCAGGCACAATCCCGACTGGGGGACGAGCGCAACGCAGCCCCTTGCGGGCTCGCTGTGCCGTGCTACGCTCGGCACACTAATTTATTCTCCCTCTGTGGGTATCGTGGACACCCACAGAGGCAGAATATGTCGGGATTGTGCCGGTCGGGATCCCAGTGTCTGTATTCCGACCGCCAGGATCCCGTCCGGCGGCATCTTGACCGCATCCCTGTGGGAAGTATCAGAGATTCTCAGCCAGATACTTGTTTGTTTGTTGTGGTTCCTGATCGTCCAAATTGGGATGTAGTAAAAATGTTGACAGGCAGTGTGTTGACATTGTCAGAGTGTCGACAGGTGAAATGTCAACATTGTCAAAATGTTGACCTCAGAGGGGGTTAAGGTTAGGCAATGGGTGGGAAGGAGTTAGGGGTAGGGATCTGGGTTAGGGTTAGCCTTAGGGCAAAAGCAGAAATATTTACCGGAATGCCGGAAGATAGACCCGGTCTGACGTGGAAGTACCAGTCACATGGCCACTGACCACTGGACGCTTGAAGACGACGCTGGAGCCGTCTAGAGCACGTTATTCACTGGTGGCCTGCCAGTGACAATATGCCGACATTCTATCATGTCAACATTTTATCGCTGTCTACATGATGAATGTCAACATGGTCATGTCGCCATAATGAATATTAACTTTATGTCTACATATATCACACCCATACAGATTACATCATCATATGTGAGCACATTGCTCACTGATCTATTTCTTCAGCTGTTGTCCTATGCTGCTGCATGTGTGGGCAGATTATCTATTATGTGCACACAGTGAAGCCTATGTGAAAACTACTATATTTCTATGTTCTTGTTTCATTAATTGTGTGTTCTCATAACTTTTTACACCACAGCTGAAAGATGAAGGCCGCCCATGAAACAGAGTATAGAAGGTGGATTTGTCCTAAGCCAAAACAATTGCAGAAGAAGAGTGAAACGGACACCATGAGATCCCTGGCATTGACACCCATGCTCTCCAGCTCACAGCGGGCCCAAGAGCACAGGGGTAGAAGGAAGGCTGTTACCCAGGATAATGCTAAAGCCGTTTGCTATTCAAGACATGATACCGTGGAATGCAGACCTACTGATCCAGACCAGGAGCTACATCCACAGCCTTGTCGACCTTTCTCTGCAGAAGAAGCATCAAGGGTCATCAAGTATGTCTTAGATGGAGAGCTGCAGGACTGTGGTTATGATGCCAGAGAGAGCCAGAGGAGAGCACTGGAACTTGCAGAGAGAGTTAAGGTGGCAGTGAGAGAGCTTGGTTATGAGAGGTACAAGCTTGTCTGCTATGTAGTGCTAGGCCCAGTATCACAAGGGACCATGTGCTGCTGTAGCAGGAGTGTATGGAGCCCAAACTCGGACACGTATGCAGAATATTTGTTTCAGAATCAGTCTCTCTTTGCATTGTGCATTGTTTATGCTGGGTACTATGAGTGACACACTCGCCAGACATGCATATAGGGGCTGATTCTGAGACGAGAGGAAAGCAAAAACAAGTAACTTTGGGCCTAATGTGGAGATGTGTGTAAGCCCCATGATTTATGCACATCTCTGACGGTGGGGCACCTGCAAATGTGCAGAATGGGTCCTGCAAGGTCACAAGCAGTTCCCCAAGCTGCAGCCCAATTGACAGGCTACGGCCGTTTGGAGGAGTGGGGTGGGCAGAGCTGACCAGCATTTCCAAAAACAGGGCCGTTTCGCCCGTTTTCAGGGAGTGGAGAGTCCAGGGTCTGCATCTTGGCATGCTGATTTCCTGGCCTGAGAGTTACTCAACTGGCTGATGTTCACGCAAGTGATCCACTGCTGCAGGAGGCATCTAAATAATCAAGACACCTCCTGCTACTTCAGCATATTTTCGTACAGCAGCTGCGTCCAAAGATGCAGCTGGTGTACGAACTACGTCATCTCTTAATTAGGCTCTTTGTATTTGGAACAAACCATTTTGCAGTGGAAGCAGTGCAGATACATTTATTTATGTTGCTGCAGGGTAATAACTGGCTGTATTTGCACGTAGCTCTCAAATACTGAACAGCTTTATTTTTACACTGCAATTTAGATTAGTGTTTGGACACGACCCACCCAAATCTAAATCTCTGTGCACGTTACATCTGCCCCACCTGCAGTGCAGCATGGTTTTACCAAGGTGCAAAGTTACTTGTTCCTTTTTGCTTTGCTCCGAAAGCCCTATAATGAGGGATGTCAAACTGAGGCAGCTGTCTTAAGTGGAGTACCCGGCCTCCGAGCAGAGGGAAGGATAGGGAGAGTGGTGTGCTGGGGTAGCAAGTGTGGTCCGTTTCTTTTTCTGATTTTAGCATTATTGAAATGTTGATAATTCTAGTGTGCTTCTTGTATTCAAGTGTCTTGTGTTGGAAACCTCACAAGAAAACACTGGAAATCAATTCTGCTTGGGATTGCAAAGTTGCACCTACATGAAACACAAGAATACTGGAAAAATGTAAATTGGCCAGACACATGTAGCATTGTTTATTCTTAATGCACAATACCATGTATGGAGAAGAACACACACAGTATACTGTATCACCACAAGAACCTCAACCCAACTGATAAGCACGCTGGTGGACGGGTTACCTTGCAGTCACATGACCTAGACACCTCACTGTCATTGAGTTCACCATAAACTTCTTCTTATTACTTACAGTATTCAAGAGGAATATGTTAGACCACCTGTCTGACAACTAGAGCTTGCTGTATTGTATCTTGCAACAGAACAATGATCCTAACAGTAAATCCACAAGTGAATGACTGAAAAAGAATCCGTGTTTTGGGATGGCCTAAAATACCTCAAGTCATTGAGATGTTGTGACAAGATCTTAAGAGAGCTGTGTCTAAATTGATAAACTCCTACAGAAAATTATTACATTAATTTGCTGCTGCTAAATATGGTCCTAAAAATAATTAATCCAATGAAAACTTTGTGAAACAAGAAAAACCCAGCTTCTTCTTGTTGGTTTACTGTTTGTTAAATAAATGATTAAAGCTAAATCTGTTAAGTGTTTTGTTTGTTAGATGAGATTAGATTTATCACATTTTAGAACTTGGTGAGGACAAGAGATGGTTATACTGTACCCTGATATGAAATAATACAGATTTGCCAGTTATCTTTTTCATAGATCTTTATCTCTTCTTTCTTTTATCCACTAATAAATAAAAATTAAATAAACCTACGAAAAGCAAATAGTAGCATTTCAGGACAACAATGGAAGCAGACGTTCCCATATCATGTATTCTTCTTAACTACTTCTATGCATGCTTGCCTACTTTTTGAACATCAATCCAAGAGGCAGTAATGGCAAGGAGGGGCAGGGTGAAACTATTTGCATCATGGCTCCCCCACTTGTTGCACGATGCCTCAATACAAAACATTTATGAGCGCAAGAAGCAGGGGTTAGCATGGACCAACTGGGAATTAAAGTAGTCCTGGAAACAAATCTGTAAGCATTATCATGTATATTGAGTCACAAGAAAGGCAGGGATTTTTTAGACCTATATAGAAGAGAGGGAGCATCCCATAGATTGATATACAAAACATACAGTATCCCAAAGATTGAGATACAGCACAGGGAGCATTCCAGTTAACAAAATAAAATACGTGAATCATCCCAAAGACCATTCTAGGCAATGATATTAAACAAAAAGAGCATTAAAGTTACTGATATACAGTACCAACAACATACCACAGACCAATATATAATACAGAGAGCATTCTAGAGACTGTTATACAATACAGAGAGCATATGACATACTAATATGCAGCAAGGGGAACATTCTAGTGATCAATATACACAACCAATCCCTGTTCAACTAATACAGCAAGCTATTCTTAGTAAAGAAGCCTTGTGGTCATACACATTCTAAGTGCTGTAAGTAGCACTTGAGGTTGGGATATTGAATCTCTAATGTATAAGTAATGCTCTTCTAATGCCAGTTTGATACATTACATCTCTCTGCAATAGTCACTGAAATCGGTTACTCAGGAATCTTTTAACAATTTTGGAAAGTGCCTGATCGCCCGAATGTGCACACAAACTGAGGTGAAGCCTCCAGACTGGTAGTGCTCCCAAATTCAAGAGTAACTTGCTTATGGTTACATTGGATTGGTTTAGGTATTAATAATAAGAATTATTAGTATTATTTTTAGGATTTTTTTTTCCCTGAGGCATTTCCTATACCTAAATAATGTAAATAGAGAATGTTCACTTATAAATCACTCCACATCTGAAGATAATGTGATGTATGAGGTCACTGGGCTGTGCAGTACTTTGATTTAGTCAGATGCAAGTGACATCCCACCTGTCATAGTATCAGCCTAGTGCTGTGATGGTTATTTTCAGCTGGTCACGTGTCACATTCCCATGACGGGTGACATTCCTTCATCCGAGGACTGAGCACAAGGGCTGCAGCAGTGACTTCTTTGGACCTGTTTTTCTACTAAGGGCATATGAATGAAAATGTGGGAATTCTGTTATATTCTGCTGGTTCAGAGTACCGCCAGAGGCTGTCACCTGTGGTTCCACTAAGGTGGTTTGAAGAACCTTTTCTCAAGTCTTCTGATTTATTGATCACTCATGATCCTGAGGCATCACACTGAGCAGGATACACACATTGTACAAATCTGGGTGAGTTGCAACATGAAATTCAGTAAATTTGCAGGTGACTTAAAATAGTTTAATGCTAATCTCTTATCATTTGAGCCTTTAAGTCTGAATAACATTGTGCAGGGAGGCTGGGTTCAGTATGATTTCCCGATGGACGGGATGTCGGCAGTCAGAATACCGACAGCAGCATCCCGTCCATCAGAATACCGACAGTCCCCTCTAATGTACCCTAAACTTCCTCTTCCCCCTACCCTAACCCTCCCTTGTGGGTGCCTGACCCTAACCCTTCCCGGTGGTGCCTAACCCTAATCCTCCATTCCCCGCTGCCTTAACCTCCCCTCCCCGCTTGATGCCTAACCCTAACCTCCCCTTCTATGTGCCTAAACCTAACCCTCCCCGGTCCCTAACCCTAACCATCCCGGCCCTGCACCCTAACCCCCCTTTTCCTGCCTAATCCTAATACCCCTCGTTGTGCGGCAGGACGCCAGCGCGTCCCGCTCTCAGGACACTTGGGATGCCGGCTGTCATTATTGTGAGACGCCGGGATTGCGTCCACCTTCGGGATCGGTATAGCGACCTCCAGGATCCTGTCCGTCGGGAAGCTAACTGCTTCCCCAAAGGCCATGTATTAGCATAAATAATATACATCAGGTGCAGGTGACAAACGAATGTCAACAGCATGATGTAATTGTAAATACATAAAGCATACCACGAGATAGCACTCCAAAACTTATAAAAACCAGAGATATTGCAGAACTCTGTGATCAAACTGACAGGATTATCCCCATGCCTGGTAATAATCATGTCAGTTTGAACACAGTTGATTTCAACCCACGCATGTTACAAAATTGCACTAACTGGTCAAAATTGGGAGTAATATTGCAGCATGTTATTTTTTATTTTTTTTAAACAATGATATTATTAGTTCTCAAATGACATAACAAGCCTCAAGTACTTCACATGTTCACAATCAGGACGTTGCCACCAGTACAAAGTAAGGATTGAGAACTCATTGTAGCATTATAGAAAGTACACTGCTTAATGTGTGTGTGTGTGTGTGTGTGTGTGTGTGTGTGTGTGTGTGTGTGTGTGTGTGTGTGTGCGTGCATACCCTCCAACATTTTACACATAAATATCGGTACAAATTAGGAAAGGGGGCGTGGTCACTATCAATGGAAGTATGGAGAGTCAAAAATCGGTACAGACCATAAAAAAAAGGTACTGTACCTGCCAAAAACGTACAGTTGGAGGGTATGATGTATGTGTATATATATATATGTATATATATATATATATATATATATATTGTGACAAGAACATTGGAATAGTGTTTGAGGGCAGGTATGTTTGTCCCAGGTTCTTGTCTTACATGTTTTAGAAAATGAAAACTTCTAGGAAAATGCTTTTATTTTGCTAGAACCTTTTCAGTTTGCTGGAAAAGCTGGATAAGGGCCCTGAAAGAGAGATAGGGCGAGTTCCAGACATTGGGCCCAGTTCGGATCTTTGGCCTCACAGAGGGCTAATCAGGGCTTTCAGCTGTGCAAGAGCCTTATAGGGCTTCTGGCCTGATTAATGTGTGCAGACTGCCTAGGAAGACTGCAGGATCTCTGTGAGAGAAACACGCTTCCTGATACAAGTGAGCTATACAGTGTTTACTGGAGAACTCTGTGTTTTTGTTTAGTGATAGTTAGGAACATCTTGTGTTTAGTTAGTGCCTGTCACGATCCGGGTATCTGGACGCCATTTCTTACCCATCAGATGCCTCCTAAGGCTGGCTCAGCGCTCCAGGACCGGATCCCATCTGTTATCCTAATGTTCACATTCCTGCATCCTCTCCTGTCTCTCTGAGACGCTGTCACAGTAACGCCTTATTACATCTGGCATGGCGTCTCCCGCGGCCTCCGCCGCTGTCCCTGAGCTTCTGCATGCAGAGTGTCAGAGTGGCGATTACGTCAGCCGCGGCCTCCGCTGTGTCCGCGTGGTTGGATGTGCACTTGTCAGCCTGGCGTCTCCTGTCTCCAGTGGCCGGCGCCGCCATTACTGTTTTCATTACCACATGGATTACAAACCAAACTTCCCTCCAAGTGTCTGCATGGGCGCAGCCATCTTGGATTCTGTCAGCTGATCATTTCCTCCAATCTGTTGTCAGTATTGTTAATCTGCATAATTGCCTAGCCAATACCTTCCTTGCTGCAGGTATAAATACACTGTGCCTGAGCAAGGAAGGCGTCAGTGCTTTGGTTGTCAAACCTAGTTCCTGTTTGTCTCTCTCCTGTGATTGTCTTCCAGGTTCCAGCTCCTGTCTCAAGACTTCCACCATAGAGACCCGCACCAGCATTCCACCTGCGGT
Source organism: Pseudophryne corroboree (assembly GCF_028390025.1). Lineage (NCBI taxonomy): Eukaryota > Metazoa > Chordata > Amphibia > Anura > Myobatrachidae > Pseudophryne > Pseudophryne corroboree. The sequence goes on along the minus strand of NC_086452.1, from coordinate 196,912,648 downwards.
GTAGCCTGACTCTCCAATCCATTGTGGATTCATCTGTTTCCAGCTACAACATTACCTGCTTCCAGCTCAGCTTTCAGCAGAGTACAGCTTCCCTTAAAGGGCCGGTGTCCTTTCTACACTTTACCACTCTCCACCGGTATTATTATTTCTCCGCTCTCAAGTTCTACATTTCAGTTCATATTTCATCGCTCCCAAGTTCATCTATTATTTAACTGGTTCCAGCCAGTATCCACTCCGTGCTAACAACAGTCTGGTTCCAGCCAGTATCCACAGCAGCTGTTTTACCTTCAGCAACCCAGCTTTCTCTATCGTCCTAGTGGATGCTGGGGTTCCTGAAAGGACCATGGGGAATAGCGGCTCCGCAGGAGACAGGGCACAAAAAGTAAAGCTTTACGATCAGGTGGTGTGTACTGGCTCCTCCCCCTATGACCCTCCTCCAAGCCTCAGTTAGATTTTTGTGCCCGGCCGAGAAGGGTGCAATCTAGGTGGCTCTCCTAAAGAGCTGCTTAGAAAAGTTTAGCTTAGGTTTTTTATTTTACAGTGAGTCCTGCTGGCAACAGGATCACTGCAACGAGGGACTTAGGGGAGAAGAAGTGAACTCACCTGCGTGCAGGATGGATTGGCTTCTTGGCTACTGGACATCAGCTCCAGAGGGACGATCACAGGTACAGCCTGGATGGTCACCGGAGCCTTGCCGCCGGCCCCCTTGCAGATGCTGAAGTAAGAAGAGGTCCAGAATCGGCGGCAGAAGACTCCTCAGTCTTCTAAAGGTAGCGCACAGCACTGCAGCTGTGCGCCATTTTCCTCTCAGCACACTTCACACGGCAGTCACTGAGGGTGCAGGGCGCTGGGAGGGGGGCGCCCTGGGAGGCAAATGAAAACCTATTTTGGCTAAAAATACCTCACATATAGCCTCCGGAGGCTATATGGAGATATTTAACCCCTGCCAGAATCCGTTAAGAGCGGGAGACGAGGCCGCCGAAAAAGGGGTGGGGCCTATCTCCTCAGCACACAGCGCCATTTTCCCTCACAGAAAGGCTGGAGGGAAGGCTCCCAGGCTCTCCCCTGCACTGCACTACAGAAACAGGGTTAAAACAGAGAGGGGGGGGCACTAATTTGGCGTTAGAAATATATAATAAAGATGCTATAAGGGAAAACACTTATATAAGGTTGTCCCTATATAATTATAGCGTTTTTGGTGTGTGCTGGCAAACTCTCCCTCTGTCTCTCCAAAGGGCTAGTGGGTCCTGTCCTCTATCAGAGCATTCCCTGTGTGTGTGCTGTGTGTCGGTACGTGTGTGTCGACATGTATGAGGACGATGTTGGTGAGGAGGCGGAGCAATTGCCTGTAATGGTGATGTCACTCTCTAGGGAGTCGACACCGGAATGGATGGCTTATTTAGGGAATTACGTGATAATGTCAACACGCTGCAAGGTCGGTTGACGACATGAGACGGCCGACAAACAATTAGTACCGGTCCAGACGTCTCAAAAACACCGTCAGGGGTTTTAAAACGCCCGTTTACTTTAGTCGGTCGACACAGACACAGACAGGGACACTGAATCCAGTGTCGACGGTGAATAAACAAACGTATTCCTTATTAGGGCCACACGTTAAAGGCAATGAAGGAGGTGTTACATATTTCTGATACTACAAGTACCACAAAAGAGGGTATTATGTGGGATGTGAAAAAACTACCGTAGTTTTTCCTGAATCAGATAAATTAAATAAAGTGTGTGATGATGCGTGGGTTCCCCCCGATAGAAAATTAGGGGCGGTATACCCTTTCCCGCCAGAAGTTAGGGCGCGTTGGGAAACACCCCTTAGGGTGGCTAAGGCGCTCACACGCTTATCAAAACAAGTGGCGGTACCGTCTATAGATAGGGCCGTCCTCAAGGACCAGCTGACAGGAGGCTGGAAAATATCATAAAAAGTATATACACACATACTGGTGTTATACTGCGACCAGCGATCGCCTCAGCCTGGATGTGCAGAGCTGGGGTGGCTTGGTCGGATTCCCTGACTAAAAATATTGATACCCTTGACAGGGACAGTATTTTATTGACTATAGAGCATTTAAAGGATGCATTTCTATATATGCGAGATGCACAGAGGGATATTTGCACTCTGGCATCAAGAGTAAATGCGATGTCCATATCTGCCAGAAGATGTTATGGACACGACAGTGGTCAGGTGATGCAGATTCCAAACGGCACAAAGGTGTATTGCCGTATAAAGGAAGAGGAGTTATTTGGGGTCGGTCCATCGGACCTGGTGGCCACGGCAACTGCTGGAAAATCCACCGTTTTTACCCTAAGTCACATCTCTGCAGAAAAAGACACCGTCTTTTCAGCCTCAGTCCTTTCGTCCCTATAAGATCATATCTGCCCAGGGATAGAGGAAAGGGAAGAAGACTGCAGCAGGCAGCCCATTCCCAGGAACAGAAGCGTTCCACCGCTTCTGACAAGTTCTCAGCATGGCGCTGAGACCGTACAGGACCCCTGGATCCTACAAGTAGTATCCCAGGGGTACAGATTGGAATGTCGAGACGTTTCCCCTTCGCAGGCTCCTGAAGTCTGCTTTACCAAGGTCTCCCTCCGACAAGGAGGCAGTATGGGAAAAAATTCACAAGCTGTATTCCCAGCAGGTGATAATTAAATTACCTCTCCTACTACAAGAAAGGGGGTATTATTCCACACTATATTGTGGTACTGAAGCCAGAAGGCTAGGTGAGACTTATTCTAAAAAATTTTTGAACACTTACAAAGGTTCAAATCAAGATGGAGTCACTCAGAGCAGTGATAACGAACAAGGAAGAAGGGGACTATATAGTGTCCCGGGACATCAGGGATGCTTACCTCTATGTCCCAAATTTGCCCTTCTCACTAAGGGTACCTCAGGTTCGTGGTGCAGAACTGTCACTATCAGTTTCAGACGCTGCCGTTTGGATTGTCCACGGCACCCCGGGTCTTTACCAAGGTAATGGCCGAAATGATGATTCTTCTTCGAAGAAAAGGCGTCTTAATTATCCCTTACTTGGACGATCTCCTGATAAGGGCATAGTCCAGGGAACAGTTGGAGGTCGGAGTAGCACTATCTCGGATACTGCTACAACAGCACGGGTGGATTCTAAATATTCCAAAATCGCAGCTGATCCCGACGACACGTCTGCTGTGCCTAGGGATGATTCTGGACACAGTCCAGAAAAAGGTGTTTCTCCCGGAAGAGAAAGCCAGGGAGTTATCCGAGCTAGTCAGGAACCTCCTAAAAACAGTGCATCATTGCACAAGGGTCCTGGTAAAAATGGTGGCTTCCTACGAAGCAATTCCATTCGGCAGATTTCATGCAAGAACTTTTCAGTGGGATCTGCTGGACAAATGGTCCGGATCGCATCTTCAGATGCATCAGCGGATAACCCTATATCCAAGGACAAGGGTGTCTCTCCTGTGGTGGTTATAGAGTGCTCATCTTCTAGAGGGCCGCAGATTCGGCATTCAGGATTGGATGCTGGTGACCACGGAGCCCAGCCCGAGAGGCTGGGGAGCAGTCACACAAGGAAAAAAAAAAATTTCCAGGGAGTGTGATCAAGTCTGGAGACTTTTCTCCACATAAAAATACTGGAGCTAAGGGTAAATTTATAATGCTCTAAGCTTAGCAAGACCTCTGCTTCAAGGTCAGCCGGTATTGATCCAGTGGGAAAAACATCACGGCAGTCGCCCACGTAAACAGACAGGGCGACACAAGAAGCAGGAGGGCAATGGCAAAAACTGCAAGGACTTTTCGCTGGGCGGAAAATCATGTGATAGCACTGTCAGCAGTGTTTCATCCCGGGAATGGAAACTGGGAAGCAGACTTCCTCAGCAGGCACGACCTCCACCCGGGAGAGTGGAAACTTCATCGGGAAGTTTTTTCCACATGATTGTAAACCGTTGGGAAATACCAAAGGTGGACATGATGGCGTCCCGTCTGAACAAAAAACGGGACAGGTATTGCGCCAGGTCAAGAGACCCTCAGGCAATAGCTGTGGACGTTCTGGTAACACCGTGGGTGTACCAGTCGGTGTATGTGTTCCCTCCTCTGCTTCTCATACCTAAGGTGCTGAGAATTATAAGACGTAGAGGAGTAAGAACTATACTCATGGCTCCGGATTGGCCAAGAAGGACTTGGTACCCGGAACTTCAAGAGATGCTTACAGAGGTCTTATGGCCTCTGCTGCTAAGAAGGGATTTGCTTCAGCAAGTACCATGTCTGTTCCAAGACTTACCGCAGCTGCGTTTGTCGGCATGGCGGTGGAACGCCGGATCCTAAGGGAAAAAGGCATTCCGGAAGAGGTCATTCCTACCCTGGTCAAAGCCAGAAAGGAGGTGACCGCACAACATTATCACCACATGTGGCGAAAATATGTTGCGTGGTGTGAGGCCAGGATGGCCCCACAAAGAAATTTCAACTCGGTCGTTTCCTGCATTTCCTGCAAACAGGAGTGTCTATGGGCCGCAAATTGGGGTCCATTAAGGTTCAAATTTCGGCCCTGTCGATTTTCTTCCAGAAAGAATTGGCTTCAGTTCCTGAAGTCCAGAAGTTTGTCAAGGGAGTATTGCATATACAACCCCCTTTTGTGCCTCCAGTGGCACTGTGGGATCTCAACGTAGTTCTGGGATTCCTCAAATCACATTGGTTTAAAACCAGTCAAATCTGTGAATTTGAAGCATCTCACATGAAAAGTGACCATGCTCTTGGCCCTGGCCTGGACCAGGCGAGTGTCAAATTGGTGGTTTTTTCTCAAAAAAGCCCATATCTGTTTGTCCATTCGGACAGGGCAGAGCTGCGGACTCGTCCCCAGTTCTCTCCCTAAGGTGGTGTCAGTGTTTCACCTGAACCAGCTTATTGTGGTGCCTTGCACCTACTAGGGACTTGGAGGACTCCAAGTTGCTAGATGTTGTCAGGGCCCTGAAAATATGTTCCAGGACGGCTGGAGTCAGGAAAACTGACTTGCTGTTATCCTGTATGCACCCAACAAACTGGGTGCTCTTGCTTCTAAGCAGACTATTGCTAGTTGGATGTGTAATACAATTCAGCTTGCACATTCTGTGGCAGGCCTGCCACAGCCAAAATATGTAAATGCCCATTCCACAAGGAAGGTGGGCTCATCTTGGGCGGCTGCCCGAGGGGTCTCGGCTTTACAACTTTGCCGAGCGGTTATTTAGTCAGGGGCAAACACGTTTGTAAAATCCTACAAATTTGATACCCTGGCTAAGGAGGACCTGGAGTTCTCTCATTCGGTGCTGCAGAGTCATCCGCACTCTCCCGCCCGTTTGGGAGCTTTGGTATTATCCCCATGGTCCTTTCAGGAACCCCAGCATCCACTAGGACGATAGAGAAAATAAGAATTTACTTACCGATAATTCTATTTCTCGGAGTCCGTAGTGGATGCTGGGCGCCCATCCCAAGTGCGGATTGTCTGCAATACTTGTACATAGTTACAAAAATCGGGTTATTATTGTTGTGAGCCATCTTTTCAGAGGCTCCGCTGTAATCATACTGTTAACTGGGTTCAGATCACAGGTTGTACAGTGTGATTGGTGTGGCTGGTATGAGTCTTACCCGGGATTCAAAATCCTTCCTTATTGTGTACGCTCGTCCGGGCACAGTACCTAACTGAGGCTTGGAGGAGGGTCATAGGGGGAGGAGCCAGTACACACCACCTGATCGTAAAGCTTTACTTTTTGTGCCCTGTCTCCTGCGGAGCCGCTATTCCCCATGGTCCTTTCAGGAACCCCAGCATCCACTACGGACTCCGAGAAATAGAATTATCGGTAAGTAAATTCTTATTTTTCCTGGAACACCAGCTGGCACAATCCTGGGTTATCTCCATTGCTACAGTCGGGCCTGGTAAGGACTTTCCATCTAGAAGATCATAAGAACTATCTCACACTACCAGTGCCCTGTGGCTCCTGCCATCCTGTAGTACCCAGGAACTGTATTTATTCTTTGCTGACTTTTACGTTTTCTTTTACTGCTGCTGTGTTGCGGAGTTGTCATAATAAACATCATTGACTTTTATCCAAGTTGTCGTGGTCACGCCTTCGAGCAGTTATTATTCATGTTACTTACATGTCCAGGGGTCTGATACAACCTCCCAGGTTCCGGTACATCTCAGCCCCTACAACTGAGGCTGCCTCCCGTCAGCTCAGGCCCTCAGTTGTGACAGTAAGCACTGACCTAATGAATCCAGCCGGAGACCAGGATCAAGCGGCCAGACCGATGCAAGAACTGGCAGCCCGACTAGAACATCAGGAGGCTGCACAGGGCCACATCATCCGCTGTCTCCAGGATCTCTCTACTCGGCTGGATGGGATTCAGACAACTCTCCGTGGATCAGGCGCATCTGGTGCGTCAACCACAGTGACTCCAGTTATAACCCCACCCACCTTACCCATTTCTGCTCCACGTCTTCATCTTCCAACGCCAGCAAAATTTGACGGATCTCCAAGATTCTGCAGGGGATTTCTCAACCAGTGTGAGATTCAGTTTGAGCTACAACCTGGCAATTTTCCCAGTGACCGTACAAAAATTGCCTACATTATCTCTCTTCTCAGTGGCTCCGCCCTTGACTGGGCATCACCGTTATGGGAGAGGTCCGACACCTGCTATCTTCTTACACTGCATTCGTGTCAACATTCAGGCGCATCTTCGACGAGCCAGGCCGGGTAACCTCAGCTTCATCCGAGATTCTCCGTTTACGCCAGGGGTCACGTACTGTAGGACAATATCTGATACAGTTCCAGATCCTGGCATCCGAACTGGCATGGAACGACGAGGCCCTGTATGCTGCATTCTGGCATGGCTTATCTGAGCTTATTAAAGATGAGTTAGCTACCAGAGACTTACCTTCTAAGTTAGATGAGCTAATCTCACTCTGCACGAAAGTTGATTTACGTTTCAGAGAGAGAGCAACTGAGCGTGGAAGATCATCTGCTCCAAAATCTTCTGCTCCTCCTCCTCGTCAACTGTCACCATCTAAAGATGAGCCCATGCAAATTGGCCGTTCCCGTTTAACTCCTGCTGAGCGCCGAAGACGCCTCTCTGAGTCTCTTTGTCTTTACTGTGCAGCTCCGTCTCACACCATCAATGCCTGTCCCGAACGTCCGGGAAAACTCCAAACCCTAGCTCGCCCAGGAGAGGGCCGGCTAGGAGTAATGATCTCCTCTCCATCTCCTCATGATTGTAATCTCCCAGTCTCGCTTCAAGTTGCTCAACGTTATCGGAACGTCATTGCCCTCCTTGATTCCGGAGCAGCTGGGAACTTTATTACTGAAGCCTATGTTAAACGGTGGTCCCTACCCACCGAGAGACTTCCTTCCTCCTTTTCCTTAACTGCCGTGGATGGCAGTAAAATTTTTGATACTGTTATTGCTCTAAGGACTCTACCAGTTCGTCTGAGAGTGGGAGTTCTTCATTCCGAACTTATTTCACTTTTAGTGATTCCAAGAGCCACACATCCTGTGGTCCTGGGCCTTCCATGGCTCCGTCTTCACAATCCTACAATTGATTGGACGACTACGCAAATCCTGGCATGGGGTTCCTCCTGTGCAGAGACATGTTTGTTTAAAGTATTGCCTGTCTGTTCTTCCTCCCCCAGGTCGTCTGATGTTCCACCTCCTCCATATCAAGATTTCACGGATGTGTTCAGTAAAGCTTCTGCTGATATCCTTCCTCCTCATAGAGAATGGGACTGCCCGATTGATCTCGTTCCAGGGAAGGTTCCACCTCGAGGCCGAACTTATCCGTTGTCTCTGCCTGAGACGCATTCTATGGAGGAGTACATTAAAGAGAACCTAGCAAAGGGGTTAATTCGACCTTCTTCTTCCCCAGCCGGCGCAGGCTTCTTTTTTGTAAAAAAGAAAGATGGTGGTCTGCGGCCGTGCATCGACTACAGAGGTTTGAACGACATTACCATCAAGAACCGTTATCCTTTACCCCTGATTACTGAGCTCTTTGACAGAGTTAGCGGAGCTACCATCTTTACAAAGCTGGACTTGCGAGGTGCATACAATCTCATCCGGATCCGTGAGGGTGACGAGTGGAAGACCGCCTTTAACACCCGTGACGGACATTATGAGTACCTCGTCATGCCCTTCGGATTGAGCAATGCTCCAGCTGTCTTCCAGCATTTTGTCAATGAGATCTTCAGAGACATTCTATACCGTCATGTCGTGGTCTATCTAGACGATATCCTCATTTTTGCCAACGATTTAGAGGAACATCGTTTTTGGGTTAAAGAGGTTCTGTCCCGTCTCCGTGTCAATCATCTCTATTGCAAATTAGAAAAATGCGTCTTTGAAGTCAAGTCCATTCCGTTTCTAGGGTACATTGTGTCCGGTTACGGACTAGAGATGGATCCTGAGAAACTACAAGCAATTCAGAATTGGCCGGTACCCTTAACCCTCAAAGGGGTCCAGAGGTTCTTAGGGTTCGCCAATTATTACCGAAAGTTTATACGAGACTTTTCCACCATTGTGGCGCCTATTACTGCTTTCACCAAGAAGGGTGCTAACCCGTCCAAGTGGTCTGAAGAAGCCATGCAAGCTTTTCATCTTTTAAAACAGAGGTTCATCTCTGCGCCTGTCCTGAAACAGCCTGACATCGACTCTCCTTTCATCCTAGAGGTGGATGCCTCCTCCGTTGGAGTAGGAGCGGTGTTATCTCAGAGGGCTAAAGATGGCCATTTACATCCTTGCAGTTTCTTCTCCCGGAAGTTCTCCCCAGCTGAGCGCAACTATGCCATTGGCGACCAGGAGTTGCTAGCCATCAAGCTCGCTCTAGAAGAGTGGAGGTATCTGTTGGAGGGAGCTTCTCATTTAATCACCATACTTACAGACCACAAGAACCTTTTATACCTGAAGGGCGCACAATGTCTCAACCCTCGTCAGGCCAGATGGGCACTTTTCTTTTCCAGGTTCGACTTTAAACTCCAGTTCTGTCCGGGCTCTCAGAATCGCAAGGCCGATGCCCTTTCCCGCTCATGGGAGCAAGAAAATGAGTCAGAGTCTTCAGACAAGCATCCTATTATAAATCCGTTGGCATTCTCCACGGTAGGGATGGACTCTACGCCCCCATCAGGGAAAAGTTTTGTGAAGCCGATGCTAAGGAAGAAGCTCATGCATTGGGCCCATGCTTCCCGTTTTGCCGGACATACAGGTATCCAAAAAACCCTGGAGTTTATCTCTAGGTCCTATTGGTGGCCAACTCTGAAAAAAGACGTCTTGGAGTTTATTGCATCTTGCCCAAAGTGTGCCCAACATAAAGTATCCCGCCAGTCGCCTGCGGGGCAACTGGTTCCACTATCCGTTCCCCGTCGACCATGGACCCACTTGTCGATGGATTTCATTACAGACTTACCCATGTGCAACAAGTTCAATACCATCTGGGTGGTAGTTGACCGGTTCACCAAGATGGCACACTTCATTCCTCTCACCGGTCTTCCGTCAGCTTCCAAGTTGGCTCAAGTATTCATACAAGAGATCTTCCGACTCCACGGTCTTCCTGAAGAAATTATCTCAGATCGAGGAGTTCAATTCACAGCCAAATTCTGGCGAAGTTTATGTCAAGTCCTCCAAGTCAAGCTAAAGTTTTCCACGGCTTACCATCCTCAGACCAATGGTCAAACCGAGAGGGTGAATCAGGACTTGGAGGCCTTCCTCCGCATCTATGTGTCCTCCTCTCAAGATGACTGGGTTCAATTACTTCCCTGGGCCGAGTTCTGTCATAACAACCAGTATCATTCTTCATCTTCTTCAACACCATTCTTCACCAACTTTGGATTCCACCCTAAAGTCCCTGAGTTCCAACCGCTTCCAGCAACTTCTGTTCCGGCAGTGGATATCACCTTGCATCAGTTTGCCAATATCTGGAAGAGCGTACGATCAGCTCTGCTCAAGGCATCGTTCAGGTACAAGAAGTTTGCGGATAAGAAGCGTCGAGCAGTTCCTGCTCTCAAGGTGGGTGATCGGGTATGGTTATCCACGAAGAATTTGAGGTTAATAGTTCCCAGTATGAAGTTTGCACCTCGCTATATCGGTCCTTTCAAGATTGAACAAGTCATCAATCCTGTTGCTTACAGACTCCAGTTGCCTCCCTTCTTAAAAATACCCAGGACATTCCATGTTTCCCTGTTGAAACCGCTGATCTTGAATCGGTTTCATTCCTCACTTCCTCCTACTCCGAAAGTCCAAACTCAACGAGGCGTTGAGTATGAAGTGGCCAAGATCCTGGACTCACGTCACCGTTACGGTCAACTACAGTATCTTATTGACTGGAAGGGTTACGGCCCTGAGGAACGTTCATGGACCAATGCTTCTGATGTCCATGCTCCTGCCTTGGTCCGGAGATTCCATTCCAAGTTTCCTCAAAAGCCAAAGAAGTGTCCTGGGGCCACTCCTAAAGGGGGGGGGGGGGGGGGTGCTGTCACGATCCGGGTATCTGGACGCCATTTCTTACCCATCAGATGCCTCCTAAGGCTGGCTCAGCGCTCCAGGACCGGATCCCATCTGTTATCCTAATGTTCACATTCCTGCATCCTCTCCTGTCTCTCTGAGACGCTGTCACAGTAACGCCTTATTACATCTGGCATGGCGTCTCCCGCGGCCTCCGCCGCCGTCCCTGAGCTTCTGCATGCAGAGTGTCAGAGTGGCGATTACGTCAGCCGCGGCCTCCGCTGTGTCCGCGTGGTTGGATGTGCACTTGTCAGCCTGGCGTCTCCTGTCTCCAGTGGCCGGCGCCGCCATTACTGTTTTCATTACCACATGGATTACAAACCAAACTTCCCTCCAAGTGTCTGCATGGGCGCAGCCATCTTGGATTGTGTCAGCTGATCATTTCCTCCAATCTGTTGTCAGTATTGTTAATCTGCATAATTGCCTAGCCAATACCTTCCTTGCTGCAGGTATAAATACACTGTGCCTGAGCAAGGAAGGCGTCAGTGCTTTGGTTGTCAAACCTAGTTCCTGTTTGTCTCTCTCCTGTGATTGTCTTCCAGGTTCCAGCTCCTGTCTCAAGACTTCCACCATAGAGACCCGCACCAGCATTCCACCTGCGGTGTAGCCTGACTCTCCAATCCATTGTGGATTCATCTGTTTCCAGCTACAACATTACCTGCTTCCAGCTCAGCTTTCAGCAGAGTACAGCTTCCCTTAAAGGGCCGGTGTCCTTTCTACACTTTACCACTCTCCACCGGTATTATTATTTCTCCGCTCTCAAGTTCTACATTTCAGTTCATATTTCATCGCTCCCAAGTTCATCTATTATTTAACTGGTTCCAGCCAGTATCCACTCCGTGCTAACAACAGTCTGGTTCCAGCCAGTATCCACAGCAGCTGTTTTACCTTCAGCAACCCAGCTTTTCCTGGAACACCAGCTGGCACAATCCTGGGTTATCTCCATTGCTACAGTCGGGCCTGGTAAGGACTTTCCATCTAGAAGATCATAAGAACTATCTCACACTACCAGTGCCCTGTGGCTCCTGCCATCCTGTAGTACCCAGGAACTGTATTTATTATTTGCTGACTTTTACGTTTTCTTTTACTGCTGCTGTGTTGCGGAGTTGTCATAATAAACATCATTGACTTTTATCCAAGTTGTCGTGGTCACGCCTTCGGGCAGTTATTATTCATGTTACTTACATGTCCAGGGGTCTGATACAACCTCCCAGGTTCCGGTACATCTCAGCCCCTACAACTGAGGCTGCCTCCCGTCAGCTCAGGCCCTCAGTTGTGACAGTGCCGGACAGGCAAGGTATTTTCTTTTGGTGTTTGTTTTATTTTCTGTATAATAAAACTGGCTGTGGCCAGTTGCACCACAAACTGGACTTGTGTAATTCCTCAGCTGCTGCGTGCTGCCATTTACCCCAGGAAACGGCACCTTGTACCCTTACAGTGTTACAACTTGGTGGAGAATGCGAGCATGCCGTTCTGCGCATAAGTGAAAGCAGCAGCATTATGAGTCCTGCAGAAAACGGTGGTTTATGCAGATACAGCCCAGTGTGAAGTTACTGAGACTCGCCCTGAGGATTTGATATACGTCCTGGGTGAAAGCAGCTACAAAGCCGCCTGAAAAGTCTGTCGACATGGAGGAACTGCTCAAAGCCTTGCTGCAAGCTACAGCGGCTCAGCAGGAGGCCAACAGACAACAGCAGGTGGCAATGGAGGAAAATAGGAGACAGCAGCAGGTGGCTATTGACGAACTTTACAGGCAACAGCGTCAGGATAGAGAGGCCTTAACAGAAGTGGTGCAGAGCCTTGCGGCCCAGATTGGTGATATGGCCATCAGTGCTCCGACCAGCTCTAGTTCTATACGGGCCAGTCACTTCCTGCAGAAAATGACAGAGGCTGATGATGTGGAGGCCTACCTGACCATGTTTGAAAGGACTGGCGAGCGTGAGAACTGGCCGAAAGCACAGTGGGCCAGTCTGCTGGCACCTTTTCTGTCAGGTGAGCCCCAAAAAGCGTACTTTGTTTTAAGCCCTGCTGAGGCTCGGGACTATGATAAACTAAAGACTGAGTTCCTGACCCGCCTGGGAGTCACGCTGTCAGTATGAGCACAACAGGTGCACCATTGGGTGTACGCCATGTAGAAGCCTCCTCGCTCCCAGATGCATGACCTTTTTCAGCTAACAAAAAAATGGTTACAGCCAGAGACATTAACTGGTCCCCAGATGGTTGAAAGAGTTGTCATGGACCGCTATTTGAGATCTTTGCCGTGGTCCTGCGCAAGTGGGTGAGCCATGGAAACCCGGATACTGCTGACCAATTAGTGGACATGATAGAGAGGTATTTGGCGGCAGAGGAACTACTGATGACCACCCAGCAACCCATAGATCTTCGACAGCGCCCTTCAGTAAAGACTGGTAAGACTGTTCCGTGGGAAAATGTTGCTGGGCGGTTAAGAGAACGCAAGGCTGGAGAGACTGTAAACACTGGCCCTGGAGACAGGCCACTGGGGCTAGAACGGTCTATGCTGCCCAAACGGGTTGATAATCGTGTGGTTAAATGTTTTAGGTGTGGTATGCCAGGTCATGTTATTGCCAATTGCCCAGTCACGCAAGAACCCATGCAATGTGATGCTGCCTTTGAATGTCGCAGAATGTCTTTCTTTGCTAAGTTAGCCTGTACTGTGGTACCTTCACCTGAGCTGGAAAAACAAATGTGTGATGTGTTCTTAGAGGGTAACCGGGTAGAGGCCTTGCTAGATTCAAGAAGTTTAGTTACCCTCGTGAAAGCTGGGTTTGTGAACCCCTTAAAGGTCCAGCAAATACCTATTGGGGTAACTTGCATACATGGGGATACCCAACATTATGTCACTGCTGAAGTGAATATAGAAACTTGTTGTGGGCCAACAATGGTTAAAGTAGGACTGGTCCCCACCTTGGTGCATGAGGCCATAATAGGGAGGATTTTCCTCATTTTTGGAAACTGTGGGAACCACGGTTATCAACAGATGTGAGAAGTAAAGAGCCAGTTGATAATACCGGTGATTTTATGATGTACGTGTGTCTTCGGAACTTTCTGACCCTTTGCCTTTTGCTAGTTTGGCTGGGGAAGTGACAGATGGGGAGTCCAGTGAGGACCCTCTCGCTGGGAACAGAGACATAGTAGTTAGAACTGAAAGCGTGCCTGACCTGGAGGTAAAGAAGGATCTGTTTGCGTCTGAACAGTTAAAGGATCCTACCTTAATAAAGGCTAGAGAGAATGTTAAGGTTGTTAATGGGGAACCTGTGGTACCAGGTGACAGAGTTACGTATCCCCACATGGCCATCTGTAATGAGCTCTTGTACCACATTGTCAAAAGGGGTGAGGTTGTGGTGGAACAGCTGGTAGTTCCCCAGCCTTATCGGAGAACGGTACTAGATTTAGCTCATAGACACGTTACAGCAGGACATTTAGGGGCAGAAAAAAACACTGAAAGAGTTTTACAAAGGTTTTTTTGGCCAGGGGTTTATAATGAAGTGTCTTCCCATGCCTATTATAGAGGTGCCGTTTGACAGAATAGCCATGGATCTCGTGGGGCCCTTGTTAAAGTCTGCTCTGGGCCATCAGTATATCCTGGTAATTATGGACTATGCCACTCGATATCCTGAGGCTGTCCCTTTACGCACCATCACAACCAAGGCGATAGCTAGGGAGCTGGTGCAGGTTTTTAGTAGAGTGGGAATACCAAAAGAAATTTTGACTGACCAAGGTACTCCATTTATGTCAAGGCTCATGAAAGAATTGTGCAAATTATTTAAGGTCACTCACCTCAGGACGTCCATCTACCATCCCCAAACTGACGGGTTGGTGGAAAGATTTAATAAAACATTAAAAAGTATGTTAAAAAAGGTTGTTGATAGAGATGGGAAAAACTGGGATTGTTTGTTGCCCTACTTGTTAATGGCCATCAGAGAAGTTCCTCAGTCCTCTATGGGGTTTTCTCTATTTGATTTGCTGTATGGTAGACACCCCAGAGGGCTGTTGGACATTGCCAAAGAGACGTGGGAAGGACATCCCACTCCTTATAGAAGCGTTATTGAACATGTAACACAAATGCAGGATAGGATTGCAGCCGTGGTACCTATTGTCAGAGAGCACATGGAACAGGCCCAAAGTGCTCAACAGAGGGTATATAACCGGAGTGCCAAGATACGGGAATTTGCTCCTGGAGATAGAGTTCTTGTTTTGGTACCCACTGTGGAAAGCAAATTCCTAGCTAAATGGCAGGGTCCATTTGAGATTAGGGAAAAAGTGAATGAGGTTAATTACAAAGTATACCAGCCGGGAAAGAGAAAACCCGAACAAATCTACCATGCTAACTTAATCAAACCCTGGAAAGATAGGTTGTCTCTGTCAGCGGAGCCTTGCCCTTCGGTGTCTTCACCTCGGTTGCTTCCCGCAGTAAAGGTGTCAGAGACATTATCAGCTGATCAGAACAATCAGGTTAAAGAATTTCTCATCCAAAATAGGGAGATATTTTCAGAGCTGCCTGGCCGAACGACCATAATAAAACATGACATTGTCACAGAACCAGGGGTCAGGGTCCATTTAGAGCCATATAGGATTCCTGAAGCTCAGCGAGAAGCTGTTTCTAAAGAAGTTAAAACCATGTTAGAACTTGGAGTCATAGAGGAATCTAACAGTGAGTCCCATAGTTCTCATCCCGAAGCCAGACGGTAGCATACGCTTCTGTAATGACTTTCGTAAGTTAAATGAGGTGTCCAAGTTTGACGCACACCCCATGCCCCGTGTGGATGAGCTTATAGAAAGGCTGGGAACAGCAAGGTTTCTCACCACGTTGGACCTGACCAAAGGTTACTGGCAAATACCTTTATCTGATAGCGCAAAAGCAAAAAACAGCCTTTTCGGTTCCGGAGGGGCTGTACCAGTATAAGATGTTACCCTTTGGGTTGCATGGGGCTCCAGCAACCTTTCAACGGGGGATGGATAAAATTTTGAGGCCCCATAGAAAATATGCAGCTGCCTATTTGGATGATGTGGTAATTCACAGTACAGACTGGGGGTCCCATTTGGTTAAAGTACAAGCAGTACTGGACTCAATCAGAGAGGCAGGGTTAACTGCTAACCCAAAGAAGTGCTGCCTCGCAATGGAGGAGGTCAAATACTTGGGCTTCACCATAGGCAGAGGTTTGATTAGGCCCCAATTGAATAAAATTGATGCTGTTCAAAACTGGCCTCGTCCAGTGAATAAACAATAGGTAAGGGCTTTTTTGGGAATAACTGGGTACTATAGACAGTTTATTCCCAATTTTGCGACCACAGCAGTGCCGTTGTCAGACCTTACCAAAGGGAAGCAGTCAAATATGGTGAAATGGAACCCTGATGCAGAAAAACCGTTCCAAGCGTTAAAAGTGGCTTTGTGTTCACAACCTGTATTGATAACACCAGATTTTTCAAAAGAATTTGTGGTACAGACAGATGCCTCAGAGGTAGGGATAGGCGCTGTGCTGTCCCAAACCCGAGATGGGGACGAACACCCTATCATTTATTTGAGTAGGAAACTCAATGAGCATGAAAAATAAGAATTTACTCACCGGTAATTCTATTTCTCGTAGTCCGTAGTGGATGCTGGGAACTCCGTAAGGACCATGGGGAATAGACGGGCTCCGCAGGAGACTGGGCACTCTAAAAGAAAGATTAGGTACTATCTGGTGTGCACTGGCTCCTACCTCTATGCCCCTCCTCCAGACCTCAGTTAAGGAAACTGTGCCCGGAAGAGCTGACACAACAAGGAAAGGATTTGGAATCCAGGGTAAGACTCATACCAGCCACACAAATCACACTGTACAACTTGTGATAACCATACCCAGTTAACAGCATGAACAACAACTGAGCCTCAGTAACAGATGGCTCATAACAATAACCCTTTAGTTAAGCAATAACTATATACATGTATTGCAGAGAGTCCGCACTTGGGACGGGCGCCCAGCATCCACTATGGACTACGAGAAATAGAATTACCGGTGAGTAAATTCTTATTTTCTCTGACGTCCTAGTGGATGCTGGGAACTCCGTAAGGACCTTGGGGATTAAACCAAAGCTCCCAAACGGGCGGGAGAGTGCGGATGACTCTGCAGCACCGAATGAGCAAAGGCAAGGTCCTCCTCAGCCAGGGTATCAAACTTGTAGAACTTAGCAAATGTGTTTGAACCCGACCAAGTAGCAGCTCGGCAAAGCTGTAAAGCCGAGACCCCTTGGGCAGCCGCCCAAGAAGAGCCCACCTTCCTTGTGGAATGGGCTTTCACCGATTTTGGATGCGGCAATCCTGCCGCAGAATGAGCTTGCTGAATCGTGTTACAGATCCAGCGCGCAATAGTTTGCTTTGAAGCAGGAGCACCCAGCTTGTTGGGTGCATGCAGGATAAACAGCGAGTAAGTTTTCCTGACTCCAGCCGTCCTGGCTACAAGGATTTTCAAAGCCCTGACTACATCTAGTAACTTGGAGTCCTCCAAGTCCCGAGTAGCCGCAGGCACCACAATAGGTTGGTTCAAATGAAACGCTGATACCACCTTAGGGAGAAATTGGGGACGGGTCCTCAATTCTGCCCTGTCCATATGGAAGATCAGATAAGGGCTTTTACAAGACAAAGCCGCCAATTCTGACACACGCCTAGCCGAAGCTAAGGCCAATAGCATGACCACTTTCCACGTGAGATATTTTAGCTCCACGGTCTTAAGTGGCTCAAACCAGTGGGATTTCAGGAAACCCAACACAACGTTAAGATCCCAAGGTGCCACTGGAGGCACAAAAGGGGGCTGAATATGCAGCACTCCCTTAACAAACGTCTGAACTTCAGGCAGTGAAGCCAGTTCTTTCTGAAAGAAAATAGATAGGGCCGAAATCTGGACCTTTATGGATCCTAATTTTAGGCCCATAGTCACTCCTGACTGTAGGAAGTGCAGGAATCGACCCAGCTGGAATTCCTCTGTAGGGGCTTTCCTGGCCTCACACCAAGCAACATATTTTCGCCATATACGGTGATAATGTTGTGCTGTCACGTCTTTCCTAGCCTTTATCAGCGTAGGAATCACTTCATCTGGAATGCCCTTTTCCGTTAGGATCCGGCGTTCAACCGCCATGCCGTCAAACGCAGCCCGGTAAGTCTTGGAACAGACAGGGCCCCTGCTGTAACAGGTCCTGTCTGAGAGGCAGAGGCCATGGTTCCTTGAGATCATTTCTTGTAGTTCTGGGTACCAAGTTCTTCTTGGCCAATCCGGAACGATGAGTATAGTTCTTACTCCTCTCTTTCTTACTATCCTCAGTACCTTGGGTATGAGAGGAAGAGGAGGGAACACATAAACCGACTCGTACACCCACGGTGTCACTAGTGCGTCCACAGCTATCGCCTGAGGGTCCCTTGACCTGGCGCAATATTTTTTAGCTTTTTTGTTGAGGTGGGACGCCATCATGTCCACCTGTGGCCGTTCCCAACGGTTTACAATCTGCTTGAAGACTTCTGGATGAAGTCCCCACTCTCCCGGGTGTAGGTCGTGCCTGCTGAGGAAGTCTGCTTCCCAGTTGTCCACTGCTGACAGTGCTAGCACGTGATTTTCCGCCCATCGGAGAATCCTTGTGACTTCTGCCATCGCCATCCTGCTTCTTGTGCCGCCCTGTCGGTTTACATGGGCGACCGCCGTGATGTTGTCTGATTGAATCAGCACTGGTTGGTTCTGAAGCAAGGGCTCTGCTTGACTCAGGGCGTTGTAAATGGCCCTTAGTTCCAGTATATTTATGTGTAGTGAAGTCTCCTGACTTGACCACAGTCCCTGGAAGTACCTTCCCTGAGTGACTGCCCCCATCCTCGGAGGCTTGCGTCCGTGGTCACCAGGACCCAGTCCTGTATGCCGAATCTGCGGCCCTCGAGAAGATGAGCACTCTGCAGCCACCACAGCAGAGACACCCTGGCCCTTGGGGACAGGGTGATCAACCGATGCATCTGAAGATGCGATCCGGACCATTTGTCTAACAGATCCCACTGAAAGATCCTTGCATGGAACCTGCCGAAGGGAATTGCTTCGTAAGAAGCCACCATCTTTCCCAGGACTCGCGTGCAGTGATGCACCGACACCTGTTTTGGTTTCAGGAGGTCCCTGACTAGAGATGACAATTCCTGGGCCTTCTCCACCGGGAGAAACACCTTCTTCTGTTCTGTGTCCAGAATCATGCCCAGGAAGAGCAGACGCGTCGCAGGAATCAGCTGCGACTTTGGGATATTCAGAATCCAGCCGTGCTGTAGCAACACTTCCCGAGAAAGTGCTACGCTGACTAACAACTGCTCTCTGGACCTCGCCTTTATAAGGAGATCGTCCAAATACGGGATAATTATAACTCCCTTCTTCCGAAGGAGTATCATCATTTCGGCCATTACCTTGGTAAATACTCTCGGTGCCGTGGACAGACCAAACGGCAACGTCTGGAATTGGTAATGACAATCCTGTACCACAAACCTGAGGTACTCCTGGTGAGGTGGGTAAACAGGGACATGCAAGTAAGCATCCTTGATGTCCAGCGACACCATAAAATCCCCCTCTTCCAGGCTTGCAATAACCGCCCTGTGCGATTCCATTTTGAACTTGAACTTCCTTATATAAGTGTTCAAGGATTTTAAATTTAGAATGGGTCTCACCGAACCGTCTGGTTTCGGTACCACAAACATTGTGGAATAGTAACCCCGTCCCTGTTGAAGGAGGGGAACCTTGATTATCACCTGCTGGAGGTACAGCTTGTGAATTGCCGCCAGTACTACCTCCCTTTCCCTGGGAGCAGCTGGCAAGGCTGATTTGAGGTAACGGCGAGGGGGAGTCGCCTCGAACTCCAGCTTGTATCCCTGAGATACAATTTGAACAGCCCAGAGATCCACTTGTGAGCGAACCCACTGGTTGCTGAAGTTTCGGAGACGCGCCCCCACCGCACCCGGCTCCGCCTGTGGAGCCTCAGCGTCATGCGGTGGACTTAGAGGAAGCGGGGGAGGATTTTTGTTCCTGGGAACTGGTTGCCTGGTGCAGCTTCTTTCCTCTACCCCTGCCTCTGGGCAGAAAGGATGCCGCTCTGATCCGCTTGCCTTTCTGAGGCCGAAAGACTGTACATGATAATACGGTGCTTTATTAGGCTGTGAGGGAACCTGAGGTAAAAAAGTTGACTTCCCGGCTGTTGCCGTGGATACGAGGTCTGAGAGACCGTCCCCAAACAATTCCTCACCCTTATAAGGCAAAACCTCCATGTGTCTTTTAGAATCAGCATCACCTGTCCACTGCCGAGTCCATAATACTCTCCTGGCAGAAATGGACATTGCATTAATTCTAGATGCCAGCAGGCAAATGTCCCTCTGTGCATCCCGCATATATAAGACGACGTCTTTTATATGTTCTATGGTTAGCAAAATAGTATCCCTGTCGAGGGAATCAATGTTGTCTGACAGGGTAACAGACCATGCGGCTGCAGCACTACACATCCATGCTGAAGCAATAGCAGGTCTCAGTATAGTACCTGAGTGTGTATACACAGACTTCAGGATAGCTTCCTGCTTTCTATCCGCAGGCTCCTTTAAGGCGGCCGTATCCTGAGACGGCAGTGCCACCTTTTTTGATAAGCGTGTGAGCGCTTTGTCCACCCTAGGGGATGTTTCCCAACATAACCTATCCGTTGGCGGGAAAGGGTACGCCATCAGTAACCTCTTAGAAATCACTAGTTTCTTATCGGGGGAACTCCACGCTTCCTTACACAATTCATTTAATTCATCGGATGGGGGAAAAGTCACTGGCTGCTTTTTCTCCCCAAACATAATACCCTTCTTGGTAGTAACCGGGTTAATATCAGAAATGTGCAATACATTTTTCATTGCAGTAATCATGCATCGGATGGCTTTAGTAGACTGTGCATTTGTCTCATCCTCATCTACACTGGAGTCAGACTCCGTGTCGACATCTGTGTCTACCATCTGAGCTAGCGGGCGTTTATGAGCCCCTGATGGCCTCTGAGACGCCTGAGCAGGCGCGGGTTGAGATCCCGGCTGTCCCAAGGCTGCTGCGTCATCGAACCTTTTATGTAAGGAGTTGACACTGTCTGTTAAGACCTTCCACATATCCATCCAATCCGGTGTCGGCCCCGTCGGGGGCGACACCACACTTATCTGCCCTTGCTCCGCCTCCACGTAACCCTCCTCATCAAACATGTCGACACAGCCGTACCGACACACCGCACACACACAGGGAATGCTCTGACTGAGGACAGGACCCCACAAAGTCCTTTGGGGAGACAGAGAGAGAGCATGCCAGCACACACCACAGTGCTATATAACACAGGGATTTTCACTATAATGAGTGATTTTTCCCAATAGCTGCTTAATATATATTATTTGCGCCTAAATTTATGTGCCCCCCCTCTCTTTTTTACCCTTCTTGTATCAGGAATACTGCAGGGGAGAGCCTGGGGAGCTGCTTCCAGCGGAACTGTGAAGGAAAAATGGCGCTGGTGTGCTGAGAAAGAAGGCCCCGCCCCTTCAGCGGCGGGCTTCTCCCTGCAGTTTCTGACTGAAAAATGGCGGGGGTTTTACACATATACAGTCACAGACTGTATTATGTGTATTTTTATGCCAAAAGGTATTTTATTGCTGCCCAGGGCGCCCCCAGCGCCCTGCACCCTACAGTGACCGGAGTGTGTGGTGTGCAGTGGGAGCAATGGCGCACAGCTGCAGTGCTGTGCGCTACCTTAATGAAGACCGGAGTCTTCTGCCGCCGATTTCATCTCCTTCTCTTCTGTCTTCTGGCTCTGCAAGGGAGACGGCGGCGCGGCTCCGGGAACGGACGATCGAGGTCAGGCCCTGTGTTCGAACCCTCTGGAGCTAATGGTGTCCAGTAGCCTAAGAAGCACAAGCTAGCTGCACGCAGGTAGGTTTGCTTCTCTCCCCTCAGTCCCACGTAGCAGTGAGTCTGTTGCCAGCAGATCTCACTGAAAATAAAAAACCTAACAAATACTTTCTTTTCTAGCAAGCTCAGGAGAGCCCACTAGGTGCATCCAGCTCTGGCCGGGCACAGATTCTAACTGAGGTCTGGAGGAGGGGCATAGAGGGAGGAGCCAGTGCACACCAGATAGTACCTAATCTTTCTTTTAGAGTGCCCAGTCTCCTGCGGAGCCCGTCTATTCCCCATGGTCCTTACGGAGTTCCCAGCATCCACTAGGACGTCAGAGAAAAAGGTGTGCCATTGTGGAAAAGGAGGCTTTGGCCATTAAGTGGGCACTAGATACCTTGAGATATTACCTCTTGGGTAGACAATTCAGACTGGTGACAGATCATGCCCCTTTAAAATGTATGTATGTAAATAGAGGCAAGAATGCTCGTGTAACTAGATGGTTTCTAGCATTGCAGGATTTTAAGTTTACTGTTGAACATAGACCGGGTACACAATTGGCCAACGCAGATGCATTGTCCCGCATCTTCTGTTTGGGGGCTACAAGTGTTCCAGTGCCTAGGTCGAAACAGGGGAGGGGGATATGTGACAAGAACACTGGAATAGTGTTTGAGGGCAGGTATGTTTGTCCCAGGTTCTTGTCTTACATGTTTTAGAAAATGAAAACTTCTAGGAAAATGCTTTTGTTTTGTTAGAACCTTTTCAGTTTGCTGGAAAAGCTGGAAAAGGGCCCTGAGAGAGAGATAGGGCGAGTTCCAAACATTGGGCCCAGTTCGGATCTTTGGCCTCAAAGAGGGCTAATCAGGGCTTTCAGCTGTGCAAGAGCCTTATAGGGCTTCTAGCCTGATTAATGTGTGCAGACTGCCTGGGAAGACTGCAGGATCTCTGTGAGAGAAACACGCTTCCTGATACAAGTGAGCTATACAGTGCTTACTGGAGAACTCTGTGTTTTTGTTTAGTGATAGTTAGGAACATCTTGTGTTTAGTTAGTGCCGGACAGGCAAGGTATTTTCTTTTGGTGTTTGTTTTATTTTCTGTATAATAAAACTGGCTGTGGCCAGTTGCACCACAAACTGGACTTGTGTGACTCCTCAGCTGCTGCATGCTGCCATTTACCCCAGGAAATGGCACCTTGTACCCTTACAGTGTTACAACTTATATATATATATATATATATATATATACACACACACATATACACATATATAAAAGAAGCAGCAGAGACACTGGGAAACTGTTCCTAATGCTGAAGTAGTCAGCCAGGCAATAGGAGAGGTGTTTGGGGACTACGTTAGGAACCACTGGATCTTTGTATCACCTTCAATGAGAAGACAGTACCCTGTTACGCTGTGACTTCTGTTGCTGTTTGAAACTGCCCGTTAAACCTGACCTGCAAATCCTACATGAAACTGTGCAACCTGCCTGTGGTAGAAAATAAAGTGAGTTGGACTTTACCCCGTTTATGTGGTTCTGTCACAATATCATATATATATATATATATATATATATTTACTAGAGCTGGATGGTCGGCACTCCCTTTCACCGTGTTAATGCCAAGGTGCCAGCTAGATAGATATCATATATGTGCAGAATGCGGCACTCAATAGACTTAAAATAAAATCTCACTGGACTCCTTACTTTCAGCGTTGTGGATTTATTTGAACCCATCATAAGGATATCCATATGAGATTTTATTTTAAGTACACTGAGTGCCGCATTCTGCACATATATGATATTGATATATAATATATATATATATATATATATATGGGATGTATATTTTTATAAATAAATATTTGTTAAATGTACTGTATCTGCAGATATCATAATTTACAGTGAGCTAAATGAGCAGATGGACAAATCTTTCCATTTCCATTTCTGTGGTTCTGGGGCAATGCTGGAGCTTTCCTATTTAAGGCTACTGTCTTCCCAGCAAATTGGGATTCAGTTGCTTGCCAATTAGTTTCCCCAGACACAAATAGAGGCAGACAATAGATTGTTTACATTGTTTTATATACCAGAAGTTGTATTATTTGCAGTGTGTGGTGTCAGAATGTATTTTTAGGTTGACCAGTCCTGATTTATAAAAACAATCAATCACATTGTCCCTCTTAGAAACAAAAATAAAAAACCGTTAGGCACAGATGAACACAGTACAGTACAGTACAGAGTCTGTGCCAGGCTGATTTGCTTGCAGAACACAGGAGCCAATGGCAATTGTTTTCATTGTGCAGTGCCCCAGGGTGTACCATTAAAAATGCCCTCATGAGAACACCATACGAGTCACTGCACAGCTGCCATCATGTTCTCCTAGGGAGCTAGTGGGGACAGTATAGCAGCAGGACACACGAGCAGCTCCATATCTTGCTCTCTTTGACCCGTCTTCTCTAAATCTGGTAAGCAGGACAATAGGACTGCCACTGACACCATTGTTGTGAGAGTGGGAGCAACAGCAGCCGCCACCAACTAATGATCATTAGCGGATGACAAAAAGAGCAGAGGCCAGCGGCCAGATCCGGACCCACTGACATCAGAGAGGGGTGGTCTCATATGCCCAGGAAACAGACACAGGACTGGAGCAGGAAGAGGCCAGTGTATCTTCCTGCTCCAGTCCTCAACTAGCAGTGGTGGCTGTACACTGGCGCAGGCATCACTGGCTCCAGCAGCACACTTGAGAACCGCTCACAGCACAGTAGTGGAAAAACGGTGGTCTACACAGGTGAAGCAGATCAGGTAGCGTGGGGTTCCATCATAAGGTGGGTACACACTAGGCGATGTGCTCTATAAGTGACGTCGCCTAGTGTGTTCCTTTCCCTGCTGGGTGGTCGTCGACAGTGCATACACACTGAGCTATATGCAGACGATATCGCTCAGTGACATCACATCGCGGTCGGGCCGTGCATGCAGGTTTTAGATGACAGTCCAAATTGAGCGAGGGTTGTTAATGAGTATTGTGATAACAATGGGCTGGGGAAAAAGGCAGGCAAGGAGCGCTGCATGAGTATACACAATACCCAGTTGTGTATAAAGATAACATGATATCAGTACAGTATCAACATTGGTTGCAAAGCTCAGAAAATATTCATACAGAGCATTTTATATTACTGCCGTTTTACATTTTTACAAAATTGCAGAGGATTGTTGTCTTATCAAGATAAAGCTGCATTGCTTGCAGCGAAACGCGTCAGAAGCCACCTTTGGGGTCACCAGCTATACTCATCACACTGCCGAACTGTATCCGGACCAATACTGGAGTTTTGAACTTTGCAGCAAAAACAAGAGAGACTTTTAACCCTTTGGGACCATCACCAATCCTTCAAATTCAAGGAGGACACCGCACCTATTGAGGACTTTCAAAACCAGGCGGGTTTTGACCTGATGCAAGAGACCTTCGCATGGGACTTTACCTCTAGCGGTTTTTGGTTAAATTTAAGGGTGAGACTGCGCTGTCAGTCCGTCTCTATTTTCTGCTATCCAGGTTATTGATAATAGGAACGGGATACATTGATATTGGCATTAATTATTGTGACCCTATTTTTAGTAATAATTGTTAGTAATTACCATATATATGGTTTTATTTGGTTTTAATTCTATACCCTATTAAATGTGGAAAAATTATCACTCAAACCTATCAACACATTAGCGCTGCTATTTTTTGTTTGTTTTGTATTGTATGGTTTGGGCGTGACTATCCCAAACGTTGTTAGCAGCAGCATTAGAGACACAGGACCCAGTAGCGCCCGATTCTCCAGTCTTGGTAATCCTTTCTTGCTCTTACTCATTATGTACACAGACAGACAAGTATGGAAAGAAAGACAAGTCCCACGACTCAGTAAAAAATTTCACTAAAGTGTGTATAACCCAAAAGTGCAGTGCACCTGGTACACACTACAATCAGTGAAATATGTGCTTTACAAAATTCCTACTAACACCCCTGCTCCCCCAGTGGCCGAGTGTTGTAGAACCGCAGCAAACTTCCTGCAAGAAGAAGCAGGAAGTTGAGTTACAATGTAGTCCAGCCATGTGCAATATATATATATATATATATATATATATATACATACATACATGAAATCGCTGTTTATAATAAAAAGCACCTATATCAGGTATTGAGTATAACATAAGCACATCACATATAAATACAATCGATTCCCTGTGTATTTATAAACAGTTATGCACTTCCCCAGCTCCCCTATAAGCATTTGTGTCAGGGTTAATAGCCTGATTACAGTGTGATTAGACACTCCTGTTAGCCTTCTGTGAGCCCCAGAGCCGCTGCGGTAATAAATTCCCCCTGCGCGATCTCCACCCCCCACAGCGTGCAGAGATCGTTGCTGGAAGACCGCGGTGGCAGCAAGCACTGTCCATGGTCTGGGAGTGAGGGGCGAGCCACAGCAGTGTGTAAGCTGTCTGTGGCCATGCAGGACCTGGCGGCTAGCGGAAGCTAACTACGGGAGCATCAGGGGAGTGGCAGAGGGCGCCCAGTGGTGGCAGCTTGGCTGGCCACGGCTGGGCTGGGGAGTGGGAGACATGGGCTGGAGAGCGCAGCCGGAGCATAAGTTATAAAAAAAAATCCCATAAATTCCCAACACAGCGGGGCGGCAGTGTGAGCTGACCACCCTGAATCCCTCAGCAATGTCACAGCAAGGGAGCGGCGGCAGTGTAAGTTGCCTGACCGCTCATTACCTGTATCCATAGGAGGCTATGACGGGGCTTCTCTTCTTAAGCTCTGTCAAGCTCCTTGATGCAGCCCTAGGCTGAAATCAGCTACAGCTGATTAGGGCTATGGCGGGGCTCCTCACCTGAGCGCCAGCAAGCCAACCCGCTGCAGTCTGCAGCCTCCACAATCCCAGATCCAAGCGTCTTAATAAACTGGGAAGGGATTGAGTGTAAAAAGAAAAATACAAAATAAAAATCTAGTCAAAAATAGACGTAAACTATGGAGAATCCTCCACGTGTGTCTATTCCGGCTGAGGCACAGAAAAAATAGGATTTTAATTACATACCGGTAAATCCTTTTCTCGTAGTCCGTAGAGGATGCTGGGGTTCCATTTAGTACCATGGGTTATAGACGGGTCCTTTGGGAGCCACTGGCACTTTAAGAGTTTAACATTGTGGGCTGGCTCCTCCCTCTATGCCCCTCCTACCAGACTCAGTCTAGACACTGTGCCCGAGGAGACGGACATACTTTGAGAGAAGGAAATACAGATAGTGGTGAGATTCACACCAGCCCACACCGAATCGAAAAAAAACATGCTGACCAGCATGCAACATGAAGAAACCATGCTAACCAGCATGCACCATGAAGAAATCATGCAAAACTGCATGAAACATGAAGAAACCATGTCAACTAGCAGGCAACATGAAGAAACCATGCTAACCAGCAGGCAACATGAAGAAATCATGCCAACCAGGATGAAATATGAAGAAATTATGCCAACCATCATGCAACACGAATAAAACATGTTATCTAGCATGAAACAGGAAGCAACCATACCAATCAGCATGTAACCTGAAGAAACCATGCTAACCATGCATGAAAGAGGAACAGCAACAGCTGAACCAATACTTAACCAAGTAGCAATGCAGGAAAACGAAGCACTGGGCGGGCGCCCAGCATCCTCTACGGACTACGAGAAAAGGATTTACCGGTAGGTAATTAAAATCCTATTTTCTCTTACATCCTAGAGGATGCTGGAGTTCCATTTAGTACCATGGGGATGTACCAAAGCTCTCAGTACGGGAGGGAGAGTGCTGAGGATCCTGCAGAAAGGAGTGACCAAACTTTAGGTCCTCAGATGCCAAAGTATCGAACTTGTAGCACTTCAGCAAACGTATATCTGTAACTTCAACCATGCACAGCTGTGCATGTCAGCTGTGCGTTCCAATACTCAAAGCGTTCCTTTCTCTAAGCGTTTTGAAAATGAACAGTTAACAAAATAGATCCTGCATTGGACTGAACTTAACCATCTTCCTTTTTCTTCTCATCCTCAGGTATGTTCAAATCTCACCATGTAATCTGCCTATTGCTATCTGCACCTATTCAAATCATCTCTATTCCAAATGTATGTTCAAATCTCACCATGTAATCTGCCTATTGCTATCTGCACCTATGCAAATCATCTCTATTCCAAATGTATGTTCAAATCTCACCATGTAATCTGCCTATTGCTATCTGCACCTATGCAAATAATCTCTATTCTAAATGTATGTTCAAATCTCACCATGTAATCTGCCTATTGCTATCTGCACCTATGCAAATCATCTCTATTCCAAATGTATGTTCAAATCTCACCATGTAATCTGCCTATTGCTATCTGCACCTATGCAAATCATCTCTATTCCAAATGTATGTTCAAATCGCACCATGTAATCTGCCTATTGCTATCTGCACCTATGCAAATCATCTCTATTCCAAATGTATGTTCAAATCATTTGTTAGACAGTTTTGTGATTTATGCTTTTGTTTGTAATTTAAAATACCTGTGTTTCAAAGCTTGGTCAGTGCCGCATATTTAATTAAGGCTGACTGGGCTGGTGTTTGTTTAGTCAAACACTGTGTAATGTAACACCTTTGATTAGTGGGACATTTGCCTCAGCTGTAGTTGGGTCAATTTCCCATAGTATATCTGTAACTTCAACCATGCACAGCTGTGCATGTCAGCTGTGCGTTCCAATACTCAAATCGTTCCTTTCTCTAAGCGTTTTGAAAATGAACAGTTAAAAAAGCGTTCCTTTCTCTAAGCTTTTTGAAAATGAACAGTTAAAAAAGCGTTCCTTTCTCTAAGCGTTTTGAAAATGAACAGTTAAAAAAAACAGTTGAACAAACATTGAACAGCATCAAGAAAGAAATCTGGAACATTATGTGGCCTCTCCTCACCTCTGCCATGAGAACACCAGGACCAATGCCTACTACTTCTCTGTCCAAGAACATCATGACTGCCCCCAGGACTACCCCTCAAGCTGAGCAGGGAACTGAGGGACGTGCGCATCAGGACCAGACTTTGCTGGGTCAGTTCCATTGGACATTAGTGTGCACCCCACATACTCACACCCACCCGCACTGCTCTCATGAGACCAGGACATTTATCTTTTTCACAAAATAATGTTAGTACAGTTTTCCTGCAAATGTGTCTTTCTCTTCCCTTTCTTCTTACACGGTACTTCCACCCCACTGTGTGCTATTCCCGTAATGTGTACCTCCATTGGTTGCACACCCTGCCAGCAGTAACCTATGCAGTGCGCCCCACATGGCTGCCTCGGATGGTTCCTCCGTGGGCGGGGTGTGCTTCATTTGGATCTTTCCATGCAGGGTATAGCATACTCCTACACACGTGTCAGTTCTCCCATACATGCATTTGGCCCCTGTATGGCTCATCTCCCACTGTGTAACCTTTGTAGTACGCCCAACATGGCTGCCTTATATGGTGCGCTTGTGGATGGGATGAAAAATGTGTGGACCTGATGTTTTTATTGGAACCCTACTCTGAACTTAAGGACTCTGCAATCTCCCCATTTTGTGTTCTCTTCTAGGGGTGGACTATTCCACCCTGTGTAATCCTACGCAGTGCGCCTAAGATGGCTGCCGCACCTGGTGCCTTGTGAGGGTGGAATACACAACCCCTGGAGGTTATTACCCAAAATGCCTACACCAATCATGCATTATTCTTTCTGTGTCTTTGTCTGTGTGGTTTATCTTTTGATGTAATACTTAAATCTTCTGTATTATGTGCATTGTGTGAGTTCTAGTTGGCGCCGCGGATGGCTGCCTCGGTGCTGCTTTGCCAAGCAGCCTTAGTTTTTAGTCTTAAATGTATAATATGTCTACTGTACAGTTGCATATGTGCAGTATGAACTCATATGTGTAATGTTTGTAATGTATGCTACGTTTTTCCTCCTTCATGTTGCTGCTTGGCGATGCATTGTACCACAAAGAATTCCTAGTGTACGTGAGTACACCTGGCCAATAAAGCTGATTCTGATTCTGATTCTGGTGTTCGACCCCGACCAAGCAGCTGGTCGGCATAGCTGTAAAGCCGAGACACCCCAGGCAGCTGCCCAGGAACAACCCACTGTACGAGTAGAGTGGGCCTTAACAGATCTTGGACACGGCAGGCCTGCCGTAGAATAAGCATGCTGGATAGTAAACCAAATCCAGCGAGCAAATGTCTGCTTAGAAGCAGGACACCCAACCGTGTTGGGATCATAAAGGACAAACAGAGCGTCCGACTACCTGTGACGAGATGTCCTCTTCACAGAAACTTTCAAAGCCCTCACAACATCCAAGGACAGTGAGGTAATTGAGGAGTCAGTAGCCACTGGCACCACAATAGGTTGGTGATATGAAAAACCGACACAACCTTTGGAAGAAATTGCTGCCGCATTCTGAGCTCAGCTCCATCTTCATGGAAAAACAAGTAGGGGCTCTTGCATGACAATGCCCCCAATTTCAACACCCGTCGAGCAGATGTCAATGCCAACAGTGTGACCATCTTCCAAGTTAGAAACTTGACGTCCACCTCCCGTAAAGGCTTGAACCAATCCAACTGCAGGAACTGCAGCACCACATTAAGATCCCAAGGTGCCGTAGGAGGCACAAAGGGTGGCTGGATGTGCAGAACCCCTATCAAGAAAGACTGAACCTCAGGGAGAGCAGCCAATTGTTTCTGGAAGAAAATGGACAAGGCCGAAATCTGGACCTTTATGGAGCCCAAGCGTAGGCCCACAACCACACCTGCTTGCAGAAAGAGGAGAAACCGTCCTAGTTGAAACTCCACCGTAGGAAACTTCTTGGAATCACACCAAGACACGTACTTTTTCCAAGTGCGATGGTAATGTTTAGACATTACCCCCTTCCTAGCCTGTATCAGGGTTGTAATGACTTTGTTCAGAATGCCCTTTCGAGCTAAGATCTGGCGTTCTACCTCCATGCTGTCAAACGTAACCATTGTCAGTCTTGATAAGGGAACGGCCCCTGTTGCAGAAGGTCCCCGCGAAGAGGAAGAGGCCTCGGATCTTCCAGCAGTAACTTTAGAAGATCCGCATACCAAGCACTTCTTGGCCAGTCCGGAGCAATGAGGATCGCCTGAACTTTTGTTCTTTTTATTAGCTTGAGAATCCATGGGATGAGTGGAAGTGTAGGGAACACATACACTGACTGGAACACCCACGGAGTTACCAGGGCATCCACCGCCACTGCTTGTGGGTCTCGTGACCTGGAACAGTACCTCCGAAGCTTCTTGTTGAGGCGAGAGGCCATCATGTCTATCTGAGGTACACCCCATCGGCTTGTTACCTCTGCGAATACCTCCGGGTAGAGGCCCCATTCTCCTGGAAGGAGATCGTGTATGCTGAGGAAGTCTGCTTCCCAGATGTCCACTTCCGGAATGAAAATTGCTGACAGCGCCAACGCATGCTTCTCTGCCCAGAGGAGGATTATTGTCACCTCTGACATTGCAGCCCTGCTCTTCATTCTGCCCTGCCTGTTTATGTAGGACACCGCTGTGATGTTGTCCATCTGAACCTGAACGGCTTGATCTCGCAGAAGATGTGCCGCTTGTAGAAGGTCGTTGTACATGGCCTTCAGATCTAGAATGTTTATTGGAAGGAGAGATACCTAAACTGAGTGCTTTTCTTGGAAGTTTTCCCCCTGAGCGACTGCTTCCCACTCCCTGAGACTTGCATCTGTGGTTAGATTAATCCAATTCTGAATCCCGAACCTGCGGCCCTTGAGTAGGTGAGAAGTTTGCAGCCGCCAGAGGAGTGAAATTCAGGCTTTCGGCAACAGGCATATCCGCTGGTGCATGTGAAGATGATATCCTGACCATAAGACCAGGAGATCCAGTGGGAAACACCGTGCAAGGAATATTCTGTACTGTCGAGCTTCTTAGTAGGCAACCATCTTCCCCAGAAGGCAAATGCACTGTTGAACCGATACCCGGGCTGGCATCAGGACATCCCGGACCATTGATTGGATCACCAACCCTTTCTTCACCGGTAGAAACACCCTCTGCACTTTGTGTTGAGAATCATTCCCAGGAAGGAACACCTCCTTATCGGCTTCAAATGCGAAATTGGAAGCTTAAGGATCCACCAGAGATCCCGGGACAGCTGATTTCAGAGAGAAACACTCCGTAACAACAACTCCCTGGAGGATGTTAAGGTCGCCCAGATATGGAATTATGTCCACTCCTGGTTTGTGGAGTATAAAGGCTGCCATGGCCCTGATGAATACCCCCGGTGTTGCGTAGAAGCCAAGTTCAGTGTTTGGAACTATAAGTGACATAATTGTAGTGCAACCTTAGATAGGCCTAGAGAGGTGGCCAGATTGGAATGTGAAGTACGCACCCCTGATATTCCGGGATACCAGGAATTCCTCTACATCTCGAGCAGAGATCACCACTCCCAGATTCCATCCTAAATTGAACACCCACCAGTAGGGAATCAATGACCCCAGGTTTGAATAGTAACCCCTGTTACGTAAATGAGGTGGAACTGGAATAATGACATTAGTTTGACAAATGTTATGATAGCTTCCAGCAGTGGTGCACTTTCTGCCTGAGAAGCTAGTAAGCCTGATTTAAATAATCTGTGAGGCGGGAATACTAGAAATTCTAGTCTGCACCCCTGGGCAACCCAACTGTTTCCAGGGGGTCTAGGCAGTATATCGCCCAGATGTGTTACTGAATCTCTTTAGTCTCGCTCCCACCTGCCTGATCCCCAGGTAGTGAGGTCCACAGACAAACCAAAGGGTTTAAAAAAGGCAGAATTTGAAATCCGTCCCGGCGCAGGTTTTCTGGATTTCCCCAACGTCCTCTAAAGTAAGTGGAGGAATATGTGGAATCATGTTCGAAGGAATTGCAGTGTAGGTGTAGGATATAATTTCCTGGTCTGTGCAGCTGCGGAAGGAAGACATACCGACTTACCCGCGGTTAACATGGATAATCACGTATCTCGTGCGTCCCAACAGGGTCTTACCTGTGAACAGCGGACCTGTCATACCTTACTCGGATTCTGTATGTGCAGTCCATTGGTGTAGCCACCGTCCCCTGCATGTCGAAACTGCCAGAGCAGTGGTCCCTGCGTTATGCAGGTCAATCTCCTTCATGGCGTCTCGCCGTGAAGCCTGTAGAATCCTGTATGTGACATAGAAACAAGTACAAGTCACTTCTACACATAGAATTTAAATCATCAAGTAAGGAGCCTGACCACGTTACAATAGCCCCAAAGATGTACGCAAAAGTGGGTCTCTGAGTCACACCTTCAGCAGTGTACAGTACTAGAGATTAGTCTCAATAGGTGATCAGCCTTTATGGAGGTTGTACCAGGGACAGGTAAGACAACCATATTTGACAATTTAGACACTCTATAGGGATGTGGATAATAACTCTGGGTGTACTCAGGTTTTCCCAAATAAGGAGTTCAAAGCCCTACACAGTGGGAAGGCATTCATTATATACATAATAATAACATTCCTCATCCCTAATAGCCTCAAACATATGTTGGACCCCTCATATATATGCATTATATGGGCAAGTATACGCTTTCTAGGGTACGGAGATGGGGTGAGAGGCACAGCAGTGGGATTTGAAACCCCACTTTTTTCAAAACTGCGGCTTCTACCCAGTATGGTATATACTGGAAGCGATATATTCTTAAAGTACACCTTATGGAGGCCACCCTAGGGGGATCTGCCACCGTAGCCTGAGATGTGTACAGTTTTGAGCACGGTATAGACTCCCCAGGAGAAGATATACATTCTGCAGTACAGGACAATGGGGGTCATTCCGAGTTGTTCGCTAGCAGATTTCGGTCGCAGCGCAGCGATCAGGCAAAAAAAGGCACTTCTGCACATGCGGCACAATGCGCACTCGCGTCGTACTATTACAACGAAGGATGTAGTTTCACACAAGGTCTAGAAAAGCTTTTCAGTCGCACTGCTGGCTGCAGAGTGGTTGACAAGAAGTGGGCGTTTCTGGGTGTCAACTGACCATTTTCAGGGAGTGAACGGAAAAACGCAGGCGTGACAGAAAAAACGCAGGCGTGGCTGGGCGAACGCAGGGCGTGTTTCTGACGTCAAAACAGGAACTGAATAGTCTGAAGTGATCGCAAGCGCTCAGTAGGTCTGGAGCTACTCTGAAATTGCACAAAATTATTTTGTAGCCGCTTTGCGATCCTTTCATTCGCACTTCTGCTAAGCTAAAATACACTCCCAGAGGGCGGCGGCTTAGCGTTTGCACGGCTGCTAAAAGCAGCTAGCGAGCGAACAACTCGGAATGACCACCAAAGTCCCTTAAACATGGTAAAGTGGA
Source organism: Pseudophryne corroboree (assembly GCF_028390025.1). Classification (NCBI taxonomy): domain Eukaryota; kingdom Metazoa; phylum Chordata; class Amphibia; order Anura; family Myobatrachidae; genus Pseudophryne; species Pseudophryne corroboree. The sequence goes on along the minus strand of NC_086452.1, from coordinate 196,878,885 downwards.
TTACACATACACAGGAAAATGTCAACACAGTTCCCCCTTCCCCCCCCCAGAATATCTTCAGAGAGTCACAGAGCACAAGAAGCCAGCCACAGCATGCCCTTATAGGCTTTTATAAAGATAAAAACCGCGCTGACTAGCGTAACCTTAACAGGGTAGCTAGTACATAATATCACTCCCCCCTTTTATAACATCTTTTACCTCAGTGTAGTTATGTGGAGGACAGTGTTCCCTGTCAGCGTGAGTCTGCAGGGAGAAAATGGCGCTGGTTAGTGCTGGATCCTTTCTAAAGAGAAGCTCCGCCCCCTGTAATGGCGCGTCTTCCCGCACTTAGAGATTATACTGGCCTGAGGTAATTTTTGCAGCAAACAGTGGGTGTCCTGTCAGCGGAGATATGGGACATTAACCTCAAGGGTTGGACCATACTCCCCCCCTCTAAGCAGGGAGGCTGTTGCCAGCAGCCTGCCTGTAAAATAACAAACTCTAGAAAACATTAAAACTAAGAAAACTCCTAGGAGCTCCCCTAGCTGTGACCGACTTCTCCGGGCACATTTTCTAAACTGAGTCTGGTAGGAGGGGCATAGAGGGAGGAGCCAGCCCACACTGTTAAACTCTTAAAGTGCCAGTGGCTCCCAAAGGACCCGTCTATACCCCATGGTACTAAATGGAACCCCAGCATCCTCTAGGACGTAAGAGAAACACTGAGGTACCTTGGGAGTATGGAGAAGGTGAAGAGTTACTAATTTAAATATTTAAATGTGCCTATCCCTGCTAACGCCCCGTCCATATCCCAAGAGTACTCCAGTGACCCGTAGTGGATGAAAAAGAAAAAGAGCTGTCCCTTCGATGTGCTGTTAAAGCTACCAGGGCTTCTGCACATGCGCGGTACCGCTGACCGCACACGCACAGTGGCCACTTCCAGGGAGGTTCCGGGGGAACCCACTGCTGGCCAGGTATGTGGTGAATAGCCCATGGCAGTAGCTTCGGGAGTCAATCTGGGGAATGCTTTGCATTCTGAAATTTGATAAATCTGTCAGCTCCTGATGATCCTCCACAGTTGCTTGTTGGGCACAGAGGAAATATGAGTTGTTCTTTATAGAGAGCTGTATTTTAAGAAAAAAATAAGTCAAGATTAATGAGTAAGAAATTTTAAACATGTTGCACAGCTTTTACCTTTATCGTTAAATAAGAGGGTTAACATTTTATATTATTGGACTAATTATTGTACACATGCTGCAGCAATATAAATGAGGGTAAACTCTAGTGGGTTTTATACCCCAAATCATCTTTCTATTCTAAATAAAGAAGATTATCTGAGTTTTATGATCTCTGAAGTCCTATTTGAAAATATAAGGGTAAATGTAATATGATGCGAGTTGCCAGAGGTTCGGGACTTTGGGCGAAAATGCCCGTATTTTTAAAGCAGTAATCATTTGCAAGGCAAAACCAACCTAATTTTGCCTCGTAAATGATTGCCGCTTTAAAAATAGGGCAGTCTTGCCCAAAGTACCGCACCTCTAGACACTCCACCCTATTACATTTACCCCTTAAGCTTGGTATAATTGAAAACCATACACAGGCTGAGTCTTCAAATGCATGGGACCGGAAGTATTTAGGAATATCAATATTTTGGAATATGTGCGTATCATAATTAAATATCTGTAGGATGGAACCTATGTCTAAACACAGAACCAAATTACAGGGTACAAAAAATGAATAATCAAAACAGGAAACCAGTGACTTACAGTTGAAGACAATATAGGACAAGTACAGGGTAAATAAACATAGTTACAGATGGGGTCACGCTCATCTGAGGCGGTTCCATCGCAGGCATGCACTCCCGCCGTGACTAGGCGATGCATCCACCTAGTCACACCGGGAGTGCACAGAGACACTCTCCCATTCTATGAATGGGAGAGCGTCTCCGTCCGGGCACACGCCAGCCTGGACGGAGACACTCTACCATTCTAGTGAATGGGGCACGTCTCCGTCACGAGCGTGTGCACTCTCCCGGACGGAGATGCTGTAGTCGCTAGGCGCGGTTGGGCAGGCACACCCAGGCACAGACAGAGCCACAACTGGCGTTGCTCCATCTGTACATCAGCAGACGACACGGAAATAAGTATCAGAGTGGCAGAAAACCGCGGTATTGGTGTCACCGTGGATGGTTTAAGTCAGAGAGAATACTCCTGACATATATCTGGTTATAGCTCAAATACTAGATCAGGGGTGGGCAATTATTTCAGCTGGGGGGCCGCTTAACACTTCCAGTGAATAGTCGAGGGCCACACACAAAATATCTTGTAAATCGGGTCTGAACTGCGCATGCACCGCAGTCCCTACTCCCCTTCCCCTGAACCTATATAGCAGTCCCTACCCCCTTCCCCCGAACCTATATAGCAGTCCCTACCCCTCTTCCCTGAACCTATATAACAGTCCCTACCCCCTTCCCCCGAACCTATATAGCAGTCCCTACCCCCCTTCCCTGAACCTATATAACAGTCCCAGTGGCGTAAGTTTGTCCCAGTCGCCCGGAGGCAAGAAAAATATTGGTGCCCCCCTACATATATATATATATATATATATATATACTGTGTGTGTGTGTATATATATATATATATATATATATATATATATTTGCTCCTGCATAGCAAGTCTGCAGATTCTAACTTTATGAAGCTACTACAAAACCATTGCAACTAGGCAGATCTTTGTAGGGGTCCAACCACACACTACATAGATCTGCTCAGTCACTCACAATGCTGATTATTTCTCTGACAATTAATTTGCAAGTGTCATATCCAGGATTAGAATCCACAACCTATTACACTGGAAGCAGGCGCCTTACTGATGGAGATATCTACTCTTGCATAGGAAGTATGAGAATTCTAACTACAGTATATGAAGTTAATTGTAATTGTCTGAGAAATAACTTCATATAGTTAGAATGTCCATGCTTCCTTTATAGGGGCAAACAGCTTCATCAGTAAGGTATCTGCTGCAGTGTATCTATAATAAAGAGGGTGTGATTTGTCATGTGTAGTGACTAGTGGGTAAGTCGGCTACGTAAGAGATACAGGCTGCTGTCATTTAACTTAATTGATTAATGTCGCTGAACACACGGAACAGGAGGAGAGGTGCCCCCCTTCAAAGCAGGAGCCCGGCGGCAGCTGACTCCGTTGCCTCCCAGAGTTCTGCCTCTGGTCCCTACCCCCCTTTCCCCCCACCTATATAGCAGCTTTTTATCTCCCCTCCCCTGAACCCATATTGCAGCTTAAGTACAGATCCATTTCAGGTACTGGCTGGCAGGGGGTTTACCTTTTTTTCACAGTGGAAGATGATCCGCTGCCTGATCCCCGCTGCCCGTGCTTCACAGAGTCGCTGCTGCTGCCCGCTGCCTGGAGTCACTGCTGCTGTCCACTCCCCGGAGTCATTGCTGCTGCCTGCCACTCGCCGCTCCTGCTGTGGCTCCGCCCCCCATGCCGCCCAGCGCATGACATCACAGAGGAAATCCCGGTCAGCAGACCCTGTGACGTGACTGGGATTTCCTCAGCGGCGCCGCGTCTGGCAGCAGTGTAGCGCAATGACAAGCGGCTCAGCCAGTCGGGCCCCTTATCATTACACACTGATGGGAGACAGCGGGCCAGGCAGGATCGGTACCGCATGTTGCCCACCCCTGTACTAGATAAACCAGCTTGTCTGTTCAGTCATATATAAAACTAGCTTAAGTATCCGGTGTTGCCCGGATTTAAATATTTGAGTTATTAAGTTATCAATAAGTTGGATGTAACAGTTTAAAAATAATTATCAGCTTAGCAGCTCTTCCAACACACCCATGAGGTGCTCAGTGTCTTTTTTTATTTTTATTTTGTGGTGTCGCCAGTAGCCCTAATCTCCATCTTTCCTTTCTGTTCAGTTTTATAATCACTTTTACATTGCGAGATGCGCTTAAAGTCTTCCTTCTGTTATCAATGTTGTTATTCCAAGGCTTTTGGGTACATGATATTTTTTGTCTTCCCACTTCCATTTCTGTCAGTTATTGTAGTTCATTGATTTATGGTTATTTCAGTCAGCTATTACAGTTCATTAAAGTTTTTATCCAAATCCATCCAGTGGAAGGAACAGAACAGGCGCCTTGTGTCAAAGTTCTGTCTGGCGTACGCCAACGGGAGGTACAACCAGGAACTCAACCCCCTCGTATGTCTTCTGCATCTACACAGGCCACAATCCAGGATCCTTTATTCACATGATCAGCTTTCAGGTTATAAAAGTACGTAAGTGTTCCTTCCAAGAATAAACATATTGTCTGTATGAATTAGGAAAATATTATCACGTTTAGCTTAGTAATTGAGGATAGAATTGTTGTGTCCTCAGCGATCGAACATTGACAGGAATATTTACCAATGAGTGATAAGCTGGTAAAAGGTTTTTCTTTGCTTTGCAAATATAGCAACATATTACTGCCACTAAGTAGCCTTTCCATGAGGAAGCCTTTTTAGCAAAAGTCTAGGTAGTACATGTGCTGCTGCAACACATGTTCTGTTATCACTATATAATGATGGAAATAACAGATGGAAGTCACTGTAAAAATGCTTAGTTATTGAATAAACCATTTTCACACTATGGGAGGATGCAGCAAACCTAAAAATGCGGCAAAACCTAATAAAATGCAGTTTTCTCAGGTTTGCCCGCTTACCTCATATGCTCCAAGCCACGGAATGTGATAGATTCTGGGGCTTGGATGCAGTGGGCAATGCCAAATAGAAACCTATGGGCTTCTATCGCACTGCCCCTCTGAGAGGGATCCAATCATATCTCTCCTAGCACCCCCCACGGCGTGTGCATCACTTGACGCATGCGCAGATAGGACTCTGGGTCCTAAACTCGGAAATCCTGTCATCGCAAAGGACATCTCTAACAGCAAAAGCTGTTCTTTGTAATGTTATTAATGCAAACAGTGTTAGTAAACGTCGATATGCATGTGGTGAGTGCAGGATGTGTCGCTTTGAAATTGTGATAATTTGTGCATCCCGCCCTATAAATTAAAAAATTTTCAAAAATGTAAAACCACTTTTTATTCTACAATATTTCAGCTGCTACAGTTTCTTGATAAATTATTCTTACCGCTAAAATTTGATAAGTCGCCTTCAGAGCGCCAATCAGTAATGTACTTTCTGGGGTTACAAAACTAGAGCAATACGCTTCTACTCAGTGAGGGGAGATGTGACAAACCTTCTAAATGGGACAAGTGGAGGAGGTTCTTATAGCAACCAATCAGATTTTACCTATCATTTTATAGGAAATTCTCAGCGGTTAAAGTGGTCCCGAATGGGGCGTGACTGCGTTCTGTCACCTGCAATGGTAGATGGAACTAGTTCCGACTCCGCCATGGGCTTGCACAGTAAATCCCACAGAGACAGCCCGCCCCGCCACCCGCAACAGCAGTGCTAGTATCACTGTATAACTGGTCTCCATGTGGACAATTTATGATGGTTCTCTGCATCACTACTTTTCTTACCTTGACCATCACACTCCAGATTAGTTATTTATATAGAAACTAGCATAGCACTTTGAAAATAATTTGACATCCTGTCCTTCTGTATACGGTATGTAGTGAAGTTGCTGGAAGTCAGGATCCCGGCGATCACAATATTGACGCCGGGATCCTGACCGCTAACAATGCCGCCAGCCGGAATCCCAGCTAACAGGGGCTATTCCCACTCGTAGGTGTCCATGACACCCATAGTGTGGGAATAGAACCTGTGGAGAGCGCAGCGAGCCATTAAGCCAAAGCGTGGCGAGCGCAGCAAGCCCGCAAGGGGACCCTTTCTGTTGGCCGGCTGCCGGCATACTGACGATTAGGATGCCGTTGTCGGTATACTGACGGCTGTCATTCCGATCGTCGGTAACTCATACTGATCCGCTGCATACAACTTACCGAACTATCCAAGCCATGAAGTGGGCAGGCTGAGGACCTATAGCGCAATCAGAACCTCTCTGTACCGTATTTCAGCACATCATGGTGTATATTGAACACAAGCTACAAAGTGAACACAGTGCATATTGAACAAAGTGATGAAAGACAGCAATTCTTGCTTGAGTATTTTTGTTTACGATACTCTACTGACCAATAATACACCATTTTATATTTTAACTTTTGCAAGGGGAAACAATTTGATTTTACACTAAAATCTAAGTAATTAGCGAAAACAATTATGTTCTATAATTTATATTAAATCCATTGTCTTCCACAGAAAAGCCAATGAGTTTGGGGCCCAAAAGGGAAACATGACAGCTGTGTTCTGCTTAGGGTCTATCTCTGGTATCAGAGCCCTATGGGAGGGCAGAATCCAGAGACAACAGGAAGAGCTGAGGACCCAGAAAATCTGCGGAGGAAAGGCGGCTTTGGGAGAGTGAGTGACCCGACTCCACTGCACCCTTACTATACGCTTAGTGATCAGCAATATACACCATGCTTATAATGACAAACCATGTGGATAGTTAATCACAGGGAAATATATAAACCATATATAGTATACATTGCATGTCATGTCAAACATAGTATTTATTGAGATTCAATGCATTTATTATGTATAATGATAGTCACAAAGAAAAATAGTATTTATTGAGATGAAATGCCTTTATTACATATAATGATAGTCACAAAGAAAAATAGTATTTATTGAGATGAAATGCCTTTATTACATATAATGATAGTCACAAAGAAAAACTAAAAATGTGACAGCTGTACTTAATTGTATTAAATGTATTCATTATCTTCCATTATTTCCCCCAAATTCTATATTTTCCCTTTTCTGTTAATGGTTGCAGATAAGATAGGGATAGCAAGGATATTATAATAGCAAATTGAACCCTTGAGAGAAAAAATAATCTCCAAATACTGTATGTACTTAGCTTTACATATCGTAAGGCAGAGCTGGATTAAGGCTCTGGGAGGCCAGGGGCACTAAGGAGCAGGGGGGCCCCATGGACTAAAATAAAAGTTATATATATATATATATATATATATAAAAATATTCAAGGATGGCTGGCACTCCGTAATATTTGTCCAATATTTGCCCAGGTGCCTTCCTTACCACTCAAAGTGGAAATGTATAGATGGAAGATGCTGGCGGCACTCATGGGACTTAGTAATAGGCGTGCAAGCCTTGCTTATTACTACTATGTAGATCAACGTTTCAGTTTTATTTTGAAAACTTTCGTCAGGATACATAACACATGAAAAACACATACCTTTATAGATGAAGACCATACAGTGTTAACTCGTGGTTCCAGAGCCGCGGTCGACGGCGGCTGACGTCACATGCAATGCGACGGGTGCCCGGTCTGCACCACCTGACCGCCAGCCATTGCCTGGAGACAGGTGTAAACAAATTGTGTAGAGAAAAACAGACCCAAACATACAAAATATAATCTAAAGAAAGTACTTGTTAATCCAATGGTATAAAGTTAAAAAGCAAGAATACCGTAAATTCCACATATACATGTATAAACCAATGTGCAAAAAGTATGCTAGAGAATGAAAAAATGCGTGGAGCACAAAAGAGATCCTAAAGCGTTGTGCCGGCATACGGACTGTACTACAAGCAAATGGACAGTTTACTTATTAATGTCACAAAGGAACAATCAAAAGAACACAGCAATATATGATCAAAGCCAGTACACATGTGCTGTAGATACATCGACGCTGTGAAAGGCGTCTCAGGTATGGGTAGCGCCATTTCATGTCACAGTCTAGTGCAATCTGTCCGTAATACTATGCCATCAGACCGCTGGAATAGAAAGGGTGGCAAATTAATCTGATGGGTATGAGAGACATCACAGATAGCAGTTCCAAGAGTTATATTCATTAAGTCCTGCTGGAGACACAGTGTTGAGTTTGTGTATCCAGCGTGTTTCCAAGCGTAACAGTTGTTTGGCTCTGTCTCCCCCCCTGATGCTAATCGGAACATGGTCAATAATCTTGTATTTGAGTGTGGATAAATTGTGCTGGAAGGTCTTGAAATGTCTAGCAACTGGCTGATCTTGGTTGCCTCCTTCAAGGGCTTGTCTGATGACCATTCTGTGTGTGGCCATCCTCTCCTTAAACATGCAGGTGGTCTTACCTATATAGAGCAGACCGCAAGGGCATCTAATATAGTAGATGACAAATCTAGTACTACAAGTCAAAACATGTTTGATGGGAATACGTCTGCCAGTGTGTGGATGACAGAAGTCCTTTCCAGTTTCCATATAGCTGCAAGTTATGCAGCCAGTGCATTTGTAACAGCCCGGCTTGCGGGTAAGAAAGTGTGAGGGTCCAGCATTGGATGTACCAGTTATATCATTTCTAACCAATAAATCTTTAAGATTTTTGTTTCTGGTGAAGCTGGGGAGAATTTTGGTTTTTTTAGCAAATTTCAGGTCAGGATCTAGGGCTACAACCGGCCAGAGCTCTTTGGCTGTTTTGTTAATGGTGCGGCTGAATGGATGATATTCCTGCACAAATACTTGTTTATTGAGAAGAGCGGACCTGGGAACTGCTGGTGCTAGTAGCTGTTCTCTGGGAATGGCTAATGCTTTGGTCTTAGCATTGAGTAGATCTTTATAATTGTAGCCTCGTTGTAAGAATTGTACAATCAAAGAATCAATGTCTGTAATGGTTTTTTCATGTGTATCTGAAATTCTGCAAACTCGGAGAAACTGCGAGTAAGGCAGACCTCTGATACAGGCCGGGGGATGCTGACTTTGTGCGTGTAGGTAAGTGTTTCTGTCTGTTGCCTTTTTGTAAAGGCTGGTATGTATTACACCGTTAGTCAGGGAAATATTGACATCAAGGTAATGTACCTGTGTGGCACTAATGTCCCATGTGAACTTAATGGTGGGGTCAAGGGTATTGATCTTTTGTAAATGTGACTCTAGCTGTTGAGTGGAGCCTGTCCAGATCAACAGCAAATCGTCTATATATCTGGTAATCCAAAGTAAGTCACCAGATATACAGCTATTCGAAAGTAATAATTCCTGTTCTATTTTGAACATGTAAATATTTGCAAACGACGGAGCTACGCAAGAACCCATTGCGCAGCCCCGTAGCTGGCGATACCATTTGCCATTGAAAAGAAAGTAATTCCGAGTCAATGTAAGAGTCAGAAGTTCTAAAAAGAAATCAATATCTGGCCCCTCATAGGAAACATTGTTGGTCAAAAACATTTTAACTGCATGAATGCCAGCATCATGTGGAATGTTGGTGTATAGAGATATGACATCTAAAGTACACAGTTTGCTATTGTCAGGGACTGGTGTAATGGACATCCGTTTGTTGATTAAAGTGGTGGTATCTTTAAGAAACATGTGGTGTTTTTGTATCAATGGCTGTAGATAAAAATCCAGGTATTGTGAGATTGTCACAACTGAGGGCCTGAGCTGACGGGAGGCAGCCTCAGTTGTAGGGGCTGAGATGTACCGGAACCTGGGAGGTTGTATCAGACCCCTGGACATGTAAGTAACATGAATAATAACTGCCCGAAGGCGTGACCACGACAACTTGGATAAAAGTCAATGATGTTTATTATGACAACTCCGCAACACAGCAGCAGTAAAAGAAAACGTAAAAGTCAGCAAAGAATAAATACAGTTCCTGGGTACTACAGGATGGCAGGAGCCACAGGGCACTGGTAGTGTGAGATAGTTCTTATGATCTTCTAGATGGAAAGTCCTTACCAGGCCCGACTGTAGCAATGGAGATAACCCAGGATTGTGCCAGCTGGTGTTCCAGGAAAAGCTGGGTTGCTGAAGATAAAACAGCTGCTGTGGATACTGGCTGGAACCAGACTGTTGTTAGCACGGAGTGGATACTGGCTGGAACCAGTTAAATAATAAATGAACTTGGGAGCGATGAAATATGAACTGAAATGTAGAACTTGAGAGCGGAGAAATAATAATACCGGTGGAGAGTGGTAAAGTGTAGAAAGGACACCGGCCCTTTAAGGGAAGCTGTACTCTGCTGGAAGCTGAGCTGGAAGCAGGTAATGTTGTAGCTGGAAACAGATGAATCCACAATGGATTGGAGAGTCAGGCTACACCGCAGGTGGAATGCTGGTGCGGGTCTCTATGGTGGAAGTCTTGAGACAGAAGCTGGAACCTGGAAGACAATCACAGGAGAGAGACAAACAGGAACTAGGTTTGACAACCAAAGCACTGACGCCTTCCTTGCTCAGGCACAGTGTATTTATACCTGCAGCAAGGAAGGGATTGGCTAGGCAATTATGCAGATTAACAATACTGACAACAGATTGGAGGAAATGATCAGCTGACAGAATCCAAGATGGCTGCGCCCATGCAGACACTTGGAGGGAAGTTTGGTTTGTAATCCATGTGGTAATGAAAACAGTAATGGCGGCGCCGGCCACTGGAGACAGGAGACGCCAGGCTGACAAGTGCACATCCAACCACGCGGACACAGCGGAGGCCGCGGCTGACGTAATCGCCACTCTGACACTCTGCATGCAGAAGCTCAGGGACGGCGGCGGAGGCCGCGGGAGACGCCATGCCAGATGTAATAAGGCGTTACTGTGACAGCGTCTCAGAGAGACAGGAGAGGATGCAGGAATGTGAACATTAGGATAACAGATGGGATCCGGTCCTGGAGCGCTGAGCCAGCCTTAGGAGGCATCTGATGGGTAAGAAATGGCGTCCAGATACCCGGATCGTGACAGCACCCCCCCCTTTAGGAGTGGCCCCAGGACACTTCTTTGGCTTTTGAGGAAACTTGGAATGGAATCTCCGGACCAAGGCAGGAGCATGGACATCAGAAGCATTGGTCCATGAACGTTCCTCAGGGCCGTAACCCTTCCAGTCAATAAGATACTGTAGTTGACCGTAACGGTGACGTGAGTCCAGGATCTTGGCCACTTCATACTCAACGCCTCGTTGAGTTTGGACTTTCGGAGTTGGAGGAAGTGAGGAATGAAACTGATTCAAGATCAGCGGTTTCAACAGGGAAACATGGAATGTCCTGGGTATTTTTAAGAAGGGAGGCAACTGAAGTCTGTAAGCAACAGGATTGATGACTTGTTCAATCTTGAAAGGACCGATATAGCGAGGTGCAAACTTCATACTGGGAACTCTTAACCTCAGATTCTTCGTGGATAACCATACCCGATCACCCACCTTGAGAGCAGGAACTGCTCGACGCTTCTTATCCGCAAACTTCTTGTACCTGAACGATGCCTTGAGCAGAGCTGATCGTACGCTCTTCCAGATATTGGCAAACTGATGCAAGGTGATATCCACTGCGGGAACAGAAGTTGCTGGAAGCGGTTGGAACTCAGGGACTTTAGGGTGGAATCCAAAGTTAGTGAAGAATGGTGTTGAAGCAGATGAAGAATGATACTGGTTGTTATGACAGAACTCGGCCCAGGGAAGTAATTGAACCCAGTCATCTTGAGAGGAGGACACATAGATGCGGAGGAAGGCCTCCAAGTCCTGATTCACCCTCTCGGTTTGACCATTGGTCTGAGGATGGTAAGCCGTGGAAAACTTTAGCTTGACTTGGAGGACTTGACATAAACTTCGCCAGAATTTGGCTGTGAATTGAACTCCTCGATCTGAGATAATTTCTTCAGGAAGACCGTGGAGTCGGAAGATCTCTTGTATGAATACTTGAGCCAACTTGGAAGCTGACGGAAGACCGGTGAGAGGAATGAAGTGTGCCATCTTGGTGAACCGGTCAACTACCACCCAGATGGTATTGAACTTGTTGCACATGGGTAAGTCTGTAATGAAATCCATCGACAAGTGGGTCCATGGTCGACGGGGAACGGATAGTGGAACCAGTTGCCCCGCAGGCGACTGGCGGGATACTTTATGTTGGGCACACTTTGGGCAAGATGCAATAAACTCCAAGACGTCCTTTTTCAGAGTTGGCCACCAATAGGACCTAGAGATAAACTCCAGGGTTTTTTGGATACCTGTATGTCCGGCAAAACGGGAAGAATGGGCCCAATGCATGAGCTTCTTCCTTAGCATCGGCTTCACAAAACTTTTCCCTGATGGGGGCGTAGAGTCCATCCCTACCGTGGAGAATGCCAACGGATTTATAATAGGATGCTTGTCTGAAGACTCTGACTCATTTTCTTGCTCCCATGAGCGGGAAAGGGCATCGGCCTTGCGATTCTGAGAGCCCGGACAGAACTGGAGTTTAAAGTCGAACCTGGAAAAGAAAAGTGCCCATCTGGCCTGACGAGGGTTGAGACATTGTGCGCCCTTCAGGTATAAAAGGTTCTTGTGGTCTGTAAGTATGGTGATTGAATGAGAAGCTCCCTCCAACAGATACCTCCACTCTTCTAGAGCGAGCTTGATGGCTAGCAACTCCTGGTCGCCAATGGCATAGTTGCGCTCAGCTGGGGAGAACTTCCGGGAGAAGAAACTGCAAGGGTGTAAATGGCCATCTTTAGCCCTCTGAGATAACACCGCTCCTACTCCAACGGAGGAGGCATCCACCTCTAAGATGAAAGGAGAGTCGATGTCAGGCTGTTTCAGAACAGGCGCAGAGATGAACCTTTGTTTTAAAAGATGAAATGCTTGCATGGCTTCTTCAGACCACTTGGACGGGTTAGCACCCTTCTTAGTGAAAGCAGTAATAGGCGCCACAATGGTGGAAAAGTCTCGTATAAACTTTCGGTAATAGTTGGCGAACCCTAAGAACCTCTGGACCCCTTTGAGGGTTAAGGGTACCGGCCAATTTTGGATTGCTTGTAGTTTCTCAGGATCCATCTCTAGTCCGGAACCGGACACAATGTACCCTAGAAACGGAATGGACTTGACTTCAAAGACGCATTTTTCTAATTTGCAATAGAAATGATTGACACGGAGACGGGACAGAACCTCTTTAACCCAAAAACGATGTTCCTCTAAATCGTTGGCAAAAATGAGGATATCGTCTAGATAGACCACGACATGACGGTATAGAATGTCTCTGAAGATCTCATTGACAAAATGCTGGAAGACAGCTGGAGCATTGCTCAATCCGAAGGGCATGACGAGGTACTCATAATGTCCGTCACGGGTGTTAAAGGCGGTCTTCCACTCGTCACCCTCACGGATCCGGATGAGATTGTATGCACCTCGCAAGTCCAGCTTTGTAAAGATGGTAGCTCCGCTAACTCTGTCAAAGAGCTCAGTAATCAGGGGTAAAGGATAACGGTTCTTGATGGTAATGTCGTTCAAACCTCTGTAGTCGATGCACGGCCGCAGACCACCATCTTTCTTTTTTACAAAAAAGAAGCCTGCGCCGGCTGGAGAAGAAGAAGGTCGAATGAACCCCTTTGCTAGGTTCTCTTTAATATATTCCTCCATAGAATGCGTCTCAGGCAGAGACAACGGATAAGTTCGGCCTCGAGGTGGAACCTTCCCTGGAACGAGATCAATCGGACAGTCCCATTCTCTATGAGGAGGAAGGATATCAGCAGAAGCTTTACTGAACACATCCGTGAAATCTTGATATGGAGGAGGTGGAACATCAGACGACCTGGGGGAGGAAGAACAGACAGGCAATACTTTAAACAAACATGTCTCAGCACAGGAGGAACCCCATGCCAGGATTTGCGTAGTCGTCCAATCAATTGTAGGATTGTGAAGACGGAGCCATGGAAGGCCCAGGACCACAGGATGTGTGGCTCTTGGAATCACTAAAAAAGAAATAAGTTCAGAATGAAGAACTCCCACTCTCAGACGAACTGGTAGAGTCCTTAAAGAAATAACTGCATCAAAAATTTTGCTGCCATCCACGGCAGTTAAAGAAATGGACGAAGGAAGTCTCTCGGTGGGTAGGGACCACCGTTTAACATAGGCTTCGGTAATAAAGTTCCCAGCTGCTCCGGAATCAAGGAGGGCAATGACGTTCCGATAACGTTGAGCAACTTGAAGCGAGACTGGGAGATTACAATCTTGAGGAGATGGAGAGATCATTACTCCTAGCCGGCCCTCTCCTTGGCGAGCTAGGATTTGGAGTTTCCCGGACGTTTGGGACAGGCATTAATGGTGTGAGACGGAGCTGCACAATAGAGACAGAGAAACTCGGAGAGACGTCTTCGGCGCTCAGCAGGAGTTAAACGGGAACGGCCAAGTTGCATGGGCTCATCTTTAGATGGTGACAGTTGACGAGGAAGAGGAGCAGAAGATTTTGGAGCAGATGATCTTCCACGCTCAGTTGCTCTCTCTCTGAAACGTAAATCGACTTTCGTGCAGAGTGAGATTAGCTCATCTAACTTAGAAGGTAAGTCTCTGGTAGCTAACTCATCTTTAATACGCTCAGATAAGCCATGCCAGAATGCAGCATACAGTGCCTCGTCGTTCCATGCCAGTTCGGATGCCAGGATCTGGAACTGTATCAGATATTGTCCTACAGTACGTGACCCCTGGCGTAAACGGAGAATCTCGGATGAAGCTGAGGTTACCCGGCCTGGCTCGTCGAAGATGCGCCTGAATGTTGACACAAAGGCAGTGTAGGAAGATAGCAGGGTGTCGGACCTCTCCCATAACGGTGATGCCCAATCAAGGGCTGAGCCACTGAGAAGAGAAATAATGTAGGCAATTTTTGTACGGTCACTGGGAAAATTGCCAGGTTGTAGCTCAAACTGAATCTCACACTGGTTGAGAAATCCCCTGCAGAATCTTGGAGATCCGTCAAATTTTGCTGGCGTTGGAAGATGAAGACGTGGAGCAGAAATGGGTAAGGTGGGTGGGGTTATAGCTGGAGTCACTGTGGTTGACGCACCAGACGCGCCTGATCCACGGAGAGTTGTCTGAATCCCATCCAGCCGAGTAGAGAGATCCTGGAGACAGCGGATGATGTGGCCCTGTGCAGCCTCCTGATGTTCTAGTCGGGCTGCCAGTTCTTGCATCGGCCTGGCCGCTTGATCCTGGTCTCCGGCTGGATTCATTAGGTCAGTGCTTACTGTCACAACTGAGGGCCTGAGCTGACGGGAGGCAGCCTCAGTTGTAGGGGCTGAGATGTACCGGAACCTGGGAGGTTGTATCAGACCCCTGGACATGTAAGTAACATGAATAACTGCCCGAAGGCGTGACCACGACAACTTGGATAAAAGTCAATGATGTTTATTATGACAACTCCGCAACACAGCAGCAGTAAAAGAAAACGTAAAAGTCAGCAAAGAATAAATACAGTTCCTGGATACTACAGGATGGCAGGAGCCACAGGGCACTGGTAGTGTGAGATAGTTCTTATGATCTTCTAGATGGAAAGTCCTTACCAGGCCCGACTGTAGCAATGGAGATAACCCAGGATTGTGCCAGCTGGTGTTCCAGGAAAAGCTGGGTTGCTGAAGATAAAACAGCTGCTGTGGATACTGGCTGGAACCAGACCGTTGTTAGCACGGAGTGGATACTGGCTGGAACCAGTTAAATAATAAATGAACTTGGGAGCGATGAAATATGAACTGAAATGTAGAACTTGAGAGCGGAGAAATAATAATACCGGTGGAGAGTGGTAAAGTGTAGAAAGGACACCGGCCCTTTAAGGGAAGCTGTACTCTGCTGGAAGCTGAGCTGGAAGCAGGTAATGTTGTAGCTGGAAACAGATGAATCCACAATGGATTGGAGAGTCAGGCTACACCGCAGGTGGAATGCTGGTGCGGGTCTCTATGGTGGAAGTCTTGAGACAGAAGCTGGAACCTGGAAGACAATCACAGGAGAGAGACAAACAGGAACTAGGTTTGACAACCAAAGCACTGACGCCTTCCTTGCTCAGGCACAGTGTATTTATACCTGCAGCAAGGAAGGGATTGGCTAGGCAATTATGCAGATTAACAATACTGACAACAGATTGGAGGAAATGATCAGCTGACAGAATCCAAGATGGCTGCGCCCATGCAGACACTTGGAGGGAAGTTTGGTTTGTAATCCATGTGGTAATGAAAACAGTAATGGCGGCGCCGGCCACTGGAGACAGGAGACGCCAGGCTGACAAGTGCACATCCAACCACGCGGACACAGCGGAGGCCGCGGCTGACGTAATCGCCACTCTGACACTCTGCATGCAGAAGCTCAGGGACGGCGGCGGAGGCCGCGGGAGACGCCATGCCAGATGTAATAAGGCGTTACTGTGACAGCGTCTCAGAGAGACAGGAGAGGATGCAGGAATGTGAACATTAGGATAACAGATGGGATCCGGTCCTGGAGCGCTGAGCCAGCCTTAGGAGGCATCTGATGGGTAAGAAATGGCGTCCAGATACCCGGATCGTGACAGAGATTTTATAGTATACAGAATCTCTAGCCGCGATGATGGGGCGACCTGGAGGGCGTGTGGGATTTTTATGTAGTTTAGGTATGGTGTAAAGTATGGGTGACACAGGACTATCTTGAGTCAAATTGTGACTTACTTGTTCCGAGATAATGCCCTTGGACACTGCTTGCGTCAAGATGGTTGTGAGCTCATTTTTATAACACTGGGTAGGATCATCGGGCAATTCTTCATATACTTGCACATCCTGTAGTTGAGAATAAATCTCTTGTTTGTAATCCGACAGATTTTGTAGCACAATGCCACCTCCTTTGTCTGCAGTCCGTATGATTAAATCTTTATCAGCTCTCAGATCTTGCAGTGCCTGTCGTTCTGCAGATGATAAATTATTGAAAATGGAGCGTGTCTTTTGTGTCTGAGAGACAACTGCTCTATCTAGAGTTTTAGAGAAGCTCTTGATGGACGCATTGTTGGAGATGGGATCAAATCTGGATTTAGTTTTGATGCATGCTGGAACAGGGGCACTGTTGGATGGCACGGGGGGGGAGATTTTTCAAAATATTCTTTGATCCTTAGGGAACGTGCGAATTTGTAAGAATCAATCTTCCATTGAACATCATTAAAGGATGTAGAAGGAACAAAGGAAAGACCTTTGCTCAAGACAGACATTTCCGCTGTACTCAAAATCCTTTTGGACAGATTGAAAACAGCTGTCACTTGCGACTCTTTGGCGTTTTTGACTTGGTCCCTCTGCCTCTGCCCGCCGCGCCTCATGCGGATCCTCCGGTGTCCTCTCGTTGTGCTCGTGTACGAACCCCTAAAGGGGGTTTGCCTGATGCGGTGGATCTGTTCCCTTCTACTTCACTTTGGGAGCTGTAATCGGCACTTGATGAGTCCGTGTCTCTAGGACGGAACCTTCTTTGTGGTGGCCGAAATCGTGTTCTAGAACTGCCACCTGGATTTTGTGCCCACGTGTACATGTTATTTTCTTGGTAATCACGTTGTACTTTGGTCAGTTTATCTCTCTTGTATTTAACAAGATT
This sequence comes from Pseudophryne corroboree, assembly GCF_028390025.1. Taxonomy (NCBI): domain Eukaryota; kingdom Metazoa; phylum Chordata; class Amphibia; order Anura; family Myobatrachidae; genus Pseudophryne; species Pseudophryne corroboree. Next base: position 196,861,584 of record NC_086452.1, on the reverse strand, counting down.
CCGTTTATATGAATCAACTTGCTCACTCAGTTTAGTCAGCCAATCAGTCTCAGAGTCCTGTGTAAGGGAATCCTTATGCAAAGATTCAAATGTATTGATTTTGGTTTTAATAGAATTCAATTCCCTAGCGGATTCTTCAATAACCAATAAAATCAGGTCGTAGCTGCACTTGTTAAGCACAGCTACCCATCTCCTACAAAATTCAGGATTATGTTTACCTATTGTAGGGATGTTTTTGACCCGGAATCCTCTGAGTATTTGCTTGGTCCGGTGGTAGTCCGTTAAAGTTATGCCGTGCAAGAGGTAATCTACCTCTTTCTTCTTTAGGCGCAATAATTCATGGTACAGCTGTTCTGTAGAAATATCACCTCCTGTGATTTGGAAATTCTCTTTGAAGTAGATAGAGTTGGCTTCTGCGTCCGAGAAGCTGAGAGTTTCTCCTGGCGGTAATAGTATATTTCTGAAGCCACTTACTTGTGGATTGATACTTTCTTCTGACATAACACCCAAGTGCAGAATACAAAGAAGTTTCAGATTCTTCAGACAAAATTGTCAGAGGAACAGAGTCTTGACTGTGGTAGTACAAAGATGAAGGGTGCCTTGCCGTGTTGCTGAAATCAGAAATGGTCCACACCAATCCGGATACAGGAACAAATGTAAATATTCAAGGATGGCTGGCACTCCGTAATATTTGTCCAATATTTGCCCAGGTGCCTTCCTTACCACTCAAAGTGGAAATGTATAGATGGAAGATGCTGGCGGCACTCATGGGACTTAGTAATAGTAGTAATAAGCAAGGCTTGCACGCCTATGTAGATCAACGTTTCAGTTTTATTTTGAAAACTTTCGTCAGGATACATAACACATGAAAAACACATACCTTTATAGATGAAGACCATACAGTGTTAACTCGTGGTTCCAGAGCCGCGGTCGACGGCGGCTGACGTCACATGCAATGCGACGGGTGCCCGGTCTGCACCACCTGACCGCCAGCCGTTGCCTGGAGACAGGTGTAAACAAATTGTGTAGAGAAAAACAGACCCAAACATACAAAATATAATCTAAAGAAAGTACTTGTTAATCCAATTTGGTCAATGCTAAGACCAAAGCATTAGCCATTCCCAGAGAACAGCTACTAGCACCAGCAGTTCCCAGGTCCGCTCTTCTCAATAAACAAGTATTTGTGCAGGAATATCATCCATTCAGCCGCACCATTAACAAAACAGCCAAAGAGCTCTGGCCGGTTGTAGCCCTAGATCCTGACCTGAAATTTGCTAAAAAAAACAAAATTCTCCCCAGCTTCACCAGAAACAAAAATCTTAAAGATTTATTGGTTAGAAATGATATAACTGGTACATCCAATGCTGGACCCTCACACTTTCTTACCCGCAAGCCGGGCTGTTACAAATGCACTGGCTGCATAACTTGCAGCTATATGGAAACTGGAAAGGACTTCTGTCATCCACACACTGGCAGACGTATTCCCATCAAACATGTTTTGACTTGTAGTACTAGATTTGTCATCTACTATATTAGATGCCCTTGCGGTCTGCTCTATATAGGTAAGACCACCTGCATGTTTAAGGAGAGGATGGCCACACACAGAATGGTCATCAGACAAGCCCTTGAAGGAGGCAACCAAGATCAGCCAGTTGCTAGACATTTCAAGACCTTCCAGCACAATTTATCCACACTCAAATACAAGATTATTGACCATGTTCCGATTAGCATCAGGGGGGGAGACAGAGCCAAACAACTGTTACGCTTGGAAACACGCTGGATACACAAACTCAACACTGTGTCTCCAGCAGGACTTAATGAATATAACTCTTGGAACTGCTATCTGTGATGTCTCTCATACCCATCAGATTAATTTGCCACCCTTTCTATTCCAGCGGTCTGATGGCATAGTATTACGGACAGATTGCACTAGACAGTGACATGAAATGGCGCTACCCATACCTGAGACGCCTTTCACAGCGTCGATGTATCTACAGCACATGTGTACTGGCTTTGATCATATATTGCTGTGTTCTTTTGATTGTTCCTTTGTGACATTAATAAGTAAACTGTCCATTTGCTTGTAGTACAGTCCGTATGCCGGCACAACGCTTTAGGATCTCTTTTGTGCTCCACGCATTTTTTCATTCTCTAGCATACTTTTTGCACATTGGTTTATACATGTATATCTGGAATTTACGGTATTCTTGCTTTTTAACTTTATACCATTGGATTAACAAGTACTTTCTTTAGATTATATTTTGTATGTTTGGGTCTGTTTTTCTCTACACAATTTGTTTACACCTGTCTCCAGGCAACGGCTGGCGGTCAGGTGGTGCAGACCGGGCACCCGTCGCATTGCATGTGACGTCAGCCGCCGTCGACCGCGGCTCTGGAACCACGAGTTAACACTGTATGGTCTTCATCTATAAAGGTATGTGTTTTTCATGTGTTATGTATCCTGACGAAAGTTTTCAAAATAAAACTGAAACGTTGATCTACATAGGTGTGCAAGCCTTGCTTATTACTACTATTACTAAGTCCCATGAGTGCCGCCAGCATCTTCCATCTATATATATATATATATATATATATACACACCAGGCTTGATCAGTCACTCTGCTCTCTGCTTATTATCTTGCTCTGGTGCCCTCTAGTTTGAAGTGTCAATCCATAGATACAGTATATAGCAATGCAGGCGGCACTCAGAGACTTGTAGCATTTATAAATGCTGTGATTTCTGGCGCATGTAACTGCCGCCCAGTTCGTGATGTCAGTCAAGACGGATCGGGCAGTGTGTATGCACAACACACTGAATGGTCCGTCTCTAGATATAGCTGCACATCAATTGATCTGCATATATATCCGCCAGGGTGTACCCACATTTAGGCACTAGGGGTAGGGTTAGTCTGCGGGACGTGAGGGTTAGGGTTAGGCACTGACGGAGGGGTTAGGGTTACTCTGCGGGACGTAAGGGTTAGGGTTAATCTGCGGGACGAAGGAGGGTTAGGGTTAGTCACTGACGGAGGGGTTAGGGTTAGTCTGCGGGACGTGAGGGTTAGGCACTGGTGGGAAGGTTAGGGTTACTCTGCGGGACGTGAGGGTTAGGGTTAGTCTATGGGATGAAGGGGGGTTAGGGTTAGTCACTGACAGAGGGGTTAGGGTAAGTCTGCGGGACGTGAGGGTTAGGGTTATGCTGCGCAAATGGGGAGTTAGGCACTAGGCTGAGGGTTTGGATTAGGCTGTGGGACAGAAGGATTAGCGTTAGGCTTTAAGGGGAGGGTTATGGTTAGGCTGCGGGACAGGAGGGTTAGGCACTGGGGGGGAGTGTTAGGGTTAGTCTGCGTGGAGACGGTTAGGCTCCGGGGGGAGGGTTAGGTACTAGGGGGAGGGTTAGGCACTAGGGGGAGGGTCAGGCTGCGTGGGGAGGATTAGGCACTAGGGGGAGGGTTAGGGTCAGGCTGTGGGACGGGAGGGTTAGGGTCAGGCTGTGGGACAGGAGGGTTAGGCACTAGGGGGAGGGTTAGGCTATGGGAAGGGGGTCAGGGTTAATTTTATGTCTCTATATTAATATGATAACTGGGACTGTATAAGTATTGATGGGTTCTCCAGAGATATGTGTAAAAAGAAGCAAAACTCAACAGACCTGTTCACAGTCAAGTTCAGCTCTGCAGTCTCTCAGACACAGCAGGCAGGCAGGCGGTGGGCTTACTTTTCTGCCTCTTGCTGACAGCATTTGTTCTGGCTCGAAGGGCTGAGCACCACCCGCTGGGAAGATCACCGGGCAGTCCGCCTCCTAATCAGGACCCCGGCGCCACACAGCAAAAATAAGTGTCAGCGGTGCGTTGGCTGCTTTCAGGGACTGAGATCTTCCTCGTTATGAAGCGCTGTATCAGAGGAGCTGTCTCTGCCGACACCCTCCGATAGCTCTGTCATCCACTCTCACAGGAACCGCCGCTGCCCTCCGGCAACACAGCTCCCTCTCAGCCTGGCAGCCTCAGTATCCGGAGGCCCTTCTGACTGTCCGCGAGCCCCCTTCTCCCTGCAGAGGTTACGTGCTACTCAGGAGCTCGTGCACAGGTGACTGTCCTGCTGGATCCCCTGCACCCTCGCACCCTGCAGTAGCAGCCGGAGGGAGCACTGTCCACACACTCTGTGGTGAACAGCACGGACGGGGGGCCCCTGGGTAAGGGGGGCCCGGGGTGATGTACCCCCTGGGCACCCCCCTTAATCCGGCTCTGTCGTAAGGGGGGTACTCACGGAGCAATAATCTAAGCAATATGACTAGATTGCTTAGATTTTAAGCATGATCTCTCTGTGTGTACCCCCCACAGCGATAGCGATGCGCAGCTATCCCTGGTGCAGAGGCGTAACTAGAAATTTTTCTCCCCCAAGCCAAAACATTCTCTGCCCCTCCCCCATAATTGCAACTAGTAAAGTGGTGAATCTGCGCGCCCGCAAAAAGCGGTGTGGCCTTGCTGAAATGGGATGTGGCTTTGCATAAAGGGGCGTGACATTGCAGGAAAAGACTACCTTATACCCCAGTTTTGAGACCTGCACGCCCAGATGTTGGCGACCACAGGAAAAAAAATAATCCTGATTCATGCCCCTTACATTATTTGTCATTTTTCCTCCTTATAGTTATGCCCAGTATGCATTATGCCACATACTGCAATGGCCCTTAGACATTATGCCACACACAATAATGCCCATGACACAATATGCCACACACCATAATGTCCCCGACACATTATGCCACACACCGTAATGCCTGTGACACATTATGACACGCATTGCAATGCCCGTTATACATTATGCTACACACTGCAATGCCCGATACATTATAGCACATACAATGCCTGTGACACATTATGACACACACCGCAATGTCCGTGATACATTATGCCACATACCACAATGCCCGTGATATAGTATACCACACACTGTAATGCCTGTGACACATACCGCAATGCCCGTTATACCCCATGCCACACACCGCAATGCCCGTTATACATTATGCCACACACTGCAATGCCCCTGAGACATTATACCAGATACCACAATGCCCGTGATATAGTATGCCACACACCGTAATGCCTGTGACACATTATGACACATACCGCAATGTCCGTGATACATTATGCCACACACCACAATGCCCATTACACATTAAGTCCTATAGTAAGGCTTCTAATTACTTTTAAATTACCTGCTCATTGCCAGGGGTTTCATGCTCTTGATTCCATGCACGGTGCCAGGGGTTTTCATGCTCAGTGTGTCATGCTCGTTACCAGGGGTTACATGCGGTAGGTGTTATGCTTGTTGCCAGAGGTATCATGTGCTGGGTTTAAAGCTTGTTGCCAGGGGATAATATTCGTTGCCAGGGGTTTCATGCACTGGGTGTCATGCTAGTTGCTAGGGGGTAATACTTGTTGCCAGGAATTTCATGAGCTGGGTGTTGTGCTTGTAACCAGGGTGCAATGCTTGTTGCTAGGGCTGTGTTCCCAGTGCCACATATGCCCCCAGTGCCAGATATTCCCCCACAGTGCCAGGTACACATATGCCCTCAGTGCCAAATATGCCCCCCCAGTGCCAAATATGCTCCCCCGGTGCCAAACATGCCCCCCAGTGCCAAATGTGCTCCCCCGGTGCCAAATATGCTGCCCCCCCGGTGCCAAATATGCTCCTCCCCAGTGCCAAATATGCTCCCCCAGTGCCAGGTAGTTTACCATCCCAGTGGACCTGGGAGGGGGGGACATAATAGTGTGCCGAGCGCAGCAAGGGACCGCGCCCGAAGCATGCGAAGGGACGTGGTACACTTAGATGGTGTCCATGTCAACCTATGTCGACATTGACACAACCCTCCCCCCCCCCCCCCCCCCCGAAAAACTCATGGGGGTATTTTAACATATCGGCATTTAAAATGTCGGTATTCTGACTATGTCGGCATGTTGAACAGGTATGTCTGTATTTTGACTGTGTCGGTATTTTGACTGTAGGTCAAAGACTGTCAGGATTATGACTGTCTGTATTGTGTCCGTCAGTAAATCATACTGAACCCAGTGGGTCCACACCACCAACCGAGTGGGAATATAACCTGTGTTGAGCAAAGCGAGCTGCCTCACTTTTGACAGACAAGATGGTGCTATCGGTATACTGACAGCCGTCATCCCGTATGCCGGTCAAACATATGTATCACTATTGCAATTAAACAGTTATAAAAACATTGAACAATACCATGGAAATAAGATCTCAGTATTAAATAGCAATAGTGAAATCAGCAAAATTTAGTGAGAATAGCGTTTTAGTTGGAGCCTGTCCTAGGGAAGGAATAAACCAGATGTTATCAGCTGTTATCTGGAGGTGAATTTGAGACTTGTTCTGTTCTATGGAGCCCTTTTGTACAACGTATATCGTGCCTCAGAACCTGGCATTTCTCCAATCTCAAAGAATGTAATCGTTGAGAATCTCAGTGATACAGGGTCAAAGCTGTAATATCAGCAGATGTAGGCACCTAATCATGGGCCTAATTCAGACCTGATCGTAGATGTGCTAAATTTAGTACATCTACGATCAGCATCCCTGACATGCGGGGAGACGCCCAGCACAGGGCTAGTCCGCCCCTCATGTCAGGCCCTACCCCGCCGTACAAGTACAAAAGCATTACACAGTGGCAATGCTTTTGTACTTGAAGAGTAGCTCCCTACCAGCGCAGCTCCTGCACGTTGGCAGGGAGCTACTCGTCGCTGTCCGGGTGCAGCGGCTGCGTGTGACGTCACACAGCCGCCGTGGGCCGCCCCCCCAAACACTGCTGGCCCGCACCCTCCCGCCTCTGCCTGTCAATCAGGCAGAGGCGATCGCAGGGCTGACATGGCCGTCGGCTGTCTGGCATGCGCCGGCGCAGTTCAGACCTGATCGGCTGCTGTGCGAAAATGCACAGCAGCGATCAGGTCTGAATTAGACCCCTTGTCCTTTCAGTTGTGACATTATTCAGATCTTAGAGAACATTGGTTGAACTAGTAACAGACCCATGACTATATATGTACTCCATAATATACAGTATGTGTGCACTCCAGTCTCAGAACATGTGTGCTCATATGTGATCTCTCTCTGGTGTCACAGTATCTCTCATCTCTGGGAGAGCCGCATCCAGTTATCCAAGCTGAAAGAGAAGGTTTACAATGAGGATGGAAGATTAATCCTAAGGATTGAAAAGGAGGAGTGGAAGGTAACCTATACTACAGTAGCTAATACAGGTCTATTACAACCTATACTACAGTAGCTAATACAGGTCTATTACAACCTATACTACAGTAGCTAATACTGGTCTATTACAACCTATACTACAGTAGCTAATACAGATCTATTACAACCTATACTACAGTAGCTAATACAGGTCTATTACAACCTATACTACAGTAGCTAATACAGGTCTATTACAACCTATACTACAGTAGCTAATACTGGTCTATTACAACCTATACTACAGTAGCTAATACAGATCTATTACAACCTATACTACAGTAGCTAATACAGGTCTATTACAACCTATACTACAGTAGCTAATACTGGTCTATTACAACCTATACTACAGTAGCTAATACTGGTCTATTACAACCTATACTACAGTAGCTAATACAGGTCTATTACAACCTATACTACAGTAGCTAATACAGGTCTATTACAACCTATACTACAGTAGCTAATACAGGTCTATTACAACCTATACTACAGTAGCTAATACTGGTCTATTACAACCTATACTACAGTAGCTAATACAGGTCTATTACAACCTATACTACAGTAGCTAATACAGGTCTATTACAACCTATACTACAGTAGCTAATACTGGTCTATTACAACCTATACTACAGTAGCTAATACAGGTCTATTACAACCTATACTACAGTAGCTAATACAGGTCTATTACAACCTATACTACAGTAGCTAATACTGGTCTATTACAACCTATACTACAGTAGCTAATACTGGTCTATTACAACCTATACTACAGTAGCTAATACAGGTCTATTACAACCTATACTACAGTAGCTAATACTGGTCTATTACAACCTATACTACAGTAGCTAATACAGGTCTATTACAACCTATACTACAGTAGCTAATACTGGTCTATTACAACCTATACTACAGTAGCTAATACAGATCTATTACAACCTATACTACAGTAGCTAATACTGGTCTATTACAACCTATACTACAGTAGCTAATACAGGTCTATTACAACCTATACTACAGTAGCTAATACAGGTCTATTACAACCTATACTACAGTAGCTAATACAGGTCTATTACAACCTATACTACAGTAGCTAATACAGGTCTATTACAACCTATACTACAGTAGCTAATACAGGTCTATTACAACCTATACTACAGTAGCTAATACAGGTCTATTACTTGCTTCAAGTTAGCCCAACATGCCTTCAGACCCCCACTTCTAAGACTTGGAGCACAGCACTCACAATAATGAATAAAATACAATCTCCACAGAATGACACATAGGGAAGGACTGTTGACCCTTGCACTTTTACCCACTTGTACACAAAAGCTAAAATGTGGGCCTGACACAGAGGCCCTCATTCCGAGTTGTTCGCTCGCTAGCCGCTTTTCGCAGCAGTACACACGCTAAGCCGCCGCCTACTGGGAGTGAATCTTAGCTTAGCAGAATTGCGAACGAAGTATTCGCAATATTGCGAAAAGATTTTTCTGTGCAGTTTCTGAGTAGCTCGAGACTTACTCTTCCAGTGCAATCAGTTCAGTGCTTGTCGTTCCTGGTTTGACGTCACAAACACACCCAGCGTTCGCCCAGACACAGAGCCGGCCCTAACCAATATGATGCCCTAGGCAAGATTTTGGCTGGTGCCCCCTAGCACCACCGCTAGTTCCGCCTCTGACCCTGCACCCCTTTCCCAGCACCATCACCCCCCACCCATAGCAGTCCCTTTTTTTTTTCTTCCTACCCCCTGCAATTTAAATAAGAACAGTGTGCACATTTGTCCTTACACATATGCCGCACATTATTAGTGCCCTTATACACATAATGACATACATAGTGCCCCTTACACATATGTTACACATTATTAATGCCCTTATACACATAATGACACATGTAGTTCCCAGCGTGAGTCAACTGGCAGCTCTGCTAACGTCGGGTGCCTATTTTTTATGAAAATGCATCTTGTTTGCATTGCTATGTGGCTAGGATACACAAGCAGCTTCTGCTGATTAAAATGATATGTGGCATGCCTATATACTGTGTGCGACTGTGGCTGAATCTGTGTACGAAATGCTACACACAGAATATAGGCATGCCGCATATCATTTTAATCAGCAGAAGCTGCTGATGCCCCTAGGCATACCAGATGCCCTAGGCAATTGCCTAGTTTGCCTATACCTAGGGCCGGCTCTGCCCAGACACTCCCCCGTTTCTTCATCCACTCCCGCGTTTTTCCCAGAAACGGCAGTGTTTTTTTACACACTCCCATAAAACTGTCAGTTTCCGCCCAGAAACACCCACTTCCTGTCAATCTCACACCGATCACCAGAACGAAGAAAAACCCTCGTAATGCCGTGAGTAAAATACCAAACTTCTTAGCAAATTTACTTGGCGCAGTCGCAGTGCGAACATTGCGCATGCGCAATTAGCGGAAAATCGCTGCGATGCAAAGAAAATTACCGAGCGAACAACTCGGAATGAGGGCCAGAGATCACCTAGTCACTGAGAGACGGGTTACCTTATTCTGTTCCCATATTCAATCTATGCTTAGCATGACTAAACTACATAGGATGTTTCAGAAGAATACTGTGCTACAGCTAATGGGTCACTAGCATTTCACATTTTCTGTTACATTTTATGTAGCGGAGACCAAAAATAAATTAGCTATTGTTTAATAATTCTTGGGTCTCTCATTTACTCTGATACTACAACCAGAAGTCTGTAAATCTTTAGTAAGTTTCTGTTCTGATATTTTTTATTAATATAATTTAGCAATGGAATGTTAAATCTTGGAGGCCTATTTAGCTCTTGAATTCACTTTAGCAGGTACTGTACATGTATCAAAGGCACAGAAATAAATCTGCACTTCAACTCCACTGTTTTACAAACTGTATTACTTTCAATAATCTTTGCCTTCTACGATTAAAAAAAAAACTATAGCTCATGGTTCCACAGCATTTATGTAACAGTACCAAATGTTTTAGTGTGTGTGCTTATAGTGCACCTACAGTAGTTGGCGCATGACTTTCAGCAACCAGTGGGAGCATTTTATCCTGTAACCTATTTTGCCCATTTCGTGCTCAGACTGACATCTATTATAGTTCCTCTGCAGAATAACTCTTCTGTATTGATTCTTTGCTGCAGACACTGCCCGCATGCTTGGTGAAGTTACCACAACTTCAAGAGTGGCAACTGCACCGCACAGGCCTGACCACAATACCCAAGTTCATTGCAAACTTTAGCAACCTCTTGGTCCTGGACTTAACGCGAAATGTTATTAATAACATTCCTCGGGAGATCGGTGAGTAACTTGTCTTGTATTTACTATTAGTGAAATTTTCTGTATAATTCTGTGTATACATTTCTGTGTATACAATTATTATTATTATTTATTTATATGGCGCCACATGGGATCCACGGCCCACAATTACAGAGTAAACAAATAAGCAAAACGTGAAGACAGTGACTTACAGTTCAATACAATATAGGACAAGTACAGGGTATATAAACATAGCTGCGTCAGTAAACAGCACTAAAATAAGTATCAGGGTGGCAGAAAACCGAAGAATTAGGTGCCATCAAAGGGAGTATTGAAAAGAAGATAGGTTAAGTAAGAAACATAAAAAAAGCACATGAGGGAAGAGGACCCTGCTTGTGAGAGCTTACATTCCAATGGGGAGGAGCACACAAACAGAAGGCTTAGGATGAGAGACGTCTTGTTTGGTGAAGAAGTGTGTCTTGAGAGCCCGTTTGAAGTTTTGTAGAGAGGTGGAGAGTCTGAGGGGGAGAGGTAGAGAATTCCAGAAAAAGGGAGCAGCACATGCAAAATCTTGGAGATAGGTGTGGGAGGAGGTAATCAGAAGGCAGGAGAGGCGGCGTGCATTAGCAGAGCGAAGATGACGGGCAGGAGTGTAAAGGGAGATAAGGACAGAGATGTAACTGGGAAAGGAGTATGTGAGGGCTTTGTGAGTGTGAGAAGCTTGAAATGGATTCTGAAGGGGAGCCAGCGAAGGGCTAGTAAGAGAGGGGAGGTGGATGTAGTGCGTTTGGTGAGGAAGATGATCCGGGCAGCAGCATTGAGGATAGATTGGAGTGGAGAGTATGTGTTAGGGATGCCAGTCAGGAGATTACAGTAGTCCAGTCTGGAGATGACCACTGAGTGGATAAGGGTCTTCGTGGCATCCTGGGTGAGAAAGGGTCTGATCCTGGAAATATTTTTGAGATGAAAATAACAGGTTTGTGATAGGTGCTAAATTTGTGGTTTGAAGGAGAGGGAGGAGTCAAGGATTCTCAAAGACAGCGCACTTGGGGGCTAGAGGAGATAGTAGTGCCATCTATAGATAATGAAATTGTGGGAAGTGAGGTTGTGCAGAAGGGTGGGAAGATGATCAGCTCATTCTTAGACATGTTAAGTGTAAGAGCTGGGACATCCAAGAAAAGATAGCAGAGAGACAGTTGGATACACGAGTGATGATATTGTAAGTCAAAAGAGCTAATGAGTTCTCCTACAGAGGATGTAGGGGGTAATTCTGAGTTGATTGCAGCAGGAACTTTGGGGGTAATTCCAAGTTGATCGCAGCAGGATTTTTGTTAGCAATTGGGCAAAACCATGTGCACTGCAGGGGAGGCAGATATAACATGTGCAGAGAGAGTTAGATTTGGGTGGGGTGTGTTCAATCTGCAATCTAAATTGCAGTGTAAAGATAAAGCAGCCAGTATTTACCCTGCACAGAAACAAAATAACCCACCTAAATCTAACTCTCTCTGCAAATGTTATATCTGCTCCCCCTGCAGTGCACATGGTTTTGCCCAATTGCTAACAAACTTGCTGCTGCGATCAACTCAGAATTACCCCCGTATAGAGAAAAGGAGAGAACCAAGACACATACAGTTAGTGGAAGTGGGGGAGGAGGTGGAGCCATGAGAGAAGACAGAGAAGGAATGATCAGAGAGGTAGGAGGACAGCCAGGAGAGGGCACTATCACGCAGAGCAAGGGAGTGATGGATTTGCAGAAGGAGAGGGTGGTCCACAGTGTCAAAAGCAGCAGAGAGGTCAAGGAGAATAAGCAAAGAGTAGTGACCCTTGGATTTAGCAGATAGGAGGTCATTGCAGACTTTTGTGAGGGCAGTTTCAGTGGAGTGGAGAGGACGGAAGCCAGACTGGAATGTGTCACGTAGTGAGTGGGAGGAAAGAAAGGCAGTCCGGCAGTTATAGACAATACGCTTAAGGAGTTTGAAGGCAAAAGGAAGGCGAGAGATGGATCGATAGTTGGGGAGTGTGTGTGGATCAAGGGTAGGTTTTTTAAGAACAGGCGAGACGTGTGCAGAGCCTGATGAGAGGGAGAGATTGAGGATCCTAACATGGACTCTTCTTAAGGGGGTTACACACGGGGCGATGTGTGCTGAGCAATCTATCACAGAACTCGCAGCACATATCTCTCCCCGTGTGACGCGATGTGTGCTAAGCGCGCGTGTGCGCGGGGGGGGGGGGGGAACACTCACTTCACTCAGTGGTGAAGTGAGCGATGTAACTAGATTGTGCCTGCATGCAGGCCAATCTAGAACCAGCGATAGCGGAGCGGCTATCGCTATGGGGCATACACACGGAGAGATCCATGCATAATTTTTAAGATTGCTTAGAAATTAAGCATACACCTCTCAGTGTGTACCCCCCTGTACAAGCATTACTTATCAATAATCATAAGGCATTTATGTTCCTGTCATGCTCAATAAGTCTGAGTTTTATATAGTAATGAGTATTAATTGACTGATCATTTTATGTAATTCCAAACATCACAGCACAATCTACAGATTGGGTGATTTACAACTCATCACATTAATGGACCTTATTCAGGTTGGATTGTAATTGCAAAGTTGCTCTTAGCAGTTTTACATTACAATCCTTAGCAATGCAAATGCAGGAGAAGGTGCATACCACCTCCTTCCGGCATTTGTGATTGTTAAAACTGTGATGCTATTGCAGTTCAGGATGAACATTGCGACTATCAGTTACGATGTTCATCTGTGACTGCAGTCTGAGTTTAGGTCCATGCAATATCACACACCATATCGCTAACTTTCAGCTTTCTGAGCGATATCGTGTGTGATTTCACCCAGTGTGTATGCTACTGACAAAGAACGACGTGCAGTCCCGCGCATCATTATCGTCCCCCTCCGCCGTGCATGCAGCTCAACTTAGACATAGCATCCAAAACTGCATGCACGGGCCAGCCGCAGCATGACATCACTGTGCGATAGCACTTGCGATATCACACGGTGTTGTTAATGTTGATTAACATACAGGACAGAAAAAGCAATACCTTTTACACTGAAATTCGAGCAGCTGTGGCTGCTGGATGTAATCTTTAACATACCTACTTTTTACTAACTTAGCGTACACACACACACACACACACACACACACACACACACCGACACGCCGTGAGCACAATGCAGCTACACGTGTGCCTGAAGTACACTTATAACCTTAGCAGGGAAAGAGACACGACACCAATTGTATTTAAGATGTTGGGATCCGACCCACCAACATATAATTGCTGAAAGGGGGTTACAACAGATATACAATTACAATAAGAGAAAAGAGGCTACAAAACAATGGTACATACGTTTGGTTTCGCCAGCGCCACACGGTCAATCAGGCAAGATGAACTTCAGAGAGAGAGAGTGACCGGCTAGGCAGCTTTGGCTTTTATACAGTTGGTAAAAACACAATACAATGGAAACTGTAACCTCTTCATCCATAGGTCAAAGGGCTGGTCATTTACAGTACATGAGGGGTCATAGGTTGGTATGAAAAGGAGGGCGATGTCTGATCCAGGTGCACTTGCAGTTAGTCTCCACTGGGTTCCCGCCGAATATCAGAGTACAGTAAATACAGTATAACAGTAATATTCTGTTCCTGTGCATAATTATGCGCAGGAGCGTGCTATCTTCTGCAAACTGCTACCGGAATGTTGCCCTTAAAATACCCTACAGTTGGATACCAAACACCACCTCATAACCTAATGCTGTCCCCTCATATCCTGTAAAGGTGAATCCCTTTGTTGTACCATTTAAACAAGTATAAATTGCTGGTGTGGTGCATGTGGGCTATGTGTACATTGTGCACTATGTGGATTAAATATGAGATATGTCTTTGTAGCTTTTCCATGCGAATACAAATACTACCGTAATTACTCATACCACGCGCTAACACGCACGACCGCGTGAGCGATCATACGCAATTTTGCGAATATGCGCACGCACGGCAGAACAAGTACGCGCACGGAGGCCATCTGTGTGGAGTTTGTACGTGATGTGTGTACTGTAATATTTTCTGACTTCGACAGTGTGTATGCACATTGTCGGCGGGCTGACATATATTACATGATTAACATTGGTAAGTAATGTTAATCATGTAATATATAACCACAGTATTTCAGTCTATTACTGCCTCACTAAAAGTAATGGGTAGATGTTACACCACATTAAAGGCCCATACACACTTGCTGATAAAATGAGCGACGTCGCTCATTTTCCCCCTCTCTGAGCGTCGTCGCTCATTTTATCGGCAAGTGTGTATGCCGCCAGCGACGACCGATGCGCGGCCCAGCGGGCTGGCAACGATCGTCGCTGTCGGCAGTGCATGCATGCTCTATCTGGACGGTCGTCCAGGAGCTGCATGCACAGCAGGCGGAGGCGTGACTGAGCAATATGAGCGGTCATATCGCTCATTGTGTACAGGCGGCCGCCGACCGGCCGGCCCGGGAGGGGGAAACACTAGACGACGTTGCTCACAGAACGACATCGTCTAATGTAATGTATGGACCTTTAGGACCTAATTCAGACCTGATCGCAGCAGTACAATTGTTCTCTAATGCGCAAAACCATGTGCACTGAAGGTGGGGCCGATATAACATGTGCAGAGTGAGTAAAGGCCCATGGGGGGTCATTCCGAGTTGTTCGCTCGCAAGCTACTGGGAGTGAATCTTAGCTTAGCAAAATTGCGAACGAAAGATTAGCAGAATTGCGAATAGACACTTCTTAGCAGTTTCTGAGTAGCTCCAGACTTACTCGGCATCTGCGATCAGTTCAGTGCTTGTCGTTCCTGGTTTGACGTCACAAACACACACAGCGTTCGCCCAGACACTCCTCCGTTTCTCCAGCCACTCCCGCGTTTTTCCCAGAAACGGTAGCGTTTTTTCGCACACACCCATAGAACGGCCTGTTTCCGCCCAGAAACACCCACTTCCTGTCAATCACATTACGATCACCAGAACGAAGAAAAAACCTCGTAATGCCGTGAGTAAAATACCTAACTGCATAGCAAATTTACTTGGCGCAGTCGCAGTGCAAACATTGCGCATGCGCATTAGCGACTAATCGCTCCGTTGCGAGAAAAAAATAACGAGCGATCAACTCGGAATGATCCCCATACACACTAGACAAGAAAGTAAAAGATCTCACTCAGAAGGGCCAATCTGAGCGAGATCTTTTACAATCTCGTCCAGTGTGTACTCAATGTCGCAAACAATGCACACTCCCGTGCATCGTTAATGACCCCCTCCCTCGTCTGAACATGTACAGACGAAGAAAGGTCCTCGTTAACGACAGCCATGCTGCAGATGCAGTATGGGCGTCGCTCCCTTCCCGGCTGGCATCGGCAAATGTGTATTAGATTTGGGTGGGTTATTTTGTTTCTGTGCAGGGTAAATACTGGCTGCTTCATTTTTACACTGCAATTTAGATTTCAGTTCGAACACACCCCACCCAAATCTAACTCTCTCTGCACATGTTATATCTGCCCCCCCCTGCAGTGCACATGATTTTGCCCATTAGAGAACAATTTTGCTGCTGCGATCAGGTCTGAATTAGGCCCTCTATTCATACACACGGCCAATATTACATTCAATTACACCACACATATTCATGGAAATAAATATTTAGCCAAATAATGTGATATGTGTGCTAATTAGTTCATTTTAAAGAGAAGTAGGAGCAGTGATCTTTCGGTATAATACCCTATCTATAATAGGCAGAGCCGGCCCTAACCAATATGATGCCCTAGGCAAGATTTTGGCTGGTGCCCCCTAGCAGGGCCGGCTCCAGGCATGTTCGAATAGAGTGGCCGCGCAGGGCGCCACCCTTAATGGGCGCCGCCATATTCGAACCTGGAGCCGGCCGGGTAATGCTGCACAGGGCCTTGAACTCTTGTGTGCGCTGAGCGGCGCCGGTGTCTAACGTCAGACGCCAGCGCCGCGCGCACACAAGCGCTTTGGAGGCCGCCCGGCCCCCAGCACTCCTCCCCCTCCCAGCGCCGCAGGTATTTTGGGGGGAGGGGCATTTATGGATTGCACTGTGGGGGCATGGCACTGTGTGGGGGCATGGCACTGTGTGGGGTCATATCTGGCACTGTGGGGGCATTTATCTGGAACTGTGGGGACATATCTAGCACTGTGGGGGCATTTATGTATCTGGCACTGTGGGGACATATCTGGCACTGTGGGGGCATTTCTGTATCTGGCACTGTAGGGGCATTTATGTATCTGGCACTGTGGGGGCATATCTGGCACTGTGGGGGCATTTCTGTATCTGGCACTGTAGGGGCATTTATGTATCTGGCACTGTGGGGGCATTTCTGTAACTGGCACTGTAGGGGCATTTATGTATCTGGCACTGTAGGGGCATTTATGTATCTGGCACTGTAGGGGCATATCTGGCACTGTGGGGGCATTTCTCTATCTGGCACTGTAGGGGCATTTATGTATCTGGCACTGTGGGGACATATCTGGCACTGTGGGGGCATTTATGTATCTGGCACTGTGGGGAAATATCTGGCACTGTGGGGGCATTTCTGTAGCTGGCACTGTAGGGGCATTTATGTATCTGGAAATGTGGGGACATATCTGGCACTGTGGGGGCATTCCTGTATCTGGCACTGTAGGGGCATTTATGTATCTGGAACTGTGGGGACATATATGGCACTGTGGGGGCATTTCTGTATCTGGCACTGTAGGGGCATTTATGTATCTGGAACTGTGGGGACATATCTGGCACTGTGGGGGCATTTCTGTATCTGGCACTGTGGGGGCGTATCTGGCACTGTTGGGGCATTTCTGTATCTGGCACTGTGGGGCATTTATCTGGCACTGTGGGGGGGCATTTCTGTATCTGGCACTGTAGGGGCATTTATGTATCTGGCACTGTGTGGCCATTTATGTATCTGGCACTGCTGGGGGGCATGTCATGTGTTGCTGGCACTGCTGGGGGGCATGTCGTGTAGCTGGCATGGCTGGGGAGCATATCATGTAGTGTTCCCGCTAGGCGTCTGTGGCTAGGCAATGTGTCTCAGTGCTCTGCCTGGCGCAAAGTGTCTAACGTGCTCTGCCTGGCGCAAAGTGTCTAACGTGCTCTGCCTGGCGCAAAGTGTCTAACGTGCTCTGCCGGCGCAAAGTGTCTAACGTGCTCTGCCTGGCGCAAAGTGTGTAGGAGGTTCTACCTGGTGCAATGTGTATTAACTGCACTACTGTGTGGTGTAATGCGAATTGCCACTATTATGTGGCCACGCACCTTCCCCACAAAGCAACGCCCCTAAATTTTTGCTGTCCATGCTTTGCCATGTAGGTAGATGAGCACCAAGCATTACAGTATGTACATAATTTTGCCCTCCTAACTTAAAAATGTGCCCTCCCTGTGATCAGCACCCTGCCCTAAAAAGTGAACACTATCATGTGTAGCTGGCACTGCTGGGGGGCATGTCATGTGTAGCTGGCACTGCTGGGGGGCTTGTCATGAGTAGCTGGCACTGCTGGGGGGCATATTGTGTGTAGCTGGCACGGCTGCGGGGCATGTCATGTATAGCTGGCACTGCTGGGGGGCATATCATTTCTATCTGGCACTGCACATTATGTGTATCTGACACTATACTGGAGACATTGTGGGTAAGGAACACTACTGTGGCTGTTATGTGTAAGGCTGCTAATTGTGTGCGTAGAGGGGGTGTGAAAATATATTTATTTATAGTCTAATAATATGAAGTTATGAGGCCATGCCCACTTTTCCAGAGGCCACACCCACTTTCCCTGGAACACGCGCGCATAGGTGTTGGGGGGGGGGCGTTTTTACATGTTATCGCTCAGGGTACTAGTAGGCCTGGAGCCGGCCCTGCCCCCTAGCACCACCGTTAGTTCCGCCTCTGACCCTGCACCCCTTTCCCAGCACCATCACCCCCCACCCATAGCAGTCCTTTTTTTTTTTTTTTTTCTACCCCCTGTAATTTAAATAAGAACAGTGTGCACATTCGGCGCACAGCCCAAAAAGTATGTGTTTTTGCTGGCAAGGGGCATGGCCACACAATAGTACCGCCAATTCAAATTATGCCTCACAGTAGTGCAACTTTTTTCACAATTTATCATGCGATAGTGTTCCTTATTCACATTACATCACACAGTAGTACCACTTTACCTTATATACTTTACTTCTCACACTAGTGCTCCTCATTCACATAACATCATACTGAATTGCTCCTTATTCACATTACACCACACCATATTGCTCTTTATTCTCATTACACCACACCATATTGCTCCTTATTCACATTACACCACACCATATTGCTCTTTATTCACATTAGACCACACAGTAGTGCCCTTTCTATACGTTATGCCACACAGTAGAGCACCTTATACACATAATGCCACACATTGGTAATGCATTTATACACATAATACCACACAGTAATACCCCTTACACATATGACACACATTATTAATATCCTTATAAACATGATGCACCTTACACATTATGCCATCCCTTATTAATGCCCTTATACACATAATTTCCCTTACACATATGCCGCACATTAATGCCCTTATACACATAATGACACACATAATGTCCCTTACACATATGCCGCACATTATTAGTGCCCTTATACACATAAAGACACACATAGTGCCCCTTACACATATGTTAAACATTATTAATGCCCTTATACACATAATGACACATATAGTGCCTGACGTGAGTCAACTGGCAGCTCTGCTAACGTCGGGTGCCTATTTTTTATGAAAATGCATCTTATTTGCATTGCTATGTGGCTATGAAGCACAAGCAGCTTTTGCTGATTAAAAGGATATGCAGCATGCCTATATACTGTGTGCGACTATGGCTGTATCTGCATACAAAATGTTACACACAGAATATAGGCATGGCACATATCATTTTAATCAGCAGAAGCTGCTTGTGCCCCTAGGCATACCAGATGCCCTAGGCAATTGCCTAGTTTACCTATGCCTAGGGCCGGCTCTGATAATAGGGTAAGGGTAGAATGGAATCAGCCAGTCCCGAAGTATGAAATATAATATAGATAACTGGAAAAAGTATTAACCACACTCACTGTCACCAGGGCTGGTGGCACTATAGCAAGAGAAACAGCCTGAATTTAATGGCTGCCAGGGCATGCAGGCACTTGGAGAACCACAAATACTAGCATGTCCTGTTACCAAGGGCCCACTTGTAGTCCTCCTGTAAAACCCCTCCCAGAAAAATCACACACCTTTGAATATTTTTTTTAATTACCGCAGCAGCGTTAGTAAAGGCAGATATGCATGCAGTGAGTGGCGGGATGTGATCAATCATTGCATCCTGCCCAAAATGAGAGCTGTGGGCAGACAAATACGATTTATTATTGGTCACTTTTACCTGTCACTATTTAACACTTCCAGGGAGGCTCACTAAGCTCCGAGAGCTTCTGCTCAGCTATAACCGGATTTCAGAGGTCCCTGAGGAACTGAGTGGCTGCGAGAGCCTGGAAAGATTGGAACTTGCTATGAATAAAGACATAGCAGGACTCCCAGATCAGGTAAATGAGCACTCTATATACTGTATTAATTCTATAAGGTTTTTTATTGTGAGACCTATCTTGAGAGAACGGCTTAACATAAAAATATGGTTGAGATATCAAAATAAAGGTCTTACCATGTACATGTACCTGTGAAAGAGAAACATGAGATTGGGGCAACGGTTCGGCCATTGTGGAGTGGCAAAGTTCCCATGTAAAGTCTATGGGAGAAGCGTGTGCAAGCAATGTAAACATTGATTTACCTTGCAAAGGGGATCATTGCCCTTATCTACATAAGGCGGTCGGTGCAGTGTCAGACTTGGTGTGTGCATGGTGTTAAATGATCAGTCCAGCATCCTCTACGGACTAGGAGAAAAGGATTTACCGGTAGGTATTAAAATCCTATTTTCTCTTACGTCCTAGAGGATGCTGAGGACTCCAAAAGGACCATGGGGTCTATACCAAAGCTCCAAAAGCTCCAGACCGGGCGGGAGAGTGCGGACGACTCTGCAGCACCGATTGAGCAAACATGAGGTCCTCATCAGCCAGGGTATCAAACTTGTAGAACTTAGCAAAAGTGTTTGAACCCGACCACGTAGCTGCTCGGGAAAGTTGAAGTGCCGAGAGCCCTCGGACAGCCCCCCAAGATGAGCCCACTTTCCTGGTAGAATGGGCCTTTACTGACTTCGGCAACGGTAGCCCAGCCGAAGAATGAGCTTACTGAAACGCAGTACAAATCCAGCGTGCAATAGTTTGCTTAGAAGCAGGATTTCCAAGCATACAGGACAAACAGAGCCTCTGTCTTCCTAGTAAGAGCCGTCCTGGCGACATAAATTTTCAAAGCTCTTACAACATCAAGAGATTTTGGGACCGCCACAGCATCCGTAGCCACAGGCACAACAATAGGTTGGTTAATGTGAAACGCAGAAACCACCTTCGGTAGAAATTGTTGACGAGTCCTCAATTCCGCTCTATCCGAATGGAAAATCAAATATGGGCTCTTGTGAGACAAGGCTGCCAATTCAGACACTCGCCTGGCAGACGCCAGAGCCAAAAGCATGACCACTTTCCAAGTGAGGAATTTTAACTCAACCTTACGCAAAGGCTCAAACCAGGGAGACATAAGAAACTGCAACACCACTTTCAGATCCCACGGCGCCACGGGTGGCACAAATGGAGGATGAATATGCAGCACTCCCTTCACGAAAGTCTGAACCTCAGGAAGGACAGCCAATTCCTTTTGAAAGAAAATAGATAAGGCTAAAATCTGCACTTTGATGGAACCCAATTTCAGGCCTGCATCCACGCCTGCCTGCAAAAAATGGAGAAAACGACCCAAGTGAAACTCCTCCGGAGGAGCTGCTTTGGATTCACACCACGACACAAATTTTCTCCAAATACGGTGATAATGTTTCGCCGTGACCTCCTTCCTAGCCTTAAGGAGAGTGGGGATGACTTCCCCGGGAATACCCTTCCGAGCTAAAATCTGGTGTTCAATTTCCACGCCGTCAAATGCAGCCGCGGTAAGTCCGGAAACAGGAAGGGCCCCTGCAGTAACAGGTCCTCTCTTAGAGGAAGCGGCCAGGGATCTTCCACAAGTAATTCCTGAAGATCCAGATACCAGGCCCTTCGTGGCCAATCTGGAGCGACTAGTATTGCCCGAATCCTTGTTCGCCTTAAGATCCTCAACACCTTTGGGATGAGAGGAAGCGGAGGGAAAACATACACCGACTGAAACACCCACGGAGTTACCAGGGCGTCAACCGCACAGGCTTGGGGGTCCCTTGACCTGGAACAATACTTCGGAACTTTCTTGTTGAGGCGAGACACCATCATGTCTATCAGAAGAGTTCCCCAACGCCTTGTCACTTCTACAAATACTTCTTGATGAAGAGCCCACTCTCCTGGATGGAGTCGTGTCTGCTGAGAAAATCTGCTTCCCAGTTGTCCACTCCTGGGAGGAAGACTGCTGACAGATCGCTCACGTGCTGTTCCGCCCAGCGGAGAATCCTTGTGGCTTCCGCCATTGCCGCCCTGCTCCTTGTTCCGCCATGGCGGTTTACGTACGCCACCGCTGTGATGTTGTCCGACTGGATCAGGACAGGGAGACCCTGAAGAAGGTTCTTTGCTTGCAGGAGGCCGTTGTAAATGGCTCTTAACTCGAGAACATTTATGTGGAGAGAAGATTCCTGGCTTGACCATTTTCCCTGGAAACTTCTTCCCTGCGCTACTGCGCCCCAGCCTCGGAGACTTGCATCTGTGGTCAGCAGGACCCAGTCCTGGATTCCGAAACGGCGTCCCTCTAGGAGGTGAGAGCTTTGCAGCCACCACAGGAGAGAGATCCTGGCCCTGGAAGATAGACTTATGTTCCGGTGCATGTGTAGGTGAGACCCGGACCATTTGTCCAGCAGGTCCCACTGAAATACCCTGGCATGAAACCTGCAAAACGGAATGGCTTCTTAAGCCGCCACCATCTTCCCTAGCACTCGAGTGCATTGATGAATCGACACTCTTGTTGGTCTCAAAAGCTCCTTGACCATGGTCTGTATTTCTAGAGCTTTGTCCTCCGGAAGAAACACTCTGAAGCGTCGTGTCTAGGATCATGCCCAGGAAGGGCAGCCGAGTCGTCGGAAGTAACTGAGACTTTGGCAAATTTAAAATCCAACCGTGATGTTGCAGAACAGTCAGGGATAGTTCCACATTCTTTAACAATAGTTCCTTTGACCTTGCCTTTATCAGGAGATCGTCCAAGTACGGGATAATTGTGACCCCTGGCTTGTGAAGGAGTACCATCATTTCTGGCATAACCTTGGTGAAAACCCTCGGGGCCGTGGAAAGCCCAAACGGCAACGTCTGAAATTGGTAATGACAATCCTGCACCGCAAATCTCAGAAAGGCCTGATGCGGAGGATAAATCGGGATGTGTAAGTAGGCATCCTTTATGTCGACTGACGCCATAAAATCCCCCCCTTCTAGGCTGGAGATCACAGCTCAAAGAGATTCCATCTTGAACTTGAAAGTTTTCAAGTATGGATTGAGGGATTTTAGGTTCAGAATCGGTCTGACCGAACCGTCCAGCTTCGGTACGACAAAGAGGCTCGAATAGAACCCTTCCCCCCGTTGGAACGGGGGAACGGGAACAATGACCCTCTGTTGACACAACTTTTGTATCGCAGCATTTACTACTTCTCTTTCTGGAAGAGAAACTGGCAAGGCCGATATGAAAAAGCGGCGGGGGGGGGGGGGGGGGGGCATCTCCTGAAACTCCAGCTTGTACCCTTGGGACACTATGTCTAAGACCCAAGGATCCAGGGCTGATTGAAACCAGACCTGACTGAAGACCTGGAGACGGCCCCCCACCGGCACGAACTCCCGCAGGGGAGCCCCAGCGTCATGCGGTGGACTTGGTAGAGGCGGGGAGGACTTTTGGTCCTGGGTGCCTGATCCAGCAGGCAACTTCTTTGCCCTTCCTCTACCCTTTGAAGCGAGGAAGGACGAGCCTTTACCTCGTTTGTATTTATTAGGTCGAAAGGACTGCATCTGTTGATGGGGTGCCTTTTTCTGTTGTGTGGAAACATAAGGAAGAAAAGATGACTTACCCGCAGTAGCGGTGGACACCAGGTCAGCCAGGCCGTCACCAAACAAGACACTACCTTTGAAGGGGAGAGCTTCCATATTTTTCTTGGAGTTGGCATCAGCATTCCATTGATGGATCCACAGCGCCCTCCTGGCCGAGACCGCCATGGCATTGGCTCTTCATCCCAAGAGGCCAACATCCCTCGCTGCATCCTTTAGGTAATCTGCAGCGTCCTTGATATAACCAAGAGTCAAAAGAATATTATCTTTATCAAGGGTATCCATATCAGAAGCTAAATTATCAGCCCATTTAGCAATAGCACCACAGCAGGTCTGAGCAATGCACCAGTATTGGCGAAAATGGCCTTTAAAGACGTCTCCAGCTTGCGATCTGCCGGATCCTTGAGAGCAGCTGTGTCAGGGGACGGAAGCGCCACCTTCTTGGACAAACGGGACAGAGCCTTGTCGACATTCGGAGACGACTCCCATTTTTTCCTGTCATCAGAGGGGAATGGATACGCCATAAAAATTCTCTTGGGAATCTGCCACCTCTTGTCCGGCGACTCCCAAGCTTTTTCACAAAGAGCATTCATTTCATGAGAGGGGGGAAACTTCACCTCAGGTTTTTTCCCTTTAAATAGGCAAATCCTTGTTTCCTGAACCGCAGGTTCGTCAGAGATACGTAAAACATCCTTAATAGCAACAATCATGTACTGAATACTCTTAACAACCCTTGGGTGTAAAGTAGCCTCATTAAAGTCGACATCGGAATCAGAGTCCGTGTCGGCATCTGTATCTACCATCTGAGTAAATGAACGTTTTTGTGACCCTGAGGGGGTCTGCACCTGAGCCAAGGCATCCTCCATGGATTTTCTCCATGTTTGTGTCTGAGAAACACACTGGCCAAATAAAGGGGACAGCCTACAGGGAAGCCTGGAGAGAGAAACACAGAGGGAGTATGCCAGCTCACACCCCAGCGCCCTTATACTACACAAGAATAATATATGTAAGTAGCGCTGTAATAATAACCATAAAAGCACCAGATTATTTGTGCCCCCCCCCCCCCATTTTGCTCCCTTTTACTTGTGAGGAGCTTGGAGGATCGGGCCAGCATTCTCTGCAGCGTCTGTGGAGAGAAGAAAATGGCGCTGGTGAGCTGTGTGGCTAAGCCCCGCCCCTTCCCGGCGCGCTTCAGTCCCGCTTAAATTTGAATTATTTATACTGGCGGGGGTCTTATATACGGTGCCCGGGCACCGAATATGGCTTCTACCAGTACCAAAAACCCTCAGTAACTGCTGCCCAGGGCGCCCCCCCCCAGCGCCCTGCTCCCTGTGAGTGCCGTTGGTGATGTGTGTGGGAGCATGGAGCGCAGCGCTACCGCTGCGCTGTACCTCCGTTACTGAAGTCTTCTGCCGTCTGGAGTCTTCGGTTCTTCTAATACTCACCCGGCTTCTGTGAGGGGGGGTGACGGCGCGGCTCCGGGAACAAGCAGCTAGGCGAACCACGTGATCAAACCCTCTGGAGCTAATGGTCTCCAGTAGCCTAAGAAGCAGAGCCCTTAACTAAGCAGAAGTAGGTCTGACTTCTCTCCCCTCAGTCCCTCGATGCAGGGAGCCTGTAGCCAGCAGGTCTCCCTGAAAATAAAAAACCTAACAAAAGTCTTTTCTAGAGAAACTAAGGAGAGCTCCCCTAGTGTGTGTCCAGTCACTCCTGGGCACAAAGTCTAACTGGGGTCTGGTGGAGGGGCATAGAGGGAGGAGCCAGTTCACACACAGTCAAAGTCTTTTTACTGTGCCCAAGCTCCTGCGGATCCCGTCTATACCCCATGGTCCTTTTGGAGTCCTCTGCATCCTCTAGGACGTAAGAGAAACAAAGAAATGAGTCTAATGCTGGCCATACACTTGTGCAATGCCCTGCGACACGACATCGCGGGGCATCGCACCAGCAGTTCAGGTGCGATGAAATCGCACCTGAACTGCCAAAGTGATTACCATGCGATCATGCGATACATCGCATGGTAATCACGTGATGGGCATGTCACCACCGAGTGGGAGCGGCCTCTGGCCGTTCCCGGCGGGTGCCCATCGCAGTGCGATATATCTTATGTGGGTTTAAAACCACATGCGACGCACTGCGATGCAAGAAATATTATGTGCAGCACATAATATCTTGAGACGCGATATTCGACCGGCGTGCCCGCGCATCGTGTCTCAAGGCACCTAAAATGTGCATACAATCCTTCGATTTCTCTCACAGATGTGGTCGAAATCGAAGGATAGCACCGATTATCTCATAAGTGTATGGACACCATTACTGAAAGGTGTGAACCTTTTTTTTTTTAAAAACAAAAAAACGTTGATTTTGACGGGTTTCTACTAGTTTACTTTAATATTGTTTACATTATACTATAGCTGGGATTAATTAATCTTATTATTTAGCAATAAAAAAAAATAAGAATTTACTCACCGGTAATTCTATTTCTCGTAGTCCGTAGTGGATGCTGGGACTCCGTAAAGACCATGGGGAATAGCGGCTCCGCAGGAGACTGGGCACAACTATAAAGAAAGCTTTAGGTCTAACTGGTGTGCACTGGCTCCTCCCACTATGACCCTCCTCCAGACCTCAGTTAGGATACTGTGCCCGGAAGAGCCGACACAATAAGGAAGGATTTTGAATCCCGGGTAAGACTCATACCAGCCACACCAATCACACCGTATAACTCGTGATACAATACCCAGTTAACAGTATGACAACAACTGAGCCTCTCAACAGATGGCTCAACAATAACCCTTTAGTTAAACAATAACTATATACAAGTATTGCAGACAATCCGCACTTGGGATGGGCGCCCAGCATCCACTACGGACTACGAGAAATAGAATTACCGGTGAGTAAATCTCCAAAGCTCCCAAACGGGCGGGAGAGTGCGGATGACTCTGCAGCACCGAATGGGCAAGCTCTAGGTCCTCCTCAGCCAGGGTGTCAAACTTGTAGAATTTAGCAAATGTGTTTGACCCCGACCAAGTAGCTGCTCGGCAAAGTTGTAAAGCCGAGACCCCTCGGGCAGCTGCCCAAGAAGAGCCCACCTTCCTTGTGGAATGGGCTTTCACTGATTTAGGATGCGGCAGTCCAGCCGCAGAATGTGCAAGCTGAATCGTACTACAGATCCAGCGAGCAATAGTCTGCTTTGAAGCAGGTGCACCCAACTTGTTGGGCGCATACAGGATAAATAGCGAGTCAGTCTTTCTGACTCCAGCTGTCCTGGAAACATAGATTTTCAGGGCCCTGACTACGTCCAACAACTTGGAAGCCTCCAAGTCTTTAGTAGCCGTAGGCACCACGATAGGTTGGTTCAGATGAAAAGCTGATACCACCTTAGGGAGAAACTGGGGACGAGTCCTCAATTCTGCCCTATCCATATGGAAAATCAGATAAGGGCTTTTACATGACAAAGCCGCCAATTCTGATACACGCCTGGCCGAAGCCAAGGCCAACAACATGACCACTTTCCACGTGAGATATTTCAATTCCACGGTTTTTAGTGGCTCAAACCAATGTGACTTTAGGAAATCCAACACCACGTTGAGATCCCAAGGTGCCACTGGAGGCACAAAAGGGGGCTGAATATGCAGCACTCCCTTAACAAAAGTCTGAACTTCAGGTAGTGAAGCCAGTTCTCTCTGGAAGAAAATCGATAGAGCCGAAATCTGGACCTTAATGGAACCCAATTTTAGGCCCATAGTCACCCCTGACTGTAGGAAGTGCAGAAAACGGCCCAGCTGAAATTCCTCCGTTGGGGCCTTCCTGGCCTCACACCACGCAACATATTTCCGCCAAATGCGGTGATAATGGTTTGCGGTAACTTCTTTCCTAGATTTAATCAGCGTAGGAATGACTTCCTCCGGAATGCCCTTTTCCTTCAGGATCCTGTGTTCAACCGCCATGCCGTCAAACGCAGCCGCGGTAAGTCTTGGAACAGACAGGGCCCCTGCTGCAGCAGGTCCTGTCTGAGCGGCAGAGGCCATGGGTCCTCTGAGATCATTTCTTGAAGTTCCGGGTACCAAGCTCTTCTTGGCCAATCCGGAACAATGAGTATAGTTCTTACTCCTCTTCTCCTTATTATCCTCAGTACCTTTGGTATGAGAGGAAGAGGAGGGAACACATAAACCGACCGGTACACCCACGGTGTCACTAGAGCGTCCACAGCTATCGCCTGAGGGTCTCTCGACCTGGCGCAATATCTTTCTAGCTTTTTGTTTAGGCGGGACGCCATCATGTCCACCTGTGGCTTTTCCCAACGGTTTACAATCAGTTGAAAGACTTCCGGATGAAGTCCCCACTCTCCCGGGTGGAGGTCGTGTCTGCTGAGGAAGTCTGCTTCCCAGTTGTCCACTCCTGGAATGAACACTGCTGACAGTGCTAACACGTGATTTTCCGCCCATCGGAGAATCCTTGTGGCTTCTGCCATCGCCGTCCTGCTTCTTGTGCCGCCCTGTCGGTTTACATGGGCGACTGCCGTGATGTTGTCTGACTGGATCAGTACCGGCTGGTTTTGAAGCAGGGGTTTTGCCTGACTTAGGGCATTGTAAATGGCCCTCAGTTCCAGAATATTTATGTGTAGGGAAGTCTCCTGACTTGACCATAGTCCTTGGAAGTTTCTTCCCTGTGTGACTGCCCCCCAGCCCCGAAGGCTGGCATCCGTGGTCACCAGGATCCAGTCCTGTATGCCGAATCTGCGGCCCTCTTGAAGATGAGCACTTTGCAGCCACCATAGCAGAGACACCCTGGTCCTTGGAGACAGGGTTATCAGCCGATGCATCTGAAGATGCGATCCGGACCACTTGTCCAACAGGTCCCACTGAAAGGTTCTTGCATGGAACCTGCCGAATGGAATTGCTTCGTAGGAAGCTACCATCTTTCCCAGGATCCGCGTGCAGTGATGCACCGACACCTGTTTTGGTTTTAGGAGGCCTCTGACTAGAGATGACAGCTCCTTGGCCTTCTCCTCCGGGAGAAACACTTTTTTCTGTTCTGTGTCCAGAACCATCCCCAGGAACAGTAGACGTGTCGTAGGGACCAGCTGTGACTTTGGAATATTCAGAATCCAGCCGTGCTGTTGTAGCACCTCCCGAGATAGTGCTACCCCGACCAACAACTGCTCGCTGGACCTCGCCTTTATCAGGAGATCGTCCAAGTACGGGATAATTAAAACTCCCTTCTTTCGAAGGAGTATCATCATTTCGGCCATTACCTTGGTAAATACCCTCGGAGCCGTGGATAGACCAAACGGCAACGTCTGGAATTGGTAATGACAATCCTGTACCACAAATCTGAGGTACTCCTGGTGAGGATGGTAAATGGGGACATGCAGGTAAGCATCCTTGATGTCCAGTGATACCATGTAATCCCCCTCGTCCAGGCTTGCAATAACCGCCCTGAGCGATTCCATCTTTAACTTGAATTTTTTTATATATGTGTTCAAGGATTTTAAATTTAAAATGGGTCTCACCGAACCGTCCGGTTTCGGTACCACAAACATTGTGGAATAGTAACCCCGTCCTTGTTGAAGTAGGGGCACTTTGACTATCACCTGCTGGGAATACAGCTTGTGAATTGCCTCTAACACTGCCTCTCTGCCTGAGGGAGTTGTTGGTAAGGCAGATTTGAGGAAACGGCGGGGGGGAGACGTCTCGAATTCCAGCTTGTACCCCTGAGATACTACTTGAAGGATCCAGGGATCCACCCGTGAGCGAGCCCACTGATTGCTGAAGTATTTGAGACGGGCCCCCACCGTACCTGGCTCCGCCTGTGGAGCCCCAGCGTCATGCGGTGGACTTAGAGGAAGCGGGGGAGGACTTTTGCTCCTGGGAACTGGCTGTATGCTGCAGCTTTTTCCCTCTACCTCTGGGCAGAAAGGACGCGCCTTTAACCCGCTTGCCCTTATTGGGCCGAAAGGACTGTACCTGATAATACGGTGCTTTCTTTGGCTGTGAGGGAACATGGGGTAAAAATGTAGACTTCCCAGCTGTTGCTGTGGAAACGAGGTCCGAGAGACCATCCCCGAACAACTCCTCACCCTTATAAGGCAAAACTTCCATGTGCCTTTTAGAATCTGCATCACCTGTCCACTGCCGAATCCATAACCCTGCCAGATCTCACTGTAAAATAAAAATCCTAAAATATACTTTCTTTCTAGGAGCTCAGGAGAGCCCCTAGTGTGCATCCAGCTCAGCCGGGCACAAGATTCTAACTGAGGTCTGGAGGAGGGTCATAGTGGGAGGAGCCAGTGCACACCAGTTAGACCTAAAGCTTTCTTTATAGATGTGCCCAGTCTCCTGCGGAGCCGCTATTCCCCATGGTCCTTACGGAGTCCCAGCATCCACTTAGGACGTCAGAGAAATAATCATTAGTAGATTCCCTTTAACATTATCAGGTGAAAAACAAAGCCATGACAACAGTAAATCCTACTTTTCACAGAAATATTTTGTCTCCACCATAGCTCAGTAAACTGACGCAGCTCACCCATGTGGACCTCAGTATGAATCAGTTCTCAACCATCCCAAAGGCAATTTTGGAGCTCCCTGCCCTGGAATGGCTGGACATGGGTAGCAATAGAATTAAGGAGCTGCCCCAAAACATAGACACGTGAGTGCGTCCCACAACCTGCTTTTATACCCCTACCTGTGACAGGACTGCTCATTATGATTGTCTCTATCTAGCATGCAGACGCTACACACCTTGTGGCTGCAGCGGAATGAGATCTCCCAGCTCCCTGAGTCTATCAGCTGCCTACAGAATCTCAACACATTGGTACTGAGTAATAACCTAATGAGACAAATCCCAACTTGTCTGCAGAGCTTGCAAACCCTCCGGTAAGAATACAGGAATATATCATTATAATGAGTTTTTTTTTTGTTCTGCTCTATAACAAAATGAAACTGCAACAGCTAGAAAAATAATTTACTATGTTGTAGTGGAAACAGTTATTTTTTCTTGCCCTTTCCTTGAATGTTAGACCAACCATTCATGCTGAAATTATTCTGAAGTTGCTCCCTATGTGTTTACATATTTAAGTGAATGTTCACTCTGTAAATATTAGCTGTGTCTGAAGAATTCAATATATATTACCATGGATGTAGAGTTAGTCTACATCCATGTATTTACCAAGCAGGTACTGGTAATTGGCATGGGCATACTGTGCAATATGGAACACTAGTCAAGTTCTAAGCAAAAGCAACCCCGTTTAATGACCTCGTTTGACCACGATGTTGGGTCAACAGTAGTACCAATAGATTGGTGGAAAATGCTTATTGGTTCAGAAACTGTAGCTGGTAATGAAAATATCATGGTAGCAGTAGAGCAGGCATGTCAAACTCAAAATCAAGGTCGTCTTGTGTGGGCCGCAAGAAAAAGTGTTATGTTCTTTTCAAAGGCTTATTAGAAAACCAACAATAAAGTATAATAAAAGAGATGTTAAGTATCAGGAAGAAAAGGAGATTTATGGTAGACTTACCATGGTTAAATCTCTTTCTGCTAGGTACACTGGTTCCACAGGGAACCATCGGGGTGGGGGTGGGGGGGGGGGGGGTGTAGAGATGGATCTTGATCCAGGCACCAACAGGCTAAAGCTTTAGAATGTCCCAGGATGCATTGGGGCCTCCTCTATAACCCCACCTCCAGGCACTGTGAGCTCGGTTTCGTTACCCAGTCCAATGCAGGAGCAGGTAAAAGAGAAGGTAGATGTTAGTCACATAGAACCACGTTCTCACGACAGTAGAAGGGACTAGCGGCTAATGCCATACAAACCCATAGAAGCTAGATGCGCCTTGCAGAAAGAGATTTAACCATGGTAAGTCTACCATAAATCTTTTCTGCAGCAGGGTACATTGATTTTCACAGGGAAACATCGGGGATGTCTTAAAGCAGTTCCTCATGGGAGGGGACGCGCCGTAGCGGCCATGAGAACCCGGCGTCCAAAGGAAGCATCCCGGGAGGCAGAAGTATCAAAGGCATAAGAACCTAATGAACGTGTTCACTGAGGACCACGTAGCTGCCTTGCACAATTGTTCAGCGGTCCGCCCAAGAAGGTTCAACAGACCGAGTAGAATGAGCTTTGATAGCAACAGGATCTGGAAGTCCAGCCTGCGCATATGCTTGTGCAATAACCATTCTAATCCATTTGGCCAAGGTTTGCTTATTCGCAGGCCAACCACGTTTCTGAAAACCAAAAAATAAGAATTTACTTACCGATAATTCTATTTCTCGGAGTCCGTAGTGGATGCTGGGGTTCCTGAAAGGACCATGGGGAATAGCGGCTCCGCAGGAGACAGGGCACAAAAAAGTAAAGCTTTTACCAGATCAGGTGGTGTGCACTGGCTCCTCCCCCTATGACCCTCCTCCAGACTCCAGTTAGGTACTGTGCCCGGACGAGCGTACACAATAAGGGAGGCAATTTGAATCCCGGGTAAGACTCATACCAGCCACACCAATCACACCGTACAACTTGTGATCTAAACCCAGTTAACAGTATGATAACAGAAAGAGCCTCTTAAAGATGGCTCCTTAACAATATAACCCGAATTTGT
This sequence comes from Pseudophryne corroboree, assembly GCF_028390025.1. Classification (NCBI taxonomy): domain Eukaryota; kingdom Metazoa; phylum Chordata; class Amphibia; order Anura; family Myobatrachidae; genus Pseudophryne; species Pseudophryne corroboree. The sequence goes on along the minus strand of NC_086452.1, from coordinate 196,829,343 downwards.
TAACAATAACTATGTACAGTATTGCAGATAATCCGCACTTGGGATGGGCGCCCAGCATCCACTACGGACTCCGAGAAATAGAATTATCGGTAAGTAAATTCTTATTTTCTCTATCGTCCTAAGTGGATGCTGGGGTTCCTGAAAGGACCATGGGGATTATACCAAAGCTCCCAAACGGGCGGGAGAGTGCGGATGACTCTGCAGCACCGAATGAGAGAATTCCAAGTCCTCTTTTGCCAGGGTATCAAATTTGTAGAATTTTACAAACGTGTTTTCCCCCGACCACGTAGCTGCTCGGCAGAATTGTAATGCCGAGACCCCTCGGGCAGCCGCCCAAGATGAGCCCACCTTCCTTGTGGAATGGGCCTTAACAGATTTAGGCTGTGACAGGCCTGCCACAGAATGAGCAAGTTGAATTGTGTTACAAATCCAACGAGCAATCGTCTGCTTAGAAGCAGGGGCACCCAACTTGTTGGGTGCATATAGTATCAACAGCGAGTCAGATTTTCTGACTTCAGCCGTCCTTGAAATGTATATTTTTAAGGCTCTGACAACGTCCAACAACTTGGAGTCCTCCAAGTCGCCAGTGGCCGCAGGCACCACAATAGGTTGGTTCAGGTGAAACGCTGATACCACCTTAGGGAGAAAATGCGGACGAGTCCTCAGTTCTGCCCTATCCGAATGGAAGATTAGATAAGGGCTTTTATAAGATAAAGCCGCCAATTCAGATACTCTCCTGGCGGAAGCCAGGGCCAGTAACATAGTCACTTTCCATGTGAGATATTTAAAATCCACCTTTTTCAATGGTTCAAACCAATGGGATTTGAGGAAATCTAAAACTACATTTAGATCCCACGGTGCCACCGGAGGCACCACAGGAGGCTGTATATGCAGTACTCCTTTAACAAAAGTCTGTACCTCAGGAACTGAGGCCAATTCTTTTTGGAAGAATATTGACAGGGCCGAAATTTGAACCTTAATAGATCTCAATTTGAGACCCCTAGACAATCCTGATTGTAGGAAATGTAGGAAACGACCCAGTTGAAATTCCTCCGTCGGAACACTCCGATCCTCGCACCACGCGACATATTTTCGCCAAATGCGGTGATAATGTTTCGCGGTGACTTCCTTCCTTGCCTTAATCAAGGTAGGAATGACTTCTTCTGGAATGCCTTTCCCTTTTAGGATCTGGCGTTCAACCGCCATGCCGTCAAACGCAGCCGCGGTAAGTCTTGAAAGAGACAGGGACCCTGTTGTAGCAGGTCCCTTCTCAGAAGTAGAGGGCACGGGTCGTCCGTGACCAACTCTTGAAGTTCCGGGTACCAAGTCCTTCTTGGCCAATCCGGAGCCACTAGTATTTCTTACTCCTCCTCACCGTATAATCTTCAATACCTTTGGTATGAGAGGCAGAGGAGGAAACACATATACTGATTTGTACACCCAAGGTGTTACCAGTGCGTCCACAGCTATTGCCTGTGGATCTCTTGACCTGGCGCAATACTTGTCCAGTTTCTTGTTGAGGCGAGACGCCATCATGTCTACCATTGGTCTTTCCCAACAGTTTATTAGCATGTGGAAGACTTCTGGATGAAGACCCCCCTCTCCCGGGTGTATATCGTGTCTGCTGAGGAAGTCTGCTTCCCAGTTGTCCACGCCCGGGAAGAACACTGCTGACAGTGCTATTACGTGATTCTCCGCCCAGCGAAGAATCTTGGCAGCTTCTGCCATTGCACTCCTGCTTCTTGTGCCGCCCTGTCTGTTTACATGGGCGACCGCCGTGATGTTGTCCGACTGAATCAACACCGGTTTTCCTTGCAGGAGTGGTTCCGCCTGGCTTAGAGCATTTTAGATTGCTCTTAGTACCAGAATGTTTATGTGAATAGACTTTTCCAGGTTCGTCCATACCCCCTGGAAGTTTCTTCCTTGTGTGACTGCTCCCCAACCTCTCAGGCTGGCGTCCGTGGTCACCAGGATCAAATCCTGTATGCCGAATCTGCGGCCCTCCAATAGATGAGCCTTTTGCACCCACCACAGAAGATATACCCTTGTCCTTGGCGACAGGGTTATTCGCAGGTGCATCTGAGGATGCGACCCTGACCATTTGTCCAACAGATCCCTTTGGAAAATTCTTGCATGGAATCTGCCGAATGGAATTGCTTCGTAAAAAGCCACCATTTTTCCCAGGACTCTTGTGCATTGATGTACAGACACCTTTCCTGGTTTTAGGAGGTTCCTGACAGGTCGGATAACTCCTTGGCTTTTTCCTCGGGAAGAAAAACCTTTTTCTGAACCGTGTCCAGAATCATCCCTAGGAACAGCAGACGTATCGTCGGAAAACAGCTGCGATTCTTGGAATATTTAGAATCCAGTCGTGCCGTCGAAGAACTACTTTAGATAGTGCTCTTCCGACCTCCAACTGTTCTCTGGAACTTGCCCTTTTTAGGTCGTGCAAGTAAGGGATAATTTAGATGCCTTTTTTCTTTGAAGAAACATCTTTTCGGCCATTACCTGGTAAAAAGGCCCGGGGTGCCGTGGATAATTCAAACGGCATCGTCTGAAACTGATATTGACAGTTCTGTACCACGAACCAGAGGTACCCTTGATGAGAAGGACAAATTTTGGACATGGAGGTAATCCTTGATGTCCAGGGACACCATATAGTCCCCTTTTTTCCGGTTCGCTATCACTGCTCTGAGTGACTTTATCTCGATTTGAACCTTTTATGTAAGTGTTCAAAACATTTTAGATTTAGACTATGTGTCACCAAGCCGTCTGGCTTCAGTACCACAATATAGTGTGGAAAAATAATACCCTTTTCCTTGTCGTAGGAGGGGTACTTTGATTATCACCTGCTGGATATACAGCTTGTGAATTGTTTCCAATGCTGCCTCCCTGTCGGAGGGAGCCGTTGGTAAAGCAGACTTCAGGAAGCTGCGAGGAGAAGATGTCTCGACTCTCCAATCTTTACCCCTGGGATAATACTTGTACGATCTAGGGGTCAACTTGCGAGTGATCCCACTGCGCCCTGAGACTCTTGAGACTACCCCCCCACCTTGAGTCCGCTTGCACGGCCCCAGCGTCATGCTGAGGACTTGGCAGACGCGGTGGAGGGCTTCTTTTCCTGGGAAAGGGCTGCCTGCTGCAGTCTACTTCCCTTACCTCTATGTCTGGGCAGATATGACTGGCCTTTTGCCTGCATGCCCTCATGGGAAAGGAAAGATTGAGGCTGAAAAGACGGTGTCTTTTTTAGCTGAGATGTAACTTGGGGTAAAAAAGGTTGGATTTCCCAGCTGTTGCTGTGGTCCCCAGGTCCGATGGACCGACCCCCAAATAACTCCTTCCCTTTATACAGCAATACTTCCATCTGCCGTATGGGATCTGTATCACCTGACCACTGTCGTGTCCCTGACATCTTCTGGGAGATATGGACAACGCACTTATCTTGATGCCAGAGAGCAAATATCCCTCTGTGCATCTCACATACATATATATAGAATGCATCCTATTAAATGCTCTACATGAATAAAATATTTTCAGTCAGGGAATCCGACCAAGCCAACCCAGCACTGCATCTCCAGGCTGATGGCGATCGCTGGTCGCAGTATAACCACCGTATGTGTGTATATACTTTTTAGGATATTTTTCCAGCTTCCTATCAGCTGGCTCCTTGAGGGCGGCCGTATCTGGAGACGGTAACGCCACTTGATAAGCGTGTGAGCGCCTTATCACCCTAAGGGGTGTTTCCCAACGTACCCTAATTTCTGGCGGGAAAGGGTATAACGCCAATATTTGCTATCGGGGTAACCCTACGCATCATCACACACTTCATTTTATTTTATCTGATTCAGGAAAAACTACAGGTAGTTTTTTCACTCCCACATAATACCCTTTCTTGTGGTACTTGTAGTATCAGAAACACGTAACACCTCCTTCATTGCCCTTAACGTGTGGCCCTAATGAGAAATACGTTTGTTTATTCACCGTCGACACTGTATTCAGTGTCCGTGTCTGTGTCTGTGTCGACCGACTGAGGTAAATGGGCGTTTTTTAAAACCCCTGACGGTGTTTCTGAGACGCCTGGACCGGTCCTAATAGATTGTCGGCCGTCTCATGTCGTCAACCGACCTTGCAGCGTGTTGACATTCTCACGTAATTCTCTAAATAAGCCATCCATTCCGGTGTCGACTCCCTAGAGAGTGACATCACCATTACAGGCAATTTCTCCGCCTCCTCACCAACATCGTCCTCATACATGTCGACACACACGTACCGACACACAGCACACACACCGGGAATGCTCTGACAGAGGACAGGACCCACTAGCCCTTTGGGGAGACAGAGGGAGAGTCTGCCAGCACACACCAAAAACGCTATAATTATATAGGGACAACCTTATATAAGTGTTTCTCCCTTATAGCATCTTTTATATATATACAATATCGCCAAAATCAGTGCCCCCCCTCTCTGTTTTAACCCTGTTTCTGTAGTGCAGTGCAGGGGAGAGCCTGGGAGCCTTCTCTCCAGCTTTTCTGTGAGAGAAAATGGCGCTGTGTGCTGAGGAGATAGGCCCCGCCCCTTTTTCGGCGGCCTCGTCTCCCGCTATTTTTGAAGTTAGGCAGGGGTTAAATATCTCCATATAGCCTCTGTGGGCTATATGTGAGGTATTTTTTGCCTCTAATAAGGTTTTTATTTGCCTCTCAGAGCGCCCCCCCCAGCGCTCTGCACCCTCAGTGACTGTTGTGTGAAGTGTGCTGAGAGGAAAATGGCGCACAGCTGCAGTGCTGTGCGCTACCTTTATGAAGACTCAGGAGTCTTCAGCCGCCGATTTTGGACCTCTTCTCTCTTCAGCGTCTGCAAGGGGGCCGGCGGCGCGGCTCCGGTGACCATCCAGGCTGTACCTGTGATCGTCCCTCTGGAGCTAGTGTCCAGTAGCCAAGCAGCAAATCCACTCTGCACGCAGGTGAGTTCACTACTTCTCCCCTAAGTCCCTCGTTGCAGTGATCCTGTTGCCAGCAGGACTCACTGTAAAGTAAAAAACCTAAGCTAAACTTTCTCTAAGCAGCTCTTTAGGAGAGCCACCTAGATTGCACCCTTCTCGTTCGGGCACAAAATCTAACTGGAGTCTGGAGGAGGGTCATAGGGGGAGGAGCCAGTGCACACCACCTGATCTGGTAAAAGCTTTACTTTTTTGTGCCCTGTCTCCTGCGGAGCCGCTATTCCCCATGGTCCTTTCAGGAACCCCAGCATCCACTTAGGACGATAGAGAAAGTACAAAAAGAGTATCTGACATACTGATAGAGGCAGTCCTCTCCACATAAATACAGAGAGCCCTTACCACATCCAAAGACCGCTCTTTGGAGGACAAGTCAGAAGAGATAAAGGCCGGATCCACAATCTCTTGGTTAAGGTGGAAAGATGACACCACCTTAGGCAAATAACCAGGGCGAGTTCTAAGAACTGATCGGTCATGGTGAAATATCAGAAAGGGTGGACGACAGGACAGAGCGCCTAGGTCTGACACCCCCCTAGCAGAGGCAATAGCCAGTAGGAACAGGACCTTGACCGTGAGCCATTTAAGGTCCACTGACTTAAGAGGTTCAAATGGAGACTCTTGCAGGGCATTCAGGACAACAGACAGATCCCATGGAGCCACAGGAGGGACATAGGGAGGCTGAATCCGTAAAACACCCGAGTGAAAGTATGATCATCAGGAATAGATGCAATTTTTCTCTGAAACCACACCGACAAGGCAGAGATATGAACCTTGAGGGAGGCCAGACGAAGGCCTAAGTCCAGGCCTTGTTGCAGAAAAGCCAGAAGTCTGGAAGTTCTGAATTTGTATGTGTCGTAATTCTTAGCAGCACACCAGGTGAAGTAAGAATTCCAGACTCTGCAATAAATCTGTGCAGAAGCCGGTTTGCGGGACTTCAGCATAGTTCGGATAACCACCTCGGAGAATCCTTTGGCCTTCAGGAGTGATGCTTCAAGAGCCACACCGTCAAAGCCAGTCTGGCCAGATCCAGGTAGACACAAGGGCCCTGAACGAGGAGGTTTGGGCGTTCAGGAAGTAGAAGAGAACGCTCTGTCGATAGACCCTGCAGGTCTGAGAACCAATGCCATCTGGGCCACGCTGGAGCGACTAGAAGTAGTATTCCTCCTTCTTGTTTGAACTTCTGGAGCACCCTGGGCAGAAGAGACACTGGAGGGAACATGTAGGGCAGCCGAAAGATCCATGAAATTTCCAGTGCGTCCACGAACGCTGCTTGAGGATCCCTGGTCCTTGATCCGAAGACCGGAACCTTGTGATTGTGTTGAGACGCCATCAGGTCTACATCTGGTAGGCCCCACTTGTCCACTAGGAGTTGAAAGACTTCCTGATGAAGACTCCACTTTTTGGCGTGTACGTCCCGACGACTGAGGAAATCCTTTTCCCAGTTGAGGACTCCCGGAATGAACACTGCCGATTTTGCTGGCAGATAACGTTCCGCCCAATGAAGGATTTTTGACACTTCCATCATTGCCTTTCGGCTTCGAGTGCCGCGTTGATGGTTTATGTATGCCACCGTGGTGGCATTGTCTGACCGTACTTGAACAGGCCTATTCTGTAGCAGAGGCAGGGCAAGAGACAAAGCATTGAACACTGCCCGCAATTCCAGAATGTTTATCGGGAGGAGTGATTCCTCCTTGATCCACCGACCCTGGACAGAGTGTTGCTCCAACACCGCGCCCCAACCCCTCAGACTGGCATCCGTAGTCAGTAGGACCCAGTTGGGGATCCAGAAGGGATGGCCCCTGCTCAACTGCTGGTCCTGTAGCCACCAGGTCAGCGACAGACGAACCTCCAGAGTCAAGAAGATTATGTGAGACCTGATTTAATGAGGTAGGCCGTCCCACTTGGAAAGGATAAACCTCTGCAGAGGGAGGGAATGAAATTGAGCGTACTCTACCATGTCGAAAACAGACACCATGAGGCCTAGTTCTTGCATCGCCGAGTGTATCGAGACTCTTGGGCGAGAGAGGAAGTATCTGATCCTGTCCTTCAGTACCTTCTCTGGAGATAGAAACAGCCGTTGACTGTGTGTGTCCAGCAGTGCCCCCAGGTGCACCATGCTTTGAGCTGGGACCAGCGAGGACTTCTTCCAGTTGATGAGCCACCCGTGGGCTTGTAGGAAGTTTACCGTCAGTTGCAGATGACTGAGGAGTACATCGTGGGAGTTTGCCATAATCAGCAAGTCGTCCAGATACAGCAGGATCCTGACTCCCTGGCGAAGGAGATGAGCAGTCACCACGGCCATAACCTTGGTGAAGATTCGAGGAGCCGTGGCCAGTCCAAATGGCAGAGCCTGGAACTGATAGTGGAGGTTGCCAATAGCAAACTGCAGATATTGCTGATGCGATATGGCAATAGGTATATGTAGGTAAGCATCTCATATATCCAGGGATACCATATAGTCTCCGGCCAGTAAAATTGAGCACAGTGTTTCCATATGGAACTTGGGTACTCTCACAAACTTGTTCAGTGATTTGAGGTTGAGTATGAGCCGGAAGGCCTATTGGGTTTTAGTACTAGAAACAGGGTCGAGAAGTATCCTCTGCCTCTATGGGAGAGGTACCGGTACCACCACTCCTGTATCCAGGAGTGAACGCACAACCAAATGAAGAGCTTGCGCTTTTAACGGATCCGAAGGGATAACTGTGGTGCAAAACTGGTGAGGGGGACGTCTCTTGAAAGAAACTGCGTACCCGTGAGAGACAACTTCTCGCACCCACGCATTTGAAGTGGTCTTTGACCAGACCTGGGTGAACTGCAGAAGTCGGCCTCCCATCCTGAGGTCCCCCAGGGGGAGGCCCGCCCCGTCATGCAGTAGGCTTGTTGTGTTTAGAAGCAGGCTGACGGGCTGCCCAGGATTGTTTAGCCTTACGCTTTGTGGTTTTGGTAGCACGAGATTGTCTCGGGTATGTCTGACCTTTTGCTTTCCCTTGAGGCCGAAAGTAGCGAAAAATGGTACCTTCTGCCTTCTGTGCAGAAGGAGTAGTATTAAGGAGAAAGGCGGTCTTAGCAGCCACCAAGTTAGCCACAATTTTATTGAGGTCTTCCCCAAATAAGATGTTTCCCTTAAAAGGGAAAACCTCCAAGGTCTTTTTGGAGTCCAGGGCCACCTTCCATGACCTCAACCACAGAATACAGCGAGCCAGGATGGACATATGTCCTGCCTTGGCTGCCAATACACCTCCTGTATATAATAGGCGGCGGTGGTAATATGGAACAAGAATTGTCTGGCACTGTCAGATATATCCAGGGGCAACTCATCCTCTATTGCCTGAATCCATGCTTCAATACCTTTTGCGGCCCAGGAGGCTGCTATAGTGGGTCTATGTACAGCACCCTCCACGCGCTTATCTGTTGGTTCCTTCAGTGAGGTGACAGTGGTGACAGAGCGGATGACACCACCAGACGGGTGACATGCGGCCCAAGGTGGATCCTGATTGGTTACAGGAGCTGCGGACTGACTGGGAGATGTATGGCACGTAGTACACAGACCGTCATACAATACTTCCTCCTCAGGCAAATCCATGATGCAGGAGCGTTCCTGGATTTCCTGCCCTTTTTGTTAGACATTTTCAGAGATGCAACAGCAGAGCGTATTAGTACGATACAGCCAGACAGAGTACAATACCTGCGAATAAATCCACTAGTATGTGACAGCGTACACAGTACACAACACCAGCAAATAAATCCAGTACTATGTGACTGTATACAACACCAGCGAATTAATTCGGTATTATGTGACTGAGTACACAGTAGACTATACTTAACGGTAAATACTGTGAAGCACTATATATTAGACCCTGACGCACCTAGTCCTGTACAGAATACAGTGATAGACAAAGCTGGGATACACTGAAAGTGAAATCCACACAGCAGATACAGGCACATACAGTCACAGTGACAATGCACTGGACTAGTATATGTACAGTATATTATATATAACAATGCACGGTCTGAGACCGGATCTGTATATCAGAATACTCGTACAATATATTCTGGCACAGGTACACTTGTTCTTAACGAACGCTGTCTTAATATTGACATGTAGAACACTTAAGTGTCTGTAAAATCACAGCGCTGATGTACAGGAGGATTCACAGGGGAGACCTTGCCCTGCAGTCCTGGAGACCAGTCGCAGATATGCTTAGAAAATGGTGCCCAGCGTCTCAGTCAGGGAGTGAGGGAGAGTGTGAGGCAGCTCTAGGGCGGGAACACCAGCAGTAGATGGCACCATGGGCCGGGGGAGGGGTTACAGGTCAAGCGCCATCTCCCCTATGCTGGTCCTCACCACCTGGTACTATTAAAGTCTTATTAAAGTGGGCATTAGCATACCCGGACCTGTACTTCTATGCCCTGGAGGATATAGTGGGGTCCCTGCTCGGTGACAGTGTCCACGCCAGCATCGCAGTCCGTCTCCCTAGACTGCGATCGGAATGCGGTTAATGGCGGGTCCCATCTCCTCCCTTCGTAGCAGCCACGCGAACCAGGAGAGCGCTGCGACCGTGTGCCAAATGCCGGAGCGTCTTCGCCGCAAGTACCCGGGAACTGAGCCAGCGGGAGTATGCGATGCCGCTGGTGAGGTGACAGAGCTGCAGCACAGAATGTCACCATGACATAAAAGTGCTGCGGCCCTTGAAGTCTTCTAATAAAGCTTTTTCAGGGCTGCCCAGTGCACCCCCCTGTTAAGTGACCTGCTCTGCAGGGCACCAACTCGAAACTGAGCTCACAGTGCCTGGAGGCGGGGTTATAGAGGAGGCCCCAATGCATCCTGGGACAGTCTAAAGCTTTAGCCTGTTGGTGCCTGGATCAAGATACATCTCTACACCCCCCGATGTTTCCGTGTGGAAACCAATATACCCCGCTGCAGAAAACAACTTTAATAGTGTTATGCCCCCTCATATATCAGTATGGTCCCCTCTCCTCTTTATATTAATAAAACCACATATCTGTGTGAGCTGGGTTATTCCCCCTTACATATCACTGTGCGGTCCCCTCTCCTCTATAATACATATCAGTGTGAGCTAGTAAAATGTGTCACTTCCAGCCACCCTCTATCCCTTCAGTCCAGCCACATGCCCCCTGGTATCCCCTCCTGCTCCTTGGGTCCACTCTAGAAACAAGCCCGCTATGCCTCCTGTGTCCATTCAGCCTCCAACCCCTGTGCCAGCCCCCTCCAATTTACCTTCTTCATTGAGAGACATTTTTCTATCCAGATTCCAGGAGAATCCTCCTGCAAGTAGGGAAGCTGGGTACACACACCTATTGATTTTTTTCACACCCTGTATTCCACATTGAATCAGACACAAACAAATGAAAGAAAATAGGATTTTGGTACTTACCAGATACATCCTTTTCTTTGAATCCGCAGGGGGCACTGGAGTACTCTTGGGATATGGATGGGGCGTTAGCAGGGATAGGCACATTTAAATATTTAAATTAGTAACTCTCCACTCCCTCCATACTCCCAAGGTACCTCAGTGTTTTTTTACTGAGCCGAACGGGAGTGATAGAGAGAATGAACAATAGAGAATCACATATAACATTATAACATAACGGACAACAATGAAGTTGACACATAACATAACAGACAACTAAACAGTTGGCACAATAACAGATATCACTGTAACATTTGAACCAGTCGGTGAGAATGTGTTACCATAAGGTCTACTGAATTTACCACAAGACAGGTGAAACTGCTCTGGGCGTGTGCGTCCAGTGCCCCCTGTGGATTCAAAGTAAAGGATTTATCTGGTAAGTACCAAAATCCTATTTTCTTTTTCATCCACTAGGGGTCACTGGAGTACTCTTGGGACGTACCAAAGTTTCTCCCTTGGGCAGGAGAGCTGTTTGGCACCTGTAACACTAGACGGCCAAAGCTAGATGCTGATGCCGCAAACGTATCAAACTTGTAAAAGCGCACAAACGTGTGCACTGATGACCATGAAGCTGCACGGCAAAGTTGCGTTGTAGAAGCTTCACGACCTGCTGCCCATGAAGTTCCCACAGAACGTGTGGAATGAGCTGAAACTGATGCCAGCGGTTGTAGCCTAGCATGAAGGTAAGCCTGACATACGGTCAGCTTACTCCATCTGGACAAGGTCTGCTTGGAAGCTGGCCAACCCATCTTGACTTCATCACAGAGAACAAACAATGTATCCATTTTATGTACTGTTGATGTTTGGGCTACATAAACACGTAGTGCGCGTACCACATCCAAAGTTGCTGGAGTTCCTGCACTTTCTGATAATACCGGAATTACGATTGGTTGATTGATGTGAAAAGCAGATACCACCTTTGGTAGGAAACCAGGATTCGTTCGAAGTTCCGCTCTATCATCATGAAACACTAAATACGGTGGCTTGTATGACAGGGCACACAATTCTGAAACACGCCTTGCTGAAGCTAAGGCTAGGAGAAAAACTGTTTTCCAAGTTAGAAACTTAACATCAACTTGTTGTAAGGGTTCAAAAACTGAAGACTGTAAAAAATCTAAAACCAGATTCAAGTCCCATGGCGCTGTAGGTGGTATAAATAAAGGTTGTACTCTGAGGACACCTTGCAGGAAAGTGTGAACTGTTGGCAAAAGGGCCAAATGCCTTTGAAAGTAAATTGACAAAGCAGATACCTGCACCTTTAGTGTAGATAAACGTAGTCCTCCATCTAACCCAGTCTGTAAAAATAGCAAAAGACGGGATAATTTGAAAGATGATGTTGGAAACCTCCGAGCTTCACACAACCCTATGTAGACACGCCAAATCCTGTGATAATGAGCTGCCGTAACTGGCTTTCTAACATGTAACATGGTTGGTATAACCGATTCTGGAATGCCCTCTCGTTTTCAGAGGGCGGTTTCAACAGCCACCCCGTCAAACGTAGCCGCGCTAAATCTGGGTAAAGGAACAGACCCTGTTGCAGCAGGTCCGGATGTAGCGGAAGCGACCACGGGTTGTCTGCCAGAAGACCGCGCAGATCCAAGAACCACGCTCTCCAAGGCCAATGAGGCGCCACTAGTATGAATATCGTGGATTCTCTTTTGATCCGCTTAAGCAACCGAGGAAGCAGCGGAAACGGTGGAAACAGATACACGAGGCTGTACGGCCACGCGATCGTGAGAGCATCCACTGCCACTGCCTTTGGATCTCTTGTTCTGAACACATACTGTGATGTTTGAGGATTTTGGCGAGATGCCAGTAGATCCACCTGTGGGTAACCCCACCGCTGGACCAACATCTGGAACACTTCTGGAATTTATGCCCATTCTCCTGGATGAAAATCCTGACGGCTGAGATAATCTGCCTCTCAGTTGCCTACTCCTGGAATGAACACTGCCGACAATATCACCTGGTGATGCTCGGCCCAATTGAGGATTCGAGCAACTTCCCGCATGGCCATGCGACTTTGAGTTCTTCCTTGTTTGTTGATGTATGTGACTGCCGTCGCGTTGTCTGACTGAACATGGACAGTCTGAGACCGGAGCATGTGCACTGCTTGTCGCAGCGCGTTGTAAATTGCTTGGAGTTCCAGGACATTTATGGACAGTAATCTTTCTTGGTCTGACCAGCGACGCTGAAGCTGACAATTTTGGACCACTGCTCCCCAACCTCTGAGACTCGTGCCCGTCGTTAGAATTATCCAATTCCAGGCGCCAAACCTTTTTCCTGTGGGGAGATTGTGTACTTGGAGCCACCAGAGTAGTGATACTCTGGCCCTTGGAGACAACCGCACCATCTGATGAATTTGGAGATGCGAGCCTGACCACTGTGCAAGAACATCCAGTTGAAAAGGACGTGAGTGAAATCTACCGAACTGGAGCGATTCGAAAGACGCCACCATCTTTCCTAACAGTCGAATGCACAAATGCACCGAGACTGTCCGTGGTTTGACCACTAACTGTACCAGATGATGAATACTTTGTGCCTTCTGCTCTGGCAGGTTAATTCGTTGATCCACTGTATCGAGAATCATTCCTAGGAATTGAAGTCTTTGAGACGGAATCAGGCTTAATTTCTTGAAGTTGACAATCCAACCGCGCTGAACTAATACACTGTACGTTAGTAAGGCATGTTGAAGGAGTATCTGTTGAGACAGAGCTTTGATGAGCAGATCGTCTAAGTACGGAACTATTATCACTCCTAGGGATCTGAGATGAGCTATCATCACAGACATCACTTTTGTGAATACTCGAGGCGCTGACGAGAGGCCAAACAGTAGGGCCTGAAATTGATACTGGTTTTGTTGTACTGCAAACCTTAAGTATACCCGATGCGGTGGCCAAAATGGAATGTGCAAGTACGCATCCTTGAGATCCAGCGCAATCACGAATTCCTGTGGCTCTAAACCTGCAATTACTGACTGCAGGGATTCCATCTTGAATCTGTAGTAAGTGACGTACTGATTAAGCCCCTTTAGGTTCAATATCGGTCTGACAGAGCCATCCGGCTTTGGTACTACAAAAAGACTGGAATAATAACCTTGACCCTTTTGGTGAACTGGAACCAGAATCAAAACTGCTGAATCTACCAGAGATTGAATCGCGGTCTGTATAACCGCCTTTTTGTCTTCTGACACAGGCAGACCTGTCGCTTTGATGGAAGCCAATCGAACTCTATTTTGTAACCTTTTAACACTAAATTGCGGATCCACCCATCTGTGGACGTCCGAAACCACGCCAAATGAAACGTCTGAAGGCGTGCTCCCACAACTGAAGATCCGAGATGGGCTGGGAGCCCGTCATGCCACTGGCTTGTCAGCGGTCTTAATGACCTGACGGTTAGTGGTTTGTTGACAACCATGTCCTATACCACGTCTACTGTGTGTGGTTGTTCCTCTAGCACGGCCTCGACATGACTGAGGTCTAAAGGATTTGAACGCTGGTCCTGAATATTTTTGTTTAGGAACCTGTGTAGGCAATGGTAGGAAAACAGATTTTCCCCCCGGGGCCTGAGAAATCCATTTGTCCAATTCAGGACCAAACAACATCTCGCCAGCGTAAGGTTATGCTTCTATTACTCATTTGGACTCTGCCTGCGCCTGCCAAGAACGTAGCCAAAGTGCACGTCGTGCCGCTACTAGTGAAGCTGAAAGGCGAGAACTAACCTGGCCGACGTCCATAGAAGCTGTACATAGATACTCAGCAGATTCACAGTTGTGATCAGCGAGAAGTATATGGTGGTCTTCTTGTAGGGCCGACTTGAGCTGTGTTATCCATGCAATTACAGCCTTATTCACCCAAACTCCCACCAAAGCAGGTCTAAGCAACACCCCTACTGCTGTATACATTGACTTTAGCATAGCTTCTAGCTTACGCTCTGACAGGTCTTTAAGCATAGTAGCAGCTGGTACTGGAATGGTTAACTTTTTAGAAAGTTGACACAGAAGAATCCACAGTCAGTGGATTTTCCCATTTAGACATCATAGACTCTGGGAACGGGTAACTAGACAGAAACCAGCGAGGTATAGAAAACCGTTTATCTGGATTCTTCCATGCCTCTGTTAACTGCTTATTAAGAGAATCCGAATAAGGAAAACACACTGGTGATCTCTGTCGTTTAGCAAATAACACCTTTTCATTTGAAAGAGGTTCTTCAACCTCCGTAAAATTTAGAACCTGATGTACTGCCCTGATGAGATTCTTAATGGCCGGGCTATCTGTAACCTCACTATCTGACTGCTGGTCCAATTCACCTTCCTCATGTTCTTCTTGCGATGTGAGGTCTGACATTGAATCGTCAGAATGCAACATAGCTGAAACTGGTAATTTATAAGACAAATGATAACTATCTTTCGGAACTGAGCTAGATCTGGACCTTTGTAACCCTTGCAAAGTCCTAGACATCTCCTGAGACCCTTCCGGTATCTCAAGTGGTATCACCCGAGCCTCAGATCTAGCCGCCTCACTCTCCTTTAGAGCGGCGGCCAATTCAGATTGTAACCCAGACATTAAATCCGCCACCATTGCCCATGGAGGATCAGGAGAAGAAATCGTATTTGTACCTGTATTTACAAGACATACTGTGCATGTGGTAGATCCATCAGGTAACACACTCGCACAGACCTTGCAGTTAAGCTGCTTTTTTTGATTTTGCAGGTGCCTTTCTCGTTATGTCCACAGACAGACAAGTAGACAAAGACAGACAAGTCCCACAACTCAGTAAAAATGTAACTAAGGTGTGTATAAGCCCGAAGAGCAGTGCACGTGGGCAACACTACAATCAGTGAAACCTGAGCTGTCCGAATTCCTACTAACACCCCTGCTCCTCCGGTGGCCAAGTGTTGTAGGACAGCAAACTTCCTGTAAGAAGAAGTAGGAAGTAGAGTTAAAATGGCCCCCAGCCATGTGCTCAAATATAATAAAGTAGAACCTTATTACAGTATTAGCTGATCTCTCTCCCTCTATAATATATACACACACACACACATATATATATATATATATATATACATACACACACACACACACACACACACACACATATATATATATATATATATATATATATATATACACATACACACAGTTGTGCTCATGAGTTTACATACCCTAGCAGAATTTGTGATTTTCTGGCCATTTGTCAGAGAATATGAATGATGACTCACAAACTTTTCTTTCACTCATGGTTAGTGGTTGGGTGAAGCCATTTATTGTCAAACAACTGTGTTTACTCATTTTAAATCATAATAATAACAGAAACTACCCAAATGACCCTGATCAAAAGTTTACATACCCTGGAGATTTTGGCCTGATAACATGCACACAAGTTGACACAAACGGGTTTGAATGGCTACTAAAGGTAACCATCCTCACCTGTGATCTGTTTGCTTGTAATCAGTGTGTGTGTATAAAAGGTCAGTGAGTTTCTGGACTCCTGAAAGACCCTTGCATCTTTCATCCAGTGCTGCACTGACGTGTCTGGATTCTGAGTCATGGGGAAAGCAAAAGAATTGTCAAAGGATCTGCGGGAAAAGGTAATTGAACTGTATAAAACAGGAAAGGGATATAAAAAGATATCCAAGCAATTGAGAATGCCAATCAGCAGTGTTCAAACTCTAATTAAGTGGAAAATGAGAGATTCTGTGGAAACCAAATCACGGTCAGGTAGACCAACAAAAATTTCAGCTACAACTGCCAGGAAAATTGTTCAGGATACAAAGAAAAATCCACAAATAACTTCAGCTGAAATATAGGACTCTCTGAAAAAAAAAGTGGTGTGGTTGTTTCAAGATGCACAATAAGGAGGCATTTGAAGAACAATGGGCTGCATGGTCGAGTCGCCAGAAGAAAGCCATTACTACGCAAATAC